>NC_092595.1:27693750-28380000 GCF_047663525.1 Anas platyrhynchos
CCCATCTTGTTCTCTGTTTCCGAGCAACCCTAAACGTAACCATAGCAGTCTTCGAAGACGAGTGAAAAATCAGGCCCCAGGAAATGCATTCCGAGCCCTTTTCGCCCATCTAAATGTGCCCCCAAAGGAAGGCTTTGGGTACAAGTGAACTCCCCAGGGGAGCCTTTACGCAGCCCCACATGCAACTGGACCCTCCGGGATCGCTGTTCCTGAGCAAATCTAAACGTAGCCCTAGCCGTCATTGGAGACGAGTGAAAAATCAGGCCCCAGGAAATGCGTTGCGAACCCTTTTCGCCCATCCAAATGTGCCCCCAAAGGAAGGCTTTGGGTACAAGAGAACTCCCCAGGGGAGCCTTTACGCAGCCCCACATGCAACTGGACCCTCCGGGTTCGCTGTTCCTGAGCAAACCTAAAGGTAGCCCTAGCCGTCATGAGAGACGACTGAAAAATCCGGCCCCAGGAAATGCGTTGCGAGCCCTTTTCGCCCATCCAAAAGTGCCCCCAAAGGAAGGCTTTGGATACAAGTGAACTCCCCAGGGGAGCCTTTACGCAGCCCCACATGCAGCTGGACCCCCCGGGTTCGCTGTTCCTGAGCAAACCTAAACGTAGCCCTAGCCGTCATCGGAGACGAGTGAAAAATCAGGCCCCAGGAAATGCGTTGCGAGGTATTTTCGCCCATCCAAAAGTGCCCCCAAAGGAAGACTTTGGGTACAAGAGAACTCCCCAGGGGAGCCGTTACGCAGCCCCACATGCAACTGGACCCTCCGGGTTCGCTGTTTCCGAGCATATCTAAACATATCCCTATCCGGCATCGAAGACGACTGAAAAATCAGGCCCCAGGAAATGCGTTGCGAGCCCTTTTCGCCCATCTAAATGTGCCCCCAAAGGAAGGCTTTGGGTACAAGTGAACTCCCCAGGGGAGCCTTTACGCAGCCCCACATGCAGCTGGACCCCCCGGGTTCGCTGTTCCTGAGTAAACCTAAACGTAGCCCTAGCCGTCATCGGAGACGAGTGAAAAATCAGGCCCCAGGAAATGCGTTGCGAGCCCCTTTGGACCATCCAAAAGTGTCACCAAAGGAAGGCTTTGGGTACAAGTGAACTCCCCAGGGGAGCCTTTACGCAGCCCCACATGCAACTGGACCCTCCGGGTTCGCTGTTCCTGAGCAAATCTAAACGTAACCCTAGCCGTCATCGGAGACGAGTGAAAAATCAGGACCCAGGAAATGCGTTGCGAACCCTTTTGGACCATCCAAAAGTGCCCCCAAAGGAAGGCTTTGGGTACATTTGAAGTTCCCAGGGGAGCCTTTACGCAGCCCCATATGCAACTGGACCATCCGTGTTCTCTGTTTCCGAGCAACCCTAAACGTAGCCCTAGCAGTCATCGGAGACGAGTGAAAAATCAGGCCCCAGGAAATGCATTCCGAGCCCTTTTCGCCCATCCAAAAGTGCCCCCAAAGGAAGGCTTTGGGTACAAGTGAACTCCCCAGGGGAGCCTTTACGCAGCCCCACATGCAACTGGACCCTTCGGGTTCGATTTTTCCGATCAACCTTAAATATATCCCTAGCAGGCATGGGAGAAGTCTGAAAACCCGGGACCCAGAAAACGCGTTGCAAGCCCCTTTGGATCATCCAAAAGTGTCACGAAAGGAAGGCTTTGGGTACAAGAGAACTCCCCAGGGGAGCCTTTACGCAGCCCCACATGCAACTGGACCCTTCGGGTTCGATTTTTCCGAGCAACCCTAAATATATCCCTAGCCGGCATGGGAGAAGACTGAAAACCCGGGCCCCAGAAAACGCGTTGCAAGCCCCTTTGGATCATCCAAAAGTGTCACGAAAGGAAGGCTTTGGGTACAAGTGAACTCCCCAGGGGAGCCTTTACGCAGCCCCACATGCAACTGGACCCTCCGGGTTCTCTGTTTCCAAGCATCCCTTAACATAGCCCTAGCCGGCATCGAAGACGACCGAAAAATCCGGCCCCAGGAAATGCGTTGCGAGCCCTTTTCGCCCATCCAAAAGTGCCCCCAAAGGAAGGCTTTGGGTACAAGAGAACTCCCCAGGGGAGCCTTTACGCAGCCCCACATGCAACTGGACCCTTCGGGTTCGCTGTTCCTGAGCAAACCTAAATGTATCCCTAGCTGTCATCGGAGACGAGTGAAAAAACAGGCCCCAGGAAATGCGTTGCGAGCCCCTTTGGACCATGCAAAAGAGCCCCCAAAGGAAGGCTTTGGGTACATTTGAAGTTCCCAGGGGAGCCTTTACGCAGCCCCATATGCAACTGGACCCTCCGTGTTCTCTATTTCCGAGCAACCCTAAACGTAGCCCTAGCAGTCATCGGAGACGAGTGAAAAATCAGGCCCCAGGAAATGCATTCCGATCCCTTTTCGCAAATCCAAATGTGCCCCCAAAGGAAGACTTTGGGTACAAGAGAACTCCCCAGGGGAGCCTTTACGCAGCCCCACATGCAACTGGACCCTCCGGGTTCGATTTTTCAGAGCAACCCTAAATATATCATTAGCCGGCATGGGAGAAGACTGAAAACCCGAGCCCCAGAAAAAGCGTTGCAAGCCCGTTTGGACCATCCAAAAGTGTCACCAAAGGAAGGCTTTGGGTAAAGGTGAACTCCCTAGGGGAGCCTTTACGCAGCCCCACATGCATCTGGACCCTCCGGGTTCGCTGTTTCCGATCATCCCTAAACATATCCCTAGCGGGAATCGAAGACGACTGAAAAATCAGGCCCCAGGAAATGCGTTACGAGCCCTTTTCGCTCATTCAAAAGTGCCCCCAAAGGAAGGCTTTGGGTACAATAGAACTCCCCAGGGGAGCCTTTACGCAGCCCCACATGCAACTGCACCCTCTGGGTTCTTTGTTCCTGATCAAACCTAAACGTAGCCCTAGCCGTCATCGGAGACGAGTGAAAAATCAGACCCCAGGAAATGCGATGCGAGCCCCTTTGGACCATCCAAAAGTGTCACCAAAGGAAGGCTTTGGGTACAAGTGAACTCCCCAGGGGAGCCTTTACGCAGCCCCACATGCAACTGGACCCTCCGGGTTCGCTGTTCCTGAGCAAACCTAAACGTAGACCTAGCCGTCATCGGAGATGAGTGAAAACTCAGGCCCCAGGAAATGCGTTCCGAGCCCTTTTCACCCATCCAAAAATGTCACCAAAGGAAGGCTTTAAGTACAAGAGAACTCCCCAGGGGAGCATTTACGCAGCCCCACATGCAACTGGACCCTCCGGGTTCGCTGTTTCCGAGCATCCCTATACATATCTCTAGCTGGCATGGGAGAAGACTGAAAATCCGGGCCCCAGAAAACGCGTTGCAAGCCCCTTTGGACCATCCAAAAGTGCCCCCAAAGGAAGGCTTTGGGTACAAGTGAACTCCCCAGGGGAGCCTTTACGCAGCCCCACATGCAACTGGACCCTCCGGGTTCGCTGTTTCCGAGCATCCCTAAACATAACCCTAGCTGGAATTGAACATGACTGAAAAATCAGGCCCCAGGAAACGCGTTGCAAGCCCCTTTGGACCATCCAAAAGTGTCACCAAAGGAAGGCTTTGGGTACAAGTGAACTCCCCAGGGGAGCCTTTACGCAGCCCCACATGCAACTGTATCCTTCGGATTCGCTGTTTCCGAGCAACCCTAAATATATCCCTAGCCGGCATGGGAGAAGACTGAAAACACGGGCCCCAGAAAAGGCGTTGCGAGCCCCTTTGGACCATCCCAAAGTGTCACCAAAGGAAGGCTTTGGGTACAAGTGAAGTCCCCAGGAGAGCCTTTACGCAGCCCCACATGCAACTGGACCCTCTGGGTTCGCTGTTTCCGAGCAACCGAAAACATAGCCCTAGCAGTCATCGTAGACGAGTGAAAAATCAGGCCCCAGGAAAAGCGTTGCGAGCCCCTTTGGATCATCCAAAAGTGTCACCAAAGGAAGGCCTTGGTACAAGTGAACTCCCCAGGGGAGCCTTTACGCAGCCCCACATGCAAATGGACCCTCCGGGTTCGATTTTTCGAGCATCCCTAAACATAGTCCTAGCCGGCATGGTAGAAGACTGAAAACCCGGGCCCCAGGAAACGCGTTGCAAGCCCGTTTGGACCATCCAAAAGTGTCACCAAAGGAAGTCTTTGGGTACAAGAGAACTCCCCAGGGGAGCCTTTACGCAGCCCCACATACAACTGCACCCTCCGGGTTCGCTGTTTCCGAGCATCACTAAACATATCCCTAGCCGGCATCGATGACGAATGAAAAATCAGGCCCCAGGAAATGCGTTGCGAGCCCTTTTCGCCCATCCAATAGTGCCCCCAAAGGAAGGCTTTGGGTACAAGTGAACTCCCCAGGGGAGCCTTTACGCAGCCCCACATGCAACTGGACCCTCCGCGTTCGCTGTTTCCGAGCATCCCTAAACATAGCCGTAGCGGGCATCATTCACGACTGAAAAATCAGGCCCCAGGAAATGCGTTCCGAGCCCTTTTCGCCCATCCAAAAGTGCACCCAAAGGAAGGCTTTGGATACAAGTGAACTCCCCAGGGGAGCCTTTACGCAGCCCCACATGCAACTGGACCCTCCGGGTTCGCTGTTTCCGAGCATCCCTATACATAGCCCTAGCCGGCATCGAAGACGAGTGAAAAATCCAGCCCCAGGAAGTGCTTTGCGAGCCCCTTTGGACCATCCAAAAGTGTCACCAAAGGAAGGCCTTGGGTACATCTGAAGTTCCCAGGGGAGCCTTTACGCAGCCCCACATGCAACTGGACCCTCCGGGTTCGATTTTTAGAGCATCCCTAAACATAGTCCTAGTCGGCATGGGAGAAGACTGAAAACCCGGCCCCCAGGAAACGCGTTGCAAGCCCCTTTGGACCATCTAAAAGTGCCCCCAAAGGAAGGCTTTGGGTACAAGTGAACTCCCGAGGGGAGCCTTTACGCAGCCCCATATGCAACTGGACCCTCCGGGTTCGCTGTTCATGAGCAAACCTAAACGTAACCCTAGCCGTCATCGGAGACGAGTGAAAAATCAGGCCCCAGGAAATGCGTTGCGAGCCCTTTTCGCCCATCCAAAAGTGCCCCCAAAGGAAGGCTTTGGGTACATTTGAAGTTTCCAGGGGAGCCTTTAAGCAGCCCCACATGCAACTGGACCCTCCGGGTTCGATTTTTCCGAGCAACCCTAAATATATCCATAGCCGGCATGGGAGAAGACTGAAAACCCGGGCCCCAGAAAAAGCGTTGCAAGCCCCTTTGGACCATCCAAAAGTGTCCGCAAAGGAAGGCTTTGGGTACAAGTGAACTCCCCAGGGGAGCCTTTACGCAGCCCCACATGCAACTGGACCCTCCGGGTTCGCTCTTTCCGAGCATCCCTAAACATATCCCTTGCTGGCATCGAAGACGACTGAAAAATCAGGCCCCAGGAAATGCGTTTCAAGCCCTTTTCGGCCATCCAAAAGTGCCCCCAAAGGAAGGCTTTGGGTACAAGAGAACTCCCCAGGGGAGCCTTTACGCAGCCCCACATGCAACTGGACCCTCCGGGTTCGCTGTTTCCGAGCATCCCTAAACATAGCCCTACCGGCATCGATGACGACTGAAAAATCAGGCCCCAGGAAATTTTATACGAGCCCTTTTCGCCCATCCAAAAGTGCCCCCAAAGGAAGGCTTTGGGTACAAGTGAACTCCCCAGGGGAGCCTTTACGCAGCCCCACATGCAAATGGACCCTCTGGGTTCGCTGTTTCCGAGCATCCCGAAACGTAGCCCTAGCAGTCATCGGAGACCAGTGAAAAATCAGGCCCCAGGGAATGCGTTCCGAGCCCCTTTGGACCATCCAAAAGTGTCACCAAAGGAAGGCTTTGGGTACAAGAGAACTCCCCAGGGGAGCATTTACGCAGCCCCACATGCAACTGGACCCTCCGAGTTCGCTGTTTCCGATCATCCCTAAACACAGCCCTAGCCGGCATCGAAGACGACTGAAAAATCAGGCTCCAGGAAACGCGTTGCAAGCCCCTTTGGACCATCCAAAAGTGTCACCAAAGGAAGGCTTTGGGTACAAGTGAACTCCCCAGGGAAGCCTCTACGCAGACCCACATGCAACTGGACCCTCCGGGTTCGCTGTTTCCGAGCATCCCTAAACCTAGCCCTAGCCGGCATCGAAGACGACTGAAAAATCAGGCCCCAGGAAATGGGTTGCGAGCCCTTTTCTCCCATCCAAAAGTGTCCCCTAAGGAAGGCTTTGGGTACAAGAGAACTCCCCAGGGGAGCCTTTACGCAGCCCCACATGCAACTGGACCCTCCGGGTTCGCTGTTTCCGAGCATCCCTAAATATAGCCCTAGCCGGCATCGGAGACGACTGAAAAATCAGGCCCCAGGAAATGCGTTACGAGCCCTTTTCGCCCATACAAAAGTGCCCCCAAAGGATGGCTTTGGGTACAAGTGTACTCCCCAAGGGAGCCTTTACGCAGCCCCACATGCAACTGGACCCTCCGGGTTCGCTGTTTCCGAGCATCCCTAAACATAGCCCTAGCCGGCATTTAAGACGACTGAAAAATCAGGCCCCAGGAAATGCGTTCCAAGCCTTTTTCGCGCATCCAAAAGTGCCCCCAAAGGAAGGCTTTGGGTACAAGAGAACTCCCCAGGGGAGCCTTTACGCAGCCCCACATGGAATTGTACCCTCCGGGTTCGCTGTTTCCGAGCATCCCTAAACATAGCCCTAGCCAGCATCGATGACGACTGAAAAATCAGGCCCCAGGAAATGCGTTCCAAGCCCTTTTCACCCATCAAAAAGTGTCCCCAAAGGAAGGCTTTGGGTACAAGTGAACTCCCCAGGGCAGCCTTTACGCAGCCCCACATGCAACTGGACCCTCCGGGTTCGCTGTTTCCGAGCATCCCTATACATAGCACTAGCCGGCATCGAAGACGACTGAAAAATCAGGCTCCAGGAAACGCGTTGCAAGCCCCTTTGGACCATCCAAAAGTGTCACCAAAGGAAGGCTTTGGGTACAAGTGAACTCCCCAGGGGAGCCTTTACGCAGCCCCACATGCAACTGGACCCTCCGGGTTCGATTTTTCCGAGCAACCCTAAATATATCCCTAGCCGGCATGGGAGAAGACTGAAAACCCGGGTCCCAGAAAACGCGCTATAAGCCCCATTCGCCCATCCAAAAGTGCCCCCAAAGGAAGGTTTTGGGTACAAGTGAACTCCCCAGGGGAGCCTTTACGCAGCCCCACATGCAACTGGACCCTCCGGGTTCGCTGTTTCCGAGCATCCCTAAACCTAACCATAGCCGGCATCGAAGATGACTGAAAAATCAGGCCCCAGGAAAAGCGTTGCGAGCTCCTTTGGACCATCCAAAAGTGCCCCCAAAGGAAGGCTTTCGATACAAGTGAACTCCCCAGAGGCGCCTTTACGCAGCCCCACATGCAACTGGACCCTCCGGGTTCGCAGTTTCTGATCATCCCTAAACATATCCCTAGACGTCATCGAAGACGACTGAAAAATCAGGCCCCAGGAAATGCGTTGCGAGCCCTTTTAGCACATCCAAACATGCCCCCAAAGGAAGGCTTTCGATACAAGTGAACTCCCCAGGGGAGCCTTTACGCAGCCCCACATGCAACTGGACCCTCCGGGTTCGCTGTTTCCGAGCATCCCTAAATATAGCCCTAGCCGGCATCGAAGACGAGTGAAAAATCCGGCCCCAGGAAGTGCTTTGCGAGCCCCTTTGGACCATCCAAAAGTGTCAACAAAGGAAGGCTTTGGGTACAAGTGAACTCCCCAGGGGAGCCTTTACGCAGCCCCACATGCAACTGGACCCTCCGGGTTCGCTGTTTCCGAGCATCCCTATACATAGCCCTATCCGGCATCGAAGACGACTGAAAAATCAGGCCCCAGGAAATGCGTTGCGAGCCCTTTTCGCCCATCCAAAAGTGCCCCCAAAGGAAGACTTTGGGTACAAGTGAACTCCCCAGGGGAGCCTTTACGCAGCCCCACATGCAACTGGACCCTCCGGGTTCGATTTTTCCGAGCAACCCTAAATATATCACTAGCCGGCATGGGAGAAGAATGAAAACCTGGGTCCCAGAAAACGTGTTACAAGCCCAATTCGCCCATCCAAAAGTGCCCCCAAAGGAAGGCTTTGGGTACAAGAGAACTCCCCAGGGGAGCCTTTACGCAGCCCCACATGCAACTGGACCCTCCGGGTTCGCTGTTTCCGAGCATCCCTAAACATAGCCCTAGCCGGCATGGAATACGACTGAAAAATCAGGCTCCAGGAAACGCGTTGCAAGCCCGTTTGGACCATCCAAAAGTGTCACCAAAGGAAGGCTTTGGGTACAAGTGAACTCCCCAGGGAAGCCTTTACGCAGACCCACATGCAACTGGACCCTCCGGGTTCGCTGTTTCCGAGCATCCCTAAACATAGCCCTAGCCGGCATGGAATACGACTGAAAAATCAGGCTCCAGGAAACGCGTTGCAAGCCCCTTTGGACCATCGAAAAGTGTCACCAAAGGAAGGCTTTGGGTACAAGTGAACTCCCCAGGGAAGCCTTTACGCAGACCCACATGAAACTGGACCCTCCGGGTTCGCTGTTTCCGAGCATCCCTAAACCTAGCCCTAGCCGGCATCGAAGACGACTGAAAAATCAGGCCCCAGGAAATGGGTTGCGAGCCCTTTTCTCCCATCCAAAAGTGTCCCCTAAGGAAGGCTTTGGGTACAAGAGAACTCCCCAGGGGAGCCTTTACGCAGCCCCACATGCAACTGGACCCTCCGGGTTCGCTGTTTCCGAGCATCCCTAAATATAGCCCTAGCCGGCATCGGAGACGACTGAAAATTCAGGCCCCAGGAAATGCGTTACGAGCCCTTTTCGCCCATCCAAATGTGCCCCCAAAGGATGGCTTTGGGTACAAGTGTACTCCCCAGGGGAGCCTTTACGCAGCCCCACATGCAACTGGACCCTCCGGGTTCGCTGTTTCCGAGCATCCCTAAACATAGCCCTAGCCGGCATTGAAGACGACTGAAAAATCAGGCCCCAGGAAATGCGTTCCTAGCCTTTTTCGCCCATCCAAAAGTGCCCCCAAAGGATGGCTTTGGGTACAAGTGTACTCCCCAAGGGAGCCTTTACGCAGACCCACATGCAACTGGACCCTCCGGGTTCGCTGTTTCCGAGCATCCCTAAACATAGCCCTAGCCGGCATTGAAGACGACTGAAAAATCAGGCCCCAGGAAATGCGTTCCAAGCCTTTTTCGCCCATCCAAAACTGCCCCCAAAGGAAGGCTTTGGGTACAAGAGAACTCCCAAGGGGAGCCTTTACGCAGCCCCACATGGAATTGTACCCTCCGGGTTCGCTGTTTCCGAGCATCCCTAAACATAGCCCTAGCCAGCATGGATGACGACTGAAAAATCAGGCCCCAGGAAATGCGTTCCAAGCCCTTTTCACCCATCAAAACGTGTCCCCAAAGGAAGGCTTTGGATACAAGTGAACTCCCCAGGGGAGCCTTTACGCAGCCCCACATGCAACTGGACCCTCCCTGTTCGATTATTCCGAGCAACGCTAAATATATCACTAGTGGGCATGGGTGAAGACTAAAAACCCGGGCCCCAGAAAACGAGTTTCAAGCCCCTTTGGACCATCTAAAAGTGTCACCAAAGGAAGGCTTTGGGTACAAGTGAACTCCCCAGGGGAGCCTTTACGCAGCCCCACATGCAACTGGACCCTCCGGGTTCGCTGTTTCCGAGCATCCCTAAACATAGCCCTAGCCGGCATCGAAGACGACTGAAAAATCAGGCTTCAGGAAATGCGTTGCAAGCCGTTTTCACCCATCCAAAAGTGCCCCCAAAGGAAGGCTTTGTGTACAAGTGAACTCCCCAGGGGAGCCTTTACGCAGCCCCACATGCAACTGGACCCTTCGGGTTCGATTTTTCCGAGCAACCCTAAACATATCCCTAGCCGGCATCGATGACGACTGAAAAATCAGGCCCCAGGAAATGCGTTACAAGCCCTTTTCGCCCATCCAAAAGTGTTACCAAAGGAAGGCTTTGGGTACAAGTGAACTCCCCAGGGGAGCCTTTACGCAGCCCCACATGCAACTGGACCCTCCGGGTTCGCTGTTTCCGAGCATCCCTAAACATAGCCCTAGCCGGCATAGATGACGACTGAAAAATCAGGCCCCAGGAAATGCGTTGCGAGCCCCTTTGGACCATCCAAAATTGCCCCCAAAGGAAGGCTTTGGATACAAGTGAACTCCCCAGGGGAGCCTTTACGCAGCCCCACATGCAACTGGACCCTCCGTGTTCGATTTTTCCGAGCAACGCTAAATATATCACTAGTGGGCATGGGAGAAGACTAAAAAACCGGGCCCCAGAAAACGAGTTTCAAGCCCCTTTGGACCATCCAAAAGTGTCACCAAAGGAAGGCTTTGGGTACAAGTGAACTCCCCAGGGGAGCCTTTATGCAGCCCCACATGCAAATGGACCCTCCGGGTTCGCTGTTTCCGAGCATCCCTAAACATAGCCCTAGCTGGCATCGAAGACGACTGAAAAATCAGGACCCAGGAAACGCGATGAAAGCCCCTTTGGACCATCCAAAAGTGTCACCAAAGGAAGGCTTTGGGTACAAGAGAACTCCCCAGGGGAGCCTTTACGCAGCCCCACATGCAACTGGACCCTCTGGGTTCGCTCTTTCCGAGCAAACCGAAACGTAGCCCTAGCCGTCATCGGAGACGAGTGAAAAATCAGGCCCAGGAAATGCGTTGCGAGTCCCTTTGGACCATCCAAAAGTGCCCCCAAAGGAAGGCTTTGGGTACAAGAGAACTCTCCAGGGGAGCCTTTACGCAGCCCCACATGCAGCTGGACCCTCCGGGTTCGCTGTTTCCGAGCATCCCTAAACATAGCCCTAGCCGGCATCGTTGACGATTAAAAAATCAGGCCCCAGGAAATGCGTTGCGAGCCCTTTTCGCCCATCCAAAAGTGCCCCCAAAGGAAGGCTTTGGGTACAAGAGAACTCCCCAGGGGAGCCTTTACGCAGCCCCACATGCAACTGGACCTTCCGGGTTCGCTCTTTCCGAGCATCCCTAAATATAGCCCTAGCCGGCATCGAAGATGACTGAAAAATCAGGCCCCAGGAAAAGCGTTGCGAGCTCCTTTGGACCATCCAAAATTGCCCCCAAAGGAAGGCTTTCGATACAAGTGAACTCCCCAGAGGCGCCTTTACGCAGCCCCACATGCAACTGGACCCTCCGGGTTCGCTGTTCCTGAGCAAACCTAAAAATAGCCCTAGCCGTCATCGGAGACGACTGAAAAATCAGGCCCCAGGAAAAGCGTTGCGAGCCCCTTTGGACCATCCAAAAGTGCCCCCAAAGGAAGGCTTTGGATACAAGTGAACTCCCCAGGGGAGCCTTTACGCAGCCCCACATGCAACTGGACCCTCCCTGTTCGATTATTCCGAGCAACGCTAAATATATCCCTAACCGGCATGGGAGAAGACTAAAAACCCGGGCCCCAGAAAACGAGTTTCAAGCCCCTTTGGACCATCCAAAAGTGTCACCAAAGGAAGGCTTTGGGTACAAGTGAACTCCCCAGGGGAGCCTTTACGCAGCCCCACATGCAACTGGACCCTCCGGGTTCGCTGTTTCCGAGCATCCCTAAACATAGCCCTAGCTGGCATCGAAGACGACTGAAAAATCAGGCTCCAGGAAATGCGTTGCAAGCTGTTTTCACCCATCCAAAAGTGCCCCCAAAGGAAGGCTTTGGGTACAAGTGAACTCCCCAGGGGAGCCTTTACGCAGCCCCACATGCAACTGGACCCTCTGGGTTCGCTGTTTCCGAGCATCCCTAAACATAGCCCTAGCCGGCATCGAAGACGACTAAAAAATCAGGCTCCAGGAAACGCGTTGCAAGCCCCTTTGGACCATCCAAAAGTGTCACCAAAGGAAGGCTTTGGGTACAAGTGAACTCCCCAGGGGAGCCTTTACGCAGCCCCACATGCAACTGGACCCTCCGGGTTCGCTGTTTCCGAGCATCCCTAAACCTAACCATAGCCGGCATCGAAGACGACTGAAAAATCAGGCCCCAGGAAATGCATTGCGAGCGCTATTCGCCCATCCAAAAGTGCCCCCAAAGGAAGGCTTTGGGTACAAGTGAACTCCCCAGGGGAGCCTTTACGCAGCCCCACATGCAACTGGACCCTTCCGGTTCGATTTTTCCGAGCACCCCCAACATAGCCCTAGCCGGCATCGATGACGACTGAAAAATCAGGCCCCAGGAAACGCGTTCCAAGCCCTTTTCGCCCATCCAAAGGTGCCCCCAAAGGAAGGCTTTGGGTACAAGTGAACTCCCCAGGGGAGCCTTTACGCAGCCCCACATGCAACTGGACCCTCCGGGTTCCCTGTTTCTGAGCATCCCTAAACATATCCCTAGCGGGCATCGAAGACGACTAAAAAATCAGGCCCCAGGAAATGCGTTGCGAGCCCTTTTCGCCCATCCAAACGTGCCCCCAAAGGAAGGCTTTTGATACAAGTGAACTCCCCAGAGGTGCCTTTACGCAGCCCCACATGCAACTGGACCCTCCGGGTTCGCTGTTCCTGAGCAAACCTAAAATTAGCCCTAGCCGTCATCGGAGACGACTGAAAAATCAGGCCCCAGGAAATGCGTTGCGAGCCCCTTTGGACCATCCAAAATTGCCCCCAAAGGAAGGCTTTGGATACAAGTGAACTCCCCAGGGGAGCCTTTACGCAGCCCCACATGCAACTGGACCCTCCGTGTTCGATTTTTCCGAGCAACGCTAAATATATCACTAGTGGGCATGGGAGAAGACTAAAAACCCGGGCCCCAGAAAACGAGTTTCAAGCCCCTTTGGACCATCTAAAAGTGCCCCCAAACGAAAGCTTTGGGTACAAGTGAACTCCCCAGGGCAGCCTTTACGCAGCCCCACATGCAACTGGACCCTTCGGGTTCGATTTTTCCGAGCAACCCTAAACATAGCCCTAGCCGGCATCGATGACGACTGAAAAATCAGGCCCCAGGAAATGCGTTACAAGCCCTTTTCGCCCATCCAAAAGTGTTACCAAAGGAAGGCTTTGGGTACAAGTGAACTCCCCAGGGGAGCCTTTACGCAGCCCCACATGAAACTGGACCCTCCGGGTTCGCTGTTTCCGAGCATCCCTAAACATAGCCCTAGCCGGCATAGATGACGACTGAAAAATCAGGCCCCAGGAAATGCGTTGCGAGCCCCTTTGGACCATCCAAAATTGCCCCCAAAGGAAGGCTTTGGATACAAGTGAACTCCCCAGGGGAGCCTTTACGCAGCCCCACATGCAACTGGACCCTCCGTGTTCGATTTTTCCGAGCAACGCTAAATATATCACTAGTGGGCATGGGAGAAGACTAAAAACCCGGGCCCCAGAAAACGAGTTTCAAGCCCCTTTGGACCATCCAAAAGTGTCACCAAAGGAAGGCTTTGGGTACAAGTGAACTCCCCAGGGGAGCCTTTATGCAGCCCCACATGCAAATGGACCCTCCGGGTTCGCTGTTTCCGAGCATCCCTAAACATAGCCCTAGCTGGCATCGAAGACGACTGAAAAATCAGGACCCAGGAAACGCGATGAAAGCCCCTTTGGACCATCCAAAAGTGTCACCAAAGGAAGGCTTTGGGTACAAGAGAACTCCCCAGGGGAGCCTTTACGCAGCCCCACATGCAACTGGACCCTCTGGGTTCGCTCTTTCCGAGCAAACCGAAACGTAGCCCTAGCCGTCATCGGAGACGAGTGAAAAATCAGGCCCAGGAAATGCGTTGCGAGTCCCTTTGGACCATCCAAAAGTGCCCCCAAAGGAAGGCTTTGGGTACAAGAGAACTCTCCAGGGGAGCCTTTACGCAGCCCCACATGCAGCTGGACCCTCCGGGTTCGCTGTTTCCGAGCATCCCTAAACATAGCCCTAGCCGGCATCGTTGACGATTGAAAAATCAGGCCCCAGGAAATGCGTTGCGAGCCCTTTTCGCCCATCCAAAAGTGCCCCCAAAGGAAGGCTTTGGGTACAAGAGAACTCCCCAGGGGAGCCTTTACGCAGCCCCACATGCAACTGGACCCTCCGGGTTCGCTGTTTCCGAGCATCCCTAAATATAGCCCTAGCCGGCATCGAAGACGACTGAAAATTCAGGCCCCAGGAAATGCGTTACGAGCCCTTTTCGCCCATCCAAAAGTGCCCCCAAAGGAAGTCTTTTGGTACAAGTGTACTCCCCAAGGGAGCCTTTACGCAGCCCCACATGCAACTGGACCCTCCGGCTTCGCTGTTTCCGAGCATCCCTAAATATAGCCCTAGCCGGCATCGAAGACGACTGAAAAATCAGGCCCCAGGAAATGCGCTACGAGCCCTTTTCGCCCATCCAAAACTGCCCCCAAAGGAAGGCTTTTGGTACAAGTGAACTCCCCAGGGGAGCCTTTACGCAGCCCCACATGGAACTGGACCCTCCGGGTTCGCTGTTTCTGAGCATCCCTAAACATATCCCTAGCCGTCATCGAAGACGACTGAAAAATCAGGCCCCAGGAAATGCGTTGCGAGACCTTTTAGCACATCCAAACATGCCCCCAAAGGAAGGCTTTCGATACAAGTGAACTCCCCAGAGGAGCGTTTACGCAGCCCCACATGCAACTGGACCCTCCGGGTTCGCTGTTTCAGAGCATCCCTAAATATAGCGTTAGCCGGCATTGATGATGACTGAAAAATCAGGCCCCAGGAAATGCGTTGCGAGCCCTTTTCACCCATCCAAAAGTGCCCCCAAAGGAAGGCTTTGGGTACAAGTGAACTCCCCAGGGGAGCCTTTACGCAGCCCCACATGCAACTGGACCCTCCGGGTTCGCTGTTTCCGAGCATCCCTAAACATAGCCCTAGCCGGCATGGAATACGACTGAAAAATCAGGCTCCAGGAAACGCGTTGCAAGCCCCATTCGCCCATCCAAAAGTGCCCCGAAAGGAAGGCTTTGGGTACAAGAGAACTCCCCAGGGGAGCCTTTACGCAGCCCCACATGGAATTGTACCCTCCGGGTTCGCTGTTTCCGAGCATCCCTAAACATAGCCCTAGCCAGCATCGATGACGACTGAAAAATCAGGCCCCAGGAAATGCGTTCCAAGCCCTTTTCACCCATCAAAAAGTGTCCCCAAAGGAAGGCTTTGAGTACAAGTGAACTCCCCAGGGCAGCCTTTACGCAGCCCCACATGCAACTGGACCCTCCGGGTTCGCTGTTTCCGAGCATCCCTATACATATCCCTACCCGGCATCGAAGACGACTGAAAAATCAGGCTCCAGGAAACGCGTTGCAAGACCCTTTGGACCATCCAAAAGTGTCACCAAAGGAAGGCTTTGGGTACAAGTGAACTCCCCAGGGGAGCCTTTACGCAGCCCCACATGCAACTGGACCCTCCGGGTTCGATTTTTCCGAGCAACCCTAAATATATCCCTAGCCGGCATGGGAGAAGACTGAAAACCCGGGTCCCAGAAAACGCGCTATAAGCCCCATTCGCCCATCCAAAAGTGTCAGCAAAGGAAGGCTTTGGGTACAAGTGAACTCCCCAGGGGAGCCTTTACGCAGCCCCACATGCAACTGGACCCTCCGGGTTCGCTGTTTCCGAGCATCCCTAAACCTAACCATAGCCAGCATCGAAGATGACTGAAAAATCAGGCCCCAGGAAATGCGTTGCGAGCCCTTTTCGCCCATCCAAACGTGCCCCCAAAGGAAGGCTTTCGATACAATTGAACTCCCCAGAGGCGCCTTTACGCAGCCCCACATGCAACTGGACCCTCCGGGTTCGCTGTTCCTGAGCAAACCTAAAATTAGCCCTAGCCGTCATCGGAGACGACTGAAAAATCAGGCCCCAGGAAAAGCGTTGCGAGCCCCTTTGGACCATCCAAAAGTGCCCCCATGGAAGGCTTTGGATACAAGTGAACTCCCCAGGGGAGCCTTTACGCAGCCCCACATGCAACTGGACCCTCCCTGTTCGATTATTCCGAGCAACGCTAAATATATCACTAGTGGGCATGGGAGAAGACTAAAAACCCGGGCCCCAGAAAACGAGTTTCAAGCCCCTTTGGACCATCCAAAAGTGTCACCAAAGGAAGGCTTTGGGTACAAGTGAACTCCCCAGGGGAGCCTTTACGCAGCCCCACATGCAACTGGACCCTCCGGGTTCGCTGTTTCCGAGCATCCCTAAACATAGCCCTAGCCGGCATCGAAGACGACTGAAAAATCAGGCTCCAGGAAACGCGTTGCAAGCCCCTTTGGAACATCCAAAAGTGTCACCAAAGGAAGGCTTTGGGTACAAGTGAATTCCCCAGGGGAGCCTTTACGCAGCCCCACATGCAACTGGACCCTCCGGGTTCGCTGTTTCCGAGCATCCCTAAACCTAACCATAGCCGGCATCGAAGACGAATGAAAAATCAGGCCCCAGGAAATGCGTTACAAGCCCCATTTCCCCATCCAAAAGTGCCCCCAAAGGAAGACTTTGGGTACAAGAGAACTCCCCAGGGGAGCCTTTACGCAGCCCCACATGCAACTGGACCTTCCGGGTTCGCTGTTTCCGAGCATCCCTAAACATAGCCCTAGCCGGTATCGAAGACGATTGAAAAATCAGGCTCCAGGAAACGCGTTGCAAGCCCCTTTGGACCATCCAAAAGTGTCACCAAAGGAAGGCTTTGGGTACAAGAGAACTCCCCAGGGGAGCCTTTACGCAGCCCCACATGCAACTGGACCCTCCGGGTTCGCTGTTCCTGAGCAAATCTAAACGTAACCCTAGCCGTCAGTGGAGACGAGTGAAAAATCAGGCCCCAGGAAATGCGTTGCGAGCCCCTTTGGACCATCCAAAAGTGCCCCCAAAGGAAGGCTTTGGGTACATTTGAAGTTCCCAGGGGAGCCTTTACGCAGCCCCATATGCAACTGGACCCTCCGTGTTCTCTGTTTACGAGCAACCCTAAACGTAGCCCTAGCAGTCATCGGAGACGAGTGAAAAATCAGGCCCCAGGAAATGCATTCCGAGCCCTTTTCGCCCATCCAAAAGTGACCCCAAAGGAAGGCTTTGGGTACAAGTGAACTCCCCAGGGGAGCCTTTACGCAGCCCCACATGCAACTGGACCCTTCGGGTTCGATTTTTCCGATCAACCCTAAATATATCCCTAGCCGGCATGGGAGAAGACTGAAAACCCGGGCCCCAGGAAACGCGTTGCAAGCCCCTTTGGATCATCCAAAAGTGTCACCAAAGGAAGGCTTTGGGTACAAGAGAACTCCCCAGGGGAGCCTTTACGCAGCCCCACATGCAACTGGACCCTCCGGGTTCGCTGTTTATGAGCAAACCTAAAGGTAGCCCTAGCCGTCATCAGAGACAACTGAAAAATCAGGCCCCAGGAAATGCGTTGCGAGCCCCTTTGGACCATCCCAAATTGCCTCCAAAGGAAGGCTTTGGGTACAAGTGAACTCCCCAGGGGAGCCTTTACGCAGCCCCACATGCAACTGGACCCTTCGGGTTCGCTGTTCCTGAGCAAACCTAAACGTAGCCCTAGCCGTCATCGAAGACGACTGAAAAATCAGGCCCCAGGAAATGCGTTGCGAGCCCTTTTCGCCCATCCAAATGTGCCCCCAAAGGAAGACTTTGGGTACAAGAGAACTCCCCAGGGGAGCCTTTACGCAGCCCCACATGCAACTGGACCCTCCGGGTTCGCTGTTTCCGAGCATCCCTAAACATAGCCCTAGCCGGCATCGAAGACGACCGAAAAATCCGGCCCCAGGAAATGCGTTGCGAGCCCTTTTCGCCCATCCAAAAGTGACCCCAAAGGAAGGCTTTGGGTACAGGAGAACTCCCCAGGGGAGCCTTTACACAACCCCACATGCAACTGGACCCTTCGGGTTCGCTGTTCATGAGCAAACCTAAACGTATCCATAGCCGTCATCGGAGACGAGTGAAAAATCAGGCGACAGGAAATGCATTGCGAGCCCCTTTGGACCATCCAAAAGTGCCCCCAAAGGAAGGCTTTGGGTACATTTAAAGTTCCCAGGGGAGCCTTTACGCAGCCCCATATGCAACTGGACCCTCCTTGTTCTCTATTTCCGAGCATCCCGAAACGTAGCCCTAGCAGTCATCGGAGACCAGTGAAAAATCAGGCCCCAGGGAATGCGTTCCGAGCCCCTTTGGACCATCCAAAAGTGTCACCAAAGGAAGGCTTTGGGTACCAGAGAACTCCCCAGGGGAGCATTTACGCAGCCCCACATGCAACTGGACCCTCCGAGTTCGCTGTTTCCGATCATCCCTATACATAGCCCTAGCCGGCATCGAAGACGACTGAACAATCAGACCCCAGGAAATGCATTGCGAGCTCTTTTCGCCCATCCAAAAGTGCACCCAAAGGAAGGCTTTGGGTACAAGTGAACTCCCCAGGGGAGCCTTTACGCAGCCCCACATGCAACTGGACCCTCCGGGTTCGCTGTTCCTGAGCATTCCTAAACATAACCCTAGCCGGCATCGAAGACGACTGAAAAATCAGGCCCCAGGAAATGCGTTGCGAGCCCTTTTGGACCATCCAAAAGTGCCCCCAAAGGAAGGCTTTGGGTGCAAGTGAACTCCCCAGGGGAGCCTTTACGCAGCCCCACATGCAACTGGACCCTCCGGCTTCGCTGTTTCTGAGCATCCCTATACATAGCCCTAGCCGGCATCGAAGACGACTGAAAAATCAGGCCCCAGGAAATGCGTTGCGAGCCCTTTTCGCCCATCCAAAAGTGCCCCCAAAGGAAGGCATTTGGTACAAGTGAACTCCCCAGGGGAGCCTTTACGCAGCCCCACATGCAACTGGACCCTCTGGGTTGGCTGTTTCCGAGCATCCCTAAACATATCCCTAGCCGGCATCGAAGACGACTGAAAAATCAGGCCCCAGGAAATGCGTTACAAGCCCTTTTCGCCCATCCAAAAGTGTCACCAAAGGAAGGCTTTGGGTACAAGTGAACTCCCCAGGGGAGCCTTTATGCAGCCCCACATGCAAATGGACCCTCTGGGTTCGCTGTTTCCGAGCATCCCGAAACGTAGCCCTAGCAGTCATCGGAGACCAGTGAAAAATCAGGCCCCAGGAAATGCGTTCCGAGCCCCTTTGGACCATCCAAAAATGTCACCAAAGGAAGACTTTGGGTACAAGTGAACTCCCAAGGGGAGCCTTTACGCAGCCCCACATGCAACTGGACCCTCCGAGTTCGCTGTTTCCGATCATCCCTAAACATATCCCTTGCCGGCATCGAAGACGACTGAAAAATCAGGCCCCAGGAAATGCATTGCGAGCCCTTTTCGCCCATCCAAAGGTGCCCCCAAAGGAAGGCTTTGGGTACAAGTGAACTCCCCAGGGGAGCCTTTACGCAGCCCCACATGCAACTGGACCCTCCGGGTTCGCTGTTTCTGAGCATCCCTAAACATATCCCTAGCGGGCATCGAAGACGACTGAAAAATCAGGCCCCAGGAAATGCGTTGCGAGCCCTTTTCGCCCATCCAAAAGTGCCCCCAAAGGAAGGCTTTGGGTACAAGTGAACTCCCCAGGGGAGCCTTTACGCAGCCCCACATGCAACTGGACCCTCCGGGTTCGCTGTTCCTGAGCAAACCTAAAATTAGCCCTAGCCGTCATCGGAGACGACTGAAAAATCAGGCCCCAGGAAAAGCGTTGCGAGCCCCTTTGGACCACCCAAAAGTGCCCCCAAAGGAAGGCTTTGGATACAAGTGAACTCCCCAGGGGAGCCTTTACGCAGCCCCACATGCAACTGGACCCTCCGGGTTCGCTGTTCCTGAGCAAACCTAAAATTACCCCTAGCCGTCATCGGAGACGATTGAAAAATCAGGCCCCAGGAAATGCGTTGCGAGCCCCTTTGGACCATCCAAAATTGCCCCCAAAGGAAGGCTTTGGATACAAGTGAACTCCCCAGGGGAGCCTTTACGCAGCCCCACATGCAACTGGACCCTCCGTGTTCGATTTTTCCGAGCAACGCTAAATATATCACTAGTGGGCATGGGAGAAGACTAAAAACCCGGGCCCCAGAAAACGCGTTGCAAGCCCCTTTGGACCATCCAAAAGTGTCACCAAAGGAAGGCTTTGGGTACAAGAGAACTCCCCAGGGGAGCCTTTACGCAGCCCCACATGCAACTGGACCCTTCGGGTTCGATTTTTCCGAGCAACCCTAAATATATCCCTAGCCGGCATGGGAGAAGACTGAAAACCCGGGCCCCAGAAAAAGTGTTGCAAGCCCATTTGGACCATCCAAAAGTGCCCCCAAAGGAAGGCTTTGGGTGCAAGTGAACTCCCCAGGGGAGCCTTTACGCAGCCCCACATGCAACTGGACCCTCCGGGTTCGCTGTTTCTGAGCATCCCTATACATAGCCCTAACCGGCATCGAAGACGACTGAAAAATCAGGCCCCAGGAAATGCGTTGCGAGCCCTTTTCGCCCATCCAAAAGTGCCCCCAAAGGAAGGCATTTGGTACAAGTGAACTCCCCAGGGGAGCCTTTACGCAGCCCCACATGCAACTGGACCCTCTGGGTTCGCTGTTTCCGAGCATCCCTAAACATATCCCTAGCCGGCATCGAAGACGACTGAAAAATCAGGCCCCAGGAAATGCGTTACAAGCCCTTTTCGCCCATCCAAAAGTGTCACCAAAGGAAGGCTTTGGGTACAAGTGAACTCCCCAGGGGAGCCTTTATGCAGCCCCACATGCAAATGGACCCTCTGGGTTCGCTGTTTCCGAGCATCCCGAAACGTAGCCCTAGCCGGCATTGAAGACGACTGAAAAATCAGGCCCCAGGAAATGCGTTCCAAGCCTTTTTCGCCCATCCAAAAGTGCCCCCAAAGGATGGCTTTGGGTACAAGTGTACTCCCCAAGGGAGCCTTTACGCAGACCCACATGCAACTGGACCCTCCGGGTTCGCTGTTTCCGAGCATCCCTAAACATAGCCCTAGCCGGCATCGATGACGACTGAAAAATCAGGCCCCAGGAAACGCGTTCCAAGCCCTTTTCGCCCATCCAAAGGTGCCCCCAAAGGAAGGCTTTGGGTACAAGTGAACTCCTCAGGGGAGCCTTTACGCAGCCCCACATGCAACTGGACCCTCCGGGTTCACTGTTTCTGAGCATCCCTAAACATATCCCTAGCGGGCATCGAAGACGACTGAAAAATCAGGCCCCAGGAAATGCGTTGCGAGCCCTTTTCGCCCATCCAAACGTGCCCCCAAAGGAAGGCTTTCGATACAAGTGAACTCCCCAGAGGCGCCTTTACGCAGCCCCACATGCAACTGGACCCTCCGGGTTCGCTGTTCCTGAGCAAACCTAAACATATCCCTAGCCGTCATCGGAGACGATTGAAAAATCAGGCCCCAGGAAATGCGTTGCGAGCCCCTTTGGACCATCCAAAATTGCCCCCAAAGGAAGGCTTTGGATACAAGTGAACTCCCCAGGGGAGCCTTTACGCAGCCCCACATGCAACTGGACCCTCCGTGTTCGATTTTTCCGAGCAACGCTAAATATATCACTAGTGGGCATGGGAGAAGACTAAAAACCAGGGCCCCAGAAAACGAGTTTCAAGCCCCTTTGGACCATCCAAAAGTGTCACCAAAGGAAGGCTTTGGGTACAAGAGAACTCCCCAGGGGAGCCTTTACGCAGCCCCACATGCAACTGGACCCTTCGGGTTCGATTTTTCCGAGCAACCCTAAATATATCCCTAGCCGGCATGGGAGAAGACTGAAAACCCGGGCCCCAGAAAAAGCGTTGCAAGCCCATTTGGACCATCCAAAAGTGCCCCCAAAGGAAGGCTTTGGGTGCAAGTGAACTCCCCAGGGGAGCCTTTACGCAGCCCCACATGCAACTGGACCCTCCGGCTTCGCTGTTTCTGAGCATCCCTATACATAGCCCTAGCCGGCATCGAAGAAGACTGAAAAATCAGGCCCCAGGAAATGCGTTGCGAGCCCTTTTCGCCCATCCAAAAGTGCCCCCAAAGGAAGGCTTTGGGTACAAGTGAACTCCCCAGGGGAGCCTTTACGCAGCCCCACATGCAACTGGACCCTCCGGGTTCGCTGTTTCCGAGCATCCCTAAACATATCCCTAGCCGGCATCGAAGACGACTGAAAAATCAGGCCCCAGGAAATGCGTTACAAGCCCTTTTCGCCCATCCAAAAGTGTCACCAAAGGAAGGCTTTGGGTACAAGTGAACTCCACAGGGGAGCCTTTATGCAGCCCCACATGCAAATGGACCCTCTGGGTTCGCTGTTTCCGAGCATCCCAAAACGTAGCCCTAGCAGTCATCGGAGACCAGTGAAAAATCAGGCCCCAGGAAATGCGTTCCGAGCCCCTTTGGACCATCCAAAAATGTCACCAAAGGAAGGCTTTGGGTACAAGTGAACTCCCAAGGGGAGCCTTAACGCAGCCCCACATGCAACTGGACCCTCCGAGTTCGCTGTTTCCGATCATCCCTAAACATATCCCTTGCCGGCATCGAAGACGACTGAAAAATCAGGCCCCAGGAAACGCGTTCCAAGCCCTTTTCGCCCATCCAAAAGTGCCCCCAAAGGAAGGCTTTGGGTACAAGAGAACTCCCCAGGGGAGCCTTTACGCAGCCCCACATGCAACTGGACCCTCCGGGTTCGCTGTTTCCGAACATCCCTAAACATTGCCCTAGCCGGCATCGATGACGACTGAAAAATCAGGCCCCAGGAAACGCGTTCCAAGCCCTTTTCGCCCATCCAAAGGTGCCCCCAAAGGAAGGCTTTGGGTACAAGTGAACTCCCCAGGGGAGCCTTTACGCAGCCCCACATGCAACTCGACCCTCCGGGTTCGCTGTTCCTGAGCAAATCTAAACGTAGCCCTAGCCGTCATTGGAGACGACTGAAAAATCAGGCCCCAGGAAATGCGTTGCGAGCCCTTTTCGCCCATCCAAATGTGCCCCCAAAGGAAGGCTTTGGGTACAAGTGAACTCCCAAGGGGAGCCTTTACGCAGCCCCACATGAAACTGGACCCTTCGGGTTCGCTGTTCATGAGCAAACCTAAAGGTAGCCCTAGCCGTCATCAGAGACGACTGAAAAATCAGGCCCCAGGAAATGCGTTGCGAGCCCTTTCCGCCCATCCAAAATTGCCCCCAAAGGAAGGCTTTGGGTACAAGTGAACTCCCCAGGGGAGCCTTTACGCAGCCCCACATGCAGCTGGACCCCCCGGGTTCGCTGTTCCTGAGCAAACATAAAATTAGCCCTAGCCGTCATCGGAGACGAGTGAAAAATCAGGCCCGAGGAAATGCGTTGCGAGCCCCTTTGGACCATCCAAAAGTGTCACCAAAGGAAGGCTTTGGGTACAAGTGAACTCCCCAGGGGAGCCTTTACGCAGCCCCACATGCAACTGGACCCTCCGTGTTCGATTTTTCCGAGCAACGCTAAATATATCACTAGTGGGCATGGGAGAAGACTAAAAACCCGGGCCCCAGAAAACGCGTTCCGAGCCCTTTTCGCCCTTCCAAAAGTGTCACCAAAGGAAGGCTTTGGGTACAAGTGAACTCCCCAGGGGAGCCTTTACGCAGCCCCACATGCAACTGGACCCTCTGGGTTCGCTCTTTCCGAGCAAACCGAAACGTAGCCCTAGCCGTCATCGGAGACGAGTGAAAAATCAGGCCCAGGAAATGCGTTGCGAGTCCCTTTGGACCATCCAAAAGTGCCCCCAAAGGAAGGCTTTGGGTACAAGAGAACTCCCCAGGGGAGCCTTTACGCAGCCCCACATGCAGCTGGACCCTCCGGGTTCGCTGTTTCCGAGCATCCCTAAACATAGCCCTAGCCGGCATCGTTGACGATTGAAAAATCAGGCCCCAGGAAATGCGTTGCGAGCCCTTTTCGCCCATCCAAAAGTGCCCCCAAAGGAAGGCTTTGGGTACAAGAGAACTCCCCAGGGGAGCCTTTACGCAGCCCCACATGCAACTGGACCCTCCGGGTTCGCTGTTTCCGAGCATCCCTAAACATAGCCCTAGCCGGCATCGAAGACGACTGAAAATTCAGGCCCCAGGAAATGCGTTACGAGCCCTTTTCGCCCATCCAAAAGTGCCCCCAAAGGAAGTCTTTTGGTACAAGTGTACTCCCCAAGGGAGCCTTTACGCAGCCCCACATGCAACTGGACCTTCCGGGTTCGCTGTTTCCGAGCATCCCTAAATATAGCCCTAGCCGGCATCGAAGACGACTGAAAAATCAGGCCCCAGGAAATGCGTTGCGAGCCCTTTTAGCACATCCAAACATGCCCCCAAAGGAAGGCTTTCGATACAAGTGAACTCCCCAGGGGAGCCTTTACGCAGCCCCACATGCAACTGGACCCTCCGGGTTCGCTGTTTCCAAGCATCCCTAAATATAGCCCTAGCCGGCATCGAAGACGAGTGAAAAATCAGGCCCCAGGAAGTGCTTTGCGAGACCCTTTGGACCATCCAAAAGTGTCAGCAAAGGAAGGCTTTGGGTACAAGTGAACTCCCCAGGGGAGCCTTTACGCAGCCCCACATGCAACTGGACCCTCCGGGTTCGCTGTTTCCGAGCATCCCTATATATAGCCCTAGCAGGCATCGAAGACGACTGAAAAATCAGGCCCCAGGAAATGCGTTGCGAGCCTTTTTCGCCCATGCAAAAGTGCTCCCAAAGGAAGACTTTGGGTACAAGTGAACTCCCCAGGGGAGCCTTTACGCAGCCCCACATGCAACTGGACCCTCCGGGTTCGATTTTTCGAAGCAACCCTAAATATAGCGTTAGCCGGCATCGTAGACGACTGAAAAATCAGGCCCCAGGAAATGCGTTACGAGCCCTTTTCGCCCATACAAAAGTGCCCCCAAAGGATGGCTTTGGGTACAAGTGTACTCCCCAAGGGAGCCTTTACGCAGACCCACATGCAACTGGACCCTCCGGGTTCGCTGTTTCCGAGCATCCCTAAACATATTCCTAGCCGGCATTGAAGACGACTGAAAAATCAGGCCCCAGGAAATGCGTTCCAAGCCTTTTTCGCCCATCCAAAAGTGCCCCCAAAGGAAGGCTTTGGGTACAAGAGAACTCCCCAGGGGAGCCTTTACGCAGCCCCACATGGAATTGTACCCTCCGGGTTCGCTGTTTCCGAGCATCCCTATACATAGCCCTAGCCAGCATCGATGACGACTGAAAAGTCAGGCCCCAGGAAATGCGTTCCAAGCCCTTTTCACCCATCAAAAAGTGTCCCCAAAGGAAGGCTTTGGGTACAAGTGAACTCCCCAGGGGAGCCTTTACGCAGCCCCACATGCAACTGGACCCTCCGGGTTCGCTGTTTCCGAGCATCCCTATACATAGCCCTAGCCGGCATCGAAGACGACTGAAAAATCAGGCTCCAGGAAACGCGTTGCAAGCCCCTTTGGACCATCCAAAAGTGTTACCAAAGGAAGGCTTTGGGTACAAGTGAACTCCCCAGGGGAGCCTTTACGCAGCCCCACATGCAACTGGACCCTCCGGGTTCGATTTTTCCGAGCAACCCTAAATATATCCCTAGCCGGCATGGGAGAAGACTGAAAACCCGGGTCCCAGAAAACGCGCTATAAGCCCCATTCGCCCATCCAAAAGTGCCCCCAAAGGAAGGTTTTGGGTACAAGTGAACTCCCCAGGGGAGCCTTTACGCAGCCCCACATGCAACTGGACCCTCCGGGTTCGCTGTTTCCGAGCATCCCTAAACCTAACCATAGCCGGCATCGAAGATGACTGAAAAATCAGGCCCCAGGAAATGCGTTACAAGCCCCATTTGCCCATTAAATGTGCCCCCAAAGGAAGACTTTGGGTACAAGAGAACTCCCCAGGGGAGCCTTTACGCAGCCCCATATGCAACTGGACCCTCCGTGTTCTCTGTTTCCGAGCAACCCTAAACGTAGCCCTAGCAGTCATCGGAGACGAGTGAAAAATCAGGCCCCAGGAAATGCATTCCGAGCCCTTTTCGCCCATCCAAAAGTGACCCCAAAGGAAGGCTTTGGGTACAAGTGAACTCCCCAGGGGAGCCTTTACGCAGACCCACATGCAACTGGACCCTTCGGGTTCGATTTTTCCGATCAACCCTAAATATATCCCTAGCCGGCATGGGAGAAGACTGAAAACCCGGGCCCCAGAAAACGCGTTGCAAGCCCCTTTGGATCATCCAAAAGTGTCACCAAAGGAAGGCTTTGGGTACAAGAGAACTCCCCAGGGGAGCCTTTACGCAGCCCCACATGCAACTGGACCCTCCGGGTTCGCTGTTTATGAGCAAACCTAAAGGTAGCCCTAGCCGTCATCAGAGACAACTGAAAAATCAGGCCCCAGGAAATGCGTTGCGAGCCCCTTTGGACCATCCCAAATTGCCTCCAAAGGAAGGCTTTAAGTAAAAGTGAACTCCCCAGGGGAGCCTTTACGCAGCCCCACATGCAACTGGACCCTTCGGGTTCGCTGTTCCTGAGCAAACCTAAACGTAGCCCTAGCCGTCATCGAAGACGACTGAAAAATCAGGCCCCAGGAAATGCGTTGCGAGCCCTTTTCGCCCATCCAAATGTGCCCCCAAAGGAAGACTTTGGGTACAAGAGAACTCCCCAGGGGAGCCTTTACGCAGCCCCACATGCAACTGGACCCTCCGGGTTCGCTGTTTCCGAGCATCCCTAAACATAGCCCTAGCCGGCATCGAAGACGACCGAAAAATCCGGCCCCAGGAAATGCGTTGCGAGCCCTTTTCGGCAATCGAAAAGTGCCCCCAAAGGAAGGCTTTGGGTACAGGAGAACTCCCCAGGGGAGCCTTTACACAACCCCACATGCAACTGGACCCTTCGGGTTCGCTGTTCATCAGCAAACCTAAACGTATCCATAGCCGTCATCGGAGACGAGTGAAAAATCAGGCCCAGGAAATGCATTGCGAGCCCCTTTGGAACATCCAAAAGTGCCCCAAAGGAAGGCTTTGGGTACATTTGAAGTTCCCAGGGGAGCCTTTACGCAGCCCCATATGCAACTGGACCCTCCTTGTTCTCTATTTCCGAGCAACCCTAAACGTAGCCCTAGCCGGCATGGGAGAAGACTGAAAAATCAGGCCCCAGGAAATGCATTCCGAGCACTTTTCGCCCATCCAAATGTGCCCCCAAAGGAAGGCTTTGGGTACAAGTGAACTCCCCAGGGGAGCCTTTACGCAGCCCCACATGCAACTGGACCCTTCGGGTTCGATTTTTCCGATCAACCCTAAATATATCCCTAGCCGGCATGGGAGAAGACTGAAAACCCGGGCCCCAGAAAACGCGTTGCAAGCCCCTTTGGATCATCCAAAAGTGTCACCAAAGGAAGGCTTTGGGTACAAGAGAACTCCCCAGGGGAGCCTTTACGCAGCCCCACATGCAACTCGACCCTCCGGGTTCGCTGTTCATGAGCAAACCTAAAGGTAGCCCTAGCCGTCATGAGAGATGACTGAAAAATCCGGCCCCAAGAAATGCGTTGCGAGTCCCTTTGGACCATCCCAAATTGCCTCCAAAGGAAGGCTTTGGGTACAAGTGAACTCCCCAGGGGAGCCTTTACGCAGCCCCACATGCAACTGGACCCTTCGGGTTCGCTGTTCCTGAGCAAACCTAAACGTAGCCCTAGCCGTCATCGGAGACGAGTGAAAAATCAGGCCCCAGGAAATGCGTTCCGAGCCCTTTTCGTCCATCCAAATGTGCCCCCAAAGGAAGACTTTGGGTACAAGAGAACTCCCCAGGGGAGCCTTTACGCAGCCCCACATGCAACTGGACCCTCCGGGTTCGCTGTTTCCGAGCATCCCTAAACATAGTCCTAGCCGGCATCGAAGACGACTGAAAAATCAGGCCCCAGGAAATGCGTTGCGAGCCCTTTTCGCCCATCCGAAGGTGCCCCCAAAGGAAGGCTTTGGGTACAAGTGAACTCCCCAGGGGAGCCTTTACGCAGCCCCACATGCAACTGGACCCTCCGGGTTCGCTGTTCCTGAGCAAACCTAAACATAATCCTAGCCGTCATTGGAGACGACTGAAAAATCAGGCCCCAGGAAATGCGTTCCGAGCCCTTTTCGCCCATCCAAAAGTGCCCCCAAAGGAAGGCTTTGGGTACAAGTGAACTCCCCAGGGGAGCCTTTACGCAGCCCCACATGCAACTGCACCCTCTGGGTTCTTTGTTCCTGATCAAACCTAAACGTAGCCCTAGTCGTCATCGGAGACGAGTGAAAAATCAGACCCCAGGAAATGCGATGCGAGCCCCTTTGGACCATCCAAAAGTGCCCCCAAAGGAAGGCTTTGGGTACAAGTGAACTCCCCAGGGGAGCCTTTACGCAGCCCCACATGCAACTGGACCCTCCGGGTTCGCTGTTCCTGAGCAAACCTAAACGTAGACCTAGCCGTCATCGGAGATGAGTGAAAACTCAGGCCCCAGGAAATGCGTTCCGAGCCCTTTTCACCCATCCAAAAGTGCCCCCAAAGGAAGGCTTTGGGTACAAGTGAACTCCCCAGGGGAGCATTTACGCAGCCCCACATGCAACTGGACCCTCCGGGTTCGCTGTTTCCGAGCATCCCTAAACATAACTCTAGCTGGCATGGGAGAAGACTGAAAATCCGGGCCCCAGAAAACGCGTTGCAAGCCCCTTTGAACCATCCAAAAGTGCCCCCAAAGGAAGGCTTTGGGTACAAGAGAACTCCCCAGGGGAGCCTTTACGCAGCCCCACATGCAACTGGACCCTCCGGGTTCGCTGTTCCTGAACAAACATAAACGTAGCCCTAGCCGTCATCGGAGACGACTGAAAAATCAGGCCCCAGGAAATTCGTTCCGAGCCCTTTTCGCCCATCCAAAAGTGCCCCCAAAGGAAGGCCTTTGGGTACAAGAGAACTCCCCAGGGGAGCCTTTACGCAGCCCCACATGCAACTGGACCCTCCGGGTTCGCTGTTCCTGAGAAAACCTAAACGTAGCCCTAGCCGTCATCGGAGACGAGTGAAAAATCAGGCCCCAGGAAATGCGTTCCGATCCCTTTACGCAAATCCAAATGTGCCCCCAAAGAAAGACTTTGGGTACAAGAGAACTCCCCAGGGGAGCCTTTACGCAGCCCCACATGCAACTGGACCCTCCGGGTTCGCTGTTTCCGAGCATCCCTAAACATAGCCCTAGCCGGCATCGAAGACGACTGAAAAATCAGGCCCCAGGAAAAGCTTTGAAATCCCCTTTGGACCATCGAAAAATGTATCAGAAAAGGAAGGCTTTGGGTACAAGAGAACTCCCCAGGGGAGCCTTTACGCAGCCCCACATGCATCTGGACCCTCCGGGTTCGCTGTTTACGAGCATTCCTAAACATAAACCTAGCGGGCATCGAAGACGACTGAAACATCAGGCCCCAGGAAATGCGTTCCGAGCCCTTTTCGCCCTTCCAAAAGTGCCCCCAAAGGAAGGCTTTGGGTACAAGTGAACTCCCCAGTGGAGCCTTTACGCAGCCCCACATGCAACTGGACCCTCCGGGTTCGCTGTTTCCGAGCATCCCTATACATAGCCCTAGCCGGCATCGAAGACGACTGAAAAATCAGGCTCCAGGAAACGCGTTGCAAGCCCCTTTGGACCATCCAAAAGTGTTACCAAAGGAAGGCTTTGGGTACAAGTGAACTCCCCAGGGGAGCCTTTACGCAGCCCCACATGCAACTGGACCCTCCGGGTTCGATTTTTCCGAGCAACCCTAAATATATCCCTAGCCGGCATGGGAGAAGACTGAAAACCCGGGTCCCAGAAAACGCGCTATAAGCCCCATTCGCCCATCCAAAAGTGCCCCCAAAGGAAGGTTTTGGGTACAAGTGAACTCCCCAGGGGAGCCTTTACGCAGCCCCACATGCAACTGGACCCTATGGGTTCGCTGTTTCCGAGCATCCCTAAACCTAACCATAGCCGGCATCGAAGATGACTGAAAAATCAGGCCCCAGGAAATGCGTTACAAGCCCCATTTGCCCATTAAATGTGCCCCCAAAGGAAGACTTTGGGTACAAGAGAACTCCCCAGGGGAGCCTTTACGCAGCCCCATATGCAACTGGACCCTCCGTGTTCTCTGTTTCCGAGCAACCCTAAACGTAGCCCTAGCAGTCATCGGAGACGAGTGAAAAATCAGGCCCCAGGAAATGCATTCCGAGCCCTTTTCGCCCATCCAAAAGTGACCCCAAAGGAAGGCTTTGGGTACAAGTGAACTCCCCAGGGGAGCCTTTACGCAGACCCACATGCAACTGGACCCTTCGGGTTCGATTTTTCCGATCAACCCTAAATATATCCCTAGCCGGCATGGGAGAAGACTGAAAACCCGGGCCCCAGAAAACGCGTTGCAAGCCCCTTTGGATCATCCAAAAGTGTCACCAAAGGAAGGCTTTGGGTACAAGAGAACTCCCCAGGGGAGCCTTTACGCAGCCCCACATGCAACTGGACCCTCCGGGTTCGCTGTTTATGAGCAAACCTAAAGGTAGCCCTAGCCGTCATCAGAGACAACTGAAAAATCAGGCCCCAGGAAATGCGTTGCGAGCCCCTTTGGACCATCCCAAATTGCCTCCAAAGGAAGGCTTTAAGTAAAAGTGAACTCCCCAGGGGAGCCTTTACGCAGCCCCACATGCAACTGGACCCTTCGGGTTCGCTGTTCCTGAGCAAACCTAAACGTAGCCCTAGCCGTCATCGAAGACGACTGAAAAATCAGGCCCCAGGAAATGCGTTGCGAGCCCTTTTCGCCCATCCAAATGTGCCCCCAGAGGAAGACTTTGGGTACAAGAGAACTCCCCAGGGGAGCCTTTACGCAGCCCCACATGCAACTGGACCCTCCGGGTTCGCTGTTTCCGAGCATCCCTAAACATAGCCCTAGCCGGCATCGAAGACGACCGAAAAATCCGGCCCCAGGAAATGCGTTGCGAGCCCTTTTCGGCAATCGAAAAGTGCCCCCAAAGGAAGGCTTTGGGTACAGGAGAACTCCCCAGGGGAGCCTTTACACAACCCCACATGCAACTGGACCCTTCGGGTTCGCTGTTCATCAGCAAACCTAAACGTATCCATAGCCGTCATCGGAGACGAGTGAAAAATCAGGCGACAGGAAATGCATTGCGAGCCCCTTTGGAACATCCAAAAGTGCCCCAAAGGAAGGCTTTGGGTACATTTGAAGTTCCCAGGGGAGCCTTTACGCAGCCCCATATGCAACTGGACCCTCCTTGTTCTCTATTTCCGAGCAACCCTAAACGTAGCCCTAGCCGGCATGGGAGAAGACTGAAAAATCAGGCCCCAGGAAATGCATTCCGAGCACTTTTCGCCCATCCAAATGTGCCCCCAAAGGAAGGCTTTGGGTACAAGTGAACTCCCCAGGGGAGCCTTTACGCAGCCCCACATGCAACTGGACCCTTCGGGTTCGATTTTTCCGATCAACCCTAAATATATCCCTAGCCGGCATGGGAGAAGACTGAAAACCCGGGCCCCAGAAAACGCGTTGCAAGCCCCTTTGGATCATCCAAAAGTGTCACCAAAGGAAGGCTTTGGGTACAAGAGAACTCCCCAGGGGAGCCTTTACGCAGCCCCACATGCAACTCGACCCTCCGGGTTCGCTGTTCATGAGCAAACCTAAAGGTAGCCCTAGCCGTCATCAGAGATGACTGAAAAATCCGGCCCCAAGAAATGCGTTGCGAGTCCCTTTGGACCATCCCAAATTGCCTCCAAAGGAAGGCTTTGGGTACAAGTGAACTCCCCAGGGGAGCCTTTACGCAGCCCCACATGCAACTGGACCCTTCGGGTTCGCTGTTCCTGAGCAAACCTAAACGTAGCCCTAGCCGTCATCGGAGACGAGTGAAAAATCAGGCCCCAGGAAATGCGTTCCGAGCCCTTTTCGCCCATCCAAATGTGCCCCCAAAGGAAGACTTTGGGTACAAGAGAACTCCCCAGGGGAGCCTTTACGCAGCCCCACATGCAACTGGACCCTCCGGGTTCGCTGTTTCCGAGCATCCCTAAACATAGTCCTAGCCGGCATCGAAGACGACTGAAAAATCAGGCCCCAGGAAATGCGTTGCGAGCCCTTTTCGCCCATCCAAAGGTGCCCCCAAAGGAAGGCTTTGGGTACAAGTGAACTCCCCAGGGGAGCCTTTACGCAGCCCCACATGCAACTGGACCCTTCGGGTTCGCTGTTTCCGAGCAACCCTAAATATATCCCTAGCCGGCATGGGAGAAGACTGAAAACACTGGCCCCAGAAAAGGAGTTGCGAGCCCCTTTGGACCATCCCAAAGTGTCAACAAAGGAAGGCTTTGGGTACAAGTGAACTCCTTAGGAGAGCCTTTACGCAGCCCCACATGCAACTGGACCCTCCGGGTTCGCTGTTTCCGAGCATCACTAAACATAGACCTAGCCGGCATCGATGACGAATGAAAAATCAGGCCCCAGGAAATGCGTTGCGAGACCTTTTCGCCCATCCAATAGTCCCACCAAAGGAAGGCTTTGGGTACAAGAGAACTCCCCAGGGGAGCCTTTACGCAGCCCCACATGCAACTGGACTCTCCGGGTTCTCTGTTTCCAAGCATCCCTTAACATAGCCCTAGCCGGCATCGAAGACGACCGAAAAATCCGGCCCCAGGAAATGCGTTGCGAGCCCTTTTCGCCCATTCAAAAGTGCCCCCAAAGGAAGGCTTTGGGTACAATAGAACTCCCCAGGGGAGCCTTTACGCAGCCCCACATGCAACTGGACCCTCCGGGTTCTTTGTTCCTGATCAAACCTAAACGTAGCCCTAGTCGTCATCGGAGACGAGTGAAAAATCAGACCCCAGGAAATGCGATGCGAGCCCCTTTGGACCATCCAAAAGTGCCCCCAAAGGAAGGCTTTGGGTACAAGTGAACTCCCCAGGGGAGCCTTTACGCAGCCCCACATGCAACTGGACCCTTCGGGTTCGCTGTTCCTGAGCAAACCTAAACGTAGACCTAGCCGTCATCGGAGATGAGTGAAAACTCAGGCCCCAGGAAATGCGTTCCGAGCCCTTTTCACCCATCCAAAAGTGCCCCCAAAGGAAGGCTTTGGGTACAAGAGAACTCCCCAGGGGAGCCTTTACGCAGCCCCACATGCAACTGGACCCTCCGGGTTCGCTGTTTCCGAGCATCCCTAAACATGACTCTAGCTGGCATGGGAGAAGACTGAAAATCCGGGCCCCAGAAAACGCGTTGCAAGCCCCTTTGGACCATCCAAAAGTGCCCCCAAAGGAAGGCTTTGGGTACAAGAGAACTCCCCAGGGGAGCCTTTACGCAGCCCCACATGCAACTGGACCCTCCGGGTTCGCTGTTCCTGAACAAACATAAACGTAGCCCTAGCCGTCATCGGAGACGAGTGAAAAATCAGGCCCCAGGAAATTCGTTCCGAGCCCTTTTCGCCCATCCAAAAGTGCCCCCAAAGGAAGGCCTTTGGGTACAAGAGAACTCCCCAGGGGAGCCTTTACGCAGCCCCACATGCAACTGGACCCTCCGGGTTCGCTGTTCCTGAGCAAACCTAAACGTAGCCCTAGCCGTCATCGGAGACGAGTGAAAAATCAGGCCCCAGGAAATGCGTTCCAAGCCCTTTTCGCAAATCCAAATGTGCCCCCAAAGGAAGACTTTGGGTACAAGAGAACTCCCCAGGGGAGCCTTTACGCAGCTCCACATGCAACTGGACCCTCCGGGTTCGCTGTTTCCGAGCATCCCTAAACATAGCCCTAGCCGGCATCGAAGACGACTGAAAAATCAGGCCCCAGGAAACGCTTTGAAATCCCCTTTGGACCATCGAAAAATGTATCAGAAAAAAAAGGCTTTGGGTACAAGAGAACTCCCCAGGGGAGCCTTTACGCAGCCCCACATGCATCTGGACCCTCCGGGTTCGCTGATTACGAGCATTCCTAAACATAGACCTAGCGGGCATCGAAGACGACTGAAAAATCAGGCCCCAGGAAATGCGTTCCGAGCCCTTTTTGCCCATCCAAAAGTGCCCCCAAAGGAAGGCTTTGGGTACAAGTGAACTCCCCAGGGGAGCCTTTACGCAGCCCCACATGCAACTCGACCCTCCGGGTTCGCTGTTTCCGAGCATCCCTAAACATAGCCCTAGCTGGCATTGAACATGACTGAAAAATCAGGCCCCATTAAACGCGTTGCAAGCCACTTTGGACCATCCAAAAGTGTCACCAAAGGAAGGCTTTGGGTACAATAGAACTCCCCAGGGGAGCCTTTACGCAGCCCCACATGCAACTGGACCCTCCGAGTTCGCTGTTTCCGATCATACCTAAACATAGCCCTAGCCGGCATCGAAGACGATTGAAAAAACAGGCATCAGGAAATGCATTGCGAGCCCTTTTCGCCCATCCAAAAGTGCCCCCAAAGGAAGGCTTTGGGTACAAGTGAACTCCCCAGGGGAGCCTTTCCGCAGCCCCACATGGAACTGGACCCTCCGGGTTCGCTGTTTCTGAGCATCCCTAAACATATCCCTAGCCGTCATCGAAGACGACTGAAAAATCAGGCCCCAGGAAATGCGTTCCGAGCCCTTTTCGCCCATCCAAAAGTGCCCCCAAAGGAAGGCTTTGGGTACAAGAGAACTCCCCAGGGGAGCCTTTACGCTGCCCCACATGCAACTGGACCCTCCGGGTTCGATTTTTCCGAGCAACCCTAAATATATCCCTAACCGGCATGGGAGAAGACTGAAAACCCGGGCCACAGAAAAAGCGTTGCAAGCCCAATTAAACCATCCAAAAGTGCCCCCAAAGGAAGGCTTTGGGTACAAGAGAACTCCCCAGGGGAGCCTTTACGCAGCCCCACATGCAACTGGACCCTTCGGGTTCGATTTTTCCGAGCAACCCTAAATATATCCCTAGCCGGCATGGGAGAAGACTGAAAACCCTGGCTCCAGAAAAAGCGTTACAAGCCCATTTGGACCATCGAAAAGTGCCCCCAAAAGAAGGCTTTGGGTACAAGTGAACTCCCCAGGGGAGCCTTTACGCAGCCCCACATGCAACTGGACCCTCAGGGTTCGCTGTTTCCGAGCATCCCTAAGCATATCACTAGCCGGCATCGAAGACGAGTGAAAAATCAGGCCCCAGGAAATGCTTTAAAAGCCCTTTTCGCCCATCCAAAAGTGTCACCAAAGGAAGGCTTTGGGTACAAGTGAACTCCCCAGGGGAGCCTTTATGCAGCCCCACATGCAACTGGACCCTCCGGGTTCGCTGTTTCCGAGCATCCCTAAACATAGCCCTAGCTGGCATCAATGACGACTGAAAAATCAGGCCCCAGGAAATGCGTTGCGAGCCCTTTTCGCCCATACAAACGTGCCCCCAAAGGAAGGCTTTCGATACAAGTGAACTCCCCAGAGGCGCCCTTACGCAGCCCCACATGCAACAGGACCCTCCGGGTTCGCTGTTCCTGAGCAAACCTAAAATTAGCCCTAGCCGTCATCGGAGACGACTGAAAAATCAGGCCCCAGGAAATGCGTTGCGAGCCCCTTTGGACCATCCAAAAGTGCCCCCAAAGGAAGGCTTTGGATACAAGTGAACTCCCCAGGGGAGCCTTTACGCAGCCCCACATGCAACTGGACCCTCCGTGTTCGATTTTTCCGAGCAACGCTAAATATATCACTAGTGGGCATGGGAGAAGACTAAAAACCCGGGCCCCAGAAAACGAGTTTCAAGCCCCTTTGGACCATCCAAAAGTGTCACCAAAGGAAGGCTTTGGGTACAAGTGAACTCCCCAGGGGAGCCTTTACGCAGCCCCACATGCAACTGGACCCTGCGGGTTCGCTGTTTCCGAGCATCCCTAAACATAGCCCTAGCCGGCATCGAAGACGACTGAAAAAACAGGACCCAGGAAACGCGTTGCAAGCCCCTTTGGACCATCCAAATGTGTCACCAAAGGAAGGCTTTGGGTACAAGTGAACTCCCCAGGGGAGCCTTTACGCAGCCCCACATGCAACTGGACCCTCTGGGTTCGCTCTTTCCGAGCAAACCGAAACTTAGCCCTAGCCGTCATCGGAGACGAATGAAAAATCAGGCCCAGGAAATGCGTTGCGAGCCCCTTTGGACCATCCAAAAGTACCCCCAAAGGAAGGCTTTGGGTACAAGAGAACTCCCCAGGGGAGCCTTTACGCAGCCCCACATGCAGCTGGACCCTCCGGGTTCGCTGTTTCCGAGCATCCCTAAACATAGCCTTAGCCGGCATCGTTGACGATTGAAAAATCAGGCCCCAGGAAATGCGTTGCGAGCCCTTTTCGCCCATCCAAAAGTGCCCCCAAAGGAAGGCTTTGGGTACAAGAGAACTCCCCAGGGGAGCCTTTACGCAGCCCCACATGCAACTGGACCCTCCGGGTTCGCTGTTTCCGAGCATCCCTAAATATAGCCCTAGCCGGCATCGAAGACGACTGAAAATTCAGGCCCCAGGAAATGTAATACGAGCCCTTTTCGCCCATCCAAAAGTGCCCCCAAAGGAAGTCTTTTGGTACAAGTGTACTCCCCAAGGGAGCCTTTACGCAGCCCCACATGCAACTGGACCCTCCGGGTTCGCTGTTTCCGAGCATCCATAAATATAACCCTAGCCGTCATCGAAGACGACTGAAAAATCAGGCCCCAGGAAATGCGCTACGAGCCCTTTTCGCCCATCCAAAAGTGCCCCCAAAGGAAGGCTTTGGGTACAAGTGTACTCCCCAAGGGAGCCTTTACGCAGCCCCACATGCAACTGGACCCTCTGGGTTCGCTGTTTCCGAGCATCCCTAAACATATCCCTAGCGGGCATCGTAGACGACTGAAAAATCAGGACCCAGGAAATGCGTTGCGAGCCCTTTTCGCCCATCCAAATGTGCCCCCAAAGGAAGACATTTGGTACAAGTGAACTCCCCAGGGGAGCCTTTACGCAGCCCCACATGCAACTGGACCCTCCGGGTTCGCTGTTTCCGAGCATCCCTAAGCATATCCCTAGCCGGCATCGAAGACGAGTGAAAAATCAGGCCCCAGGAAATGCTTTAAAAGCCCTTTTCGCCCATCCAAAAGTGTCACCAAAGGAAGGCTTTGGGTACAAGTGAACTCCCCAGGGGAGCCTTTACGCAGCCCCACATGCAACTGGACCCTCCGGGTTCGCTGTTTCTGAGCATCCCTAAACATATCCCTAGCGGGCATCGAAGACGACTGAAAAATCAGGCCCCAGGAAATGCGTTACAAGCCCTTTTCGCCCATCCAAACGTGCCCCCAAAGGAAGGCTTTCGATACAAGTGAACTCCCCAGAGGCGCCCTTACGCAGCCCCACATGCAACTGGACCCTCCGTGTTCGATTTTTCCGAGCAACGCTAAATATATCACTAGTGGGCATGGGAGAAGACTAAAAACCCGGGCCCCAGAAAACGAGTTTCAAGCCCCTTTGGACCATCCAAAAGTGTCACCAAAGGAAGGCTTTGGATACAAGTGAACTCCCCAGGGGAGCCTTTACGCAGCCCCACATGCAACTGGACCCTGCGGGTTCGCTGTTTCCGAGCATCCCTAAACATAGCCCTAGCCGGCATCGAAGACGACTGAAAAATCAGGACCCAGGAAACGCGTTGCAAGCCCCTTTGGACCATCCAAATGTGTCACCAAAGGAAGGCTTTGGGTACAAGTGAACTCCCCAGGGGAGCCTTTACGCAGCCCCACATGCAACTGGACCCTCTGGGTTCGCTCTTTCCGAGCAAACCGAAACTTAGCCCTAGCCGTCATCGGAGACGAATGAAAAATCAGGCCCAGGAAATGTGTTGCGAGCCCCTTTGGACCATCCAAAAGTGCCCCCAAAGGAAGGCTTTGGGTACAAGAGAACTCTCCAGGGGAGCCTTTACGCAGCCCCACATGCAGCTGGACCCTCCGGGTTCGCTGTTTCCGAGCATCCCTAAACATAGCCATAGCCGGCATCGTTGACGATTGAAAAATCAGGCCCCAGGAAATGCGTTGCGAGCCCTTTTCGCCCATCCAAAAGTGCCCCCAAAGGAAGGCTTTGGGTACAAGAGAACTCCCCAGGGGAGCCTTTACGCAGCCCCACATGCAACTGGACCCTCCGGGTTCGCTGTTTCCGAGCATCCCTAAATATAGCCCTAGCCGTCATCGAAGACGACTGAAAATTCAGGCCCCAGGAAATGTAATACGAGCCCTTTTCGTCCATCCAAAAGTGCCCCCAAAGGAAGTCTTTTGGTACAAGTGTACTCCCTAAGGGAGCCTTTACGCAGCCCCACATGCAACTGGACCCTCCGGGTTCGCTGTTTCCCAGCATCCATAAATATAACCCTAGCCGTCATCGAAGACGACTGAAAAATCAGGCCCCAGGAAATGCGCTACGAGCCCTATTCGCCCATCCAAAAGTGCCCCCAAAGGAAGGCTTTGGGTACAAGTGTACTCCCCAAGGGAGCCTTTACGCAGCCCCACATGCAACTGGACCCTCTGGGTTCGCTGTTTCCGAGCATCCCTAAACATATCCCTAGCCAGCATCGTAGACGACTGAAAAATCAGGCCCCAGGAAATGCGTTCCAAGCCCTTTTCGCCCATCCAAAAGTGCCCCCAAAGGAAGGCTTTGGATACAAGTGAACTCCCCAGGGGAGCCTTTACGCAGCCCCACATGGAACTGGACCCTCCGGGTTCGCTGTTTCTGAGCATCCCTAAACATATCCCTAGCCGTCATCGAAGACGACTGAAAAATCAGGCCCCAGGAAATGCGTTGCGAGCCCTTTTAGCACATCCAAACATGCCCCCAAAGGAAGGCTTTCGATACAAGTGAACTCCCCAGGGGAGCCTTTACGCAGCCCCACATGCAACTGGACCCTCCGGGTTCGCTGTTTCCGAGCATCCCTAAATATAGCCCTAGCCGGCATCGAAGACGACTGAAAAATCAGGCTCCAGGAAACGCGTTGCAAACCCCTTTGGACCATCCAAAAGTGTCACCAAAGGAAGGCTTTGGGTACAAGTGAACTCCCCAGGGGAGCCTTTACGCAGCCCCACATGCAACTGGACCCTCCGGGTTCGCTGTTTCCGAGCATCCCTATACATAGCCCTAGCCGGCATCGAAGACGACTGAAAAATCAGGCCCCAGGAAATGCGTTGCGAGCCCTTTTCGCCCATCCAAAAGTGCCCCCAAAGGAAGGCTTTGGGAACAAGTGAACTCCCCAGGGGAGCCTTTACGCAGACCCACATGCAACTGGACCCTCCGGGTTCGCTGTTTCCGAGCATCCCTATACATAGCCCTAGCCGGCATCGAAGACGACTGAAAAACCGGGCCCCAGAAAACGCGTTGCGAGCCCTTTTCGCCCATCCAAAAGTGCCCCCAAAGGAAGACTTTGGGTACAAGTGAACTCCCCAGGGGAGCCTTTACGCAGCCCCACATGCAACAGGACCCTCCGGGTTCGATTTTTCCGAGCAACCCTAAATATATCCCTAGCCGGCATGGGAGAAGACTGAAAAGCCGGGTCCCAGAAAACGCGCTACAAGCCCCATTCGCCCATCCAAAAGTGCCCCCAAAGGAAGGTTTTGGGTACAAGTGAACTCCCCAGGGGAGCCTTTACGCAGCCCCACATGCAACTGGACCTTCCGGGTTCGCTGTTTCCGAGCATCCCTAAATATAGCGCTAGCCGGCATCGAAGATGACTGAAAAATCAGGCCCCAGGAAATGCGTTGCGAGCCCTTTTCGCCCATCCAAACGTGCCCCCAAAGGACGGCTTTGGATACAAGTGAACTCCCCAGAGGCGCCTTTACGCAGCCCCACATGCAACTGGACCCTCCGGGTTCGCTGTTACTGAGCAAACCTAAAATTAGCCCTAGCCGTCATCGGAGACGACTGAAAAATCAGGCCCCAGGAAATGCGTTGCGAGCCCCTTTGGACCATCCAAAAGTGCCCCCAAAGGAAGGCTTTGGATACAAGTGAACTCCCCAGGGGAGCCTTTACGCAGCCCCACATGCAACTGGACCCTCCGTGTTCGATTTTTCCGAGCAACGCTAAATATATCACTAGTGGGCATGGGAGAAGACTAAAAACCCGGGCCCCAGAAAACGAGTTTCAAGCCCCTTTGGACCATCCAAAAGTGTCACCAAAGGAAGGCTTTGGGTACAAGTGAACTCCCCAGGGGAGCCTTTACGCAGCCCCACATGCAACTGGACCCTCTGGGTTCGCTCTTTCCGAGCAAACCGAAACTTAGCCCTAGCCGTCATCGGAGACGAATGAAAAATCAGGCCCAGGAAATGCGTTGCGAGCCCCTTTGGACCATCCAAAAGTACCCCCAAAGGAAGGCTTTGGGTACAAGAGAACTCCCCAGGGGAGCCTTTACGCAGCCCCACATGCAGCTGGACCCTCCGGGTTCGCTGTTTCCGAGCATCCCTAAACATAGCCTTAGCCGGCATCGTTGACGATTGAAAAATCAGGCCCCAGGAAATGCGTTGCGAGCCCTTTTCGCCCATCCAAAAGTGCCCCCAAAGGAAGGCTTTGGGTACAAGAGAACTCCCCAGGGGAGCCTTTACGCAGCCCCACATGCAACTGGACCCTCCGGGTTCGCTGTTTCCGAGCATCCCTAAATATAGCCCTAGCCGGCATCGAAGACGACTGAAAATTCAGGCCCCAGGAAATGTAATACGAGCCCTTTTCGTCCATCCAAAAGTGCCCCCAAAGGAAGTCTTTTGGTACAAGTGTACTCCCCAAGGGAGCCTTTACGCAGCCCCACATGCAACTGGACCCTCCGGGTTCGCTGTTTCCGAGCATCCATAAATATAACCCTAGCCGTCATCGAAGACGACTGAAAAATCAGGCCCCAGGAAATGCGCTACGAGCCCTTTTCGCCCATCCAAAAGTGCCCCCAAAGGAAGGCTTTGGGTACAAGTGTACTCCCCAAGGGAGCCTTTACGCAGCCCCACATGCAACTGGACCCTCTGGGTTCGCTGTTTCCGAGCATCCCTAAACATATCCCTAGCGGGCATCGTAGACGACTGAAAAATCAGGACCCAGGAAATGCGTTGCGAGCCCTTTTCGCCCATCCAAATGTGCCCCCAAAGGAAGACATTTGGTACAAGTGAACTCCCCAGGGGAGCCTTTACGCAGCCCCACATGCAACTGGACCCTCAGGGTTCGCTGTTTCCGAGCATCCCTAAGCATATCCCTAGCCGGCATCGAAGACGAGTGAAAAATCAGGCCCCAGGAAATGCTTTAAAAGCCCTTTTCGCCCATCCAAACGTGCCCCCAAAGGAAGGCTTTCGATACAAGTGAACTCCCCAGAGGCGCCCTTACGCAGCCCCACATGCAACTGGACCCTCCGTGTTCGATTTTTCCGAGCAACGCTAAATATATCACTAGTGGGCATGGGAGAAGACTAAAAACCCGGGCCCCAGAAAACGAGTTTCAAGCCCCTTTGGACCATCCAAAAGTGTCACCAAAGGAAGGCTTTGGATACAAGTGAACTCCCCAGGGGAGCCTTTACGCAGCCCCACATGCAACTGGACCCTCCGGGTTCGCTGTTTCCGAGCATCCCTAAACATAGCCCTAGCCGGCATCGAAGACGACTGAAAAATCAGGACCCAGGAAACGCGTTGCAAGCCCCTTTGGACCATCCAAATGTGTCACCAAAGGAAGGCTTTGGGTACAAGTGAACTCCCCAGGGGAGCCTTTACGCAGCCCCACATGCAACTGGACCCTCTGGGTTCGCTCTTTCCGAGCAAACCGAAACTTAGCCCTAGCCGTCATCGGAGACGAATGAAAAATCAGGCCCAGGAAATGTGTTGCGAGCCCCTTTGGACCATCCAAAAGTGCCCCCAAAGGAAGGCTTTGGGTACAAGAGAACTCTCCAGGGGAGCCTTTACGCAGCCCCACATGCAGCTGGACCCTCCGGGTTCGCTGTTTCCGAGCATCCCTAAACATAGCCATAGCCGGCATCGTTGACGATTGAAAACTCAGGCCCCAGGAAATGCGTTGCGAGCCCTTTTCGCCCATCCAAAAGTGCCCCCAAAGGAAGGCTTTGGGTACAAGAGAACTCCCCAGGGGAGCCTTTACGCAGCCCCACATGCAACTGGACCCTCCTGGTTCGATTTTTCCGAGCATCCCTAAATATAGCCCTAGCCGTCATCGAAGACGACTGAAAATTCAGGCCCCAGGAAATGTAATACGAGCCCTTTTCGTCCATCCAAAAGTGCCCCCAAAGGAAGTCTTTTGGTACAAGTGTACTCCCTAAGGGAGCCTTTACGCAGCCCCACATGCAACTGGACCCTCCGGGTTCGCTGTTTCCCAGCATCCATAAATATAACCCTAGCCGTCATCGAAGACGACTGAAAAATCAGGCCCCAGGAAATGCGCTACGAGCCCTATTCGCCCATCCAAAAGTGCCCCCAAAGGAAGGCTTTGGGTACAAGTGAACTCCCCAGGGGAGCCTTTACGCAGCCCCACATGCAACTGGACCCTCCGGGTTCGCTGTTTCCGAGCATCCCTAAACATAGCCCTAGCCGGCATGGAAGACGAATGAAAAATCAAGCTCCAGGAAACGCGTTGCAAGCCCCTTTGGACCATCCAAAAGTGTCACCAAAGGAAGGCTTTGGGTACAAGTGAACTCCCCAGGGGAGCCTTTACGCAGACCCACATGCAATTGGACCCTCCGGGTTCGCTGTTTCCGAGCATCCCAAAACCTAGCCCTAGCCGGCATCGAAGACGACTGAAAAATCAGGCCCCAGGAAATGGGTTGCGAGCTCTTTTCTCCCATCCAAAAGTGTCCCCAAAGGAAGGCTTTGGGTACAATTGTACTCCCCAAGGGAGCCTTTACGCAGCCCCACATGCAACTGGACCCTCTGGGTTCGCTGTTTCCGAGCATCCCTAAATATAGCCGTAGCCGGCATTGAAGACGACTGAAAAATCAGGCCCCAGGAAATGCGCTACGAGCCCTTTTCGCCCATCCAAAACTGCCCCCAAAGGAAGGCTTTGGGTACAAGTGTACTCCCCAAGGGAGCCTTTACGCAGCCCCACATGCAACTGGACCCTCTGGGTTCGCTGTTTCCGAGCATCCCTAAACATATCCCTAGCCAGCATCGTATACGACTGAAAAATCAGGCCCCAGGAAATGCGTTGCGAGCCCTTTTCACCCGTCCAAAAGTGCCCCCAAAGGAAGGCTTTGGGTACAAGTGAACTCCCCAGGGGAGCCTTTACGCAGCCCCACATGCAACTGGACCCTCCGGGTTCGCTGTTTCTGATCATCCCTAAACATATCCCTAGCAGTTATCGAAGACGACTGAAAAATCAGGCCCCAGGAAATGCCTTGCGAGCCCTTTTAGCACATCCAAACATGCCCCCAAAGGAAGGCTTTCGATACAAGTGAACTCCCCAGGGGAGCCTTTACGCAGCCCCACATGCAACTGGACCCTCCGGGTTCGCTGTTTCCGAGCATCCCTAAACATAGCCCTAGCCGGCATCGAAGACGACTGAAAAATCAGGCTCCAGGAAACGCGTTGCAAGCCCCTTTGGACCATCCAAAAGTGTCACCAAAGGAAGGCTTTGGGTACAAGTGAACTCCCCAGGGGAGCCTTTACGCAGCCCCACATGCAACTGGACCCTCTGGGTTCGCTCTTTCTGAGCAAACCGAAACGTAGCCCTAGCCGTCATCAGAGACGAGTGAAAAATCAGGCCCAGGAAATGCGTTGCGAGCCCCTTTGGACCATCCAAAAGTGCCCCCAAAGGAAGGCTTTGGGTACAAGAGAACTCCCCAGGGGAGCCTTTACGCAGCCCCACATGCAACTGGACCCTCCGGGTTCGCTGTTTCCGAGCATCCCTATACATAGCCCTAGCCGGCATCGAAGACGACTGAAAAACCGGGCCCCAGAAAACGCGTTGCGAGTCCCTTTGGACCATCCCAAAGTGTCACCAAATGAAGGCTTTGGGTACAAGTGAACTCCCCAGGGGAGCCTTTACGCAGCCCCACATGCAACTGGACCCTCCGGGTTCGCTGTTTCCGAGCATCCCTATACATATCCCTAGCGGGCATCGAAGACGACTGAAAAATCAGGCTGCAGGAAACGCGTTGCAAGCCCCTTTGGACCATCCAAAAGTGTCACCAAAGGAAGGCTTTGGGTACAAGTGAACTCCCCAGGGGAGCCTTTACGCAGCCCCACATGCAACTGGACCCTCCGGGTTCGCTGTTTCCGAGCATCCCTAAAACTAACCATAGCCGGCATCGAAGACGACTAAAAATTCAGGCCCCAGGAAATGCGTTACGAGCCCTTTTCGCCCATCCAAAAGTGTCCCCAAAGGAAGGCTTTGGGTACAATTGTACTCCCCAAGGGAGCCTTTACGCAGCCCCACATGCAACTGGACCCTCCGGGTTCGCTCTTTCCGAGCATCCCTAAATATAGCCGTAGCCGGCATTGAAGACGACTGAAAAATCAGGCCCCAGGAAATGCGCTACGAGCCCTTTTCGCCCATCCAAAACTGCCCCCAAAGGAAGGCTTTGGGTACAAGTGTACTCCCCAAGGGAGCCTTTACGCAGCCCCACATGCAACTGGACCCTCTGGGTTCGCTGTTTCCGAGCATCCCTAAACATATCCCTAGCCAGCATCGTATACGACTGAAAAATCAGGCCCCAGGAAATGCGTTGCGAGCCCTTTTCACCCGTCCAAAAGTGCCCCCAAAGGAAGGCTTTGGGTACAAGTGAACTCCCCAGGGGAGCCTTTACGCAGCCCCACATGCAACTGGACCCTCCGGGTTCGATTTTTCCGAGCAACCCTAAATATATCCCTAGCCGGCATGGGAGAAGACTGAAAAGCCGGGTCCCAGAAAACGCGCTACAAGCCCCATTCGCCCATCCAAAAGTGCCCCCAAAGGAAGGTTTTGGGTACAAGTGAACTCCCCAGGGGAGCCTTTACGCAGCCCCACATGCAGCTGGACCTTCCGGGTTCGCTGTTTCCGAGCATCCCTAAATATAGCCCTAGCCGGCATCGAAGACGACTGAAAAATCAGGCTCCAGGAAACGCGTTGCAAGCCCCTTTGGACCATCCAAAAGTGTCACCAAAGGAAGGCTTTGGGTACAAGTGAACTCCCCAGGGGAGCCTTTACGCAGCCCCACATGCAACTGGACCCTCTGGGTTCGCTCTTTCTGAGCAAACCGAAACCTAGCCCTAGCCGTCATCAGAGACGAGTGAAAAATCAGGCCCAGGAAATGCGTTGCGAGCCCCTTTGGACCATCCAAAAGTGCCCCCAAAGGAAGGCTTTGGGTACAAGAGAACTCCCCAGGGGAGATTTTCCCGCAGCCCCACATGCAACTGGACCCTCCGGGTTCGCTGTTTCCGAGCATCCCTATACATAGCCCTAGCCGGCATTGAAGACGACTGAAAAACCGGGCCCCAGAAAACGCGTTGCAAGCCCCATTGGACCATCCAAAAGTGTCACCAAAGGAAGGCTTTGGGTACAAGTGAACTCCCCAGGGGAGCCTTTACGCAGCCCCACATGCAACTGGACCCTCCGGGTTCGCTGTTTCCGAGCATCCCTAAAACTAACCATAGCCGGCATCGAAGACGACTAAAAATTCAGGCCCCAGGAAATGCGTTACGAGCCCTTTTCGCCCATCCAAAAGTGTCCCCAAAGGAAGGCTTTGGGTACAATTGTACTCCCCAAGGGAGCCTTTACGCAGCCCCACATGCAACTGGACCCTCCGGGTTCGCTGTTTCCGAGCATCCCTAAATATAGCCCTAGCCGGCATTGAAGACGACTGAAAAATCAGGCCCCAGGAAATGCGCTACGAGCCCTTTTCGCCCATCCAAAACTGCCCCCAAAGGAAGGCTTTGGGTACAAGTGTACTCCCCAAGGGAGCCTTTACGCAGCCCCACATGCAACTGGACCCTCTGGGTTCGCTGTTTCCGAGCATCCCTAAACATATCCCTAGCCAGCATCGTAGACGACTGAAAAATCAGGCCCCAGGAAATGCGTTGCGAGCCCTTTTCACCCATCCAAAAGTGCCCCCAAAGGAAGGCTTTGGGTACAAGTGAACTCCCCAGGGGAGCCTTTACGCAGCCCCACATGCAACTGGACCCTCCGGGTTCGCTGTTTCTGAGCATCCCTAAACATATCCCTAGCAGTCATCGAAGACGACTGAAAAATCAGGCCCCAGGAAATGCGTTGCGAGCCCTTTTAGCACATCCAAACATGCCCCCAAAGGAAGGCTTTCGATACAAGTGAACTCCCCAGGGGAGCCTTTACGCAGCCCCACATGCAACTGGACCCTCCGGGTTCGCTGTTTCCGAGCATCCCTAAACATAGCCCTAGCCGGCATCGAAGACGACTGAAAAATCAGGCTCCAGGAAACGCGTTGCAAGCCCCTTTGGACCATCCAAAAGTGTCACCAAAGGAAGGCTTTGGGTACAAGTGAACTCCCCAGGGGAGCCTTTACGCAGCCCCACATGCAACTGGACCCTCTGGGTTCGCTCTTTCTGAGCAAACCGAAACGTAGCCCTAGCCGTCATCAGAGACGAGTGAAAAATCAGGCCCAGGAAATGCGTTGCGAGCCCCTTTGGACCATCCAAAAGTGCCCCCAAAGGAAGGCTTTGGGTACAAGAGAACTCCCCAGGGGAGATTTTCCCGCAGCCCCACATGCAACTGGACCCTCCGGGTTCGCTGTTTCCGAGCATCCCTATACATAGCCCTAGCCGGCATCGAAGACGACTGAAAAACCGGGCCCCAGAAAACGCGTTGCGAGTCCCTTTGGACCATCCAAAAGTGTCACCAAAGGAAGGCTTTGGGTACAAGTGAACTCCCCAGGGGAGCCTTTACGCAGCCCCACATGCAACTGGACCCTCCGGGTTCGATTTTTCCGAGCAACCCTAAATATATCCCTAGCCGGCATGGGAGAAGACTGAAAAGCCGGGTCCCAGAAAACGCGCTACAAGCCCCATTCGCCCATCCAAAAGTGCCCCCAAAGGAAGGTTTTGGGTACAAGTGAACTCCCCAGGGGAGCCTTTACGCAGCCCCACATGCAACTGGACCTTCCGGGTTCGCTGTTTCCGAGCATCCCTAAATATAGCGCTAGCCGGCATCGAAGATGACTGAAAAATCAGGCCCCAGGAAATGCGTTGCGAGCCCTTTTCGCCCATCCAAACGTGCCCCCAAAGGACGGCTTTGGATACAAGTGAACTCCCCAGAGGCGCCTTTACGCAGCCCCACATGCAACTGGACCCTCCGGGTTCGCTGTTACTGAGCAAACCTAAAATTAGCCCTAGCCGTCATCGGAGACGACTGAAAAATCAAGCCCCAGGAAATGCGTTGCGAGCCCCTTTGGACCATCCAAAAGTGCCCCCAAAGGAAGGCTTTGGATACAAGTGAACTCCCCAGGGGAGCCTTTACGCAGCCCCACATGCAACTGGACCCTCCGGGTTCGATTTTTCCGAGCAACCCTAAATATATCCCTAGCCGGCATGGGAGAAGACTAAAAACCCGGGCCCCAGAAAACGAGTTTCAAGCCCCTTTGGACCATCCAAAAGTGTCACCAAAGGAAGGCTTTGGGTACAAGTGAACTCCCCAGGGGAGCCTTTACGCAGCCCCACATGCAACTGGACCCTCTGGGTTCGCTGTTTCCGAGCATCCCTAAACATAGCCCTAGCCGGCATCGTTGACGATTGAAAAATCAGGCCCCAGGAAATGCGTTGCGAGCCCTTTTCGCCCATCCAAAAGTGCCCCCAAAGGAAGGCTTTGGGTACAAGAGAACTCCCCAGGGGAGCCTTTACGCAGCCCCACATGCAACTGGACCCTCCGGGTTCGCTGTTTCCGAGCATCCCTAAATATATCCCTAGCCGGCATCGAAGACGACTAAAAATTCAGGCCCCAGGAAATGCGTTGCGAGCCCTTTTCGCCCATCCAAAAGTGGCCCCAAAGGAAGGCTTTGGGTACAAGTGTACTCCCCAAGGGAGCCTTTAAGCAGCCCCACATGCAACTGGACCCTCCGGGTTCGCTGTTTCCGAGCATCCCTAAATATATCCCTAGCCGGCATTGAAGACGACTGAAAAATCAGGCCCCAGGAAATGCGCTACGAGCCCTTTTCGCCCATCCAAAACTGCCCCCAAAGGAAGGCTTTGGGTACAAGTGTACTCCCCAGGGGAGCCTTTACGCAGCCCCACATGCAACTGGACCCTCTGGGTTCGCTGTTTCCGAGCATCCCTAAACATATCCCTAGCCAGCATCGTAGACGACTGAAAAATCAGGCCCCAGGAAATGCGTTGCGAGCCCTTTTCACCTATCCAAAAGTGCCCCCAAATGAAGGCTTTGGGTACAAGTGAACTCCCCAGGGGAGCCTTTACGCAGCCCCACATGCAACTGGACCCTCCGGGTTCGCTGTTTCCGAGCATCCCTAAACAAAGCCCTAGCCGGTATCGAAGACGACTGAAAAATCAGGCTCCAGGAAACGCGTTGCAAGCCCCTTTGGACCATCCAAAAGTGTCCCCAAAGGAAGGCTTTCGATACAAGTGAACTCCCCAGAGGCGCCTTTACGCAGCCCCACATGCAACTGGACCCTCCGGGTTCGCTGTTTCCGAGCATTCCTATACATATCCCTAGCCGGCATCTAAGACGACTGAAAAATCAGGCTCCAGGAAACGCGTTGCAAGCCCCTTTGGACCATCCAAAAGTGTCACCAAAGGAAGGCTTTGGGTACAAGTGAACTCCCCAGGGGAGCCTTTACGCAGCCCCACATGCAACTGCACCCTCCGGGTTCGATTTTTCCGAGCAACTTTAAATATATCCCTAGCCGGCATCGGAGAAGACTGAAAACCCGGGTCCCAGAAAACGCGCTACAAGCCCCATTCGCCCATCCAAAAGTGCCCCCAAAGGAAGGTTTTGGGTACAAGTGAACTCCCCAGGGGAGCCTTTACGCAGCCCCACATGCAACTGGACCCTCCGGGTTCGCTGTTTCCGAGCATCCCTATACATAGCCCTAGCCGGCATCGAAGACGACTGAAAAATCAGGCTCCAGGACACGCGTTGCAAGCCCCTTTGGAACATCCAAAAGTGTCACCAAAGGAAGGCTTTGGGTACAAGTGAACTCCCCAGGGGAGCCTTTACGCAGCCCCACATGCAACTGGACCCTCCGGGTTCGATTTTTCCGAGCAACCCTAAATATATCCCTAGCCGGCATGGCAGAAGACTGAAAACCCGGGTCCCAGAAAACGCGCTACAAGCCCCATTCGCCCATCCAAAAGTGCCCCCAAAGGAAGGTTTTGGGTACAAGTGAACTCCCCAGGGCAGCCTTTACGCAGCCCCACATGCAACTGGACCCTCCGGGTTCGCTGTTTCCGAGCATCCCTATACATAGCCCTAGCCGGCATCGAAGACGACTGAAAAATCAGGCCCCACAAAATGCGTTGCGAGCCCTTTTCACCCATCCAAAAGTGCCCCCAACGGAAGGCTTTGGGTACAAGTGAACTCCCCAGGGCAGCCTTTACGCAGCCCCACATGCAACTGGACCCTCCGGGTTCGCTGTTTCCGAGCATCCCTATACATAGCCCTAGCCGGCATCGAAGACGACTGAAAAACCGGGCCCCAGAAAACGCGTTGCGAGTTCCTTTGGACCATCCAAAAGTGTCACCAAAGGAAGGCTTTGGGTACAAGTGAACTCCACAGGGGAGCCTTTACGCAGCCCCACATGCAACTGGACCCTCCGGGTTCGATTTTTCCGAGCAACCCTAAATATATCCCTAGCCGGCATGGGAGAAGACTGAAAAGCCGGGCCCGAGAAAACGCGCTACAAGCCCCATTCGCCCATCCAAAAGTGCCCCCAAAGGAAGGTTTTGGGTACAAGTGAACTCCCCAGGGCAGCCTTTACGCAGCCCCACATGCAACTGGACCTTCCGGGTTCGCTGTTTCCGAGCATCCCTAAATATAGCGCTAGCCGGCATCGAAGATGACTGAAAAATCAGGCCCCAGGAAATGCGTTGCGAGCCCTTTTCGCCCATCCAAACGTGTCCCCAAAGGACGGCTTTGGATACAAGTGAACTCCCCAGAGGCGCCTTTACGCAGCCCCACATGCAACTGGACCCTCCGGGTTCGCTGTTACTGAGCAAACCTAAAATTAGCCCTAGCCGTCATCGGAGACGACTGAAAAATCAGGCCCCAGGAAATGCGTTGCGAGCCCCTTTGGACCATCCAAAAGTGCCCCCAAAGGAAGGCTTTGGATACAAGTGAACTCCCCAGGGGAGCCTTTACGCAGCCCCACATGCAACTGGACCCTCCGTGTTCGATTTTTCCGAGCAACGCTAAATATATCACTAGTGGTCATGGGAGAAGACTAAAAACCCGGGCCCCAGAAAACGAGTTTCAAGCCCCTTTGGACCATCCAAAAGTGTCACCAAAGGAAGGCTTTGGGTACAAGTGAACTCCCCAGGGGAGCCTTTACGCAGCCCCACATGCAACTGGACCCTCTGGGTTCGCTGTTTCCGAGCATCCCTAAACATAGCCCTAGCCGGCATCGTTGACGATTGAAAAATCAGGCCCCAGGAAATGCGTTGCGAGCCCTTTTCGCCCATCCAAAAGTGCCCCCAAAGGAAGGCTTTGGGTACAAGAGAACTCCCCAGGGGAGCCTTTACGCAGCCCCACATGCAACTGGACCCTCCGGGTTCGCTGTTTCCGAGCATCCCTAAATATATCCCTAGCCGGCATCGAAGAAGACTAAAAATTCAGGCCCCAGGAAATGCGTTACGAGCCCTTTTCGCCCATCGAAAAGTGCCCCCAAAGGAAGGCTTTGGGTACAAGTGTACTCCCCAAGGGAGCCTTTAAGCAGCCCCACATGCAACTGGACCCTCCGGGTTCGCTGTTTCCGAGCATCCCTAAATATAGCCGTAGCCGGCATTGAAGACGACTGAAAAATCAGGCCCCAGGAAATGCGCTACGAGCCCTTTTCGCCCATCCAAAACTGCCCCCAAAGGAAGGCTTTGGGTACAATTGTACTCCCCAAGGGAGCCTTTACGCAGCCCCACATGCAACTGGACCCTCTGGGTTCGCTGTTTCCGAGCATCCCTAAACATATCCCTAGCCAGCATCGTAGACGACTGAAAAATCAGGCCCCAGGAAATGCGTTGCGAGCCCTTTTCACCTATCCAAAAGTGCCCCCAAATGAAGGCTTTGGGTACAAGTGAACTCCCCAGGGGAGCCTTTACGCAGCCCCACATGCAACTGGACCCTCCGGGTTCGCTGTTTCTGAGCATCCCTAAACATATCCCTGGCCGTCATCGAAGACGACTGAAAAATCAGGCCCCAGGAAATGCGTTGCGAGCCCTTTTAGCAAATCCAAACATGCCCCCAAAGGAATGCTTTGGGAACAAGTGAACTCCCCAGGGGAGCCTTTACGCAGCCCCACATGCAACTGGACCCTCCGGGTTCACTGTTTCCGAGCATCCCTAAACATAGCCCTAGCCGGTATCGAAGACGACTGAAAAATCAGGCTCCAGGAAACGCGTTGCAAGCCCCTTTGGACCATCCAAAAGTGTCACCAAAGGAAGGCTTTGGGTACAAGTGAACTCCCCAGGGGAGCCTTTACGCAGCCCCACATGCAACTGGACCCTCCGGGTTCGCTGTTTCCGAGCATCCCTATACATAGCCCTAGCCGGCATGGAAGACGACTGAAAAATCAGGCTCCAGGAAACGCATTGCAAGCCCCTTTGGACCATCCAAAAGTGTCACCAAAGGAAGGCTTTGGGTACAAGTGAACTCCCCAGGGGAGCCTTTACGCAGCCCCACATGCAGCTGGACCCTCCGGGTTCGATTTTTCCGAGCAACTTTAAATATATCCCTAGCCGGCATGGCAGAAGACTGAAAACCCGGGTCCCAGAAAACGCGCTACAAGCCCCATTCGCCCATCCAAAAGTGCCCCCAAAGGAAGGTTTTGGGTACAAGTGAACTCCCCAGGGCAGCCTTTACGCAGCCCCACATGCAACTGGACCCTCCGGGTTCGCTGTTTCCGAGCATCCCTATACATAGCCCTAGCCGGCATCGAAGACGACTGAAAAATCAGGCCCCACAAAATGCGTTGCGAGCCCTTTTCACCCATCCAAAAGTGCCCCCAACGGAAGGCTTTGGGTACAAGTGAACTCCCCAGGGCAGCCTTTACGCAGCCCCACATGCAACTGGACCCTCCGGGTTCGCTGTTACTGAGCAAACCTAAAATTAGCCCTAGCCGTCATCGAAGACGACTGAAAAACCGGGCCCCAGAAAACGCGTTGCGAGTCCCTTTGGACCATCCAAAAGTGTCACCAAAGGAAGGCTTTGGGTACAAGTGAACTCCCCAGGGGAGCCTTTACGCAGCCCCACATCCAACTGGACCCTCCGGGTTCGATTTTTCCGAGCAACGCTAAATATATCACTAGCCGGCACGGGAGAAGACTGAAAACACGGGCCTCCAAAAAAGCGTTGCAAGCCCCTTTAGACCATCCAAAAGTGTCACCAAAGGAAGGCTTTGGGTACAAGTGAACTCCCCAGGGGAGCCTTTACGCAGCCCCACATGCAACTGGACCCTCCGGGTTCGCTGTTCCTGAGCAAACCTAAACGTAGCCCTAGTCGTCTTTGGAAACAAGTGAAAAATCAGGCTCCAGGAAATGCGTTGCGAGCCCTTTTCGCCCATCCAAAAGTGCCCCCAAAGGAAGGCTTTGGGTACAAGTGAACTCCCCAGGGGAGCCTTTACGCAGCCCCACATGCAACTGGACCCTCCGGGTTCGCTGTTTCCGAGCATCCCTAAACATAACCCTAGCCGGCATCGAAGACGACTAAAAAATCAGGCCATAGGAAATGCGTTGCGAGCCCTTTTCGCCCATCCAAAAGTGCCCCCAAAGGAAGGCTTTGGGTACAAGTGAACTCCCCAGGGGAGCCTTTACGCAGCCCCACATGCAACTGGACCCTTCGGGTTCGCTGTTTCCGAGCATCCCTAAACATAATCCCTTGCCGGCATCGAAGACGTGTGAAAAATCAGGCCCCAGGAAATGCGTTGCGAGCCCTTTTCGCCCATCCAAAAGTGCCCCCAAAGGAAGGCTTTGGGTACAAGTGAACTCCCCAGGGGAGCCTTTACGCAGCCCCACATGCAACTGGACCCTTCGGGTTCGCTGTTTCCGAGCATCCCTAAACATAATCCCTTGCCGGCATCGAATACGTGTGAAAAATCAGGCCCCAGGAAATGCGTTGCGAGCCCTTTTCGCCCATCCAAAAGTGCCCCCAAAGGAAGAGTATGGGTACAAGTGAACTCCCCAGGGGAGCCTTTACGCAGCCCCACATGCAACTGGACCCTCCGGGTTCGCTGTTCCAGAGCAAACGTAAACGTAGCCCTAGCCGTCAGTGGAGACAAGTGAAAAATCAGGCCCCAGGAAATGCGTTCCGAGCCCTTTTCACCCATTCAAAAGTGCCCCCAAAGGAAGGTTTTGAGTACAAGTGAACTCCCCAGGGGAGCCTATACGCAGCCCCACATGCAACTGGACCCTCCGGGTTCGCTGTTCCAGAGCAAACGTAAACGTAGCCCTAGCCGTCAGTGGAGACGAGTGAAAAATCAGGCCCCAGGAAATGCGTTGCGAGCCCTTTTCGCCCATCCAAAAGTGCCCCCAAAGGAAGGCTTTGGGTACAAGTGAACTCCCCAGGGGAGCCTTTACGCAGCCCCACATGCAACTGGACCCTCCGTGTTCTATTTTTCCGAGCAACGCTAAATATATCACTAGCCGGCATGGGAGAAGACTGCAAACCCGGGTCCCAGAAAACACGTTGTAAGCCCCTTTGGACCATCCAAAAGTGCCCCCAAAGGAAGGCTTTGGGTACAAGTGAACTCCCCAGGGGAGCCTTTACGCAGCCCCACATGCAACTGGACCCTCCGGGTTCGCTGTTTCCGAGCATCCCTAAATATTACCCTAGCCGGCATCTAAGACGACTGAAAAATCAGGCCCCAGGAAATGCGTTGCGAGCCCTTTTCTCCCATCCAAAAGTGCCCCCTAAGGAAGGCTTTGGGTACATCTGAAGTTCCCAGGGGAGCCTTTACGCAGCCCCACATGCAACTGGACCCTCCGGGTTCGCTGTTTCCGAGCAACGCTAAACATAGCCCTTGCCGGCATCGAAGACGACTGAAAAATCTGGCCCCAGGAACTGCGTTCCGAGCACTTTTCGCCCATCCAAAAGTGCCCCCAAAGGAAGGCTTTGGGTACAAGTGAACTCTCCAGGGGAGCCGTTACGCAGCCCCACATGCAACGGGACCCTCCGGGTTCGCTGTTTCCGAGCATCCCTAAACATTGCACAAGCCGGCATCGATGACGACTGAAAAATCAGGACCCAGGAAATGCATTGCGAGCCCCTTTGGACCATCCAAAAGTGCCCCCAAAGGAAGGCTTTGGATACAAGTGAACTCCCCAGGGGAGCCTTTACGCAGCCCCACATGCAACTGGACCCTCCGGGTTCGATTTTTCCGAGCAACGCTAAATATATCACTAGCCGGCATGGGAGAAGACTGAAAACCCGGATCCCAGAAAACGCGTTGCAAGCCCCTTTGGACCATCCAAAAGTGTCACCAAAGGAAGGCTTTGGGTACAAGTGAACTCCCCAGGGGAGCCTTTACACTGCCCCACATGCAGCTGGACCCTCCGTGTTCGCTGTTCATGAGCAACCCTAAACATAACCCTAGCCGGCATCGATGACGACTGAAAAATCAGGCCCCAGGAAATGCGTTGCGAGCCCTTTTCGCCCATCCAAAAGTGCCCCCAAAGGAAGGCTTTGGGTACAAGTGAACTCCCCAGGGGAGCCTTTACGCAGACCCACATGCAACTGGACCCTCCGGGTTCGCTGTTCCTGAGCAAAACTAAACGTAGCCCTAGCCGTCATTGGAGACGAGTGAAAAATCAGGCCCCAGGAAATGTGTTACGAGCCCCTTTGGACCATCCAAAAGTGCCCCCAAAGGAAGGCTTTGGGTACAAGTGAACTCCCCAGGGGAGCCTTTACGCAGCCCCACATGCAACTGGACCCTCCGGGATCGATTTTTCCGAGCAACGCTAAATATATCACTAGCTGGCATGGGAGAAGACTGAAAACCCGGGCCCCAGAAAACGCGTTGCAAGCCCCTTTGGACCATCCAAAAGTGTCACCAAAGGAAGGCTTTGGGTATAAGTGAACTACCCAGGGGAGCCTTTACGCAGCCCCACATGCAACTGGACCCTCCGGGTTCGCTGTTTCCGAGCATCCCTAAACATTACCCTAGCCGGCATCGAAGATAACTGAAAAATCAGGCTCCAGGAAACGCGTTGCAAGCCCCTTTGGACCATCCAAAAGTGCCCCCTAAGGAAGGCTTTGGGTACATTTGAAGTTCCCAGGGGAGCCTTTACGCAGCCCCACATGCAACTGGACCCTCCGGGTTCGCTGTTTCCGAGCAACCCTAAACATAGCCCTAGCCGGCATCGAAGACGAATGAAAAATCAGGCCCCAGGAAATGCGTTCCGAGCCCTTTTCGCCCATCCAAAAGTGCCCCCAAAGGAAGGCTTTGGGTACAAGTGAATTCCCCAGGGGAGCCTTTACGCAGACCCACATGCAACTGGACCCTCCGGGTTCGCTGTTCCTGAGCAAACGTAAACGTAGCCCTAGCCGTCAGTGGAGACGAGTGAAAAATCAGGCCCCAGGAAATGCGTTACGAGCCCTTTTCGCCCATCCAAAAGTGACCCCAAAGGAAGGCTTTGGGTGCAAGTGAACTCCCCAGGGGAGCCGTTACGCAGCCCCACATGCAACTGGACCCTCCGGGTTCGCTGTTTCCGAGCATCCTTAAACATAGCACAAGCCGGCATCGATGACGACTGAAAAATCAGGCCCCAGGAAATGCGTTGCGAGCCCCTTTGGACCATCCAAAAGTGCCCCCAAATGAAGGCTTTGGGTACAAGTGAACTCTCCAGGGGAGCCTTTATGCAGCCCCACATGCAACTGGACCCTCCTGGTTCGATTTTTCCGAGCAACGCTAAATATATCACTAGCCGGCATGGGAGAAGACTGCAAACCCGGGCCCCAGAAAACGCGTTTCAAGCCCCTTTGGACCATCCAAAAGTGCCCCCAAAGGAAGGCTTTGGGTACAAGTGAACTCCCCAGGGGAGCCTTTACGCAGCCCCACATGCAACTGGACCCTCCGGGTTCGCTGTTTCCGAGCATCCCTAAACATTACCCTAGCCGGCATCGAAGACGACTGAAAAATCAGGCCACAGGAAATGCGTTCCGATCCCTTTTGGACCATCCAAAAGTGCCCCCTAAGGAAGGCTTTGGGTACATCTGAAGTACCCAGGGGAGCCTTTACGCAGCCCCACATGCAACTGGACCCTCCGGGTTCGCTGTTTCCGAGCAACCCTAAACTTATCCCTAGCCGGCATCGAAGACGACTGAAAAATCAGGCCCCAGGAAATGCGTTGCGAGCCTTTTTTGCCCATCCAAAAGTGCCCCCAAAGGAAGGCTTTCGGTACAAGTGAACTCTCCAGGGGAGCCGTTACGCAGCCCCACATGCAACTGGACCCTCCGGGGTCGCTGTTTCCGAGCATCCCTAAACATTGCACAAGCCGGCATCGATGACGACTGAAAAATCAGGACCCAGGAAATGCATTGCGAGCCCCTTTGGAACATCCAAAAGTGCCCCCAAAGGAAGGCTTTGGGTACAAGTGACCTCCCCAGGGGAGCCTTTACGCAGCCCCACATGCAACTGGACCCTCCGGGTTCGATTTTTCCGAGCAACGCTAAATATATCACTAGCCGGCATGGGAGAAGACTGAAAACCCGGGTCCCAGAAAACGCGTTGCAAGCCCCTTTGGAACATCCAAAAGTGCCCCCAAAGGAAGGCTTTGGGTACAAGTGACCTCCCCAGGGGAGCCTTTACACTGCCCCACATGCAACTGGACCCTCCGGGTTCGCTGTTCATGAGCAAACCTAAACGTAGCCCTAGCCGTCATCGGAGACGAGTGAAAAATCAGGACCCAGGAAATGCGTTGCGAGCCCCTTTGGAACATCCAAAAGTGCCCCCAAAGGAAGGCTTTGGGTACAAGTGAACTCCCCAGGGGAGCCTTTACGCAGCCCCACATGCAACTGGACCCTCCGGGTTCGCTGTTCCTGAGCAAACGTAAACGTAGCCCTAGCCGTCAGTGGAGACGAGTGAAAAATCAGGCCCCAGGAAATGCGTTGCGAGCCCTTTTCGCCCATCCAAAAGTGCCCCCAAAGGAAGGCTTTGGGTACAAGTGAACTCCCCAGGGGAGCCGTTACGCAGCCCCACATGCAACTGGACCCTCCGGGTTCGCTGTTTCCGAGCATCCCTAAACATAACCCTAGCCGGCATCGATGACGACTGAAAAATCAGGCCCCAGGAAATGCGTTGCGAGCCCTTTTCGCCCATACAAAAGTGCCCCCAAAGGAAGGCTTTGGGTACAAGTGAACTCCCCAGGGGAGCCTTTACGCAGCCCCACATGCAACTGGACCCTCCGGGTTTGCTGTTCCTGAGCAAAACTAAACGTAGCCCTAGCCGTCATTGGAGACGAGTGAAAAATCAGGCCCCAGGAAATGTGTTACGAGCCCCTTTGGACCATCCAAAAGTGCCCCCAAAGGAAGGCTTTGGGTACAAGTGAACTCCCCAGGGGAGCCTTTACGCAGCCCCACATGCAACTGGACCCTCCGGGATCGATTTTTCCGAGCAACGCTAAATATATCACTAGCTGGCATGGGAGAAGACTGAAAACCCGGGCCCCAGAAAACGCGTTGCAAGCCCCTTTGGACCATCCAAAAGTGTCACCAAAGGAAGGCTTTGGGTACAAGTGAACTCCCCAGGGGAGCCTTTACACTGCCCCACATGCAACTGGACCCTCCTGGTTCGCTGTTCATGAGCAAACCTAAACGTAGCCCTAGCCGTCATCGGAGACGAGTGAAAAAAAAGGCCCCAGGAAATGCGTTGCGAGCCCCTTTGGAACATCCAAAAGTGCCCCCAAAGGAAGGCTTTGGGTACAAGAGAACTCCCCAGGGGAGCCTTTACGCAGCCCCACATGCAACTGGACCCTCCGGGTTCGCTGTTTCCGAGCATCCCTAAACTTAGCCCTAGCAGTCATCGGAGACGAGTGAAAAATCAGGCCCCAGGAAATGCGGTCCGAGCCCCTTTGGACCATCCAAAAGTGTCACCAAAGGAAGGCTTTGGGTACAAGTGAACTCCCCAGGGGAGCCGTTACACAGCCCCACATGCAACTGGACCCTCCGGGTTCGCTGTTTCCGAGCATCCCTAAATATAGCCCTAGCGGGCATCGATGACGACTGAAAAATCAGGCCCCAGGAAATGCGTTGCGAGCCCCTTTGGATCATCCAAAAGTGCCCCCAAAGGAAGGCTTTGGGTACAAGTGAACTCCCCAGGGGAGCCTTTACGCAGCCCCACATGCAACTGGACCCTCCTGGTTCGATTTTTCCGAGCAACGCTAAATATATCACTAGCCAGCATGGGAGAAGACTGCAAATCCGGGCCGCAGAAAACGCGTTGCAAGCCCCTTTGGACCATCCAAAAGTGCCCCCAAAGGAAGGCTTTGGGTACTAGTGAACTCCCCAGGGGAGCCTTTACGCAGACCCACATGCAATTGGACCCTCCGGGTTCGCTGTTCCTGAGCAAACGTAAACGTAGCCCTAGCCGTCAGTGGAGACGAGTGAAAAATCAGGCCCCAGGAAATGCGTTGCGAGCCCTTTTCGCCCATCCAAAAGTGACCCCAAAGGAAGGCTTTGGGTACAAGTGAACTCCCCAAGGGAGCCGTTACGCAGCCCCACATGCAACTGGACCCTCCGTGTTCGCTGTTTCCGAGCATCCTTAAACATAGCACAAGCCGTCATCGGAGACGAGTGAAAAATCAAGCCCCAGGAAATGCGTTGCGAGCCCCTTTGGACCATCCAAAAGTGCCCCCAAAGGAAGGCTTTGGGTACAAGAGAACTCCCCAGGGGAGCCTTTACGCAGCCCCACATGCAACTGGACCCTCCGGGTTCGATTTTTCCGAGCAACGCTAAATATATCACTAGCCGGCATGGGAGAAGACTGAAAACCCGGGCCCCAGAAAACGCGTTGCAAGCCCCTTTGGACCATCCAAAAGTGCCCCCAAAGGAAGGCTTTGGGTACAAGTGAACTCCCAAGGGGAGCCTTTACGCAGCCCCACATGCAACTGGACCCTCCGGGTTCGCTGTTTCCGAGCATCCCTAAACATTACCCTAGCCGGCATCGAAGACGACTGAAAAATCAGGCCCCAGGAAATGCGTTGCGAGCCCTTTTCTCCCATCCAAAAGTGCCCCCTAAGGAAGGCTTTGGGTACATCTGAAGTTCCCAGGGGAGCCTTTACGCAGCCCCACATGCAACTGGACCCTCCGGGTTCGATTTTTCCGAGCAACTTTAAATATATCCCTAGCCGGCATCGGAGAAGACTGAAAACCCGGGTCCCAGAAAACGCGCTACAAGCCCCATTCGCCCATCCAAAAGTGCCCCCAAAGGAAGGTTTTGGGTACAAGTGAACTCCCCAGGGGAGCCTTTACGCAGCCCCACATGCAACTGGACCCTCCGGGTTCGCTGTTTCCGAGCATCCCTAAATATAGCCCTAGCCGGCATCGAAGACGACTGAAAAATCAGGCTCCAGGAAACGCGTTGCAAGCCCCTTTGGACCATCCAAAAGTGTCACCAAAGGAAGGCTTTGGGTACAAGTGAACTCCCCAGGGGAGCCTTTACGCAGCCCCACATGCAACTGGACCCTCCGGGTTCGCTGTTTCCGAGCATCCCTATACATAGCCCTAGCCGGCATGGAAGACGACTGAAAAATCAGGCTCCAGGAAACGCATTGCAAGCCCCTTTGGACCATCCAAAAGTGTCACCAAAGGAAGGCTTTGGGTACAAGTGAACTCCCCAGGGGAGCCTTTACGCAGCCCCACATGCAACTGGACCCTCCGGGTTCGATTTTTCCGAGCAACTTTAAATATATCCCTAGCCGGCATCGGAGAAGACTGAAAACCTGGGTCCCAGAAAACGCGCTACAAGCCCCATTCGCCCATCCAAAAGTGCCCCCAAAGGAAGGTTTTGGGTACAAGTGAACTCCCCAGGGGAGCCTTTACGCAGCCCCACATGCAACTGGACCCTCCGGGTTCGCTGTTTCCGAGCATCCCTAAATATAGCCCTAGCCGGCATCGAAGACGACTGAAAAATCAGGCTCCAGGAAACGCGTTGCAAGCCCCTTTGGAACATCCAAAAGTGTCACCAAAGGAAGGCTTTGGGTACAAGTGAACTCCCCAGGGGAGCCTTTACGCAGCCCCACATGCAACTGGACCCTCCGGGTTCGATTTTTCCGAGCAACCCTAAATATATCCCTAGCCGGCATGGCAGAAGACTGAAAACCCGGGTCCCAGAAAACGCGCTACAAGCCCCATTCGCCCATCCAAAAGTGCCCCCAAAGGAAGGCTTTGGGTACAAGTGAACTCCCCAGGGCAGCCTTTACGCAGCCCCACATGCAACTGGACCCTCCGGGTTCGCTGTTTCCGAGCATCCCTATACATAGCCCTAGCCGGCATCGAAGACGACTGAAAAATCAGGCCCCACAAAATGCGTTGCGAGCCCTTTTCACCCATCCAAAAGTGCCCCCAACGGAAGGCTTTGGGTACAAGTGAACTCCCCAGGGCAGCCTTTACGCAGCCCCACATGCAACTGGACCCTCCGGGTTCGCTGTTACTGAGCAAACCTAAAATTAGCCCTAGCCGTCATCGAAGACGACTGAAAAACCGGGCCCCAGAAAACGCGTTGCGAGTCCCTTTGGACCATCCAAAAGTGTCACCAAAGGAAGGCTTTGGGTACAAGTGAACTCCCCAGGGGAGCCTTTACGCAGCCCCACATGCAACTGGACCCTCCGGGTTCGATTTTTCCGAGCAACGCTAAATATATCACTAGCCGGCACGGGAGAAGACTGAAAACACGGGCCTCCAAAAAAGCGTTGCAAGCCCCTTTAGACCATCCAAAAGTGTCACCAAAGGAAGGCTTTGGGTACAAGTGAACTCCCCAGGGGAGCCTTTACGCAGCCCCACATGCAACTGGACCCTCCGGGTTCGCTGTTCCTGAGCAAACCTAAACGTAGCCCTAGTCGTCTTTGGAAACAAGTGAAAAATCAGGCTCCAGGAAATGCGTTGCGAGCCCTTTTCGCCCATCCAAAAGTGCCCCCAAAGGAAGGCTTTGGGTACAAGTGAACTCCCCAGGGGAGCCTTTACGCAGCCCCACATGCAACTGGACCCTTCGGGTTCGCTGTTTCCGAGCATCCCTAAACATAATCCCTTGCCGGCATCGAAGACGTGTGAAAAATCAGGCCCCAGGAAATGCGTTGCGAGCCCTTTTCGCCCATCCAAAAGTGCCCCCAAAGGAAGGCTTTGGGTACAAGTGAACTCCCCAGGGGAGCCTTTACGCAGCCCCACATGCAACTGGACCCTTCGGGTTCGCTGTTTCCGAGCATCCCTAAACATAATCCCTTGCCGGCATCGAATACGTGTGAAAAATCAGGCCCCAGGAAATGCGTTGCGAGCCCTTTTCGCCCATCCAAAAGTGCCCCCAAAGGAAGAGTATGGGTACAAGTGAACTCCCCAGGGGAGCCTTTACGCAGCCCCACATGCAACTGGACCCTCCGGGTTCGCTGTTCCAGAGCAAACGTAAACGTAGCCCTAGCCGTCAGTGGAGACAAGTGAAAAATCAGGCCCCAGGAAATGCGTTCCGAGCCCTTTTCACCCATTCAAAAGTGCCCCCAAAGGAAGGTTTTGAGTACAAGTGAACTCCCCAGGGGAGCCTATACGCAGCCCCACATGCAACTGGACCCTCCGGGTTCGCTGTTCCAGAGCAAACGTAAACGTAGCCCTAGCCGTCAGTGGAGACGAGTGAAAAATCAGGCCCCAGGAAATGCGTTGCGAGCCCTTTTCGCCCATCCAAAAGTGCCCCCAAAGGAAGGCTTTGGGTACAAGTGAACTCCCCAGGGGAGCCTTTACGCAGCCCCACATGCAACTGGACCCTCCGTGTTCTATTTTTCCGAGCAACGCTAAATATATCACTAGCCGGCATGGGAGAAGACTGCAAACCCGGGTCCCAGAAAACACGTTGTAAAAACCTTTGGACCATCCAAAAGTGCCCCCAAAGGAAGGCTTTGGGTACAAGTGAACTCCCCAGGGGAGCCTTTACGCAGCCCCACATGCAACTGGACCCTCCGGGTTCGCTGTTTCCGAGCATCCCTAAATATTACCCTAGCCGGCATCTAAGACGACTGAAAAATCAGGCCCCAGGAAATGCGTTGCGAGCCCTTTTCTCCCATCCAAAAGTGCCCCCTAAGGAAGGCTTTGGGTACATCTGAAGTTCCCAGGGGAGCCTTTACGCAGCCCCACATGCAACTGGACCCTCCGGGTTCGCTGTTTCCGAGCAACGCTAAACATAGCCCTTGCCGGCATCGAAGACGACTGAAAAATCAGGCCCCAGGAACTGCGTTCCGAGCACTTTTCGCCCATCCAAAAGTGCCCCCAAAGGAAGGCTTTGGGTACAAGTGAACTCTCCAGGGGAGCCGTTACGCAGCCCCACATGCAACGGGACCCTCCGGGTTCGCTGTTTCCGAGCATCCCTAAACATTGCACAAGCCGGCATCGATGACGACTGAAAAATCAGGACCCAGGAAATGCATTGCGAGCCCCTTTGGACCATCCAAAAGTGCCCCCAAAGGAAGGCTTTGGATACAAGTGAACTCCCCAGGGGAGCCTTTACGCAGCCCCACATGCAACTGGACCCTCCGGGTTCGATTTTTCCGAGCAACGCTAAATATATCACTAGCCGGCATGGGAGAAGACTGAAAACCCGGATCCCAGAAAACGCGTTGCAAGCCCCTTTGGACCATCCAAAAGTGTCACCAAAGGAAGGCTTTGGGTACAAGTGAACTCCCCAGGGGAGCCTTTACACTGCCCCACATGCAGCTGGACCCTCCGTGTTCGCTGTTCATGAGCAACCCTAAACATAACCCTAGCCGGCATCGATGACGACTGAAAAATCAGGCCCCAGGAAATGCGTTGCGAGCCCTTTTCGCCCATCCAAAAGTGCCCCCAAAGGAAGGCTTTGGGTACAAGTGAACTCCCCAGGGGAGCCTTTACGCAGACCCACATGCAACTGGACCCTCCGGGTTCGCTGTTCCTGAGCAAAACTAAACGTAGCCCTAGCCGTCATTGGAGACGAGTGAAAAATCAGGCCCCAGGAAATGTGTTACGAGCCCCTTTGGACCATCCAAAAGTGCCCCCAAAGGAAGGCTTTGGGTACAAGTGAACTCCCCAGGGGAGCCTTTACGCAGCCCCACATGCAACTGGACCCTCCGGGTTCGATTTTTCCGAGCAACGCTAAATATATCACTAGCCGGCATGGGAGAAGACTGAAAACCCGGGCCCCAGAAAACGCGTTGCAAGCCCCTTTGGACCATCCAAAAGTGTCACCAAAGGAAGGCTTTGGGTATAAGTGAACTACCCAGGGGAGCCTTTACACAGCCCCACATGCAACTGGACCCTCCGGGTTCGCTGTTTCCGAGCATCCCTAAACATTACCCTAGCCGGCATCGAAGATAACTGAAAAATCAGGATCCAGGAAACGCGTTGCAAGCCCCTTTGGACCATCCAAAAGTGCCCCCTAAGGAAGGCTTTGGGTACATTTGAAGTTCCCAGGGGAGCCTTTACGCAGCCCCACATGCAACTGGACCCTCCGGGTTCGCTGTTTCCGAGCAACCCTAAACATAGCCCTAGCCGGCATCGAAGACGACTGAAAAATCAGGCCCCAGGAAATGCGTTCCGAGCCCTTTTCGCCCATCCAAAAGTGCCCCCAAAGGAAGGCTTTGGGTACAAGTGAATTCCCCAGGGGAGCCTTTACGCAGACCCACATGCAACTGGACCCTCCGGGTTCGCTGTTCCTGAGCAAACGTAAACGTAGCCCTAGCCGTCAGTGGAGACGAGTGAAAAATCAGGCCCCAGGAAATGCGTTACGAGCCCTTTTCGCCCATCCAAAAGTGACCCCAAAGGAAGGCTTTGGGTGCAAGTGAACTCCCCAGGGGAGCCGTTACGCAGCCCCACATGCAACTGGACCCTCCGGGTTCGCTGTTTCCGAGCATCCTTAAACATAGCACAAGCCGGCATCGATGACGACTGAAAAATCAGGCCCCAGGAAATGCGTTGCGAGCCCCTTTGGACCATCCAAAAGTGCCCCCAAATGAAGGCTTTGGGTACAAGTGAACTCTCCAGGGGAGCCTTTATGCAGCCCCACATGCAACTGGACCCTCCTGGTTCGATTTTTCCGAGCAACGCTAAATATATCACTAGCCGGCATGGGAGAAGACTGCAAACCCGGGCCCCAGAAAACGCGTTTCAAGCCCCTTTGGACCATCCAAAAGTGCCCCCAAAGGAAGGCTTTGGGTACAAGTGAACTCCCCAGGGGAGCCTTTACGCAGCCCCACATGCAACTGGACCCTCCGGGTTCGCTGTTTCCGAGCATCCCTAAACATTACCCTAGCCGGCATCGAAGACGACTGAAAAATCAGGCCACAGGAAATGCGTTCCGATCCCTTTTGGACCATCCAAAAGTGCCCCCTAAGGAAGGCTTTGGGTACATCTGAAGTACCCAGGGGAGCCTTTACGCAGCCCCACATGCAACTGGACCCTCCGGGTTCGCTGTTTCCGAGCAACCCTAAACATAGCCCTAGCCGGCATCGAAGACGACTGAAAAATCAGGCCCCAGGAAATGCGTTGCGAGCCTTTTTTGCCCATCCAAAAGTGCCCCCAAAGGAAGGCTTTCGGTACAAGTGAACTCTCCAGGGGAGCCGTTACGCAGCCCCACATGCAACTGGACCCTCCGGGGTCGCTGTTTCCGAGCATCCCTAAACATTGCACAAGCCGGCATCGATGACGACTGAAAAATCAGGACCCAGGAAATGCATTGCGAGCCCCTTTGGAACATCCAAAAGTGCCCCCAAAGGAAGGCTTTGGGTACAAGTGACCTCCCCAGGGGAGCCTTTACGCAGCCCCACATGCAACTGGACCCTCCGGGTTCGATTTTTCCGAGCAACGCTAAATATATCACTAGCCGGCATGGGAGAAGACTGAAAACCCGGGTCCCAGAAAACGCGTTGCAAGCCCCTTTGGAACATCCAAAAGTGCCCCCAAAGGAAGGCTTTGGGTACAAGTGACCTCCCCAGGGGAGCCTTTACACTGCCCCACATGCAACTGGACCCTCCGGGTTCGCTGTTCATGAGCAAACCTAAACGTAGCCCTAGCCGTCATCGGAGACGAGTGAAAAATCAGGCCCCAGGAAATGCGTTGCGAGCCCTTTTCGCCCATCCAAAAGTGCCCCCAAAGGAAGGCTTTGGGTACAAGTGAACTCCCCAGGGGAGCCGTTACGCAGCCCCACATGCAACTGGACCCTCCGGGTTCGCTGTTTCCGAGCATCCCTAAACATAACCCTAGCCGGCATCGATGACGACTGAAAAATCAGGCCCCAGGAAATGCGTTGCGAGCCCTTTTCGCCCATACAAAAGTGCCCCCAAAGGAAGGCTTTGGGTACAAGTGAACTCCCCAGGGGAGCCTTTACGCAGCCCCACATGCAACTGGACCCTCCGGGTTTGCTGTTCCTGAGCAAAACTAAACGTAGCCCTAGCCGTCATTGGAGACGAGTGAAAAATCAGGCCCCAGGAAATGTGTTACGAGCCCCTTTGGACCATCCAAAAGTGCCCCCAAAGGAAGGCTTTGGGTACAAGTGAACTCCCCAGGGGAGCCTTTACGCAGCCCCACATGCAACTGGACCCTCCGGGATCGATTTTTCCGAGCAACGCTAAATATATCACTAGCTGGCATGGGAGAAGACTGAAAACCCGGGCCCCAGAAAACGCGTTGCAAGCCCCTTTGGACCATCCAAAAGTGTCACCAAAGGAAGGCTTTGGGTACAAGTGAACTCCCCAGGGGAGCCTTTACACTGCCCCACATGCAACTGGACCCTCCTGGTTCGCTGTTCATGAGCAAACCTAAACGTAGCCCTAGCCGTCATCGGAGACGAGTGAAAAAAAAGGCCCCAGGAAATGCGTTGCGAGCCCCTTTGGAACATCCAAAAGTGCCCCCAAAGGAAGGCTTTGGGTACAAGAGAACTCCCCAGGGGAGCCTTTACGCAGCCCCACATGCAACTGGACCCTCCGGGTTCGCTGTTTCCGAGCATCCCTAAACTTAGCCCTAGCAGTCATCGGAGACGAGTGAAAAATCAGGCCCCAGGAAATGCGGTCCGAGCCCCTTTGGACCATCCAAAAGTGTCACCAAAGGAAGGCTTTGGGTACAAGTGAACTCCCCAGGGGAGCCGTTACACAGCCCCACATGCAACTGGACCCTCCGGGTTCGCTGTTTCCGAGCATCCCTAAATATAGCCCTAGCGGGCATCGATGACGACTGAAAAATCAGGCCCCAGGAAATGCGTTGCGAGCCCCTTTGGATCATCCAAAAGTGCCCCCAAAGGAAGGCTTTGGGTACAAGTGAACTCCCCAGGGGAGCCTTTACGCAGCCCCACATGCAACTGGACCCTCCTGGTTCGATTTTTCCGAGCAACGCTAAATATATCACTAGCCAGCATGGGAGAAGACTGCAAATCCGGGCCGCAGAAAACGCGTTGCAAGCCCCTTTGGACCATCCAAAAGTGCCCCCAAAGGAAGGCTTTGGGTACTAGTGAACTCCCCAGGGGAGCCTTTACGCAGACCCACATGCAATTGGACCCTCCGGGTTCGCTGTTCCTGAGCAAACGTAAACGTAGCCCTAGCCGTCAGTGGAGACGAGTGAAAAATCAGGCCCCAGGAAATGCGTTGCGAGCCCTTTTCGCCCATCCAAAAGTGACCCCAAAGGAAGGCTTTGGGTACAAGTGAACTCCCCAAGGGAGCCGTTACGCAGCCCCACATGCAACTGGACCCTCCGTGTTCGCTGTTTCCGAGCATCCTTAAACATAGCACAAGCCGTCATCGGAGACGAGTGAAAAATCAAGCCCCAGGAAATGCGTTGCGAGCCCCTTTGGACCATCCAAAAGTGCCCCCAAAGGAAGGCTTTGGGTAAAATTGAACTCCCCAGGGGAGCCTTTACGCAGCCCCACATGCAACTGGACCCTCCGGGTTCGATTTTTCCGAGCAACGCTAAATATATCACTAGCCGGCATGGGAGAAGACTGAAAACCCGGGCCCCAGAAAACGCGTTGCAAGCCCCTTTGGACCATCCAAAAGTGCCCCCAAAGGAAGGCTTTGGGTACAAGTGAACTCCCAAGGGGAGCCTTTACGCAGCCCCACATGCAACTGGACCCTCCGGGTTCGCTGTTTCCGAGCATCCCTAAACATTACCCTAGCCGGCATCGAAGACGACTGAAAAATCAGGCCCCAGGAAATGCGTTGCGAGCCCTTTTCTCCCATCCAAAAGTGCCCCCTAAGGAAGGCTTTGGGTACATCTGAAGTTCCCAGGGGAGCCTTTACGCAGCCCCACATGCAACTGGACCCTCCGGGTTCGATTTTTCCGAGCAACTTTAAATATATCCCTAGCCGGCATCGGAGAAGACTGAAAACCCGGGTCCCAGAAAACGCGCTACAAGCCCCATTCGCCCATCCAAAAGTGCCCCCAAAGGAAGGTTTTGGGTACAAGTGAACTCCCCAGGGGAGCCTTTACGCAGCCCCACATGCAACTGGACCCTCCGGGTTCGCTGTTTCCGAGCATCCCTAAATATAGCCCTAGCCGGCATCGAAGACGACTGAAAAATCAGGCTCCAGGAAACGCGTTGCAAGCCCCTTTGGACCATCCAAAAGTGTCACCAAAGGAAGGCTTTGGGTACAAGTGAACTCCCCAGGGGAGCCTTTACGCAGCCCCACATGCAACTGGACCCTCCGGGTTCGCTGTTTCCGAGCATCCCTATACATAGCCCTAGCCGGCATGGAAGACGACTGAAAAATCAGGCTCCAGGAAACGCATTGCAAGCCCCTTTGGACCATCCAAAAGTGTCACCAAAGGAAGGCTTTGGGTACAAGTGAACTCCCCAGGGGAGCCTTTACGCAGCCCCACATGCAACTGGACCCTCCGGGTTCGATTTTTCCGAGCAACTTTAAATATATCCCTAGCCGGCATCGGAGAAGACTGAAAACCTGGGTCCCAGAAAACGCGCTACAAGCCCCATTCGCCCATCCAAAAGTGCCCCCAAAGGAAGGTTTTGGGTACAAGTGAACTCCCCAGGGGAGCCTTTACGCAGCCCCACATGCAACTGGACCCTCCGGGTTCGCTGTTTCCGAGCATCCCTAAATATAGCCCTAGCCGGCATCGAAGACGACTGAAAAATCAGGCTCCAGGAAACGCGTTGCAAGCCCCTTTGGAACATCCAAAAGTGTCACCAAAGGAAGGCTTTGGGTACAAGTGAACTCCCCAGGGGAGCCTTTACGCAGCCCCACATGCAACTGGACCCTCCGGGTTCGATTTTTCCGAGCAACCCTAAATATATCCCTAGCCGGCATGGCAGAAGACTGAAAACCCGGGTCCCAGAAAACGCGCTACAAGCCCCATTCGCCCATCCAAAAGTGCCCCCAAAGGAAGGCTTTGGGTACAAGTGAACTCCCCAGGGCAGCCTTTACGCAGCCCCACATGCAACTGGACCCTCCGGGTTCGCTGTTTCCGAGCATCCCTATACATAGCCCTAGCCGGCATCGAAGACGACTGAAAAATCAGGCCCCACAAAATGCGTTGCGAGCCCTTTTCACCCATCCAAAAGTGCCCCCAACGGAAGGCTTTGGGTACAAGTGAACTCCCCAGGGCAGCCTTTACGCAGCCCCACATGCAACTGGACCCTCCGGGTTCGCTGTTACTGAGCAAACCTAAAATTAGCCCTAGCCGTCATCGAAGACGACTGAAAAACCGGGCCCCAGAAAACGCGTTGCGAGTCCCTTTGGACCATCCAAAAGTGTCACCAAAGGAAGGCTTTGGGTACAAGTGAACTCCCCAGGGGAGCCTTTACGCAGCCCCACATGCAACTGGACCCTCCGGGTTCGATTTTTCCGAGCAACGCTAAATATATCACTAGCCGGCACGGGAGAAGACTGAAAACACGGGCCTCCAAAAAAGCGTTGCAAGCCCCTTTAGACCATCCAAAAGTGTCACCAAAGGAAGGCTTTGGGTACAAGTGAACTCCCCAGGGGAGCCTTTACGCAGCCCCACATGCAACTGGACCCTCCGGGTTCGCTGTTCCTGAGCAAACCTAAACGTAGCCCTAGTCGTCTTTGGAAACAAGTGAAAAATCAGGCTCCAGGAAATGCGTTGCGAGCCCTTTTCGCCCATCCAAAAGTGCCCCCAAAGGAAGGCTTTGGGTACAAGTGAACTCCCCAGGGGAGCCTTTACGCAGCCCCACATGCAACTGGACCCTCCGGGTTCGCTGTTTCCGAGCATCCCTAAACATAACCCTAGCCGGCATCGAAGACGACTAAAAAATCAGGCCATAGGAAATGCGTTGCGAGCCCTTTTCGCCCATCCAAAAGTGCCCCCAAAGGAAGGCTTTGGGTACAAGTGAACTCCCCAGGGGAGCCTTTACGCAGCCCCACATGCAACTGGACCCTTCGGGTTCGCTGTTTCCGAGCATCCCTAAACATAATCCCTTGCCGGCATCGAAGACGTGTGAAAAATCAGGCCCCAGGAAATGCGTTGCGAGCCCTTTTCGCCCATCCAAAAGTGCCCCCAAAGGAAGGCTTTGGGTACAAGTGAACTCCCCAGGGGAGCCTTTACGCAGCCCCACATGCAACTGGACCCTTCGGGTTCGCTGTTTCCGAGCATCCCTAAACATAATCCCTTGCCGGCATCGAATACGTGTGAAAAATCAGGCCCCAGGAAATGCGTTGCGAGCCCTTTTCGCCCATCCAAAAGTGCCCCCAAAGGAAGAGTATGGGTACAAGTGAACTCCCCAGGGGAGCCTTTACGCAGCCCCACATGCAACTGGACCCTCCGGGTTCGCTGTTCCAGAGCAAACGTAAACGTAGCCCTAGCCGTCAGTGGAGACAAGTGAAAAATCAGGCCCCAGGAAATGCGTTCCGAGCCCTTTTCACCCATTCAAAAGTGCCCCCAAAGGAAGGTTTTGAGTACAAGTGAACTCCCCAGGGGAGCCTATACGCAGCCCCACATGCAACTGGACCCTCCGGGTTCGCTGTTCCAGAGCAAACGTAAACGTAGCCCTAGCCGTCAGTGGAGACGAGTGAAAAATCAGGCCCCAGGAAATGCGTTGCGAGCCCTTTTCGCCCATCCAAAAGTGCCCCCAAAGGAAGGCTTTGGGTACAAGTGAACTCCCCAGGGGAGCCTTTACGCAGCCCCACATGCAACTGGACCCTCCGTGTTCTATTTTTCCGAGCAACGCTAAATATATCACTAGCCGGCATGGGAGAAGACTGCAAACCCGGGTCCCAGAAAACACGTTGTAAAAACCTTTGGACCATCCAAAAGTGCCCCCAAAGGAAGGCTTTGGGTACAAGTGAACTCCCCAGGGGAGCCTTTACGCAGCCCCACATGCAACTGGACCCTCCGGGTTCGCTGTTTCCGAGCATCCCTAAATATTACCCTAGCCGGCATCTAAGACGACTGAAAAATCAGGCCCCAGGAAATGCGTTGCGAGCCCTTTTCTCCCATCCAAAAGTGCCCCCTAAGGAAGGCTTTGGGTACATCTGAAGTTCCCAGGGGAGCCTTTACGCAGCCCCACATGCAACTGGACCCTCCGGGTTCGCTGTTTCCGAGCAACGCTAAACATAGCCCTTGCCGGCATCGAAGACGACTGAAAAATCAGGCCCCAGGAACTGCGTTCCGAGCACTTTTCGCCCATCCAAAAGTGCCCCCAAAGGAAGGCTTTGGGTACAAGTGAACTCTCCAGGGGAGCCGTTACGCAGCCCCACATGCAACGGGACCCTCCGGGTTCGCTGTTTCCGAGCATCCCTAAACATTGCACAAGCCGGCATCGATGACGACTGAAAAATCAGGCCCCAGGAAATGCGTTGCGAGCCCTTTTCGCCCATACAAAAGTGCCCCCAAAGGAAGGCTTTGGGTACAAGTGAACTCCCCAGGGGAGCCTTTACGCAGACCCACATGCAACTGGACCCTCCGGGTTCGCTGTTCCTGAGCAAAACTAAACGTTGCCCTAGCCGTCATTGGAGACGAGTGAAAAATCAGGCCCCAGGAAATGTGTTACGAGCCCCTTTGGACCATCCAAAAGTGCCCCCAAAGGAAGGCTTTGGGTACAAGTGAACTCCCCAGGGGAGCCTTTACACTGCCCCACATGCAACTGGACCCTCCGGGTTCGCTGTTCATGAGCAAACCTAAACGTAGCCCTAGCCGTCATCGGAGACGAGTGAAAAATCAGGACCCAGGAAATGCGTTTCGAGCCCCTTTGGAACATCCAAAAGTGCCCACTAAGGAAGGCTTTGGGTACATCTGAAGTTCCCAGGGGAGCCTTTACGCAGCCCCACATGCAACTGGACCCTCCGGGTTTGCTGTTTCCGAGCAACCCTAAACATAACCCTAGCAGTCATCGGAGACGACTGAAAAATCAGGCCAAAGGAAATGCGTTACGAGCCCTTTTCGCCCATCCAAAAGTGTCACCAAAGGAAGGCTTTGGGTACAAGTGAACTCCCCAGGGGAGCCTTTACGCAGCCCCACATGCAACTGGACCCTCCGGGTTCGCTGTTTCTGAGCATCCATAAACATAGCCCTAGCGGGCATCGAAGACGAGTGAAAAATCAGGCCCCAGGAAATGCGTTGCGAGCCCCTTTGGACCATCCAAAAGTGCCCCCAAAGGAAGGCTTTGGGTACAAGTGAACTCCCCAGGGGAGCCTTTACGCAGCCCCACATGCAACTGGACCCTCCGGGTTCGATTTTTCCGAGCAACGCTAAATATTTCACTAGCCGGCATGGGAGAAGACTGCAAACCCGGGCCCCAGAAAACGCGTTTCAAGCCCCTTTGGACCATCCAAAAGTGCCCCCAAAGGAAGGCTTTGGGTACAAGTGAACTCCCCAGGGGAGCCTTTACACTGCCCCACATGCAACTGGACCCTCCGGGTTCGCTGTTCATGAGCAAACCTAAACGTAACCCTAGCCGTCAGTGGAGACGAGTGAAAAATCAGGACCCAGGAAATGCGTTCCGAGCCCTTTTCGCCCATCCAAAAGTGCCCCCAAAGGAAGGCTTTGGGTACAAGTGAATTCCCCAGGGGAGCCTTTACGCAGCCCCATATGCAACTGGACACTCCGGATTCGCTGTTTCTGAGCAACCCTAAACATAACCCTAGCAGTCATCGGAGACGAGTGAAAAATCAGGCCAAAGGAAATGCGTTCCGAGCCCTTTTTGCCCATCCAAAAGTGCCCCCTAAGGAAGGCTTTGGGTACATCTGAAGTTCTCACGGGAGCCTTTACGCAGCCCCACATGCAACTGGACCCTCCGGGTTCGCTGTTTCCGAGCATCCCTAAACATAGCCCTAGCCGGCATCGAAGTGGACTGAAAAATCAGGCCCCAGGAAATGCGTTGCGAGCCCCTTTGGACCATCCAAAAGTGCCCCCAAAGGAAGGCTTTGGATACAAGTGAACTCCCCAGGGGAGCCTTTACGCAGCCCCACATGCAACTGGACCCTCCGGGTTCGATTTTTCCGAGCAACGCTAAATATATCACTAGCCGGCAAGGGAGAAGACTGAAAACCCGGGCCCCAGAAAACGCGTTGCAAGCCCCTTTGGACCATCCAAAAGTGTCACCAAAGGAAGGCTTTGGGTACAAGTGAACTCCCCAGGGGAGCCTTTACACTGCCCCACATGCAACTGGACCCTCCGGGTTCGCTGTTCATGAGCAAACCTAAACGTAGCCCTAGCCGTCATCGGAGACGAGTGAAAAATCAGGCCCCAGGAAATGCGTTGCTAGCCCCTTTGGAACATCCAAAAGTGCCCCCTAAGGAAGGCTTTGGGTACATCTGAAGTTCCCAGGGGAGCCTTTACGCAGCCCCACATGCAACTGGACCCTCTGGGTTTGCTGTTTCCGAGCAACCCTAAACATAACCCTAGCAGTCATCGGAGACGACTGAAAAATCAGGCCCCAGGAAATGAGTTGTGAGCCCTTTTCTCCCATCCAAAAGTGCCCCCAAAGGAAGGCTTTGGGTACAAGTGATCTCCCCAGGGGAGCCTTTACGCAGCCCCACATGCAACTGGACCCTCCGGGTTCGCTGTTTCTGAGCATCCCTAAACATAACCCTATCGGGCATCGAAGACGAGTGAAAAATCAGGCCCCAGGAAATGCGTTCCGAGCCCTTTTAACACATCCAAAAGTGCCCCCAAAGGAAGGCTTTGGGTACAAGAGAACTCCCCAGGGGAGCCTTTACGCAGACCCACATGCAACTGGACCCTCCGGGTTCGCTGTTCCAGAGCAAACGTAAACGTAGCCCTAGCTGTCAGTGGAGACGAATGAAAAATCAGGCCCCAGGAAATGCGTTACGATCCCTTTTCGCCCATCCAAAAGTGCCCCCAAAGGAAGGCTTTGGGTACAAGTGAACTCCCCAGGGGAGCCTTTACACAGCCCCACATGCAACTGGTCCCTCCGGGTTCGCTGTTTTCGAGCATCCCTAAATATAGCCCTAGCCGGCATCGATGACGACTGAAAAATCAGGCCCCAGGAAATGCGTTGCGAGCCCCTTTGGACCATCCAAAAGTGCCCCCAAAGGAAGGCTTTGGGTACAAGTGAACTCCCCAGGGGAGCCTTTACGCAGCCCCACATGCAACTGGACCCTCCGGGTTCGATTTTTCCGAGCAACGCTAAATATATCACTAGCCGGCATGGGAGAAGACTGCAAGCCCGGGCCCCAGAAAACGCGATGCAAGCCCCTTTGGACCATCCAAAAGCGCCCCCAAAGGAAGGCTTTGGGTACAAGTGAACTCCCCAGGGGAGCCTTTACACTGCCCCACATGCAACTGGACCCTCCGGGTTCGCTGTTCCTGAGCAAAACTAAACGTAGCCCTAGCCGTCATTGGAGACGAGTGAAAAATCAGGCCCCAGGAAATGAGTTACGAGCCCCTTTGGACCATCCAAAAGTGCCCCCAGAGGAAGGCTTTGGGTACAAGTGAACTCCCCAGGGGAGCCTTTACGCAGCCCCACATGCAACTGGACCCTCCGGGTTCGCTGTTTCCGAGCATCCCTATACATAACCCTAGCCGGCATCGATGACGTCTGAAAAATCAGGCCCCAGGAAATGCGTTGCGAGCCCTTTTCGCCCATACAAAAGTGCCCCCAAAGGAAGGCTTTGGGTACAAGTGAACTCCCCAGGGGAGCCTTTACGCAGACCCACATGCAACTGGACCCTCCGGGTTCGCTGTTCCTGAGCAAAACTAAACGTAGCCCTAGCCGTCATTGGAGACGAGTGAAAAATCAGGCCCCAGGAAATGTGTTACGAGCCCCTTTGGACCATCCAAAAGTGCCCCCAAAGGAAGGCTTTGGGTACAAGTGAACTCCCCAGGGGAGCCTTTACGCAGCCCCACATGCAACTGGACCCTCCGGGTTCGATTTTTCCGAGCAACGCTAAATATATCACTAGCCGGCATGGGAGAAGACTGAAAACCCGGGCGACAGAAAACGCGTTGCAAGCCCCTTTGGACCATCCAAAAGTGTCACCAAAGGAAGGCTTTGGGTACAAGTGAACTCCCCAGGGGAGCCTTTACACTGCCCCACATGCAACTGGACCCTCCGGGTTCGCTGTTCATGAGCAAACCTAAACGTAGCCCTAGCCGTCATCGGAGACGAGTGAAAAATCAGGACCCAGGAAATGCGTTGCGAGCCCCTTTGGAACATCCAAAAGTGCCCACTAAGGAAGGCTTTGGGTACATCTGAAGTTCCCAGGGGAGCCTTTACGCAGCCCCACATGCAACTGGACCCTCCGGGTTTGCTGTTTCCGAGCAACCCTAAACATAACCCTAGCAGTCATCGGAGACGACTGAAAAATCAGGCCAAAGGAAATGCGTTACGAGCCCTTTTCGCCCATCCTAAAGTGTCACCAAAGGAAGGCTTTGGGTACAAGTGAACTCCCCAGGGGAGCCTTTACGCAGCCCCACATGCAACTGGACCCTCCGGGTTCGCTGTTTCTGAGCATCCCTAAACATAGCCCTAGCGGGCATCGAAGACGAGTGAAAAATCAGGCCCCAGGAAATGCGTTCCGAGCCCTTTTAACACATCCAAAAGTGCCCCCAAAGGAAGGCTTTGGGTACAAGTGAACTCCCCAGGGGAGCCTTTACGCAGACCCACATGCAACTGGACCCTCCGGGTTCGCTGTTCCAGAGCAAACGTAAACGTAGCCCTAGCCGTCAGTGGAGACAAGTGAAAAATCAGGCCCCAGGAAATGCGTTGCGAGCCCTTTTCGCCCATCCAAAAGTGCCCCCAAAGGAAGGCTTTGGGTACAAGTGAACTCCCCAGGGGAGCCTTTACGCAGCCCCACATGCAACTGGACCCTCCGGGTTCGCTTTTTCCGAGCATCCCTAAATATAGCCCTAGCCGGCATCGATGACGACTGAAAAATCAGGCCCCAGGAAATGCGTTGCGAGCCCCTTTGGACCATCCAAAAGTGCCCCCAAAGGAAGGCTTTGGGTACAAGTGAACTCCCCAGGGGAGCCTTTACGCAGCCCCACATGCAACTGGACCCTCCGGGTTCGATTTTTCCGAGCAACGCTAAATATATCACTAGCCGGCATGGGAGAAGACTGCAAACCCGGGCCCCAGAAAACGCCTTTCAAGCCCCTTTGGACCATCCAAAAGTGCCCCCAAAGGAAGGCTTTGGGTACAAGTGAACTCCCCAGGGGAGCCTTTACACTGCCCCACATGCAACTGGACCCTCCGGGTTCGCTGTTCATGAGCAAACCTAAACGTAACCCTAGCCGTCAGTGGAGACGAGTGAAAAATCAGGACCCAGGAAATGCGTTACGATCCCTTTTGGAACATCCAAAAGTGCCCCCTAAGGAAGGCTTTGGGTACATCTGAAGTTCTCACGGGAGCCTTTACGCAGCCCCATATGCAACTGGACACTCCGGATTCGCTGTTTCTGAGCAACCCTAAACATAACCCTAGCAGTCATCGGAGACGAGTGAAAAATCAGGCCAAAGGAAATGCGTTCCGAGCCCTTTTTGCCCATCCAAAAGTGCCCCCAAAGGAAGGCTTTGGGTACAAGTGAACTCCCCAGGGGAGCCTTTACGCAGCCCCACATGCAACTGGACCCTCCGGGTTCGCTGTTTCTGAGCATCCCTAAACATAACCCTAACTGGCATCGAAGACGACTGAATAATCAGGCCCCAGGAAATGCGTTGCGAGCCCTTTTCGCCCATCCAAAAGTGCCCCCAAAGGAAGGCTTTGGGTACAAGTGAACTCCCCAGGGGAGCCTTTACGCAGCCCCACATGCAACTGGACCCTCCGGGTTCGCTGTTTCCGAGCATCCCTAAACATAGCCCTAGCCGGCATCGAAGTGGACTGAAAAATCAGGCCCCAGGAAATGCGTTGCGAGCCCCTTTGGACCATCCAAAAGTGCCCCCAAAGGAAGGCTTTGGATACAAGTGAACTCCCCAGGGGAGCCTTTACGCAGCCCCACATGCAACTGGACCCTCCGGGTTCGATTTTTCCGAGCAACGCTAAATATATCACTAGCCGGCATGGGAGAAGACTGAAAACCCGGGCCCCAGAAAACGCGTTGCAAGCCCCTTTGGACCATCCCAAAGTGTCACCAAAGGAAGGCTTTGGGTACAAGTGAACTCCCCAGGGGAGCCTTTACACTGCCCCACATGCAACTGGACCCTCCGGGTTCGCTGTTCATGAGCAAACCTAAACGTAGCCCTAGCCGTCATCGGAGACGAGTGAAAAATCAGGCCCCAGGAAATGCGTTGCGAGCCCCTTTGGAACATCCAAAAGTGCCCCCTAAGGAAGGCTTTGGGTACATCTGAAGTTCCCAGGGGAGCCTTTACGCAGCCCCACATGCAACTGGACCCTCTGGGTTTGCTGTTTCCGAGCAACCCTAAACATAACCCTAGCAGTCATCGGAGACGACTGAAAAATCAGGCCCCAGGAAATGCGTTACGAGCCATTTTCGCCCATCCAAAAGTGTCACCAAAGGAAGGCTTTGGGTACAAGTGAACTCCCCAGGGGAGCCTTTACGCAGCCCCACATGCAACTGGACCCTCCTGGTTCGCTGTTTCCGAACATCCCTAAACATATCCCTAGCCGGCATCGAAGACGACTAAAAAATCAGGCCCCAGGAAATGAGTTGCAAGCCCTTTTCTCCCATCCAAAAGTGCCCCCAAAGGAAGGCTTTGGGTACAAGTGATCTCCCCAGGGGAGCCTTTACGCAGCCCCACATGCAACTGGACCCTCCGGGTTCGCTGTTTCTGAGCATCCCTAAACATAGCCCTAGCGGGCATCGAAGACGAGTGAAAAATCAGGCCCCAGGAAATGCGTTCCGAGCCAATTTAACACATCCAAAAGTGCCCCCAAAGGAAGGCTTTGGGTACAAGTGAACTCCCCAGGGGAGCCTTTACGCAGACCCACATGCAACTGGACCCTCCGGGTTCGCTGTTCCAGAGCAAACGTAAACGTAGCCCTAGCCGTCAGTGGAGACGAGTGAAAAATCAGGCCCCAGGAAATGCGTTACGATCCCTTTTGGAACATCCAAAAGTGCCCCCTAAGGAAGGCTTTGGGTACAAGTGAACTCCCCAGGGGAGCCTTTACACAGCCCCACATGCAACTGGTCCCTCCGGGTTCGCTGTTTTCGAGCATCCCTAAATATAGCCCTAGCCGGCATCGATGACGACTGAAAAATCAGGCCGCAGGAAATGCGTTGCGAGCCCCTTTGGACCATCCAAAAGTGCCCCCAAAGGAAGGCTTTGGGTACAAGTGAACTCCCCAGGGGAGCCTTTACGCAGCCCCACATGCAACTGGACCCTCCGGGTTCGATTTTTCCGAGCAACGCTAAATATATCACTAGCCGGCATGGGAGAAGACTGCAAGCCCGGGCCCCAGAAAACGCGTTGCAAGCCCCTTTGGACCATCCAAAAGTGCCCCCAAAGGAAGGCTTTGGGTACAAGTGAACTCCCCAGGGGAGCCTTTACACTGCCCCACATGCAACTGGACCCTCCGGGTTCGCTGTTCCTGAGCAAAACTAAACGTAGCCCTAGCCGTCATTGGAGACGAGTGAAAAATCAGGCCCCAGGAAATGAGTTACGAGCCCCTTTGGACCATCCAAAAGTGCCCCCAAAGGAAGGCTTTGGGTACAAGTGAACTCCCCAGGGGAGCCTTTACGCAGCCCCACATGCAAATGGACCCTCCGGGTTCGATTTTTCCGAGCAACGCTAAATATATCACTAGCCGGCATGGGAGAAGACTGCAAACCCGGGCCCCAGAAAACGCGTTGCAAGCCCCTTTGGACCATCAAAAAGTGTCACAAAAGGAAGTCTTTGGGTACAAGTGAACTCCCCAGGGGAGCCTTTACACTGCCCCACATGCAACTGGACCCTCCGGGTTCGCTGTTCATGAGCAAACCTAAACGTAGCACTAGCCGTCATCGGAGACGAGTGAAAAATCAGGACCCAGGAAATGCGTTGCGAGCCCCTTTGGAACATCCAAAAGTGCCCACTAAGGAAGGCTTTGGGTACATCTGAAGTTCCCAGGGGAGCCTTTACGCAGCCCCACATGCAACTGGACCCTCCGGGTTCGCTGTTTCCGAGCATCCCTAAACATAGCCCTAGCAGTCATCAGAGACGAGTGAAAAATCAGGCCCCAGGAAATGCGTTCCGAGCCCCTTAGGACCATCCAAAAGTGTCACCAAAGGAAGGCTTTGGGTACAAGTGAACTCCCCAGGGGAGCCTTTACGCAGCCCCACATGCAACTGGACCCTCCGGGTTCGATTTTTCCGAGCAACGCTAAATATATCACTAGCCGGCATGGGAGAAGACTGCAAACCTGGGCCCCAGAAAACGCGTTGCAAGCCCCTTTGGACCATCAAAAAGTGTCACAAAAGGAAGTCTTTGGGTACAAGTGAACTCCCCAGGGGAGCCTTTACACTGCCCCACATGCAACTGGACCCTCCGGGTTCGCTGTTCATGAGCAAACCTAAACGTAGCACTAGCCGTCATCGGAGACGAGTGAAAAATCAGGACCCAGGAAATGCGTTGCGAGCCCCTTTGGAACATCCAAAAGTGCCCACTAAGGAAGGCTTTGGGTACATCTGAAGTTCCCAGGGGAGCCTTTACGCAGCCCCACATGCAACTGGACCCTCCGGGTTCGCTGTTTCCGAGCATCCCTATACATAGCCCTAGCAGTCATCAGAGACGAGTGAAAAATCAGGCCCCAGGAAATGCGTTGCGAGCCCCTTTGGACCATCCAAAAGTGTCACCAAAGGAAGGCTTTGGGTACAAGTGAACTCCCCAGGGGAGCCTTTACGCAGACCCACATGCAACTGGACCCTCCGGGTTCGCTTTTTCTGAGCAAACGTAAACGTAGCCCTAGCCGTCAGTGGAGACGAGTGAAAAATCAGGCCCCAGGAAATGCGTTGCGAGCCCTTTTCGCCCATCCAAAAGTGCCCCCAAAGGAAGGCTTTGGGTACAAGTGAACTCCCCAGGGGAGCCTTTACGCAGCCCCACATGCAACTGGACCCTCCGGGTTCGATTTTTCCGAGCAACGCTAAATATATCACTAGCCGGCATGGGAGAAGACTGCAAACCCGGGCCCCAGAAAACGCGTTGCAAGCCCCTTTGGACCATCCAAAAGTGCCCCCAAAGGAAGGCTTTGGGTACAAGTGAACTCCCAAGGGCAGCCTTTACGCAGCCCCACATGCAACTGGACCCTCCGGGTTCGCTGTTTCCGACCATCCATAAACATAGCCCTAGCCGGCATTGATGACGACTGAAAAATCAGGCCCCAGGAAATGCGTTGCGAGCCCCTTTGGACCATCCAAAAGTGCCCCCAAAGGAAGGCTTTGGGTACAAGTGAACTCCCCAGGGGAGCCTTTACACAGCCCCACATGCAACTGGACCCTCCTGGTTCGACTTTTCCGAGCAACGCTAAATATATCACTAGCCGGAATGGGAGAAGACTGCAAACCCGGGCCCCAGAAAACACGTTGCATGCCCCTTTGTACCATCCAAAAGTGCCCCCAAAGGAAGGCTTTGGGTACAAGTGAACTCCCCAGGGGAGCCTTTACACTGCCCCACATGCAACTGGACCCTCCGGGTTCGCTGTTCTTGAGCAAACCTAAACGTAACCCTAGCCGTCAGTGGAGACGTGTGAAAAATCAGGACCCAGGAAATGCGTTACGATCCCTTTTGGAACATCCAAAAGTGCCCCCTAAGGAAGGCTTTGGGTACATCTGAAGTTCTCACGGGAGCCTTTACGCAGCCCCATATGTAACTGGACACTCCGGGTTCGCTGTTTCCGAGCAACCCTAAACATAACCCTAGCAGTCATCGGAGACGAGTGAAAAATCAGGCCAAAGGAAATGCGTTGCAAGCCCTTTTCGCCCATCCAAAAGTGCCCCCAAAGGAAGGCTTTGGGTACAAGTGAACTCCCCAGGGGAGCCTTTACGCAGCCCCACATGCAACTGGACCCTCCGGGTTCGCTGTTTCTGAGCATCCCTAAACATATCCCTAACTGGCATCGAAGACGACTGAAAAATCAGGCCCCAGGGAATGCGTTGCGAGCCCTTTTCGCCCATCCAAAAGTGCCCCCAAAGGAAGGCTTTGGGTACAAGTGAACTCCCCAGGGGAGCCTTTACGCAGCCCCATATGCAACTGGACCCTCCGGGTTCGCTGTTCATGAGCAAACCTAAACGTAGCCCTAGCCGTCATCGGAGACGAGTGAAAAATCAGGACCCAGGAAATGCGTTGCGAGCCCCTTTGGAACATCCAAAAGTGCCCACTAAGGAAGGCTTTGGGTACATCTGAAGTTCCCAGGGGAGCCTTTACGCAGCCCCACATGCAACTGGACCCTCCGGGTTCGCTGTTTCCGAGCATCCCTAAACATAGCCCTGGCAGTCATCGGAGACAAGTGAAAAATCAGGCCCCAGGAAATGCGTTCCGAGCCCCTTTGGACCATCCAAAAGAGTCACCAAAGGAAGGCTTTGGGTACAAGTGAACTCCCCAGGGGAGCCTTTACGCAGCCCCACATGCAACTGGACCCTCCGGGTTCGCTGTTTCCGAGCATCACTAAACATAGCCCTAGCGGGCATCGAAGACGACTGAAAAATCAGGCTCCAGGAAATGCGTTGTGAGCCCCTTTGGAACATCCAAAAGTGCCCCCAAAGGAAGGCTTTGGGTACAAGTGAACTCCCCAGGGGAGCCTTTACACTGCCCCACATGCAACTGGACCCTCCGGGTTCGCTGTTCCTGAGCAAACCTAAACGTAGCCCTAGCCGTCATCGGAGACGAGTTAAAAATCAGGACCCAGGAAATGCGTTGCGAGCCCCTTTGGACCATTCAAAAGTGCCCCCAAAGGAAGGCTTTGGATACAAGTGAACTCCCCAGGGGAGCCTTTACGCAGCCCCACATGCAACTGGACCCTCCGGGTTCGCTGTTTCCGAGCAACACTAAATATATCACTAGCCGGCATGCGAGAAGACTGAAAAACCGGGCCCCAGAAAACCCGTTGCAAGCCCCTTTGGACCATCCCAAAGTGTCACCAAAGGAAGGCTTTGGGTACAAGTGAACTCCCCAGGGGAGCCTTTACACTGCCCCACATGCAACTGGACCCTCCGGGTTCGCTGTTCATGAGCAAACGTAAACGTAGCCCTAGCCGTCATCGGAGACAAGTGAAAAATCCGGCCCCAGGAAATGCGTTGCAAGCCCCTTTGAAACATCCAAAAGTGCCCCCTAGGGAAGGCTTTGGGTACATCTGAAGTTCCCGGGGGAGCCTTTACGCAGCCCCGTATGCAACTAGACCCTCCGGGTTCGCTGTTTCCGAGCAACCCTAAACATAGCCCTAGCCGTCATCGGAGACGAGTGAAAAATCAGGCCCCAGGAAATGCGGTCCGAGCCCCTTTGGACCATCCAAAAGTGTCACCAAAGGAAGGCTTTGGGTACAAGTGAACTCCCCAGGGGAGCCTTTACGCAGACCCACATGCAACTGGACCCTCCGGGTTCGCTGTTTCCGAGCATCCCTAAACATAGCCCTTGCCGGCATCGATGACGACTGAAAAATCAGGCTCCAGGAAATGTGTTGCGAGCCCTTTTCGCCCATCCAAAAGTGCCCCCAAAGGAAGGCTTTGGGTACAAGTGAACTCCCCAGGGGAGCCTTTACGCAGCCCCACATGCAAATGGACCCTTCGGGTTCGATTTTTCCGAGCAACCCTAAATATATCCCTAGCCGGCATGGGAGAAGACTGAAAAATCAGGCCCCAGAAAACGCGTTGCAAGCCCCTTTTCGCCCATCCAAAAGTGTCACCAAAGGAAGGCTTTGGGTACATCTGAAGTTCCCAGGGGAGCCTTTACGCAGCCCCATATGCAACTGGACCCTCCGGGTTCGCTGTTTCCGAACAAAACCTAAACATAACCCTAGCAGTCATCGGAGACGAGTGAAAAATCAGGCCCCAGGAAATGCGTTCCGAGCCCCTTTGGACCATCCAAAAGTGTCACCAAAGGAAGGCTTTGGGTACAAGTGAACTCCCCAGGGGAGCCTTTACGCAGCCCCACATGGAACTGGACCCTCCGGGTTCGCTCTTTCTGAGCATCCCTAAACATATCCCTAGCCGTCATCGAAGACGACTGAAAAATCAGGCCCCAGGAAATGCGTTGCGAGCCGTTTTAGCACATCCAAACATGCCCCCAAACGAAGGCTTTCGATACAAGTGAACTCCCTAGGGGAGCCTTTACGCAGCCCCACATGCAACTGGACCCTCCGGGTTCGCTGTTCTTAAGCAAAACTTAACGTAGCCCTAGCCGTCATCAGAGACGACTGAAAAATCAGGCCCCAGGAAACGCGTTGCAAGCCCCTTTGGACCATCCAAAAGCGTAACCAAAGGAAGGCTTTGGGTACAAGTGAACTCCCCAGGGGAGCCTTTACACAGCCCCACATGCAACTGGACCCTCCGTGTTCGCTGTTTCCGAGCATCCCTAAACATATCCCTAGCCGGCATCAATGACGACTGAAAAATCAGGCCGCAGGAAATGAGTTCCGAGCCCTTTTTGCCCTTTCAAATGTCCCCCCAAATGAAGACTATGGGTACAAGTGAACTCCCCAGGGGAGCAGTTACGCAGCCCCACATGCAACTGGACCCTCCGGGTTCGATTTTTCTGAGCAACGCTATATATATCACTAGCCGGCAATGGAGAAGACTGAAAACACGGGCCCCAGAATACCCGTTGCAAGGCCCTTTGGACCATCCAAAAGTGCCCCCAAAGGAAGGCTTTGGGTACAAGTGAACTCCCCAGGGGAGCCTTTACGCAGCCCCACATGCAACTGGACCCTCTGGGTTCGCTGTTTTCGAGCATCCCTAAACATAGCCCTAGCCGGCATCGAAGACGACTGAAAAATCAGGCCCCAGGAAACGCTTTGCAATCCCCTTTGGACCATCCAAAAGTGTCACAAAAGGAAGGCTTTGGGTGCTAGTGAACTCCCCAGGGGAGCCTTTACGCAGCCCCACATGCAACTGGACCCTCCGGGTTCGCTGTTTTCGAGCATCCCTAAACATAGCCCTAGCCGGCATCGAAGACGACTGAAAAATCAGGCCCCAGGAAACGCTTTGCAATCCCCTTTGGACCATCCAAAAGTGCCCCCAAAGGAAGGCTTTGGGTGCTAGTGAACTCCCAAGGGGAGCCTTTACGCAGCCCCACATGCAACTGGACCCTCCGGGTTCGCTGTTTCCGAGCATCCCTAAACATATCCCTAGCCGGTATCGAAGACGACTGAAAAATCAGGACCAAGGAAATGCGTTGCGAGCCCTTTTCGCCCATCCAAAAGTGCCCCCAAAGGAAGGCTTTGGGTACAAGTGAACTCCCCAGGGGAGCAGTTACGCAGCCCCACATGCAACTGGACCCTCCGGGTTCGCTGTTCCTGAGCAAACGTATACGTGACCCTAGCCGTCAGTAGAGACGAGTGAAAAATCAGGCCCTAGGAAATGCGTTGCGAGCCCTTTTCGCCCTTCCAAAAGTCCCCCCAAATGAAGACTATGGGTACAAGTGAACTCCCCAGGGGAGCCTTTACACAGCCCCACATGCAACTGGACCCTCCGGGTTCGCTGTTTCCGAGCATCCCTAAACATAGCCCTAGCCGGCATCGATGACGACTGAAAAATCAGGCCCCAGGAAATGCGTTGCGAGCCCTTTTCGCCCATCCAAAAGTGTCACCAAAGGAAGGCTTTGGGTACAAGTGAACTCCCCAGGGGAGCCTTTACGCAGCCCCACATGCAACTGGACCCTCCGGGTTCGCTGTTCTTAAGCAAAACTTAACGTAGCCCTAGCCGTCATCAGAGACGACTGAAAAATCAGGCCCCAGGAAACGCGTTGCAAGCCCCTTTGGACCATCCAAAAGCGTAACCAAAGGAAGGCTTTGGGTACAAGTGAACTCCCCAGGGGAGCCTTTACACAGCCCCACATGCAACTGGACCCTCCGTGTTCGCTGTTTCCGAGCATCCCTAAACATATCCCTAGCCGGCATCAATGACGACTGAAAAATCAGGCCCCAGGAAACGCTTTGCAATCCCCTTTGGACCATCCAAAAGTGTCACAAAAGGAAGGCTTTGGGTACAAGTGAACTCCCCAGGGGAGCCTTTACGCAGCCCCACATGCAACTGGACCCTCCGGGTTCGCTGTTTTCGAGCATCCCTAAACATAGCCCTAGCCGGCATCGAAGACGACTGAAAAATCAGGCCCCAGGAAACGCTTTGCAATCCCCTTTGGACCATCCAAAAGTGTCACAAAAGGAAGGCTTTGGGTGCTAGTGAACTCCCAAGGGGAGCCTTTACGCAGCCCCACATGCAACTGGACCCTCCGGGTTCGCTGTTTCCGAGCATCCCTAAACATATCCCTAGCCGGTATCGAAGACGACTGAAAAATCAGGACCAAGGAAATGCTTTGCGAGCCCTTTTCGCCCATCCAAAAGTGCCCCCAAAGGAAGGCTTTGGGTACAAGTGAACTCCCCAGGGGAGCAGTTACGCAGCCCCACATGCAACTGGACCCTCCGGGTTCGCTGTTCCTGAGCAAACGTATACGTGACCCTAGCGGTCAGTAGAGACGAGTGAAAAATCAGGCCCTAGGAAATGCGTTGCGAGCCCTTTTCGCCCTTCCAAAAGTCCCCCCAAATGAAGACTATGGGTACAAGTGAACTCCCCAGGGGAGCCTTTACACAGCCCCACATGCAACTGGACCCTCCGGGTTCGCTGTTTCCGAGCATCCCTAAACATAGCCCTAGCCGGCATCGATGACGACTGAAAAATCAGGCCCCAGGAAATGCGTTGCGAGCCCTTTTCGCCCATCCAAAAGTGTCACCAAAGGAAGGCTTTGGGTACAAGTGAACTCCCCAGGGGAGCCTTTACGCAGCCCCACATGCAACTGGACCCTCCGGGTTCGCTGTTCTTAAGCAAAACTTAACGTAGCCCTAGCCGTCATCAGAGACGACTGAAAAATCAGGCCCCAGGAAACGCGTTGCAAGCCCCTTTGGACCATCCAAAAGCGTAACCAAAGGAAGGCTTTGGGTACAAGTGAACTCCCCAGGGGAGCCTTTACACAGCCCCACATGCAACTGGACCCTCCGTGTTCGCTGTTTCCGAGCATCCCTAAACATATCCCTAACCAGCATCAATGACGACTGAAAAATCAGGCCGCAGGAAATGAGTTCCGAGCCCTTTTTGCCCTTTCAAATGTCCCCCCAAATGAAGACTATGGGTACAAGTGAACTCCCCAGGGGAGCAGTTACGCAGTCCCACATGCAACTGGACCCTCCGGGTTCGCTTTTTCTGAGCAAACGTAAACGTAGCCCTAGCCGTCAGTGGAGACGAGTGAAAAATCAGGCCCCAGGAAATGCGTTGCGAGCCCTTTTCGCCCATCCAAAAGTGCCCCCAAAGGAAGGCTTTGGGTACAAGTGAACTCCCCAGGGGAGCCTTTACGCAGCCCCACATGCAACTGGACCCTCCGGGTTCGATTTTTCCGAGCAACGCTAAATATATCACTAGCCGGCATGGGAGAAGACTGCAAACCCGGGCCCCAGAAAACGCGTTGCAAGCCCCTTTGGACCATCCAAAAGTGCCCCCAAAGGAAGGCTTTGGGTACAAGTGAACTCCCAAGGGCAGCCTTTACGCAGCCCCACATGCAACTGGACCCTCCGGGTTCGCTGTTTCCGACCATCCATAAACATAGCCCTAGCCGGCATTGATGACGACTGAAAAATCAGGCCCCAGGAAATGCGTTGCGAGCCCCTTTGGACCATCCAAAAGTGCCCCCAAAGGAAGGCTTTGGGTACAAGTGAACTCCCCAGGGGAGCCTTTACACAGCCCCACATGCAACTGGACCCTCCTGGTTCGACTTTTCCGAGCAACGCTAAATATATCACTAGCCGGAATGGGAGAAGACTGCAAACCCGGGCCCCAGAAAACACGTTGCATGCCCCTTTGTACCATCCAAAAGTGCCCCCAAAGGAAGGCTTTGGGTACAAGTGAACTCCCCAGGGGAGCCTTTACACTGCCCCACATGCAACTGGACCCTCCGGGTTCGCTGTTCTTGAGCAAACCTAAACGTAACCCTAGCCGTCAGTGGAGACGTGTGAAAAATCAGGACCCAGGAAATGCGTTACGATCCCTTTTGGAACATCCAAAAGTGCCCCCTAAGGAAGGCTTTGGGTACATCTGAAGTTCTCACGGGAGCCTTTACGCAGCCCCATATGTAACTGGACACTCCGGGTTCGCTGTTTCCGAGCAACCCTAAACATAACCCTAGCAGTCATCGGAGACGAGTGAAAAATCAGGCCAAAGGAAATGCGTTGCAAGCCCTTTTCGCCCATCCAAAAGTGCCCCCAAAGGAAGGCTTTGGGTACAAGTGAACTCCCCAGGGGAGCCTTTACGCAGCCCCACATGCAACTGGACCCTCCGGGTTCGCTGTTTCTGAGCATCCCTAAACATATCCCTAACTGGCATCGAAGACGACTGAAAAATCAGGCCCCAGGGAATGCGTTGCGAGCCCTTTTCGCCCATCCAAAAGTGCCCCCAAAGGAAGGCTTTGGGTACAAGTGAACTCCCCAGGGGAGCCTTTACGCAGCCCCATATGCAACTGGACCCTCCGGGTTCGCTGTTCATGAGCAAACCTAAACGTAGCCCTAGCCGTCATCGGAGACGAGTGAAAAATCAGGACCCAGGAAATGCGTTGCGAGCCCCTTTGGAACATCCAAAAGTGCCCACTAAGGAAGGCTTTGGGTACATCTGAAGTTCCCAGGGGAGCCTTTACGCAGCCCCACATGCAACTGGACCCTCCGGGTTCGCTGTTTCCGAGCATCCCTAAACATAGCCCTGGCAGTCATCGGAGACAAGTGAAAAATCAGGCCCCAGGAAATGCGTTCCGAGCCCCTTTGGACCATCCAAAAGAGTCACCAAAGGAAGGCTTTGGGTACAAGTGAACTCCCCAGGGGAGCCTTTACGCAGCCCCACATGCAACTGGACCCTCCGGGTTCGCTGTTTCCGAGCATCACTAAACATAGCCCTAGCGGGCATCGAAGACGACTGAAAAATCAGGCTCCAGGAAATGCGTTGTGAGCCCCTTTGGAACATCCAAAAGTGCCCCCAAAGGAAGGCTTTGGGTACAAGTGAACTCCCCAGGGGAGCCTTTACACTGCCCCACATGCAACTGGACCCTCCGGGTTCGCTGTTCCTGAGCAAACCTAAACGTAGCCCTAGCCGTCATCGGAGACGAGTTAAAAATCAGGACCCAGGAAATGCGTTGCGAGCCCCTTTGGACCATTCAAAAGTGCCCCCAAAGGAAGGCTTTGGATACAAGTGAACTCCCCAGGGGAGCCTTTACGCAGCCCCACATGCAACTGGACCCTCCGGGTTCGCTGTTTCCGAGCAACACTAAATATATCACTAGCCGGCATGCGAGAAGACTGAAAAACCGGGCCCCAGAAAACCCGTTGCAAGCCCCTTTGGACCATCCCAAAGTGTCACCAAAGGAAGGCTTTGGGTACAAGTGAACTCCCCAGGGGAGCCTTTACACTGCCCCACATGCAACTGGACCCTCCGGGTTCGCTGTTCATGAGCAAACGTAAACGTAGCCCTAGCCGTCATCGGAGACAAGTGAAAAATCCGGCCCCAGGAAATGCGTTGCAAGCCCCTTTGAAACATCCAAAAGTGCCCCCTAGGGAAGGCTTTGGGTACATCTGAAGTTCCCGGGGGAGCCTTTACGCAGCCCCGTATGCAACTAGACCCTCCGGGTTCGCTGTTTCCGAGCAACCCTAAACATAGCCCTAGCCGTCATCGGAGACGAGTGAAAAATCAGGCCCCAGGAAATGCGGTCCGAGCCCCTTTGGACCATCCAAAAGTGTCACCAAAGGAAGGCTTTGGGTACAAGTGAACTCCCCAGGGGAGCCTTTACGCAGCCCCACATGCAACTGGACCCTCCGGGTTCGCTGTTTCCGAGCATCCCTAAACATAGCCCTTGCCGGCATCGATGACGACTGAAAAATCAGGCTCCAGGAAATGTGTTGCGAGCCCTTTTCGCCCATCCAAAAGTGCCCCCAAAGGAAGGCTTTGGGTACAAGTGAACTCCCCAGGGGAGCCTTTACGCAGCCCCACATGCAAATGGACCCTTCGGGTTCGATTTTTCCGAGCAACCCTAAATATATCCCTAGCCGGCATGGGAGAAGACTGAAAAATCAGGCCCCAGAAAACGCGTTGCAAGCCCCTTTTCGCCCATCCAAAAGTGTCACCAAAGGAAGGCTTTGGGTACATCTGAAGTTCCCAGGGGAGCCTTTACGCAGCCCCATATGCAACTGGACCCTCCGGGTTCGCTGTTTCCGAACAAAACCTAAACATAACCCTAGCAGTCATCGGAGACGAGTGAAAAATCAGGCCCCAGGAAATGCGTTCCGAGCCCCTTTGGACCATCCAAAAGTGTCACCAAAGGAAGGCTTTGGGTACAAGTGAACTCCCCAGGGGAGCCTTTACGCAGCCCCACATGGAACTGGACCCTCCGGGTTCGCTCTTTCTGAGCATCCCTAAACATATCCCTAGCCGTCATCGAAGACGACTGAAAAATCAGGCCCCAGGAAATGCGTTGCGAGCCGTTTTAGCACATCCAAACATGCCCCCAAACGAAGGCTTTCGATACAAGTGAACTCCCTAGGGGAGCCTTTACGCAGCCCCACATGCAACTGGACCCTCCGGGTTCGCTGTTCTTAAGCAAAACTTAACGTAGCCCTAGCCGTCATCAGAGACGACTGAAAAATCAGGCCCCAGGAAACGCGTTGCAAGCCCCTTTGGACCATCCAAAAGCGTAACCAAAGGAAGGCTTTGGGTACAAGTGAACTCCCCAGGGGAGCCTTTACACAGCCCCACATGCAACTGGACCCTCCGTGTTCGCTGTTTCCGAGCATCCCTAAACATATCCCTAGCCGGCATCAATGACGACTGAAAAATCAGGCCGCAGGAAATGAGTTCCGAGCCCTTTTTGCCCTTTCAAATGTCCCCCCAAATGAAGACTATGGGTACAAGTGAACTCCCCAGGGGAGCAGTTACGCAGCCCCACATGCAACTGGACCCTCCGGGTTCGATTTTTCTGAGCAACGCTATATATATCACTAGCCGGCAATGGAGAAGACTGAAAACACGGGCCCCAGAATACCCGTTGCAAGGCCCTTTGGACCATCCAAAAGTGCCCCCAAAGGAAGGCTTTGGGTACAAGTGAACTCCCCAGGGGAGCCTTTACGCAGCCCCACATGCAACTGGACCCTCTGGGTTCGCTGTTTTCGAGCATCCCTAAACATAGCCCTAGCCGGCATCGAAGACGACTGAAAAATCAGGCCCCAGGAAACGCTTTGCAATCCCCTTTGGACCATCCAAAAGTGTCACAAAAGGAAGGCTTTGGGTGCTAGTGAACTCCCCAGGGGAGCCTTTACGCAGCCCCACATGCAACTGGACCCTCCGGGTTCGCTGTTTTCGAGCATCCCTAAACATAGCCCTAGCCGGCATCGAAGACGACTGAAAAATCAGGCCCCAGGAAACGCTTTGCAATCCCCTTTGGACCATCCAAAAGTGCCCCCAAAGGAAGGCTTTGGGTGCTAGTGAACTCCCAAGGGGAGCCTTTACGCAGCCCCACATGCAACTGGACCCTCCGGGTTCGCTGTTTCCGAGCATCCCTAAACATATCCCTAGCCGGTATCGAAGACGACTGAAAAATCAGGACCAAGGAAATGCGTTGCGAGCCCTTTTCGCCCATCCAAAAGTGCCCCCAAAGGAAGGCTTTGGGTACAAGTGAACTCCCCAGGGGAGCAGTTACGCAGCCCCACATGCAACTGGACCCTCCGGGTTCGCTGTTCCTGAGCAAACGTATACGTGACCCTAGCCGTCAGTAGAGACGAGTGAAAAATCAGGCCCTAGGAAATGCGTTGCGAGCCCTTTTCGCCCTTCCAAAAGTCCCCCCAAATGAAGACTATGGGTACAAGTGAACTCCCCAGGGGAGCCTTTACACAGCCCCACATGCAACTGGACCCTCCGGGTTCGCTGTTTCCGAGCATCCCTAAACATAGCCCTAGCCGGCATCGATGACGACTGAAAAATCAGGCCCCAGGAAATGCGTTGCGAGCCCTTTTCGCCCATCCAAAAGTGTCACCAAAGGAAGGCTTTGGGTACAAGTGAACTCCCCAGGGGAGCCTTTACGCAGCCCCACATGCAACTGGACCCTCCGGGTTCGCTGTTCTTAAGCAAAACTTAACGTAGCCCTAGCCGTCATCAGAGACGACTGAAAAATCAGGCCCCAGGAAACGCGTTGCAAGCCCCTTTGGACCATCCAAAAGCGTAACCAAAGGAAGGCTTTGGGTACAAGTGAACTCCCCAGGGGAGCCTTTACACAGCCCCACATGCAACTGGACCCTCCGTGTTCGCTGTTTCCGAGCATCCCTAAACATATCCCTAGCCGGCATCAATGACGACTGAAAAATCAGGCCCCAGGAAACGCTTTGCAATCCCCTTTGGACCATCCAAAAGTGTCACAAAAGGAAGGCTTTGGGTGCTAGTGAACTCCCCAGGGGAGCCTTTACGCAGCCCCACATGCAACTGGACCCTCCGGGTTCGCTGTTTTCGAGCATCCCTAAACATAGCCCTAGCCGGCATCGAAGACGACTGAAAAATCAGGCCCCAGGAAACGCTTTGCAATCCCCTTTGGACCATCCAAAAGTGTCACAAAAGGAAGGCTTTGGGTGCTAGTGAACTCCCAAGGGGAGCCTTTACGCAGCCCCACATGCAACTGGACCCTCCGGGTTCGCTGTTTCCGAGCATCCCTAAACATATCCCTAGCCGGTATCGAAGACGACTGAAAAATCAGGACCAAGGAAATGCTTTGCGAGCCCTTTTCGCCCATCCAAAAGTGCCCCCAAAGGAAGGCTTTGGGTACAAGTGAACTCCCCAGGGGAGCAGTTACGCAGCCCCACATGCAACTGGACCCTCCGGGTTCGCTGTTCCTGAGCAAACGTATACGTGACCCTAGCGGTCAGTAGAGACGAGTGAAAAATCAGGCCCTAGGAAATGCGTTGCGAGCCCTTTTCGCCCTTCCAAAAGTCCCCCCAAATGAAGACTATGGGTACAAGTGAACTCCCCAGGGGAGCCTTTACACAGCCCCACATGCAACTGGACCCTCCGGGTTCGCTGTTTCCGAGCATCCCTAAACATAGCCCTAGCCGGCATCGATGACGACTGAAAAATCAGGCCCCAGGAAATGCGTTGCGAGCCCTTTTCGCCCATCCAAAAGTGTCACCAAAGGAAGGCTTTGGGTACAAGTGAACTCCCCAGGGGAGCCTTTACGCAGCCCCACATGCAACTGGACCCTCCGGGTTCGCTGTTCTTAAGCAAAACTTAACGTAGCCCTAGCCGTCATCAGAGACGACTGAAAAATCAGGCCCCAGGAAACGCGTTGCAAGCCCCTTTGGACCATCCAAAAGCGTAACCAAAGGAAGGCTTTGGGTACAAGTGAACTCCCCAGGGGAGCCTTTACACAGCCCCACATGCAACTGGACCCTCCGTGTTCGCTGTTTCCGAGCATCCCTAAACATATCCCTAACCAGCATCAATGACGACTGAAAAATCAGGCCGCAGGAAATGAGTTCCGAGCCCTTTTTGCCCTTTCAAATGTCCCCCCAAATGAAGACTATGGGTACAAGTGAACTCCCCAGGGGAGCAGTTACGCAGTCCCACATGCAACTGGACCCTCCGGGTTCGATTTTTCTGAGCAACGCTATATATATCACTAGCCGGCAATGGAGAAGACTGAAAACACGGGCCCCAGAAAACCCGTTGCAAGGCCCTTTGGACCATCCAAAAGTGCCCCCAAAGGAAGGCTTTGGGTACAAGTGAACTCCCCAGGGGAGCCTTTACGCAGCCCCACATGCAACTGGACCCTCTGGGTTCGCTGTTTTCGAGCATCCCTAAACATAGCCCTAGCCGGCATCGAAGACGACTGAAAAATCAGGCCCCAGGAAACGCTTTGCAATCCCCTTTGGACCATCCAAAAGTGTCACAAAAGGAAGGCTTTGGGTGCTAGTGAACTCCCCAGGGGAGCCTTTACGCAGCCCCACATGCAACTGGACCCTCCGGGTTCGCTGTTTTCGAGCATCCCTAAACATAGCCCTAGCCGGCATCGAAGACGACTGAAAAATCAGGCCCCAGGAAACGCTTTGCAATCCCCTTTGGACCATCCAAAAGTGTCACAAAAGGAAGGCTTTGGGTGCTAGTGAACTCCCAAGGGGAGCCTTTACGCAGCCCCACATGCAACTGGACCCTCCGGGTTCGCTGTTTCCGAGCATCCCTAAACATATCCCTAGCCGGTATCGAAGACGACTGAAAAATCAGGACCAAGGAAATGCGTTGCGAGCCCTTTTCGCCCATCCAAAAGTGCCCCCAAAGGAAGGCTTTGGGTACAAGTGAACTCCCCAGGGGAGCAGTTACGCAGCCCCACATGCAACTGGACCCTCCGGGTTCGCTGTTCCTGAGCAAACGTATACGTGACCCTAGCCGTCAGTAGAGACGAGTGAAAAATCAGGCCCTAGGAAATGCGTTGCGAGCCCTTTTCGCCCTTCCAAAAGTCCCCCCAAATGAAGACTATGGGTACAAGTGAACTCCCCAGGGGAGCCTTTACACAGCCCCACATGCAACTGGACCCTCCGGGTTCGCTGTTTCCGAGCATCCCTAAACATAGCCCTAGCCGGCATCGATGACGACTGAAAAATCAGGCCCCAGGAAATGCGTTGCGAGCCCTTTTCGCCCATCCAAAAGTGTCACCAAAGGAAGGCTTTGGGTACAAGTGAACTCCCCAGGGGAGCCTTTACGCAGCCCCACATGCAACTGGACCCTCCGGGTTCGCTGTTCCTGAGCAAAACTAAACGTAGCCCTAGCCGTCATCGGAGACAAGTGAAAAATCAGGCTCCAGGAAATGTGTTGCGAGCCCTTTTCGCCCATCCAAAAGTGCCCCCAAAGGAAGGCTTTGGGTACAAGTGAACTCCCCAGGGGAGCCTTTACGCAGCCCCACATGCAAATGGACCCTTCGGGTTCGATTTTTCCGAGCAACCCTAAATATATCCCTAGCCGGCATGGGAGAAGACTGAAAAATCAGGCCCCAGAAAACGCGTTGCAAGCCCCTTTTCACCCATCCAAAAGTGTCACCAAAGGAAGGCTTTGAGTACATCTGAAGTTCCCAGGGGAGCCTTTACGCAGCCCCACATGCAACTGGACCCTCCGGGTTCGCTGTTTCCGAGCAACCCTAAACATAACCCTAGCAGTCATCGGAGACGAGTGAAAAATCAGGCCCCAGGAAATGCGTTCCGAGCCCCTTTGGACCATCCAAAAGTGTCACCAAAGGAAGGCTTTGGGTACAAGTGAACTCCCCAGGGGAGCCTTTACGCAGCCCCACATGCAACTGGACCCTCCGGGTTCGCTGTTTCCGAGCATCCCTAAACATAGCCCTTGCCGGCATCGAAGAAGACTGAAAAATCACGCCCCAGGAAATGCGTTTCGAGCCGTTTTCACTCATCCAAAAGTGCCCCCAAAGGAAGACTATGGGTACAAGTGAACTCCCCAGGGGAGCCTTTACGCAGCCCCACATGGAACTGGACCCTCCGGGTTCGCTGTTTCTGAGCATCCCTAAACATATCCCTATCCGTCATCGAAGACGACTGAAAAATCAGGCCCCAGGAAATGCGTTGCGAGCCCTTTTAGCACATCCAAACATGCCCCCAAAGGAAGGCTTTCGATACAAGTGAACTCCCTAGGGGAGCCTTTACGCAGCCCCACATGCAACTGGACCCTCCGGGTTCGCTGTTCTTAAGCAAAACTTAACGTAGCCCTGGCCGTCATCGGAGACGACTGAAAAATCAGGCCCCAGGAAACGCGTTGCAAGCCCCTTTGGACCATCCAAAAGTGTCACCAAAGAAGGCTTTGGATACAAGTGAACTCCCCAGGGGAGCCTTTACACAGCCCCACATGCAACTGGACCCTCCGGGTTCGCTGTTCCTGAGCAAAACTAAACGTAGCCCTAGCCGTCATCGGAGACGAGTGAAAAATCAGGCCCCAGGAAATGCCTTACGAGCCTTTTTCGCCCATCCAAAAGTGCCCCCAAAGGAAGGCTTTGGGTACAAGTGAACTCCCCAGGGGTGCCTTTACGCAGCCCCACATGCAACTGGACCCTCCAGGTTCGATTTTCCCGAGCAACCCTAAATATATCACTAGCCGGCATGGGAGAAGAGTGAAAAATCGGGCCCCAGAAAACGCGTTGCAAGCCCCTTTAGACCATCCAAATGTGTCACCAAAGGAAGGCTTTGGGTGCAAGTGACCTCCCCAGGGGAGTCTTTACGCAGCCCCACATGCAACTGGACCCTCCGGGTTCGCTGTTTCCGAGCATCCCTAAACATAGCCCTAGCCGGCATCGAAGACGACTGAAATATCAGGCCCCAGGAAATGCGTTGCAAGCCCCATTGGACCATCCAAAAGTGTCAGCAAAGGAAGGCTTTGGGTACAAGTGAACTCCCCAGGGGAGCCTTTACGCAGCCCCACATGCAACTGGACCCTCCGGGTTCGCTGTTTCCGAGCATCCCTAAACATAACCCTAGCCGGCATCGAAGACGACTGAAAAATCAGGCCCCAGGAAATGCGTTAGGAGCCCCTTTGGACAATCCAAAAGTGCCCCCAAAGGAAGGCTTTGGATACAAGTGAACTCCCCAGGGGAGCCTTTACGCAGCCCCACATGCAACTGGACCCTCCGGGTTCTCTGTTTCCGAGCATCCCTAAACATAGCCCTTGCCGGCATCGAAGAAGACTGAAAAATCACGCCCCAGGAAATGCGTTTCGAGCCGTTTTCACTCATCCAAAAGTGCCCCAAAAGGAAGGCTTTGGGTACAAGTGAACTCCGCAGGGGAGCCTTTACGCAGCCCCACATGCAACTGGACCCTTCGGGTTCGATTTTTCCGAGCAACCCTAAATATATCCCTAGCCGGCATGGGAGAAGACTGAAAACCCGGGCCCCAGAAAAAGCGTTTCAAGCCCATTTGGTCCATCCAAAAGTGTCACCAAAGGAAGGCTTTGGGTAGAAGTGAACTCCCCAGGGGAGCCTTTACGCAGCCCCACATGCAACTGGACCCTCCGGGTTCGCTGTTTCCGAGCATCCCTAAACATACCCCTAGCCGGCATCGATGACGAATGAAAAATCAGGCCCCAGGAAATGCGTTGCGAGCCCTTTTCGCCCATCCAAAAGTGCCCCCAAAGGAAGCCTTTGGGTACAAGGGAACTCCCCAGGGGAGCCTTTACGCAGCCCCACATGCAACTGGACCCTCCGGGTTCGCTGTTTCCGAGCATCCCTAAACATAGCCCTAGCCGGCATCGATGACGAATGAAAAATCAGGCCCCAGGAAATGCGTTGCGAGCCCTTTTCGGCCATCCAAAAGTGCCCCCAAAGGAAGGCTTTGGGTACAAGTGAACTCCCCAGGGGAGCCTTTACGCAGCCCCACATGCAACTGGACCCTCCGGGTTCGCTGTTTCCGAGCATCCCTAAACATAGCCCTAGCCGGCATCGATGACGACTGAAAAATCAGGCCCCAGGAAATGCGTTAGGAGCCCCTTTGGACAATCCAAAAGTGCCCCCAAAGGAAGGCTTTGGGTACAAGTGAACTCCCCAGGGGAGCCTTTACGCAGCCCCACATGCAACTGGACCCTCCGGGTTCGCTGTTTCCGAGCATCCCTAAACATATCACTAGCAGTCATCGGAGACGAGTGAAAAATCAGGCCCCAGGAAATGCGTTACCAGCCCCTTTGGACCATCCAAAAGTGCCCCCAAAGGAAGTCTTTGGGTACAAGTGAACTCCCCAGGGGAGCCTTTACGCAGCCCCACATGCAACTGGACCCTCCGGGTTCGCTGTTTCCGAGCATCCCTAACCATATGCCTAGCCGGCATCGAAGACGACTGAAAAATCAGGCCCCAGGAAATGCGTTGCAAGCCCCATTGGACCATCCAAAAGTGTCACCAAAGGAAGGCTTTGGGTACAAGTGAACTCCCCAGGGGAGCCTTTACGCAGCCCCACATGCAACTGGACCCTCCGGGTTCGCTGTTTCCGAGCATCCCTAAACATAACCCTAGCCGGCATCGAAGACGACTGAAAAATCAGGCCCCAGGAAATGCGTTAGGAGCCCCTTTGGACAATCCAAAAGTGCCCCCAAAGGAAGGCTTTGGATACAAGTGAACTCCCCAGGGGAGCCTTTACGCAGCCCCACATGCAACTGGACCCTCCGGGTTCTCTATTTCCGAGCATCCCTAAACATAGCCCTTGCCCGCATCGAAGAAGACTGAAAAATCACGCCCCAGGAAATGCGTTTCGAGCCGTTTTCACTCATCCAAAAGTGCCCCAAAAGGAAGGCTTTGGGTACAAGTGAACTCCGCAGGGGAGCCTTTACGCAGCCCCACATGCAACTGGACCCTCCGGGTTCGATTTTTCCGAGCAACCCTAAATATATCCCTAGCCGGCATGGGAGAAGACTGAAAACCCGGGCCCCAGAAAAAGAGTTTCAAGCCCATTTGGTCCATCCAAAAGTGTCACCAAAGGAAGGCTTTGGGTAAAAGTGAACTCCCCAGGGGAGCCTTTACGCAGCCCCACATGCAACTGGACCCTCCGGGTTCGCTGTTTCCGAGCATCCCTAAACATAGCCCTAGCCGGCATCGATGACGAATGAAAAATCAGGCCCCAGGAAATGCGTTGCGAGCCCTTTTCGCCCATTCAAAAGTGCCCCCAAAGGAAGGCTTTGGGTACAAGTGAACTCCCCAGGGGAGCCTTTACGCAGCCCCACATGCAACTGGACCCTCCGGGTTCGCTGTTTCCGAGCATCCCTAAACATAGCCCTAGCCGGCATCGATGACGACTGAAAAATCAGGCCCCAGGAAATGCGTTAGGAGCCCCTTTGGACAATCCAAAAGTGCCCCCAAAGGAAGGCTTTGGGTACAAGTGAACTCCCCAGGGGAGCCTTTACGCAGCCCCACATGCAACTGGACCCTCCGGGTTCGCTGTTTCCGAGCATCCCTAAACATAGCCCTAGCCGGCATCGATGACGACTGAAAAATCAGGCCCCAGGAAATGCGTTAGGAGCCCCTTTGGACAATCCAAAAGTGCCCCCAAAGGAAGGCTTTGGGTACAAGTGAACTCCCCAGGGGAGCCTTTACGCAGCCCCACATGCAACTGGACCCTCCGGGTTCGCTGTTTTCGAGCATCCCTAAACATAGCCCTAGCTGGCATCGAAGACGACTGAAATATCAGGCCCCAGGAAATGCGTTACGAGCCCCTTTGGACCATCCAAAAGTGCCCCCAAAGGAAGGCTTTGGATACAAGTGAATTCCCCAGGGGAGCCTTTACGCAGCCCCACATGCAACTGGACCCTCCGGGTTCGATTTTTCAGAGCAACCCTAAATATATCACTAGCCGGCATGGGAGAAGACTGAAAACACGGGCCCCAGAAAAAGCGTTTCAAGCCCCTTTGGTCCATCCAAAAGTGCCCCCAAAGGAAGGCTTTGGGTACAAGAGAACTCCCCAGGGGAGCCTTTACGCAGCCCCACATGCAACTGGACCCTTCGGGTTCGCTGTTTCCGAGCAACCCTAAATATATCCCTAGCCGGCATGGAAGAAGACTGAAAACACGGGCCCCAGAAAACGCGTTGCAAGCCCCTTTGGACCATCCCAAAGTGTCACCAAAGGAAGGCTTTGGGTACAAGTGAACTCCCCAGGGGAGCCTTTACGCAGCCCCACATGCAACTGGACCCTCCGGGTTCGCTGTTTCCGAGCAACCCTAAACGTAGCTCTAGCAGTCATCGTAGACGAGTGAAAAATCCGGCCCCAGGAAATGCGTTACGAGCCCCTTTGGACCATCCAAAAGTGTCACCAAAGTAAGGCTTTGGGTACAAGTGAACTCCCCAGGGGAGCCTTTACGCAGCCCCACATGCAACTGGACCCTCCGGGTTCGCTGTTTCCGAGCAACCCTAAACGTATCTCTAGCAGTCATCGTAGACGAGTGAAAAATCCGGCCCCAAGAAATGCGTTGCGAGCCCCTTTGGACCATCCAAAAGTGTCACCAAAGGAAGGCTTTGGATACAAGTGAACTCCCCAGGGGAGCCTTTACGCAGCCCCACATGCAACTGGACCCTCCGGGTTTGCTGTTCATGAGCATCCCTAAACATAGACCTAGCCGGCATCGAAGACGACTGAAAAATCAAGCCCCAGGAAATGCGTTAGGAGCCCCTTTGGACTATCCAAAAGTGCCCCCAAAGGAAGGCTTTGGATACAAGTGAACTCCCCAGGGGAGCCTTTACGCAGCCCCACATGCAACTGGACCCTCCGTGTTCGATTATTCAGAGCAACCCTAAATATATCACTAGCCGGCATGGGAGAAGACTGAAAACCCGGGCCCCAGAAAAAGCGTTTCAAGCCCCTTTGGTCCATCCAAAAGTGTCACCAAAGGAAGGCTTTAGGTACAAGAGAACTCCACAGGGGAGCCTTTACGCAGCCCCACATGCAACTGGACCCTTCGGGTTCGCTGTTTCCGAGCAACCCTAAATATATCCCTAGCCGGCATGGAAGAAGACTGAAAACACGGGCCCCAGAAAACGCGTTGCAAGCCCCTTTGGACCTTCCAAAAGTGTCACCAAAGGAAGGCTTTGGGTACAAGTGAACTCCCCAGGGGAGCCTTTACGCAGCCCCACATGCAACTGGACCCTCCGGGTTCGCTGTTTCCGAGCAACCCTAAACATATCCCTAGCCGGCATCGAAGACGAGTGAAAAATCCGGCCCCAGGAAATGCGTTACGAGCCCCTTTGGACCATCCCAAAGTGTCACCAAAGGAAGGCTTTGGGTACAAGTGAACTCCCCAGGGGAGCCTTTACGCAGCCCCACATGCAACTGGACCCTCCGGGTTCGCTGTTTCCGAGCAACCCTAAACGTAGCTCTAGCAGTCATCGTAGACGAGTGAAAAATCCGGCCCCAGGAAATGCGTTGCGAGCCCCTTTGGACCATCCAAAAGTGTCACCAAAGGAAGGCCTTGGGTACATCTGAAGTTCCCAGGGGAGTCTTTACGCAGCCCCACATGCAACTGGACCCTCTGGGTTCGCTGTTTTCGAGCATCCCTAAATATAACCCTACCAGGCATCGAAGACGACTGAAAAATCAGGTCCAGGAAATGCGTTGCAAGCCTTTTTTGCCCATCCAAAAGTGCCCCCAAAGGAAGGCTTTGGGTACAAGTGAACTCCCCAGGGGAGCCTTTACGCAGCCCCACATGCAACTGGACCCTTCGGGTTCGCTGTTTCGGAGCATCCCTATACATATCCCTACCGGGCATCGAAGATGACTGAAAAATCAGGCCCCAGGAAATGCGTTGCGAGCCCTTTTCGCCCATCCAAAAGTGCCCCCAAAGGAAGACTTTGGGTACAAGAGAACTCCAAAGGGGAGCCTTTACGCAGCCCCACATGCAACTGGACCCTCCGGGTTCGCTGTTTCCGGGCATCCCTAAACATAGCCCTAGCCTGCATCGAAGACGACTGAAAAATCAGGCCCCAGGAAATGCGTTCCGAGCCCTTTTCGCCCATCCAAAAGTGCCCCCAAAGGAAGGCTTTGGGTACAAGTGAACTCCCCAGGGGAGCCTTTACTCAGCCCCACATGCAACTGGACCCTCCGGGTTCGCTGTTTCCGAGCATCCTTAAACATATCCCTAGCTGGCATCGATGACAACTGAAAAATCAGGCCCCAGGAAATGCGTTGCGAGCCCTTTTCGCCCATCCAAAAGTGCCCCCAAAGGAAGGCTTTGGGTACAAGAGAACTCCCCAGGGGAGCCTTTACGCAGCCCCACATGCAACTGGACCCTCCGGGTTCGCTGTTTCCGAGCATCCCTAAACATATCCCTAGCCGGCATCGATGACGAATGAATAATCAGGCCCCAGGAAATGCGTTCCGAGCCCTTTTCGCCCATCCAAAAGTGCCCCCAAAGGAAGGCTTTGGGTACAAGTGAACTCCCCAGGGGAGCCTTTACGCAGCCCCACATGCAACTGGACCCTCCGGGTTCGCTGTTTCCGAGCATCCCTAAACATAGCCCTAGCCGGCATCATTGACGAATGAAAAATCAGTCCCCTGGAAATGCGTTGCGAGCCCTTTTCGCCCATCCAAAAGTGCCCCCAAAGGAAGGCTTTGGGTACAAGTGAACTCCCCAGGGGAGCCTTTACGCAGCCCCACATGCAACTGGACCCTCCGAGTTCGCTGTTTCCGAGCATCCCTATACATAGCCCTAGCCGGCATCGATGACGACTGAAAAATCAGGCCCCAGAAAATGCGTTCCGAGCCCTTTTCGCCCGTCCAAAAGTGCCCCCAAAGGAAGGCTTTGGGTACAAGAGAACTCCCCAGGGGAGCCTTTACGCAGCCCCACATGCAACTGGACCCTCCGGGTTCGCTGTTTCCGAGCAACCCTAAATATATCCCTAGCCGGCATGGAGGAAGACTGAAAACACGGGCCCCAGAAAACGCGTTGCAAGCCCCTTTGGACCATCCCAAAGTGTCACCAAAGGAAGGCTTTGGGTACAAGTGAACTCCCCAGGGGAGCCTTTACGCAGCCCCACATGCAACTGGACCCTCCGGGTTCGCTGTTTCCGAGCAACCCTAAATATATCCCTAGCCGGCATGGGCGAAGACTGAAAACATGGGCCCCAGAAAACGCGTTGCAAGCCCCTTTGGACCATCCCAAAGTGTCACCAAATGAAGGCTTTGGGTACAAGTGAACTCCCCAGGGGAGCCTTTACGCAGCCCCACATGCAACTGGACCCTCCGGGTTCGCTGTTTCCTAGCAACCCTAAATATATCCCTAGCCAGCATGGGAGAAGACTGAAAACACGGGCCCCAGAAAACGCGTTGCAAGCCCCTTTGGACCAACCCAAAGTGTCACCAAAGGAAGGCTTTGGGTACAAGTGAACTCCCCAGGGGAGCCTTTACGCAGCCCCACATGCAACTGGACCCTCCGGGTTCGCTGTTTCCGAGCAACCCTAAACCTAGCCCTAGCAGTCATCGTAGACGAGTGAAAAATCCGGCCCCAGGAAATGCGTTGCGAGCCCCTTTGGACCATCCAAAAGTGTCACCAATGGAAGGCCTTGGGTACATCTGAAGTTCCCAGGTGTCGTGGTTTAACCCGGCCGGCAGCCAAACACCACGCAGCTGTTCGCTCACCCTCCCCCCTCCCTCTCTGGGACGGGGGAGAGAAATGGAAAGTGAAGCCCGTCAGTTGAGATAAAGACAGTTTAAGAAGACAGGAAAATAATAATAACAAAATAATACTAATAATAATAACAATAATAATAATATGGTGATAATAGGGAAATAATAATAATATGTACAAACAAGTGATGCACAATGCAATTGCTCACCACTCGCTGACCGATGCCCAGCCTAACTCTGAGCAGTCCGGCCCCGTCCCCCCGGCTAGCCACCCCTATATATTGTTTAGCATGACGTCAGATGGTATGGAATACCCCTTTGGCTAGTTTGGGTCACCTGTCCCGGGTCTGTCCCCTCCCAGCTCTTACTGCACCCCCAGCCTGCCCGTTGGCAGGGCAGAGCAAAAGGCTGAGATGTCCTTGGCTTAGTATAAGCACTGCTCTGCAACAATTAAAGCATCGGGGTGTTATCAGCACTCTTCTCATCCTAAGCCAAAACACAGCATTCCACAAGCTACTAGGAAGAAAATTAATTCTGTTCTAACTGAAACCAGGACATCTATCCACCCCTTATTCCATACCATTTATGTCATGCTCAGGTTACACTCTTTTCCATACATTCTAATTAGTCACCTATAGCAATCATGGTAGTGATAACATACAATATAATATACTAATTAACATTGTACAATTCAGTTCATGGGCTATTCTCACCCAGTATTAAATCTCCTTGAGGTACACACCGGACCTCTCCGTTCTTTTGCATCACCCACCAAGTGTATTCAGGTCCCTGAGCGAAAACAATCCCACAAATAGGTTTGCCTTTTCCTGAGGCAGGAGTAGCCCAGACTGTTTTACCTAGCATATTTTTTACATGCACTACAGGAACTTTATCCCCATCTACAGTACGTAACAGGTTTGATTGGGCAGGTCCTGCTCGGTTGGTAGATCCCCTAGTATTGACTAACCAGGTGGCCTTTGCCAAATGCGTATCCCAGTTTTTGAACGTCCCAGCGCCCATTGCTTTCAAGGTAGTCTTTAACAGGCCATTGTATCGTTCAACTTTCCTGGAGGCTGGTGCATGATAGGGGATGTGATACACCCATTCAATACCATGTTCTTTGGCCCAAGTGTCTATAAGGTTGTTTCGGAAGTGAGTCCCATTGTCTGATTCTATTCTTTCTGGGGTGCCATGTCGCCATAGGACTTGCTTTTCAAGGCCCAGGATGGTGTTCCGGGCGGTGGCATGAGGCACAGGATATGTTTCCAGCCATCCGGTGGTTGCTTCCACCATTGTAAGTACGTGGCGCTTGCCATTGCGAGTTTGAGGGAGTGTGATGTAATCAATCTGCCAGGCCTCTCCATATTTATATTTCAGCCATCGTCCTCCATACCAAAGAGGCTTTGACCGTTTGGCTTGCTTGATTGCAGCACATGTTTCACAGTCATGAATAACCTGTGCTATAGCGTCCATGGTCAGGTCCACCCCTCGATCACGAGCCCATCTGTAGGTTGCATCTCTACCTTGATGGCCTGAGGTGTCATGGGCCCATCGGGCTATAAATAATTCACCTTTATGCTGCCAATCCAGGTCCACCTGAGCTACTTCAATCTTAGCAGCCTGATCCACCTGCTGGTTGTTTTGATGTTCTTCAGTAGCCCGATTCTTGGGCACATGAGCATCTACGTGGCGTACTTTCACAGCCAGGTTCTCTACCCGAGCAGCAATATCTTGCCACAATGCAGCAGCCCAAATGGGTTTGCCCCTACGCTGCCAGTTGTTTTGCTTCCATTGCTGTAACCATCCCCACAGGGCATTTGCTACCATCCATGAATCGGTGTAGAGATAGAGAACTGGCCATTTTTCTCGTTCAGCAATGTCTAAAGCCAGCTGAATGGCTTTCACTTCTGCAAACTGACTCGATTCACCTTCTCCCTCAGCAGCTTCTGCAACTCGTCGCGTAGGACTCCATACAGCAGCCTTCCATCTCCGATGCTTCCCCACAATACGACAGGACCCATCAGTGAACAAGGCATATTTCTTTTCATTCTCTGGCAACTGGTTGTACAGTGGGGCTTCTTCAGCACGACCCACCTCCTCCTCTGATGATATCCCAAAGTATTTGCCTTCTGGCCAGTCCATGATCACTTCCAATATTCCTGGGCGACTGGGGTTTCCTATTCGAGCCCGCTGAGTAATCAGTGCAACCCACTTGCTCCATGTAGCATCAGTTGCATGATGCGTAGAGGGGACCCTTCCCTTGAACATCCAGCCTAGTACCGGCAATCGGGGTGCTAGGAGGAGCTGCGCTTCAGTACCGACCACCTCCGAAGCAGATCGAACTCCATCATATGCTGCTAATATCTCCTTTTCAGTTGGAGTATAGCGGGCCTCGGATCCTCTGTATCCCCGACTCCAAAACCCCAGGGGCCGACCTCGAGTTTCCCCAGGTTCTTTCTGCCAGAGGCTCCAGGTGGGGCCGTTCTCCCCGGCTGCAGTGTAGAGCACATTCTTTACATCTGGTCCTGTTCGAACTGGCCCAAGAGCTACTGCATGGACTATTTCCTGCTTGATTTGTTCAAAGGCTTGTCGTTGTTCAGGGCCCCATTCAAACTCATTCTTCTTACGGGTTACTTGGTAGAGCGGGTTTACAATCAGACTGTAATTTGGGATGTGCATTCTCCAAAACCCCACAACACCTAGGAAAGTCTGTGTTTCTTTTTTGTTAGTTGGTGGAGACATAGCTGTTATTTTGTTGATCACATCCATTGGGATTTGACGACGTCCATCTTGCCATTTTATTCCTAAAAACTGGATCTCTCGTGCAGGTCCTTTGACTTTATTCTGTTTTATGGCAAAACCGGCTTTCAGAAGGATTTGGACTATTTTCTTCCCTTTCTCGAAAACTTCCTCTGCTGTGTCACCCCACACAATAATGTCATCGATGTACTGCAGGTGTTCAGGAGCTTCCCCCTGCTCTAGCGCAGACTGGATCAGCCCATGGCAAATGGTAGGGCTGTGTTTCCACCCCTGGGGCAGCCTATTCCAAGTATATTGGACTCCCCTCCAAGTGAAGGCAAATTGTGGCCTGCACTCTACTGCTAGAGGGATGGAGAAAAATGCATTAGCGATATCAATTGTGGCGTACCACTTGGCTGCCTTCGATTCAAGTTCATACTGAAGTTCCAGCATGTCCGGCACTGCAGCACTCAGTGGTGGCGTGACTTCGTTCAGGCCGCGATAGTCCACTGTTAGTCTCCACTCACCATTAGACTTTCTCACTGGCCATATGGGACTATTGAAAGGTGAATGGGTCTTGCTGATCACTCCTTGGCTCTCCAATTGACGAATTAGCTTATGGATGGGGATCAGAGAGTCTCGGTTAGTGCGATATTGCCGCCGGTGCACAGTTGTGGTAGCGATTGGCACTTGCTGTTCTTCGACCCTCAGCAACCCCACAACAGAGGGGTCCTCTGAGAGACCAGGCAAGGTAGATAATTGTTTAATGCCCTCTGTCTCTAAGGCAGCTATACCAAAAGCCCACCGGAACCCTTTTGGGTCCTTGCAATATCCTCTTCTAAGATAGTCTATGCCAAGGATACATGGAGCATCCGGGCCAGTCACAATGCGGTGCTTTTCCCACTCATTCCCAGTCAGACTCACTTCAGCCTCCAATACAGTCAACTGCTGAGATCCTCCTGTCACTCCACAAATATAGATGGGCTCTGGTCCTTTATAGCTCGATGGCATTATAGTACATTGTGCACCGGTGTCTACTAAAGCCTTATACTTCTGTGCGTGTGATGTGCCAGGCCATCGAATCCACACAGTCCAATAAACTCGATTGTCCCTTTCCTCCCCCTGGCTGGAGGCAGGGCCCCCCTAATCCTGGTCAGAATCTTCTTCGTTTCTGTGTTTGAAGGACTGTCTGCTGGAAGTTGGAGCAGCAAACTTTTCGGAGAATCCCTTTTTCCTGATTGTTTTCTTTTGCAACTCACGTACCCGTGCCTCTAGGGTCGCGGTAGATTTTCCATCCCATTTTCTCATGTCCTCTCCATGGTCTCGTAAGTAAAACCACAGGGTGGCACGGGGTGAGTACCCACCATAGCGTCTTCCTTGTGTGGGTGAACGCCTACCCCTGACAGCTGAGACACTGCTTTGTACAGGTACAGAGGAGAATAATCTCTCTTCAAGTTGGTGAACCTTTTCAGAAAGTTTCTCCCAAGTGTTCTCTTTTGGTCGGTGGACACTGGTTGGTTCAGGTGGGGAGGACAATAGATTCTCTTCAAGTTGGTGAACCTTTTCAGAAAGTTTCTCCACAGCTGAGACACAGGCCTGTAAGGAAGAGGAAAGACTTTCTTCATACTGACGGAGTTGTTTAGCCGCTTCATCCACTGTGGGTTCCTCATCCTCTTTCCAGGCCATTATTGCCAATGAGCTGGCATATGATGATGGTGCACTCCGTACAAACTTCCGCCACATGGGTCGTGTACACTTGACTTCATCTGGGTCTTTGGATGTTTGTCTGAGGTCTGGATCCTCATAAATCACTTCCCGTACGGCTAATTCCCTCAGGTACTGGATTCCCTTCTCCATAGTGGTCCACTTGCCTGGTAGACATAAAAGTTCTTCCTTGAAGGGATACCTTTCCCTCACAGCTGAGAGGAGACGCCTCCAGAGGCTGGTGGATTGTGCTCCATCTGCAATTGCTTTGTCAATGCCAGCGTCTCGAGCAAGGGATCCCAGCCGCTTGGCTTCCCTGCCGTCTAATTCCACACAATTGGCTCCAGAGTCCCAGCACCGGAGCAGCCAGGTGACAAGCTGCTCACCTATACAGCAACCAAAATCTTTTCGCACATCTCGTAGCTCGCGCTCGTTTAGGCTTCAGGTAGTTACTGTTGCTTTTTCGGCATCCTCATCTTCCTCCTCCTGAATCCTTGATGGCCCAGCGTCGTCGTCATCTTCGTCATCTCTATACCTAGTTTTGGCAGAAGCCTTACCTGGATTGGCAGAAGACTCTCTGCGTTCTAAACGACCTGAATCTCTATACCATTTTTTCACCTTCTCTACAGGGGCAGCTTGCACTGCTACTGCTCGTTTCTCTGACTTTGTTACAGGGTCTGCTACAGAGGTTGTAATACCCTCTGCAGGGTCAACTTGCACTGCTACAGCTCGTTTCTCTAACTTTGTTACAGGGTCTGCCACAGAGGTTGTAATACCCTCTGCAGGGTCAACTTGCACTGCTACAGCTCGTTTCTCTGACCCCGTTACAGGGATTGGAATACCCTCTGCAGGGTCAACTTGCACTGCTACAGCTCGTTTCTCTGACACAGCCACAGGAGCTGGAGCGGCTGCAGGAGCTGGAGCAGTTGCAGGAACTGGAGCTGTAGCGGCTACAGGAGCTGGAGCTGGAGCAGTTGCAGGAGCTGGGACTGGAGCAGCAGTAGGAGCTGGAGCTGGAGCGGCTTCAGGAGCTGGAGCTGGAGCAGTTGCAGGAGCTGGGACTGGAGCAGCAGTAGGAGCTGGAGCTGGAGCGGCTTCAGGAGCTGGGACTGGAGCAGTTGCAGGAACTGGGACTGGAGTAGCGGCCGGAGCTGGAACTGGAGCGGCTGCAGGATCTGGAACTGGAGCGGCTGCAGGAACTGGGACTGGAGCGGCTGCAGGAACTGGGACTGGAGCGGCTGCAGGAGCTGGGACTGGAGCGGCTGCAGGAGCTGGGACTGGAGCGGCTGCAGGAGCTGGAGCTGGAGCGGCTGCAGGAGCTGGGACTGGAGCGGCTGCAGGAACCGGATCTGGAGCGGCTGCAGGAACTGGGACTGGAGTGGCTGCAGGAGCTGGGGCTGGAGCGGCTGCAGAATCCACCGTAGGGGTCACAGTGGCCGTTGGATCTGTCACAGGGCTTGGAGTGGCCGCAGGGTCTGTCACTAAGTTGATAGCAGTATCAATGGCAGCTCGATAGGCATGAGCCAGGCCCCAGCACGTTACAATGATTTGTGTTACTTTGGAATTGCCAGCATCATGACACCTTTTTTTCAAGCATTCTGCCAGTTTTTGAGGATTTTGCCATTGCTCAGGGGTGAATTTCCAACACACTGGGGGTGCCAACTGCTCTAGATGCCTGCCCATATCCACCCATACTCCCTGCCACCCACAACTATCCTGCCTCCGGGCAGATCTCCGGATGAGCTTCCCAAGTAGTTGTTTAACTTTAAGCAGAACCTGAAGTGCATTCATGAGGCAGAACAACAAGACTATGGTATTCCGAGTATCCCAATAGTATTCAATATCTTGGAGAGCTATTGTGACAAGCTCAGGGGATAAGAGGGTGGTGAAGGAGGAAGGCAGAGTGACCCAGGAGGATACAGGGGTGGTGAAGGAGAAAGGGAGAGTAAGCAAGTAAGGAAAAATATCCTCCCCTTTCCCCTCCACAGATTGACTCCCTAATGGAAAAAAACAATAGGTATAATTGCTAATAGTTTCCAAGATACAGTTTCCAAAGTACAGAGTCGACGATGTTACTGAATACAAGTAACAAGTTAGAGTCATGACCACATATTTCATCGTCTCATAAGCCATTGCTACAACACACAGTACCATAATGATCTGAAACCAGGGCCCGGAGAGGATAAACAACATGACAGAGAGCAAATACGGAAAATAATGTACTATAATACTCAATTTGGAAAACAGGCGCAGCAGAGTTGAGATTAAAGTAATCAGCATCATGACAAGTGACTATTAAGCAGGTCTAATCCTTACACCAATTTTAGTTTAACACACTCTGGTCAGATCTGCCGTTATCTAAACCTTTCGGGCCCCACGTTGGGCGCCAAAATGACTGTCGTGGTTTAACCCAGCCGGCAGCCAAACACCACGCAGCCGTTCGCTCACCCTCCCCCCTCCCTCTCTGGGACGGGGGAGAGAAATGGAAAATGAAGCCCGTCAGTTGAGATAAAGACAGTTTAATAAGACAGGAAAATAATAATAACAAAATAATAATAACAATAATAACAATAATAATAATATGGTGATAATAGGGAAATAATAATAATATGTACAAACAAGTGATGCACAATGCAATTGCTCACCACTCGCTGACCGATGCCCAGCCTAACTCCGAGCAGTCCGGCCCCGTCCCCCCGGCTAGCCACCCCTATATATTGTTTAGCATGACGTCAGATGGTATGGAATACCCCTTTGGCTAGTTTGGGTCACCTGTCCCGGGTCTGTCCCCTCCCAGCTCTTACTGCACCCCCAGCCTGCCCGTTGGCAGGGCAGAGCAAAAGGCTGAGATGTCCTTGGCTTAGTATAAGCACTGCTCTGCAACAATTAAAGCATCTTGGTGTTATCAGCACTCTTCTCATCCTAAGCCAAAACACAGCATTCCACAAGCTACTAGGAAGAAAATTAATTCTGTTCTAACTGAAACCAGGACACCAGGGGAGCCTTTACGAAGCCCCACATGCAACTGGACCCTCCGGGTTCGCTGTTTCCGAGCATCCCTAAACATAGCCCTAGCCGGCATCGAAGACGACTGAAAAATCAGGCCCCAGGAAATGCGTTCCGAGCCCTTTTCGCCCATCCAAAAGTGTCACCAAAGGAAGGCTTTGGGTACAAGAGAACTCCCCAGGGGAGCCTTTACGAAGCCCCACATGCAACTGCACCCTCCGGGTTCGCTGTTTTCGAGCATCCCTAAACATAATAATTGCCGGCATAAAAGACGACTGAAAAATCAGGCCCCAGGAAATGGGTTGCAAGCCCCTTTGGACCATCCAAAAGTGTCACCAAAGGAAGGCTTTGGGTACAAGAGAACTCCCCAGGGGAGCCTTTACGCAGCCCCACATGCAATTGGACCCTCTGGGTTCGCTGTTTCTGAGCATCCCTAAACATAGCCCTAGCCGGCATCGAAGACGACTGAAAAATCAGGCCCCAGGAAACGCGTTTCAAGCCCCTTTGGACCATCCAAAAGTGCCCCCAAAGGAAGGCTTTGGGTACAAGAGAACTCCCCAGGGGAGCCTTTACGCAGCCCCACATGCAACTGGACCCTTCGGGTTCGCTGTTTCCGAGCAACCCTAAATATATCCCTAGCCAGCATGGGAGAAGACTGAAAACACGGGCCCCAGAAAACGCGTTGCAAGCCCCTTTGGACCATCCCAAAGTGTCACCAAAGGAAGGCTTTGGGTACAAGTGAACTCCCCAGGGGAGCCTTTACGCAGCCCCACATGCAACTGGACCCTCCGGGTTCGCTGTTTCCGAGCAACCCTAAACCTAGCCCTAGCAGTCATCGTAGACGAGTGAAAAATCCGGCCCCAGGAAATGCGTTGCGAGCCCCTTTGGACCATCCAAAAGTGTCACCAATGGAAGGCCTTGGGTACATCTGAAGTTCCCAGGTGTCGTGGTTTAACCCGGCCGGCAGCCAAACACCACGCAGCTGTTCGCTCACCCTCCCCCCTCCCTCTCTGGGACGGGGGAGAGAAATGGAAAGTGAAGCCCGTCAGTTGAGATAAAGACAGTTTAAGAAGACAGGAAAATAATAATAACAAAATAATACTAATAATAATAACAATAATAATAATATGGTGATAATAGGGAAATAATAATAATATGTACAAACAAGTGATGCACAATGCAATTGCTCACCACTCGCTGACCGATGCCCAGCCTAACTCTGAGCAGTCCGGCCCCGTCCCCCCGGCTAGCCACCCCTATATATTGTTTAGCATGACGTCAGATGGTATGGAATACCCCTTTGGCTAGTTTGGGTCACCTGTCCCGGGTCTGTCCCCTCCCAGCTCTTACTGCACCCCCAGCCTGCCCGTTGGCAGGGCAGAGCAAAAGGCTGAGATGTCCTTGGCTTAGTATAAGCACTGCTCTGCAACAATTAAAGCATCGGGGTGTTATCAGCACTCTTCTCATCCTAAGCCAAAACACAGCATTCCACAAGCTACTAGGAAGAAAATTAATTCTGTTCTAACTGAAACCAGGACACCAGGGGAGCCTTTACGAAGCCCCACATGCAACTGGACCCTCCGGGTTCGCTGTTTCCGAGCATCCCTAAACATAGCCCTAGCCGGCATCGAAGACGACTGAAAAATCAGGCCCCAGGAAATGCGTTCCGAGCCCTTTTCGCCCATCCAAAAGTGCCCCCAAAGGAAGGCTTTGGGTACAAGAGAACTCCCCAGGGGAGCCTTTACGAAGCCCCACATGCAACTGCACCCTCCGGGTTCGCTGTTTTCGAGCATCCCTAAACATAATAATTGCCGGCATAAAAGACGACTGAAAAATCAGGCCCCAGGAAATGGGTTGCAAGCCCCTTTGGACCATCCAAAAGTGTCACCAAAGGAAGGCTTTGGGTACAAGAGAACTCCCCAGGGGAGCCTTTACGCAGCCCCACATGCAATTGGACCCTCTGGGTTCGCTGTTTCTGAGCATCCCTAAACATAGCCCTAGCCGGCATCGAAGACGACTGAAAAATCAGGCCCCAGGAAACGCGTTTCAAGCCCCTTTGGACCATCCAAAAGTGCCCCCAAAGGAAGGCTTTGGGTACAAGAGAACTCCCCAGGGGAGCCTTTACGCAGCCCCACATGCAACTGGACCCTTCGGGTTCGCTGTTTCCGAGCAACCCTAAATATATCCCTAGCCAGCATGGGAGAAGACTGAAAACACGGGCCCCAGAAAACGCGTTGCAAGCCCCTTTGGACCATCCCAAAGTGTCACCAAAGGAAGGCTTTGGGTACAAGTGAACTCCCCAGGGGAGCCTTTACGCAGCCCCACATGCAACTGGACCCTCCGGGTTCGCTGTTTCCGAGCAACCCTAAACGTAGCCCTAGCAGTCATTGGAGACGAGTGAAAAATCAGGCCCCAGGAAATGCGTTGCGAGCCCCTTTGGACCATCCCAAAGTGTCACCAAAGGAAGGCTTTGGGTACAAGTGAACTCCCCAGGGGAGCCTTTACGCAGCCCCACATGCAACTGGACCCTCTGGGTTCGCTGTTTCCGAGCATCCCTAAACATAGCCCTAGCCGGCATCGAAGACGACTGAAAAATCAGGCCCCAGGAAAGGCGTTCCGAGCCCTTTTGGCCCATCCAAAAGTGCCCTCAAAGGAAGACTTTGGGTACAAGAGAACTCCCCAGGGGAGCCTTTTCGCAGCCCCACATGCAACTGGACCCTCCGGGTTCGCTGTTTCCGAGCATCCCTAAACATAGCCCTAGCTGGCATCGAAGACGACTGAAAAATCAGGCCCCAGGAAATGCGTTGCGAGCCCTTTTCGCCCATCCAAAAGTGCCCCCAAAGGAAGGCTTTGGGTACAAGAGAACTCCCCAGGGGAGCCTTTACGCAGCCCCACATGTAAATGGACCCTCCGGGTTCGCTGTTTCCGAGCATCCCTAACCATAGCACTAGCCGGCATCGAAGAAGACTGAAAAATCTGGCCCCAGGAAATGCGTTGCGAGCCCTTTTCGCCCATCCAAAAGTGCCCCCAAAGGAAGGCTTTGGGTACAAGAGAACTCCACAGGGGAGCCTTTACGCAGCCCCACATGCAACTGGACCCTCCGGGTTCGCTGTTTCCGAGCAACCCTAAAAGTAACCCTAGCAGTCATCGTAGACGAGTGAAAAATACGGCCCCAGGAAATGCGTTGCGATCCTCTTTGGACCATCCAAAAGTGTCACGAAAGGAAGGCTTTGGATACAAGTGAACTCCCCAGGGGAGCCTTTACGCAGCCCCACATGCAACTGGACCCTCCGGGTTTGATTTTTCAGAGCAAACCTAAATATATCCCTAGCCGGAATGGGAGAAGACTGAAAACCCGGGTCCCAGAAAACGCGTTGCAAGCCCCTTTGGACCATCCAAAAGTGTCACCAAAGGAAGGCTTTGGGTACAAGTGAACTCACCAGGGGAGCCTTTACTCAGCCCCACATGCAACTGGACCCTCCGGGTTTGCTGTATCCGAGCATCCCTAAACATAGCCCTTGCCGGCATCGAAGACGAGTGAAAAATCAGGCCCCAGGAAATGCATTGGGAGCCCTTTTCGCCCATCCAAAAGTGCCCCCAAAGGAAGACTTTGGGTACAAGAGAACTCCCCAGGGGAGCCTTTACGCAGCCCCACATGCAACTGGACCCTCCGGGTTCGCTCTTTCCGAGCATCCCTAAACATAGCCCTTGCCGGCATCGAAGACGACTGAAAAATCTGGCCCCAGGAAATGCGTTGCGAGCCCTTTTCGCCCATCCAAAAGTGCCCCCAAAGGAAGGCTTTGGGTACAAGTGAACTCCCCAGGGGAGCCTTTACGCAGCCCCACATGCAACTGGACCCTCCGGGTTCGCTGTTTCCGAGCATCCCTAAATATAGCCCTAGCAGGCATCGATGACGACTGAAAAATCAGGCCCCAGGAAATGCGTTACGAGCCCTTTTCACCCATCCAAAAGTGCCCCCAAAGGAAGGCTTTGGGTACAAGTGAACTCCCCAGGGGAGCCTTTACGAAGCCCCACATGCAACTGCACCCTCCGGGTTCGCTGTTTTCGAGCATCCCTAAACATAACACTTGCCGGGATAAAAGACGACTGAAAAATCAGGCCCCAAGAAATGGGTTGCAAGCCCCTTTGGACCATCCAAAAGTGCCCCCAAAGGAAGGCTTTGGGTACAAGAGAACTCCCCAGGGGAGCCTTTACGCAGCCCCACATGCAACTGGACCCTCCGGGTTCGCTGTTTCCGAGCAACCCTAAACGTAGCCCTAGCAGTCATTGGAGACGAGTGAAAAATCAGGCCCCAGGAAATGCGTTGCGAGCCCCTTTGGACCATCCAAAAGTGTCACCAAAGGAAGGCCTTGGGTACATCTGAAGTTCCCAGGGGAGCCTTTACGCAGCCCCACATGCAACTGGACCCTCTGGGTTCGCTGTTTCCGAGCATCCCTAAAAATAGCCCTAGCCGGCATCGAAGACGACTGAAAAATCAGGCCCCAGGAAAGGCGTTCCGAGCCCTTTTGGCCCATCCAAAAGTGCCCTCAAAGGAAGACTTTGGGTACAAGAGAACTCCCCAGGGGAGCCTTTTCGCAGCCCCACATGCAACTGGACCCTCCGGGTTCGCTGTTTCCGAGCATCCCTAAACATAGCCCTAGCTGGCATCGAAGACGACTGAAAAATCAGGCCCCAGGAAATGCGTTGCGAGCCCTTTTCGCCCATCCAAAAGTGCCCCCAAAGGAAGGCTTTGGGTACAAGAGAACTCCCCAGGGGAGCCTTTACGCAGCCCCACATGTAAATGGACCCTCCGGGTTCGCTGTTTCCGAGCATCCCTAACCATAGCACTAGCCGGCATCGAAGAAGACTGAAAAATCTGGCCCCAGGAAATGCGTTGCGAGCCCTTTTCGCCCATCCAAAAGTGCCCCCAAAGGAAGGCTTTGGGTACAAGAGAACTCCACAGGGGAGCCTTTACGCAGCCCCACATGCAACTGGACCCTCCGGGTTCGCTGTTTCCGAGCAACCCTAAAAGTAACCCTAGCAGTCATCGTAGACGAGTGAAAAATACGGCCCCAGGAAATGCGTTGCGATCCCCTTTGGACCATCCAAAAGTGTCACGAAAGGAAGGCTTTGGATACAAGTGAACTCCCCAGGGGAGCCTTTACGCAGCCCCACATGCAACTGGACCCTCCGGGTTTGATTTTTCAGAGCAAACCTAAATATATCCCTAGCCGGAATGGGAGAAGACTGAAAACCCGGGTCCCAGAAAACGCGTTGCAAGCCCCTTTGGACCATCCAAAAGTGTCACCAAAGGAAGGCTTTGGGTACAAGTGAACTCACCAGGGGAGCCTTTACTCAGCCCCACATGCAACTGGACCCTCCGGGTTTGCTGTATCCGAGCATCCCTAAACATAGCCCTTGCCGGCATCGAAGACGAGTGAAAAATCAGGCCCCAGGAAATGCATTGGGAGCCCTTTTCGCCCATCCAAAAGTGCCCCCAAAGGAAGACTTTGGGTACAAGAGAACTCCCCAGGGGAGCCTTTACGCAGCCCCACATGCAACTGGACCCTCCGGGTTCGCTCTTTCCGAGCATCCCTAAACATAGCCCTTGCCGGCATCGAAGACGACTGAAAAATCAGGCCCCAGGAAATGCGTTGCGAGCCCTTTTCGCCCATCCAAAAGTGCCCCCAAAGGAAGACTATGGGTACAAGAGAACTCCCCAGGGGAGCCTTTACGCAGCCCCACATGCAACTGGACCCTTCGGGTTCACTGCTTCCGAGAAAAGCTAAATATATCCCTAGCCGGCATTGGAGAAGACTGAAAACACGGGGCCCAGAAAACGCGTTGCAAGCCCCTTTGGAACATCCAAATGTGTCACCAAAGGAAGGCTTTGGGTACAAGAGAACTCCCCAGGGGAGCCTTTACGCAGCCCCACATGCAACTGGACCCTCCGGGTTCGCTGTTTCCGAGCATCCCTAAACATAGCCCTAGCCGGCATCGAAGACGACTGAAAAATCAGGCCCCAGGAAATGCGTTCCGAGCCCTTTTGGCCCATCCAAAAGTGCCCTCAAAGGAAGACTTTGGGTACAAGAGAACTCCCCAGGGGAGCCTTTTCGCAGCCCCACATGCAACTGGACCCTCCGGGTTCGCTGTTTCCGAGCATCCCTAAACATAACCCTTGCCGGCATCGAGGACGACTGAAAAATCAGGCCCCAGGAATTGCGTTGCGAGCCCTTTTCGCCCATCCAAAAGTGCCCCCAAAGGAAGGCTTTGGGTACAAGAGAACTCCCCAGGGGAACCTTTACGCAGCCCCACATGCAACTGGACCCTCTGGGTTCGCTGTTTCCGAGCATCCCTAAACATATCCCTAGCCAGCATCGTAGACGACTGAAAAATCAGGCCCCAGGAAATGCGTTCCAAGCCCTTTTCGCCCATCCAAAAGTGCCCCCAAAGGAAGGCCTTGGGTACATCTGAAGTTTCCACGGGAGCCTTTTCGCAGCCCCACATGCAACTGGACCCTCCGGGTTCGCTGTTTTCGAGCATCCCTAAACATAGCCCTAGCCGGCATCGAAGACGACTGAAAAATCAGGCCCCAGGAAATGCGTTGCGAGCCCTTTTCGCCCATCCAAAAGTGCCCCCAAAGGAAGGCTTTGGGTACAAGTGAACTCCCCAGGGGAGCCTTTACGCAGCCCCACATGCAACTGGACCCTCCGGGTTCGCTGTTTCCGAGCATCCCTAAATATAGCCCTAGCAGGCATCGATGACGACTGAAAAATCAGGCCCCAGGAAATGCGTTACGAGCCCTTTTCACCCATCCAAAAGTGTCACCAAAGGAAGGCTTTGGGTACAAGTGAACTCCCCAGGGGAGCCTTTACGAAGCCCCACATGCATCTGCACCCCCCGGGTTCGCTGTTTTCGAGCATCCCTAAACATAACACTTGCCGGCACAAAAGACGACTGAAAAATCAGGCCCCAAGAAATGGGTTGCAAGCCCCTTTGGACCATCCAAAAGTGCCCCCAAAGGAAGGCTTTGGGTACAAGAGAACTCCCCAGGGGAGCCTTTACGCAGCCCCACATGCAACTGGACCCTCCGGGTTCGCTGTTTCCGAGCAACCCTAAACATAGCCCTAGCCGGCATCGTGGACGAATGAAAAATCCGGCCCCAGGAAATGCGATGCGAGCCCCTTTGGACCATCCAAAAGTGTCACCAAAGGAAGGCCTTGGGTACATCTGAAGTTCCCAGGGGAGCCTTTACGGAGCCCCACATTCAACTGGACCCTCCGGGTTCGCTGTTTCCGAGCATCCCTAAACATAGCCCTAGCCGGCATCGAAGACGACTGAAAAATCAGGCCCCAGGAAATGCGTTGCGAGCCCTTTTCGCCCATCCAAAAGTGCCCCCAAAGGAAGGCTTTGGGTACAAGAGAACTCCCCAGGGGAGCCTTTACGCAGCCCCACATGCAACTGGACCCTCCGGGTTCGCTGTTTCCGAGCATCCCTAAACATAGCCCTAGCCGGCATCGAAGACGACTGAAAAATCAGGCCCCAGGAAATGCGTTCCGAGCCCTTTTGGCCCATCCAAAAGTGCCCTCAAAGGAAGACTTTGGGTACAAGAGAACTCCCCAGGGGAGCCTTTACGCAGCCCCACATGCAACTGGACCCTCCGGGTTCGCTGTTTCCGAGCATCCCTAAACATAACCCTTGCCGGCATCGAAGACGACTGAAAAATCAGGCCCCAGGAATTGCGTTGCGAGCCCATTTTCGCCCATCCAAAAGTGCCCCCAAAGGAAGGCTTTGGGTACAAGTGAACTCCCCAGGGGAGCCTTTACGCAGCCCCACATGCAACTGGACCCTCCGGGTTCGCTGTTTCCGAGCAACCATAAACGTAGCCAAGCAGTCATCGTAGACGAGTGAAAAATCCGGCCCCAGGAAAGGCGTTGCGAGCCCCTTTGGACCATCCAAAGGTGTCACCAAAGGAAGGCCTTGGGTACATCTGAAGTTTCCACGTGAGTCTTTTCGCAGCCCCACATGCAACTGGACCCTCCGGGTTCGCTGTTTTCGAGCATCCCTAAACATAGCCCTAGCCGACATCGAAGACGACTGAAAAATCAGGCCCCAGGAAACGCGTTGCAAGCCCCTTTGGACCATCGAAAAGCGTAACCAAAGGAAGGCTTTGGGTACAAGTGAACTCCCCAGGGGAGCCTTTACGCAGCCCCACATGCAACTGGACCCTCCGGGTTCGCTGTTTTCGAGCATCCCTAAACATAGCCCTTGCCGGCATCGAAGACGACTGAAAAATCAGGCCCCAGGAAAAGAGTTGCAAGCCCTTTTCGCCCATCCAAAAGTGCCCCCAAAGGAAGGCTTTGGGTACAAGTGAACTCCCCAGGGGAGCCTTTACGCAGCCCCACATGCAACTGGACCCTCCGGGTTCGCTGTTTCCGAGCAACCCTAAACATAGCCCTAGCCGGCATCGAAGACGACTGAAAAATCAGGCCCCAGGAAACGCGTTGCAAGCCCCTTTGGACCATCCAAAAGTGTCACCAAAGGAAGGCTTTGGGTACATCTGAAGTTCCCAGGGGAGCCTTTACGCAGCCCCACATGCAACTGGACCCTCCGGGTTCGCTGTTTTCGAGCATCCCTAAACATAGCCCTTGCCGGCATCAAAGACGACTGAAAAATCAGGCCCCAGGAAACGCGTTTCAAGCCCATTCGCCCATCCAAAAGTGCCCCCAAAGGAAGACTTTGGGTACAAGAGAACTCCCCAGGGGAGCCTTTACGTAGCCCCACATGCAACTGGACCCTTCGGGTTCACTGTTTCCGAGCAACCCTAAATATATCCCTAGCCGGCATGGGAGAAGACTGAAAACACGGGGCCCAGAAAACGCGGTGCAAGCCCCTTTGGACCATCCAAAAGTGTCCCCAAAGGAAGGCTTTGGGTACAAGTGAACTCCCCAGGGGAGCCTTTACGCAGCCCCACATGCAACTGGACCCTCCGGGTTCGCTGTTTCCGAGCATCCCTAAACATAGCCCTTGCCGGCATTGAAGACGACTGAAAAATCAGGCCCCAGGAAACGAGTTGCAAGCCCTTTTCGCCCATCCAAAAGTGCCCACAAAGGAAGGCTTTGGGTACAAGAGAACTGCCCAGGGGAGCCTTTACGCAGCCCCACATGCAACTGGACCCTCCTGGTTCTCTGTTCCTTAGCAAACCTAAACGTAGCCCTAGCCGTCATCGGAGATGAGTGAAAAATCCGGTCCCAGGAAATGGGTTGCGAGCCCTTTTCGCCCATCCAAAAGTGTCAGCAAAGGAAGGCTTTGGGTACAAGTGAACTCCCCAGGGGAGCCTTTACGCAGACCCACATTCAACTGGACCCTCCGGGTTCGCTGTTTACGAGCGTCCCTAAACATAGCCGTACCGGCATCGATGACGACTGAAAAATCAGCCCGAGGAAATGCGTTCCGAGCCCTTTTCGCCCATCCAAAAGTGCCCCCAAAGGAAGGCTTTGAGTACAAGAGAACTCCCCAGGGGAGCCTTTACGCAGCCCCACATGCAACTGGACCCTCCGGTTTCGATTTTTCCGAGCAACCCTAAATATATCCCTAGCCGGCATGGGAGAGGACTGAAAACCCGGTCCCCAGAAAAATCGTTGCAAGCCCCTTTGGACCATCCAAAAGTGTCACCAAAAGAAGGCTTTGGGTACAAGTGAACTCCCCAGGGGAGCCTTTACGCAGCCCCACATGCAACTGGACCATCCGGGTTCGCTGTTTCCAAGCATCCCTAAACATAGCCCTAGCCAGCATCGATGACAACTGAAAAATCAGGCCCCAGGAAATGCGTTACGAGCCCTTTTCACCCATCCAAAAGTGCCCCCAAAGGAAGGCTTTGGGTGCAAGAGAACTCCCCATGGGAGCCTTTACGCAGCCCCACATGCAACTGGACCCTTCGGGTTCACTTTTTCCGAGCAACCCTAAATATATCCCTAGCCGGCATGGGAGAAGACTGAAAACACGGGGCCCAGAAAACGCGTTGCAAGCCCCTTTGGAACATACAAATGTGTCACCAAAGGAAGGCTTTGGGTACAAGTGAACTCCCCAGGGGAGCCTTTACGCAGCCCCACATGCAACTGGACCCTCTGGGTTCGCTGATTCCGAGCAACCCTAAACGTAGCCAAGCAGTCATGGTAGACGAGTGAAAAATCCGGCCCCAGGAAATGCGTTGCGAGCCCCTTTGGACCATCCAAAAGTGTCACCAAAGGAAGGCTTTGGGTACAAGTGAACTCCCCAGGGGAGCCTTTACGCAGCCCCACATGCAACTGGACCCTCCGGATTCGCTGTTTTCGAGCATCCCTAAACATAACCCTAGCCGGCATCGAAGACGACTGAAAAAAAAGGCCCCAGGAAACGCGTTGCAAGCCCCTTTGGACCATCCAAAAGTGTCACCAAAGGAAGGCTTTGGGTACAAGAGAACTCCCCAGGGGAGCCTTTACGCAGCCCCACATGCAACTGGACCCTCCTGGTTCTCTGTTCCTTAGCAAACCTAAACTTAACCCTAGCCGTCATCGGAGATGAGTGAAAAATCAGGCCCCAGGAAATGCGTTGCGAGCCCTTTTCGCCCATCCAAAAGTGTCAGCAAAGGAAGGCTTTGGGTACAAGTGAACTCCCCAGGGGAGCCTTTACGCAGCCCCACATGCAACTGGACCCTCCGGGTTCGCTGTTCCTGATCATCCCTAAACATAGCCCTAGCCGTCATTGGAGACGACTAAAAATCAGGCTCCAGGAAATGCGTTCCGAGCCCCTTTGGACCATCCAAAAGTGCCCCCAAAGGAAGGCTTTGGATACAAGTGAACTCCCCAGGGGAGCCTTTACGCAGCCCCACATGCAAATGGACCCTCTGGGTTCGCTTTTTCCGAGCAACCCTAAAAGTATCCCTAGCAGTCTTTGTAGAAGAGGGAAAAATACGGCCCCAGGAAATGCGTTGCAAGCCCCTTTGGACCATCCAAAAGTGTCACCAAAGGAAGGCTTTGGGTACAAGTGAACTCCCCAGGGGAGCCTTTACGCAGCTCCACATGCAACTGGACCCTCCGGGTTCTTTTTTTCAGAGCAACCCTAAATATATCACTAGCCGGCATGGGAGCAGACTGAAAACCCGGGCCCCAGAAAACGCGTTGCAAGCCCCTTTGGACCATCCAAAAGTGTCAGCAAAGGAAGGCTTTGGGTACATCTGAAGTTCCCAGGGGAGCCTTTACGCAGCCCCACATGCAACTGGACCCTCCGGGTTCGCTGTTTCCGAGCATCCCTAAATATATCCCTAGCCGGCATCGAAGACGACTGAAAAATCAGGCCCCAGGAAATGCGTTCCGAACCCTTTTCGCCCATCCAAAAGTGCCTGCAAAGGAAGGCTTTGGGTACAAGAGAACTCCCCAGGGGAGCCTTTACGCAGCCCCACATGCAACTGGACCCTCCGGGTTCGCTGTTTCCGAGCATCCCTAAACATAGCCCTAGCCGGCATCGAAGACGACTGAAAAATCAGGCCCCAGGAAATGCGTTCCGAGCCCTTTTCGCCCATCCAGAAGTGCCCCCAAAGGAAGGCTTTGGGTACAAGTGAACTCCCCATGGGAGCCTTTACGCAGTCCCACATGCAACTGGACCCTCCGTGTTCGCTGTTCCCGAGCAACCCTAAACGTAGCCCTAGCCGGCATCGAAGACGACTGAAAAATCAGGCCCCAGGAAACGCGTTGCAAGCCCCTTTGGACCATCTAAAAGTGTCACCAAAGGAAGGCTTTGGGTACAAGTGAACTCCCCAGGGGAGCCTTTACGCAGCCCCACATGGAACTGGACGCTCCGGGTTTGCTATATCCAAGCATCCCTAAACATAGCCCTTGCCGGCATCGAAGACGAGTGAAAAATCAGGCCCCAGGAAATGCGTTGCGAGCCCTTTTCGCCCATCCAAAAGTGCCCCCAAAGGAAGACTTTGGGTACAAGAGAACTCCCCAGGGGAGCTTTTACGCAGCCCCACATGCAACTGGACCCTCCGGGTTCGCTGTTTCCGAGCATCCCTAAACATATACCTTGCCGGCATCGAAGACGACTGAAAAATCAGGCCCCAGGAAATGCGTTGCGAGCCCTTTTCGCCCATCCAAAAGTGCCCCCAAAGGAAGGCTTTGGGTACAAGAGAACTCCCCAGGGGAGCCTTTACGCAGCCCCACATGCAACTGGACCCTTCGGGTTCACTGTTTCCGAACAACCCTAAATATATCCCTAGCCGGCATGGGAGAAGACTGAAAACACGGGGCCCAGAAAACGCGTTGCAAGCCCCTTTGGAACATCCAAAAGTGCCCCCAAAGGAAGGCTTTGGGTACAATTGAATTCCCCAGGGGAGCCTTTACGCAGCCCCACATGCAACTGGACCCTCCGGGTTCGCTGTTTCCGAGCATCCCTAAACATAGCCCTAGCCGGCATCGAAGATGACTGAAAAATCAGGCTCCAGGAAATGCGTTCCGAGCCCAGTTGGCCCATCCAAAAGTGCCCTCAAAGGAAGACTTTGGGTACAAGAGAACTCCCCAGGGGAGCCTTTTCGCAGCCTTACATGCAACTGGACCCTCCGGGTTTGCTGTTTCCGAGCATCCCTAAACATATCCCTAGCCGGCATCGAAGACGACTGAAAAATCAGGCCCCAGGAAATGCGTTGCGAGCCCCTTTTCGCCCATCCAAAAGTGCCCCCAATGGAAGGCTTTGGGTACAATTGAACTCCCCAGGGGAGCCTTTATGCAGCCCCACATGCAACTGGACCCTCTGGGTTCGCTGTTTCCGAGCAACCCTAAACGTAGCCAAGCAGTCATCGTAGACGAGTGAAAAATCCGGCCCCAGGAAATGCGTTGCAAGCCCTTTTCGCCCATCCAAAAGTGCCCACAGAGGAAGGCTTTGGGTACAAGAGAACTCCCCAGGGGAGCCTTTACGCAGCCCCACATGCAACTGGACCCTCCTGGTTCTCTGTTCCTTAGCAATCCTAAACGTAGCCCTAGCCGTCATCGGAGATGAGTGAAAACTCAGGCCCCAGGAAATGCGTTACGAGCCCTTTTCACCCATCCAAAAGTGCCCCCAAAGGAAGGCTTTGGGTACAAGTGAACTCCCCAGGGGAGCCTTTACGCAGCCCCACATGCAACTGGACTCTCCGGATTCGCTGTTTACGAGCATCCCTAAACATAGCCGTACCGGCATCGATGACGACTGAAAAATCAGCCCCAGGAAATGCGTTCCGAGCCCTTTTCGCCCATCCAAAAGTGCCCCCAAAGGAAGGCTTTCGGTACAAGAGAACTCCCCAGGGGAGCCTTTACGCAGCCCCACATGCAACTGGACCCTCCGGGTTCGCTGTTCCTGAGCATCCCTAAACATAACCCTAGCCGTCATCGGAGACGACTTAAAATCAGGCCCCAGGAAATGCGTTCCGAGCCCCTTTGGACCATCCAAAAGTGCCCCCAAAGGAAGGCTTTGGATACAAGTGAACTCCCCAGGGGAGCCTTTACACAGCCCCACATGCAACTGGACCCTCCGGTTTCTATTTTTCAGAGCAACCCTAAATATATCCCTAGCCGGCATGGGAGAGGACTGAAAAACCGGTCCCCAGAGAAATCGTTGCAAGCCCCTTTGGACCATCCAAAAGTGTCACCAAAAGAAGGCTTTGGGTACAAGTGAACTCCCCAGGGGAGCCTTTACGCAGCCCCACATGCAACTGGACGCTCCGGGTTCGCTGTTTCCGAGCATCCCTAAACATATCCCTAGCCGGCATCGAAGACGACTGAAAAATCAGGCCCCAGGAAATGCGTTACGAGCTCTTTTGGACCATCCAAAAGTGCCCCCAAAGGAAGGCTTTGGGTACAATTGAACTCCCCAGGGGAGCCTTTACGCAGCCCCACATGCAACTGGACCCTCCGGGTTCGCTGTTTCCGAGCATCCCTAAACATAACCCTAGACGGCATCGAAGACGACTGAAAAATCAGGCCCCAGGAAATGCGTTGCGAGCCCTTTTCGCCCATCCAAAAGTGCCTGCAAAGGAAGGCTTTGGGTACAAGAGAACTCCCCAGGGGAGCCTTTACGCAGCCCCACATGCAACTGGACCCTCCGGGTTCGCTGTTTCCGAGCATCCCTAAACATAACCCTAGCCGGAATCGAAGACAACTGAAAAATCAGGCCCCAGGAAACGCGTTTCAAGCCCTTTCGCCCATCCAAAAGTGCCCCCAAAGGAAGACTTTGGGTACAAGTGAACTCCCCAGGGGAGCCTTTACGCAGCCCCACATGCAACTGGACCCTTCGGGTTCACTGTTTCCGAGCAACCCTAAATATATCCCTAGCCGGCATGGGAGAAGACTGAAAACACGGGGCCCAGAAAACGCGTTGCAAGCCCCTTTGGAACATCCAAATGTGTCACCAAAGGAAGGCTTTGGGTACAATTGAACTCCCCAGGGGAGCCTTTACGCAGCCCCACATGCAACTGGACCCTCCGGGTTCGCTGTTTCCGAGCATCCCTAAACATAGCCCTAGCCGGCATCGAAGACGACTGAAAAATCAGGCCCCAGGAAATGCGTTCCGAGCCCTTTTGGCCCATCCAAAAGTGCCCTCAAAGGACGACTTTGGGTACAAGAGAACTCCCCAGGGGAGCCTTTTCGCAGCCCCACATGCAACTGGACCCTCCGGGTTCGCTGTTTCCGAGCATCCCTAAACATAGCCCTAGCCGTCATCGAAGACGACTGAAAAATCAGGCCCCAGGAAATGCGTTGCGAGCCCCTTTTCGCCCATCCAAAAGTGCCCCCAAAGGAAGGCTTTGGGTACAAGAGAACTCCCCAGGGGAGCCTTTACGCAGCCCCACATGCAACTGGACCCTCTGGGTTCGCTGTTTCCGAGCAACCCTAAACGTAGCCAAGCAGTCATGGTAGACGAGTGAAAAATCCGGCCCCAGGAAATGCGTTGCGAGCCCCTTTGGACCATCCAAAAGTGTCACCAAAGGAAGGCTTTGGGTACAAGTGAACTCCCCAGGGGAGCCTTTACGCAGCCCCACATGCAACTGGACCCTCCGGGTTCGCTGTTTTCGAGCATCCCTAAACGTAGCCCTAGCCGGCATGGGAGAAGACTGAAAAATCAGGCCTCAGGAAACGCGTTGCAAGCCCCTTTGGACCATCGAAAAGCGTAACCAAAGGAAGGCTTTGGGTACAAGTGAACTCCCCAGGGGAGCCTTTACGCAGCCCCACATGCAACTGGACCTTCCGGGTTCGCTGTTTCCGAGCATCCCTAAACATAGCCCTTGCCGGCATTGAAGACGACTGAAAAATCAGGCCCCAGGAAACGCGTTGCAAGCCCTTTTCGCCCATCCAAAAGTGCCCCCAAAGGAAGGCTTTGGGTACAAGAGAACTCCCCAGGGGAGCCTTTACGCAGCCCCACATGCAACTGGACCCTCCTGGTTCTCTGTTCCTTTGCAAACCTAAACGTAGCCCTAGCCGTCATTGGAGATGAGTGAAAAATCAGGCCCCAGGAAATGCGTTGCGAGCCCTTTTCGCCCATCCAAAAGTGCCCCCAAAGGAAGGCTTTGGGTACAAGTGAACTCCCCAGGGGAGCCTTTACGCAGCCCCACATGCAACTGGACCCTCCGGGTTCGCTGTTTACGAGCATCCCTAAACATAGCCGTACCGGCATCGATGACGACTGAAAAATCAGCCCCAGGAAATGCGTTCCGAGCCCTTTTCGCCCATCCAAAAGTGCCCCCAAAGGAAGGCTTTCAGTACAAGAGAACTCCCCAGGGGAGCCTTTACGCAGCCCCACATGCAACTGGACCCTCCGGGTTCGCTGTTCCTGAGCATCCCTAAACATAGCCCTAGCCGTCATCGGAGACGACTTAAAATCAGGCCCCAGGAAATGCGTTCCGAGCCCCTTTGGACTATCCAAAAGTGCCCCCAAAGGAAGGCTTTGGATACAAGTGAACTCCCCAGGGGAGCCTTTACACAGCCCCACATGCAACTGGACCCTCCGGTTTCGATTTTTCAGAGCAACCCTAAATATATCCCTAGCCGGCATGGGAGAGGACTGAAAAACCGGTCCCCAGAGAAATCGTTGCAAGCCCCTTTGGACCATCCAAAAGTGTCACCAAAAGAAGGCTTTGGGTACAAGTGAACTCCCCAGGGGAGCCTTTACGCAGCCCCACATGCAACTGGACCCTCCGGGTTCGCTGTTTCCGAGCATCCCTAAACATATCCCTAGCCGGCATTGAAGACGACTGAAAAGTCAGGCCCCAGGAAATGCGTTACGAGCTCCTTTGGACCATCCAAAAGTGCCCCCAAAGGAAGGCTTTGGGTACAATTGAACTCCCCAGGGGAGCCTTTACGCAGCCCCACATGCAACTGGACCCTCCGGGTTCGCTGTTTCCGAGCATCCCTAAACATAACCCTAGCCGGCATCGAAGACGACTGAAAAATCAGGCCCCAGGAAATGCGTTGCGAGCCCTTTTCGCCCATCCAAAAGTGCCTGCAAAGGAAGGCTTTGGGTACAAGAGAACTCCCCAGGGGAGCCTTTACGCAGCCCCACATGCAACTGGACCCTCCGGGTTCGCTGTTTCCGAGCAACCCTAAACATAGCCCTAGCCGGCATTGTGGACGAGTGAAAAATCCGGCCCCAGGAAATGCGTTGCGAGCCCCTTTGGACCATCCAAAAGTGTCACCAAAGGAAGGCCTTGGGTACATCTGAAGTTCCCAGGGGAGCCTTTACGCAGCCCCACATGCAACTGGACCCTGCGGGTTCGCTGTTTTCGAGCATCCCTAAACATAACCCTAGCCGGCATCGAAGACGACTGAAAAATCAGGCCCAGGAAACGCGTTTCAAGCCCTTTCACCCATCCAAAAGTGCCCCCAAAGGAAGACTTTGGGTACAAGAGAACTCCCCAGGGGAGCCTTTACGCAGCCCCACATGCAACTGGACCCTCCGGGTTCGCTGTTTCCGAGCATCCCTAAACATAGCCCTAGCCGTCATCGAAGACGACTGAAAAATCAGGCCCCAGGAATTGCGTTGCGAGCCCCTTTTCGCCCATCCAAAAGTGCCCCCAAAGGAAGGCTTTGGGTACAAGAGAACTCCCCAGGGGAGCCTTTACGCAGCCCCACATGCAACTGGACCCTCCTGGTTCTCTGTTCCTTAGCAAACCTAAACTTAACCCTAGCCGTCATCGGAGATGAGTGAAAAATCAGGCCCCAGGAAATGCGTTGCGAGCCCTTTTCGCCCATCCAAAAGTGTCAGCAAAGGAAGGCTTTGGGTACAAGTGAACTCCCCAGGGGAGCCTTTACGCAGCCCCACATGCAACTGGACCCTCCGGGTTCGCTGTTCCTGATCATCCCTAAACATAGCCCTAGCCGTCATTGGAGACGACTAAAAATCAGGCTCCAGGAAATGCGTTCCGAGCCCCTTTGGACCATCCAAAAGTGCCCCCAAAGGAAGGCTTTGGATACAAGTGAACTCCCCAGGGGAGCCTTTACGCAGCCCCACATGCAAATGGACCCTCTGGGTTCGCTGTTTCCGAGCAACCCTAAAAGTATCCCTAGCAGTCTTTGTAGAAGAGGGAAAAATACGGCCCCAGGAAATGCGTTGCAAGCCCCTTTGGACCATCCAAAAGTGTCACCAAAGGAAGGCTTTGGGTACAAGTGAACTCCCCAGGGGAGCCTTTACGCAGCTCCACATGCAACTGGACCCTCCGGGTTCTTTTTTTCAGAGCAACCCTAAATATATCACTAGCCGGCATGGGAGCAGACTGAAAACCCGGGCCCCAGAAAACGCGTTGCAAGCCCCTTTGGACCATCCAAAAGTGTCAGCAAAGGAAGGCTTTGGGTACATCTGAAGTTCCCAGGGGAGCCTTTACGCAGCCCCACATGCAACTGGACCCTCCGGGTTCGCTGTTTCCGAGCATCCCTAAATATATCCCTAGCCGGCATCGAAGACGACTGAAAAATCAGGCCCCAGGAAATGCGTTCCGAACCCTTTTCGCCCATCCAAAAGTGCCTGCAAAGGAAGGCTTTGGGTACAAGAGAACTCCCCAGGGGAGCCTTTACGCAGCCCCACATGCAACTGGACCCTCCGGGTTCGCTGTTTCCGAGCATCCCTAAACATAGCCCTAGCTGGCATCGAAGACGACTGAAAAATCAGGCCCCAGGAAATGCGTTCCGAGCCCTTTTCGCCCATCCAGAAGTGCCCCCAAAGGAAGGCTTTGGGTACAAGTGAACTCCCCATGGGAGCCTTTACGCAGTCCCACATGCAACTGGACCCTCCGTGTTCGCTGTTCCCGAGCAACCCTAAACGTAGCCCTAGCCGGCATCGAAGACGACTGAAAAATCAGGCCCCAGGAAACGCGTTGCAAGCCCCTTTGGACCATCTAAAAGTGTCACCAAAGGAAGGCTTTGGGTACAAGTGAACTCCCCAGGGGAGCCTTTACGCAGCCCCACATGGAACTGGACGCTCCGGGTTTGCTATATCCAAGCATCCCTAAACATAGCCCTTGCCGGCATCGAAGACGAGTGAAAAATCAGGCCCCAGGAAATGCGTTGCGAGCCCTTTTCGCCCATCCAAAAGTGCCCCCAAAGGAAGACTTTGGGTACAAGAGAACTCCCCAGGGGAGCTTTTACGCAGCCCCACATGCAACTGGACCCTCCGGGTTCGCTGTTTCCGAGCATCCCTAAACATATACCTTGCCGGCATCGAAGACGACTGAAAAATCAGGCCCCAGGAAATGCGTTGCGAGCCCTTTTCGCCCATCCAAAAGTGCCCCCAAAGGAAGGCTTTGGGTACAAGAGAACTCCCCAGGGGAGCCTTTACGCAGCCCCACATGCAACTGGACCCTTCGGGTTCACTGTTTCCGAACAACCCTAAATATATCCCTAGCCGGCATGGGAGAAGACTGAAAACACGGGGCCCAGAAAACGCGTTGCAAGCCCCTTTGGAACATCCAAAAGTGCCCCCAAAGGAAGGCTTTGGGTACAATTGAATTCCCCAGGGGAGCCTTTACGCAGCCCCACATGCAACTGGACCCTCCGGGTTCGCTGTTTCCGAGCATCCCTAAACATAGCCCTAGCCGGCATCGAAGATGACTGAAAAATCAGGCTCCAGGAAATGCGTTCCGAGCCCAGTTGGCCCATCCAAAAGTGCCCTCAAAGGAAGACTTTGGGTACAAGAGAACTCCCCAGGGGAGCCTTTTCGCAGCCCCACATGCAACTGGACCCTCCGGGTTTGCTGTTTCCGAGCATCCCTAAACATATCCCTAGCCGGCATCGAAGACGACTGAAAAATCAGGCCCCAGGAAATGCGTTGCGAGCCCCTTTTCGCCCATCCAAAAGTGCCCCCAATGGAAGGCTTTGGGTACAAGAGAACTCCCCAGGGGAGCCTTTATGCAGCCCCACATGCAACTGGACCCTCTGGGTTCGCTGTTTCCGAGCAACCCTAAACGTAGCCAAGCAGTCATCGTAGACGAGTGAAAAATCCGGCCCCAGGAAATGCGTTGCAAGCCCTTTTCGCCCATCCAAAAGTGCCCACAGAGGAAGGCTTTGGGTACAAGAGAACTCCCCAGGGGAGCCTTTACGCAGCCCCACATGCAACTGGACCCTCCTGGTTCTCTGTTCCTTAGCAATCCTAAACGTAGCCCTAGCCGTCATCGGAGATGAGTGAAAAATCAGGCCCCAGGAAATGCGTTACGAGCCCTTTTCACCCATCCAAAAGTGCCCCCAAAGGAAGGCTTTGGGTACAAGTGAACTCCCCAGGGGAGCCTTTACGCAGCCCCACATGCAACTGGACTCTCCGGATTCGCTGTTTACGAGCATCCCTAAACATAGCCGTACCGGCATCGATGACGACTGAAAAATCAGCCCCAGGAAATGCGTTCCGAGCCCTTTTCGCCCATCCAAAAGTGCCCCCAAAGGAAGGCTTTCGGTACAAGAGAACTCCCCAGGGGAGCCTTTACGCAGCCCCACATGCAACTGGACCCTCCGGGTTCGCTGTTCCTGAGCATCCCTAAACATAACCCTAGCCGTCATCGGAGACGACTTAAAATCAGGCCCCAGGAAATGCGTTCCGAGCCCCTTTGGACCATCCAAAAGTGCCCCCAAAGGAAGGCTTTGGATACAAGTGAACTCCCCAGGGGAGCCTTTACACAGCCCCACATGCAACTGGACCCTCCGGTTTCTATTTTTCAGAGCAACCCTAAATATATCCCTAGCCGGCATGGGAGAGGACTGAAAAACCGGTCCCCAGAGAAATCGTTGCAAGCCCCTTTGGACCATCCAAAAGTGTCACCAAAAGAAGGCTTTGGGTACAAGTGAACTCCCCAGGGGAGCCTTTACGCAGCCCCACATGCAACTGGACGCTCCGGGTTCGCTGTTTCCGAGCATCCCTAAACATATCCCTAGCCGGCATCGAAGACGACTGAAAAATCAGGCCCCAGGAAATGCGTTACGAGCTCTTTTGGACCATCCAAAAGTGCCCCCAAAGGAAGGCTTTGGGTACAATTGAACTCCCCAGGGGAGCCTTTACGCAGCCCCACATGCAACTGGACCCTCCGGGTTCGCTGTTTCCGAGCATCCCTAAACATAACCCTAGACGGCATCGAAGACGACTGAAAAATCAGGCCCCAGGAAATGCGTTGCGAGCCCTTTTCGCCCATCCAAAAGTGCCTGCAAAGGAAGGCTTTGGGTACAAGAGAACTCCCCAGGGGAGCCTTTACGCAGCCCCACATGCAACTGGACCCTCCGGGTTCGCTGTTTCCGAGCATCCCTAAACATAACCCTAGCCGGAATCGAAGACAACTGAAAAATCAGGCCCCAGGAAACGCGTTTCAAGCCCTTTCGCCCATCCAAAAGTGCCCCCAAAGGAAGACTTTGGGTACAAGTGAACTCCCCAGGGGAGCCTTTACGCAGCCCCACATGCAACTGGACCTTCCGGGTTCGCTGTTTCCGAGCATCCCTAAACATAGCCCTTGCCGGCATTGAAGACGACTGAAAAATCAGGCCCCAGGAAACGCGTTGCAAGCCCTTTTCGCCCATCCAAAAGTGCCCCCAAAGGAAGGCTTTGGGTACAAGAGAACTCCCCAGGGGAGCCTTTACGCAGCCCCACATGCAACTGGACCCTCCTGGTTCTCTGTTCCTTTGCAAACCTAAACGTAGCCCTAGCCGTCATAGGAGATGAGTGAAAAATCAGGCCCCAGGAAATGCGTTGCGAGCCCTTTTCGCCCATCCAAAAGTGCCCCCAAAGGAAGGCTTTGGGTACAAGTGAACTCCCCAGGGGAGCCTTTACGCAGCCCCACATGCAACTGGACCCTCCGGGTTCGCTGTTTACGAGCATCCCTAAACATAGCCGTACCGGCATCGATGACGACTGAAAAATCAGCCCCAGGAAATGCGTTCCGAGCCCTTTTCGCCCATCCAAAAGTGCCCCCAAAGGAAGGCTTTCAGTACAAGAGAACTCCCCAGGGGAGCCTTTACGCAGCCCCACATGCAACTGGACCCTCCGGGTTCGCTGTTCCTGAGCATCCCTAAACATAGCCCTAGCCGTCATCGGAGACGACTTAAAATCAGGCCCCAGGAAATGCGTTCCGAGCCCCTTTGGACCATCCAAAAGTGCCCCCAAAGGAAGGCTTTGAATACAAGTGAACTCCCCAGGGGAGCCTTTACACAGCCCCACATGCAACTGGACCCTCCGGTTTCGATTTTTCAGAGCAACCCTAAATATATCCCTAGCCGGCATGGGAGAGGACTGAAAAACCGGTCCCCAGAGAAATCGTTGCAAGCCCCTTTGGACCATCCAAAAGTGTCACCAAAAGAAGGCTTTGGGTACAAGTGAACTCCCCAGGGGAGCCTTTACGCAGCCCCACATGCAACTGGACCCTCCGGGTTCGCTGTTTCCGAGCATCCCTAAACATATCCCTAGCCGGCATTGAAGACGACTGAAAAATCAGGCCCCAGGAAATGCGTTACGAGCTCCTTTGGACCATCCAAAAGTGCCCCCAAAGGAAGGCTTTGGGTACAATTGAACTCCCCAGGGGAGCCTTTACGCAGCCCCACATGCAACTGGACCCTCCGGGTTCGCTGTTTCCGAGCATCCCTAAACATAACCCTAGCCGGCATCGAAGACGACTGAAAAATCAGGCCCCAGGAAATGCGTTGCGAGCCCTTTTCGCCCATCCAAAAGTGCCTGCAAAGGAAGGCTTTGGGTACAAGAGAACTCCCCAGGGGAGCCTTTACGCAGCCCCACATGCAACTGGACCCTCCGGGTTCGCTGTTTCCGAGCAACCCTAAACATAACCCTAGCCGGCATTGTGGACGAGTGAAAAATCCGGCCCCAGGAAATGCGTTGCGAGCCCCTTTGGACCATCCAAAAGTGTCACCAAAGGAAGGCCTTGGGTACATCTGAAGTTCCCAGGGGAGCCTTTACGCAGCCCCACATGCAACTGGACCCTGCGGGTTCGCTGTTTTCGAGCATCCCTAAACATAACCCTAGCCGGCATCGAAGACGACTGAAAAATCAGGCCCCAGGAAACGCGTTTCAAGCCCTTTCACCCATCCAAAAGTGCCCCCAAAGGAAGACTTTGGGTACAAGAGAACTCCCCAGGGGAGCCTTTACGCAGCCCCACATGCAACTGGACCCTCCGGGTTCGCTGTTTCCGAGCATCCCTAAACATAGCCCTAGCCGTCATCGAAGACGACTGAAAAATCAGGCCCCAGGAATTGCGTTGCGAGCCCCTTTTCGCCCATCCAAAAGTGCCCCCAAAGGAAGGCTTTGGGTACAAGAGAACTCCCCAGGGGAGCCTTTACGCAGCCCCACATGCAACTGGACCCTCTGGGTTCGCTGTTTCCGAGCAACCCTAAACGTAGCCAAGCAGTCATGGTAGACGAGTGAAAAATCCGGCCCCAGGAAATGCGTTGCGAGCCCCTTTGGACCATCCAAAAATGTCACCAAAGGAAGGCTTTGGGTACAAGTGAACTCCCCAGGGGAGCCTTTACGCAGCCCCACATGCAACTGGACCCTCCGGGTTCGCTGTTTTCGAGCATCCCTAAACGTAGCCCTAGCCGGCATGGGAGAAGACTGAAAAATCAGGCCCCAGGAAACGCGTTGCAAGCCCCTTTGGACCATCGAAAAGCGTAACCAAAGGAAGGCTTTGGGTACAAGTGAACTCCCCAGGGGAGCCTTTACGCAGCCCCACATGCAACTGGACCTTCCGGGTTCGCTGTTTCCGAGCATCCCTAAACATAGCCCTTGCCGGCATTGAAGACGACTGAAAAATCAGGCCCCAGGAAACGCGTTGCAAGCCCTTTTCGCCCATCCAAAAGTGCCCCCAAAGGAAGGCTTTGGGTACAAGAGAACTCCCCAGGGGAGCCTTTACGCAGCCCCACATGCAACTGGACCCTCCTGGTTCTCTGTTCCTTTGCAAACATAAACGTAGCCCTAGCCGTCATCGGAGATGAGTGAAAAATCAGGCCCCAGGAAATGCGTTGCGAGCCCTTTTCACCCATCCAAAAGTGTCAGAAAAGGAAGGCTTTGGGTACAAGTGAACTCCCCAGGGGAGCCTTTACGCAGCCCCACATGCAACTGCACCCTCCGGGTTCGCTGTTTACGAGCATCCCTAAACATAGCCGTACCAGCATCGATGACGACTGAAAAATCAGCCCCAGGAAACGCGTTCCGAGCCCTTTTCGCCCATCCAAAAGTGCCCCCAAAGGAAGGCTTTGGGTACAAGAGAACTCCCCAGGGGAGCCTTTACGCAGCCCCACATGCAACTGGACCCTCCGGGTTCGCTGTTCCTGAGCATCCCTAAACATAGCCCTAGCCGTCATCGGAGACGACTAAAAATCAGGCCCCAGGAAATGCGTTCCGAACCCCTTTGGACCATCCAAAAGTGCCCCCAAAGGAAGGCTTTGGATACAAGTGAACTCCCCAGGGGAGCCTTTACGCAGCCCCACATGCAACTGGACCCTCCGGTTTCGATTTTTCAGAGCAACCCTAAATATATCCCTAGCCGGCATGGGAGAGGACTGAAAACCCGGTCCCCAGAAAAATCGTTGCAAGCCCCTTTGGACCATCTAAAAGTGTCACCAAAAGAAGGCTTTGGGTACAAGTGAACTCCCCAGGGGAGCCTTTACGCAGCCCCACATGCAACTGGACCATCCGGGTTCGCTGTTTCCGAGCATCCCTAAACATATCCCTATCCGGCATCGATGAGAACTGAAAAATCAGGCCCCAGGAAATGCGTTACGAGCCCCTTTGGACCATCCAAAAGTGCCCCCAAAGGAAGGCTTTGGGTACAAGTGAACTCCCCAGGGGAGCCTTTACGCAGCCCCACATGGAACTGGACCCTCCGGGTTCGCTGTTTCCGAGCAACCCTAAACATAACCCGAGCCGGCATCGAAGACGACTGAAAAATCAGGCCCCAGGAAATGCGTTGCGAGCCCTTTTCGCCCATCCAAAAGTGCCTGCAAAGGAAGGCTTTGGGTACAAGAGAACTCCCCAGGGGAGCCTTTACGCAGCCCCACATGCAACTGGACCCTCCGGGTTCGCTGTTTCCGAGCAACCCTAAACATAGCCCTTGCCGGCATCGTGGATGAGTGAAAAATCCGGCCCCAGGAAATGCGTTGCGAGCCCCTTTGGATCATCCAAAAGTGTCACCAAAGGAAGGCCTTGGGTACATCTGAAGTTCCCAGGGGAGCCTTTACGCAGCCCCACATGCAACTGGACCCTCCTGGTTCGCTGTTTTCGAGCATCCCTAAACGTAGCCCTAGCCGGCATGGGAGAAGACTGAAAAATCAGGCCCCAGGAAACGCGTTGCAAGCCCCTTTGGACCATCGAAAAGCGTAACCAAAGGAAGGCTTTGGGTACAAGTGAACTCCCCAGGGGAGCCTTTACGCAGCCCCACATGCAACTGGACCCTCCGGTTTCGCTGTTTCCGAGCATCCCTAAACATAGCCCTTGCCGGCATTGAAGACGATTGAAAAATCAGGCCCCAGGAAACGCGTTGCAAGCCCTTTTCGCCCATTCAAAAGTGCCCCCAAAGGAAGGCTTTGGGTACAAGAGAACTCCCCAGGGGAGCCTTTACGCAGCCCCACATGCAACTGGACCCTCCTGGTTCTCTGTTCCTTTGCAAACCTAAACGTAGCCCTAGCCGTCATCGGAGATGAGTGAAAAATCAGGCCCCAGGAAATGCGTTGCGAGCCCTTTTCACCCATCCAAAAGTGTCAGCAAAGGAAGGCTTTGGGTACAAGTGAACTTCCCAGGGGAGCCTTTACGCAGCCCCACATGCAACTGCACCCTCCGGGTTCGCTGTTTACGAGCATCCCTAAACATAGCCGTACCAGCATCGATGACGACTGAAAAATCAGCCCCAGGAAACGCGTTTCAAGCCCTTTCGCCCATCCAAAAGTGCCCCCAAAGGAAGACTTTGGGTACAAGAGAACTCCCCAGGGGAGCCTTTACGCAGCCCCACATGCAACTGGACCCTTCGGGTTCACTGTTTCCGAGCAACCCTAAATATATCCCTAGCCGGCATGGGAGAAGACTGAAAACACGGGGCCCAGAAAACGCGTTGCAAGCCCCTTTGGAACATCCAAATGTGTCACCAAAGGAAGGCTTTGGGTACAATTGAACTCCCCAGGGGAGCCTTTACGCAGCCCCACATGCAACTGGACCATCCGGGTTCGCTGTTTCCGAGCATCCCTAAATATAGCCCTAGCCGGCATCGAAGACGACTGAAAAATCAGGCCCCAGGAAATGCGTTCCGAGCCCTTTTGGCCCATCCAAAAGTGCCCTCAAAGGACGACTTTGGGTACAAGAGAACTCCCCAGGGGAGCCTTTTCGCAGCCCCACATGCAACTGGACCCTCCGGGTTCGCTGTTTCCGAGCATCCCTAAACATAGCCCTAGCCGTCATCGATGACGACTGAAAAATCAGGCCCCAGGAAATGCGTTGCGAGCCCCTTTTCGCCCATCCAAAAGTGCCCCCAAAGGAAGGCTTTGGGTACAAGAGAACTCCCCAGGGGAGCCTTTACGCAGCCCCACATGCAACTGGACCCTCTGGGTTCGCTGTTTCCGAGCAACCCTAAACGTAGCCAAGCAGTCATGGTAGACGAGTGAAAAATCCGGCCCCAGGAAATGCGTTGCGAGCCCCTTTGGAACATCCAAAACTGCCCCCAAAGGAAGGCTTTGGGTACAAGAGAACTCCCCAGGGGAGCCTTTACGCAGCCCCACATGCAACTGGACCCTCCGGGTTCGCTGTTTTCGAGCATCCCTAAACGTAGCCCTAGCCGGCATGGGAGAAGACTGAAAAATCAGGCCCCAGGAAACGCGTTGCAAGCCCCTTTGGACCATCCAAAAGCGTCACCAAAGGAAGGCTTTGGATACAAGTGAACTCCCCAGGGGAGCGTTTACGCAGCCCCACATGCAACTGGACCCTCCGGGTTCGCTGTTTCCGAGCATCCCTAAACGTAACCCTAGCCGTCATCGGAGATGAGTGAAAAATCAGGCCCCAGGAAATCAGTTGCGAGCCCTTTTCGCCCATCCAAAAGTGTCAGCAAAGGAAGGCTTTGGGTACAAGTGAACTCCCCAGGGGAGCCTTTACGCAGCCCCACATGCAACTGGACCCTCCGGGTTCGCTGTTTACGAGCATCCCTAAACATAGCCGTACCGGCATCGATGACTACTGAAAAATCAGCCCCAGGAAATGTGTTCCGAGCCCTTTTCGCCTATCCAAAAGTGCCCCCAAAGGAAGGCTTTGGGTACAAGAGAACTCCCCAGGGGAGCCTTTACGCAGCCCCACATGCAACTGGACCCTCCGGGTTCGCTGTTCCTGAGCATCCCTAAACATAGCCCTAGCCGTCATCGGAGACGACTAAAAATCAGGCCCCAGGAAATGCGTTGCGAGCCCCTTTGGACCATCCAAAAGTGCCCCCAAAGGAAGGCTTTGGATACAAGTGAACTCCCCAGGGGAGCCTTTACGCAGCCCCACATGCAACTGGACCCTCCGGTTTCGATTTTTCAGAGCAACCCTAAATATATCCCTAGCCGGCATGGGAGAGGACTGAAAACCCAGTCCCCAGAAAAATCGTTGCAAGCCCCTTTGGACCATCCAAAAGTGTCACCAAAAGAAGGCTTTGGGTACAAGTGAACTCCCCAGGGGAGCCTTTACGCAGCCCCACATGCAACTGGACCATCCGGGTTCGCTGGTTCCGAGCATCCCTAAACATATCCCTAGCCGGCATCGATGACAACTGAAAAATCAGGCCCCAGGAAATGTGTTACGAGCCCCTTTGGACCATCCAAAAGTGCCCCCAAAGGAAGGCTTTGGGTACAATTGAACTCCCCAGGGGAGCCTTTACGCAGCCCCACATGCAACTGGACCCTCCGGGTTCGCTGTTTCCTAGCAACCCTAAACATAACCCGAGCCGGCATCGAAGACGACTGAAAAATCAGGCCCCAGGAAATGCGTTGCGAGCCCTTTTCGCCCATCCAAAAGTGCCCCCAAAGGAAGGCTTTGGGTACAAGAGAACTCCCCAGGGGAGCCTTTACGCAGTCCCACATGCAACTGGACCCTCCGGGTTCGCTGTTCCTGAGCAAACCTAAACGTAGCCCTAGCCGTCATCGGAGACGAGTTAAAAATCAGGCCCCAGGAAATGCGTTGCGAGCCCCTTTGGACCATCCAAAAGTGCCCCCAAAAGAAGGCTTTGGATACAAGTGAACTCCCCAGGGGAGCCTTTACGCAGCCCCACATGCAACTGGACCCTCCGGGTTCGATTTTTCAGAGTAAACCTAAATATATCCCTAGCCGGAATGGGAGAAGACTGAAAACCCGGGTCCCAGAAAACGCGTTGCAAGCCCCTTTGGACCATCCAAAAGTGTCACCAAAGGAAGGCTTTGGGTACAAGTGAACTCCCCAGGGGAGCATTTACGCAGCCCCACATGCAACTGGACCCTCCGGGTTTGCTGTATCCGAGCATCCCTAAACATAGCCCTTGCCGGCATCGAAGACGAGTGAAAAATCAGGCCCCAGGAAATGAGTTCCGAGCCCTTTTCGCCCATCCAAAAGTGCCCCCAAAGGAAGACTTTGGGTACAATAGAACTCCCCAGGGGAGCCTTTACGCAGATCCACAGGCAACTGGACCCTCCGGGTTCGCTGTTTCCGAGCATCCCTAAACATAGCCCTAGCCGGCATCGAGGACGAGTGAAAAATCAGGCCCCAGGAAATGCGTTGCGAGGCCTTTTCGCCCATCCAAAAGTGCCTGCAAAGGAAGGCTTTGGGTACAAGTGAACTCCCCAGGGGAGCCTTTACGCAGCCCCACATGCAACTGGACCCTCCGGGTTCGCTGTTTCCGAGCATCCCTAAACATATCACAAGCCGGCATCGAAGACGACTGAAAAATCAGGCCCCAGGAAATGCGTTGCGAGCCCTTTTCGCCCATCCAGAAGTGCCCCCAAAGGAAGGCTTTGGGTACAAGTGAACTCCCCATGGGAGCCTTTACGCAGCCCGACATGCAACTGGACCCTCCGTGTTCGCTGTTCCCGAGCAACCCTAAACGTAGCCCTAGCCGGCATCGAAGACGACTGAAAAATAAGGCCCCAGGAAACGCGTTGCAAGCCTCTTTGGACCATCCAAAAGTGTCACCAAAGGAATGCTTTGGGTACAAGTGAACTCCCGAGGGGAGCCTTTACGCAGCCCCACATGCAACTGGACCCTCCGGGTTCGCTGTTTCCGAGCAACCCTAAATATAGCCCTAGCCGGCATGGGAGAAGACTGAAAACACGGGCCCCAGAAAACGCGTTGCCAGCCCCTTTGGACCATCCAAAAGGGTTGCAAAGGAAGGCTTTGGGTACAAGTGAACTCCCCAGGGGAGCCTTTACGCAGCCCCACATGCAACTGGACCCTCCGGGTTCGCTGTTTCCTAGCAACCCTAAACATAACCCGAGCCGGCATCGAAGACGACTGAAAAATCAGGCCCCAGGAAATGCGTTGCGAGCCCTTTTCGCCCATCCAAAAGTGCCCCCAAAGGAAGGCTTTGGGTACAAGAGAACTCCCCAGGGGAGCCTTTACGCAGCCCCACATGCAACTGGACCCTCCGGGTTCGCTGTTCCTGAGCAAACCTAAACGTAGCCCTAGCCGTCATCGGAGACGAGTGAAAAATCAGGCCCCAGGAAATGCGTTGCGAGCCCCTTTGGACCATCCAAAAGTGCCCCCAAAAGAAGGCTTTGGATACAAGTGAACTCCCCAGGGGAGCCTTTACGCAGCCCCACATGAAACTGGACCCTCCGGGTTCTTTTTTTCAGAGCAACCCTAAATATATCACTAGCCGGCATGGGAGCAGACTGAAAACCCGGGCCCCAGAAAACGCGTTGCAAGCCCCTTTGGACCATCCAAAATTGTCACCAAAGAAGGCTTTGGGTACGAGTGAACTCCCCAGGGGAGACTTTACGCAGCCCCACATGCAACTGGACCCTCTGGGTTCGCTGTTTCCGAGCAACCCTAAAAGTATCCCTAGCAGTCATCGTAGACGAGTGAAAAATACGGCCCCAGGAAATGCGTTGCGATCCCCTTTGGACCATCCAAAAGTGTCACCAAAGGAAGGCTTTGGGTACAAGAGAACTCCCCAGGGGAGCCTTTACGCAGCCCCACATGCAACTGGACCCTCTGGGTTCGCTGTTTTTGAGCATCCCTAAACATATCTCTAGCCAGCATCGAAGACGACTGAAAAATCAGGCCCCAGGAAATGCGTTGCGAGCCCTATTCGCCCATCCAAAAGTGCCCCCAAAGGAAGGCTTTGGGTACAAGAGAACTCCCCAGGGGAGCCTTTACGCAGCCCCACATGCAACTGGACCCTTCGGGTTCGCTGTTTCCGAGCAACCCAAATATATCCCTAGCCGGCATGGGAGAAGACTGAAAACACGGGCCCCAGAAAACGCGTTGCAAGCCACTTTGGACCATCCCAAAGTGTCACCAAAGGAAGGCTTTGGGTACAAGTGAACTCCCCAGGGGAGCCTTTACGCAGCCCCACATGCAACTGGACCCTCCGGGTTTGCTGTTTCCGAGCATCCCTACACATAACCCTAGCCGGCATGGAAGACGACTGAAAAATCAGACCCAAGAAATGCGTTCCGATCCCTTTTCGCCCATCCAAAAGTGCCCCCAAAGGAAGACTTTGGGTACAAGAGAACTCCCCAGGGGAGCCTTTACGCAGCCCCACATGCAACTGGACCCTCCGGGTTCGCTGTTTCCGAGCATCCCTAAACATAACCCTAGCCGGCATCGAAGACGACTGAAAAATCAGGCCCCAGGAAATGCGTACCGAACCCTTTTCGCCCATTCAAAAGTGCCCCCAAAGGAAGACTTTGGGTACAAGAGAACTCCCCAGGGGAGCCTTTACGCAGCCCCACATGCAACTGGACCCTCTGGGTTCGCTGTTTCCGAGCATCCCTAAACATAGCACTAGCCGGCATCGAAGACGACTGAAAAATCAGGCCCCAGGAAATGCGTTGCGAACCCTTTTCGCCCATCCAAAAGTGCCCCCAAAGGAAGGCTTTGGGTACAAGAGAACTCCCCAGGGGAGCCTTTACGCAGCCCCACATGCAACAGGACCCTTCGGGTTCGCTGTTTGAGAGCAACCCAAATATATCCCTAGCCGGCATGGGAGAAGACTGAAAACACGGAACCCAGAAAACGCGTTGCAAGCCACATTGGACCATCCCAAAGTGTCACCAAAGGAAGGCTTTGGGTACAAGTGAACTCCCCAGGGGAGCCTTTACGCAGCCCCACATGCAACTGGACCCTCCGGGATCGCTGTTTCCGAGCAACCCTAAAAGTATCCCTAGCAGTCATCATAGACGAGTGAAAAGTCCGGCCCCAGGAAATGAGTTGTGAGCCACTTTGGACCATCCAAAAGTGTCACCAAAGGAAGACTTTGGGTACAAGAGAACTCCCCAGGGGAGCCTTTACGCAGCCCCACATGCAACTGGACCCTCCGGGTTCGCTGTTTCCGAGCATCCCTAAACATAACCCTAGCCGGCATCGAAGACGACTGAAAAATCAGGCCCCAGGAAATGCGTTCCGAGCCCTTTTCGCCCATCCAAAAGTGCCCCCAAAGGAAGACTTTGGGTACAAGTGAACTCCCCAGGGGAGCCTTTACGCAGCCCTACAAGCAACTGGACCCTCCGGGTTCGATTTTTCAGAGCAATCCAAAATATATCACTAGCCGGCATGGGAGAAGACTGAAAACCCGGGCCCCACAAAAGGCGTTGCAAGCCCATTTGGACCATCCAAAAGTGTCACCAAAGGAAGGCTTTGGGTGCAAGTGAACTCCCTATGGGAGCCTTTACGCAGCCCCACATGCAACTGGACCCTCCGGGTTCGCTGTTCCTGAGCAAAACTAAACGTAGCCCTAGCCGTCATCGGAGACGACTGAAAAATCTGGCCCCAGGAAATGCGTTCCGAGCCCATTTGGACCATCCAAAAGTGCCCCCAAAGGAAGGCTTTGGATACAAGTGAACTCCCCGGGGAGCCTTTACGCAGCCCCACATGCAACTGGACCCTCCGGGTTCGATTTTTCCGAGCAACCCTAAATATATCACTAGCCGGCATGGGAGAAGACTGAAAACCCGGGCCCCACAAAAGGCGTTGCAAGCCCCTTTGGACCATCCAAATGCGTCACCAAAGGAAGGCTTTGGGTGCAAGTGAACTCCCCAGGGGAGCCTTTACGCAGACCCACATGCAACTGGACCCTCCGGGTTCGCTGTTTCCGAGCATCCCTAAACATAGCCCTTGCCGGCATCGAAGACGACTGAAAAATCAGGCCCCAGGAAATGCGTTCCGAACCCTTTTCGCCCGTTCAAAAGTGCCCCCAAAGGAAGACTTTGGGTACAAGAGAACTCCCCAGGGGAGACTTTACGCAGCCCCACATGCAACTGGACCCTCCGGGTTCGCTGTTTCCGAGCATCCCGAAACATAGCCCTAGCCGGCATCGAAGACGACTGAAAAATCAGGCCCCAGGAAATGCGTTGCGAGCCCTTTTCGCCCATCCAAAAGTGCCCCCAAAGGAAGGCTTTGGGTACAAGAGAACTCCCCAGGGGAGCCTTTACGCAGCCCCACATGCAACTGGACCCTTCGGGTTCGCTGTTTCCGAGCAACCCTAAATATATCCCTAGGCGGCATGGGAGAAGACTGAAAACACGGAACCCAGAAAACGCGTTGCAAGCCACATTGGACCATCCCAAAGTGTCACCAAAGGAAGGCTTTGGGTACAAGTGAACTCCCCAGGGGAGCCTTTACGCAGCCCCACATGCAACTGGACCCTCCGGGTTCGCTGTTTCCGAGCAACCCTAAAAGTAGCCCTAGCAGTCATCATAGACGAGTGAAAAGTCCGGCCCCAGGAAATGAGTTGTGAGCCACTTTGGACCATCCAAAAGTGTCACCAAAGGAAGACTTTGGGTACAAGAGAACTCCCCAGGGGAGCCTTTACGCAGCCCCACATGCAACTGGACACTCCGGGTTCGCTGTTTCCGAGCATCCCTAAACATAACCCTAGCCGGCATCGAAGACGACTGAAAAATCAGGCCCCAGGAAATGCGTTGCGAGCCCTTTTCGCCCATCCAAAAGTGCCCCCAAAGGAAGACTTTGGGTACAAGTGAACTCCCCAGGGGAGCCTTTACGCAGCCCCACATGCAACTGGACCCTCCGGGTTCGATTTTTCCGAGCAACCCTAAATATATTACTAGCCGGCATGGGAGAAGACTGAAAACCCGGGTCCCAGAAAACGCGTTGCAAGCCCCTTTGGACCATCCAAAAGTGTCACCAAAGGAAGGCTTTGGGTACAAGTGAACTCCCCAGGGGAGCCTTTACGCAGCCCCACATGCAACTGGACCCTCCGGGTTCGCTGTTTCCGAGCAACCCTAAACATATCCCTAGCCGGCATCGAAGACGACTGAAAAATCAGGCCCCAGGAAATGCGTTGCGAGCCCTTTTCGCCCATCCAAAAGTGCCCCCAAAGGAAGGCTTTGGGTACAAGAGAACTCCCCAGGGGAGCCTTTACGCAGCCCCACATGCAACTGGACCCTCCGGGTTCGCTGTTTCCGAGCATCACTAAACATAGGCCTAGCAGGCATCGAAGACGACTGTAAAATCAGGCCCCAGGAAATGCGTTGCGAGCCCTTTTCGCCCATCCAAAAGTGCCCCCAAAGGAAGGATTTGGGTACAAGACAACTCCCCAGAGGAGCCTTTACGCAGCCCCACATGGAACTGGACCATCCGGGTTCGATTATTCCGAGCAACGCTAAATATATCACTAGCCGGCATGGGAGAAGACTGAAAACCCGGGTCCCAGAAAACGCGTTGCAAGCCCCTTTGGACCATCCAAAAGTGTCACCAAAGGAAGGCTTTGGGTACAACTGAACTCCCCAGGGGAGCCTTTACGCAGCCCCACATGCAACTGGACCCTCCGGGTTCGCTGTTTCCGAGCATCCCTAAACATAGCCCTTGCCGGCATCGAAGACGACTGAAAAACCGGGCCCAAGAAAACGCGTTGCGAGTCCCTTTTCGCCCATCCAAAAGTGCCCCCAAAGGAAGGCTTTGGGTACAAGTGAACTCCCCAGGGGAGCCTTTACGCAGCCCCACATGAAACTGGACCCTCCGGGTTCGCTGTTCCTGAGCAAACCTAAACGTAGCCCTAGCCGTCATCGGAGACGAGTGAAAAATCAAGCCCAAGGAAATGCGTTGCGAGCCCTTTTCGCCCATCCAAAAGTGCCCCCAAAGGAAGGCTTTGGATACATCTGAAGTTCCCAGGGGAGCCTTTACGAAGCCCCACATGCAACTGGACCCTCCAGGTTCGCTGTTTCTGAGCAACCCTAAATATATCCCTAGACGGCTTGGGAGAATACTGTAAACACGGGCCCCAGAAAAAGCGTTTCAAGCCCCTTTGGACCATCCCAAAGTGTCACCAAAGGAAGGCTTTGGGTACAAGTGAACTCCCCAGGGGAGCCTTTACGCAGCCCCACATGCAACTGGACCCTCCAGGTTCGCTGTTCATGAGCAACCCTAAACGTATCCCTAGCACTCATCGTAGACGAGTGAAGAATCCGGCCCCAGGAAATGCGTTGCGAGTCCCTTTGGACCATCCAAAAGTGCCCCCTAAGGAAGGCTTTGGGTACAAGAGAACTCCCCAGGGGAGCCTTTACGCAGCCCCATATGCAACTGTACCCTCCGGGTTCGCTGTTTCCGAGCATCCCTAAACATAGCCCTAGCCAGCATCGAAGACGACTGAAAAATCAGGCCCCAGGAAATGCGTTGCGAGCCCTTTTCGCCCATCCAAAAGTGCCCCCAAAGGAAGGCTTTGGGTACAAGTGAACTCCCCAGGGGAGCCTTTACGCAGCCCCACATGCAACTGGACCCTCCGGGTTCGCTGTTTCTGAGCAACCCTAAATATATCCCTAGCCGGCATGGGAGAAGACTGTAAACACGGGCCCCAGAAAACGCGTTGCAAGCCACTTTGGACCATCCCAAAGTGTCACCAAAGGAAGGCTTTGGGTACAAGTGAACTCCCCAGGGGAGCCTTTACGCAGCCCCACATGCAACTGGACCCTCCGGGTTCGCTGTTCATGAGCAACCCTAAACGTAGCCCTTGCCGGCATCGAAGATGACTGAAAAATCAGGCCCCAGGAAATGCGTTACGAGCACTTTTCGCCCATCCAAATGTGCCCCCAAACGAAGACTTTGGGTACAAGAGAACTCCCCAGGGGAGCCTTTACGCAGCCCCACATGCAACTGGACCCTTCGGGTTCGCTGTTTCCGAGCAACCCTAAATATATCCCTAGGCGGCATGGGAGAAGACTGAAAACACGGAACCCAGAAAACGCGTTGCAAGCCACATTGGACCATCCCAAAGTGTCACCAAAGGAAGGCTTTGGGTACAAGTGAACTCCCCAGGGGAGCCTTTACGCAGCCCCACATGCAACTGGACCCTCCGGGTTCGCTGTTCATGAGCAACCCTAAACGTAGCCCATGCCGGCATCGAAGATGACTGAAAAATCAGGCCCCAGGAAATGCGTTACGAGCACTTTTCGCCCATCCAAATGTGCCCCCAAACGAAGACTTTGGGTACAAGAGAACTCCCCAGGGGAGCCTTTACGCAGCCCCACATGCAACTGGACCCTCCGGGTTCGATTTTTCCGAGCAACCCTAAATATATCACTAGCCGGCATGGGAGAAGACTGAAAACCCGGGTCCCAGAAAACGCGTTTCAAGCCCATTTGGACCATCCAAAAGTGTCACCAAAGGAAGGCTTTGGGTACAAGTGAACTCCCCAGGGGAGGCTTTACGCAGCCCCACATGCAACTGGACCCTCCGGGTTCGCTGTTTCCGAGCATCCCTAAAATAGCCCTAGCCGGCATCGAAGACGACTGAAAAACCGGGCCCAAGAAAACGCGTTGCGAGTCCCTTTTCGCCCATCCAAAAGTGTCCCCAAAGGAAGGCTTTGGGTAAAAGAGAACTCCCCAGGGGAGCCTTTACGCAGCCCCACATGCAACTGGACCCTCCGGGTTCGCTGTTTCCGAGCATCCTTAAACGTAGGCCTAGCAGGCATCGAAGACGACTGAAAAATCAGGCCCCAGGAAATGCGTTACGAGCCCTTTTCGCCCATCCAAAAGTGTCACCAAAGGAAGGCTTTGGGTACAAGTGAACTCCCCAGGGGAGCCTTTACGCAGCCCCGCATGGAACTGGACCGTCCGGGTTCTCTGTTTCCGAGCATCCCTAAACATAGCCCTACCGGCATCGATGACGACTGAAAAATCAGGCCCTACGAAATGCATTACGAGCCCTTTTCACCCATCCAAAAGTGCCCCCAAAGGAAGACTTTGGGTACAAGTGAACTCCCCAGGGGAGCCTTTACGCAGCCCCACATGCAACTGGACCCTCCGGGTTCGATTTTTCCGAGCAACACTAAATATATCACTAGCCGGCATGGGAGAAGACTGAAAACTCGGGTCCCAGAAAACGCGTTGCAAGCCCCTTTGGACCATCCCAAAGTGTCACCAAAGGAAGGCTTTGGGTACAAGTGAACTCCCCAGGGGAGCCTTTACGCAGCCCCACATGCAACTGGACCCTCCGGATCGCTGTTCATGAGCAAACCGAAACGTAGCCCTAGCCGTCATCGGAGACGAGTGAAAAATCAGGCCCAAGGAAACGCGTTGCGAGCCCCTTTGGACCATCCAAAACTGCCCCCAAAGGAAGGCTTTGGATACATCTGAAGTTCCCAGGGGAGCCTTTACGCAGCCCCACATGCAACTGGACCCTCCAGGTTCGCTGTTCATGAGCAACCCTAAACGTATCCCTAGCAGTCATCGTAGACGAGTGAAGAATCCGGCCCCAGGAAATGCGTTGCAAGCCCCTTTGGACCATCCAAAAGTGTCACCAAAGGAAGGCTTTGGGTACAAGAGAACTCCCCAGGGGAGCCTTTACGCAGCCCCACATGCAACTGGACCCTCCGGATTCGCTGTTTCCGAGCATCTCTAAACATAGCCCTTGCCAGCATCGAAGATGACTGAAAAATCAGGCCCCAGGAAATGCGTTACGAGCCATTTTTGCCCATCCAAAAGTGCCCCCAAAGGAAGACTTTGGGTACAAGAGAACTCCCCAGGGGAGCCTTTACGCAGCCCCGCATGCAACTGGACCGTCCGGGTTCTCTGATTCCGAGCATCCCTAAATATAGCCCTACCGGCATCGATGACGACTGAAAAATCAGGCCCCAGGAAATGCGTTACGAGCCCTTTTCACCCATCCAAAAGTGCCCCCAAAGGAAGACTTTGGGTACAAGAGAACTCCCCAGGGGAGCCTTTACGCAGCCCCACATGCAACTGGACCCTCCGGGTTCGATTTTTCCGAGCAACACTAAATATATCACTAGCCGGCATGGGAGAAGACTGAAAACTCGGGTCCCAGAAAACGCGTTGCAAGCCCCTTTGGACCATCCCAAAGTGTCACCAAAGGAAGGCTTTGGGTACAAGTGAACTCCCCAGGGGAGCCTTTATGCAGCCCCACATGCAACTGGACCCTCCGGATCGCTGTTCATGAGCAAACCTAAACATAGCCCTAGCCGTCATCGGAGACGAGTGAAAAATCAGGCCCAAGGAAATGCGTTGCGAACCCCTTTGGACCATCCAAAAGTGCCCCCAAAGGAAGGCTTTGGATACATCTGAAGTTCCCAGGGGAGCCTTTACGCAGCCCCACATGTAACTGGACCCTCCAGGTTCGCTGTTCATGAGCAACCCTAAACGTATCCCTAGCAGTTATCGTAGACGAGTGAAGAATCAGGCCCCAGGAAATGAGTTGTGAGCCCCTTTGGACCATCCAAAAGTGTCACCAAAGGAAGGCCTTGGATACATGTGAAGTTCCCAGGGGAGCCTTTACGCAGCCCCACATGCAACTGGACCCTCCGGGTTCGCTGTTTCCGAGCATCTCTAAACATAGCCCTTGCCAGCATCGAAGATGACTGAAAAATCAGGCCCCAGGAAATGCGTTACGAGCCATTTTTGCCCATCCAAAAGTGCCCCCAAAGGAAGACTTTGGGTACAAGAGAACTCCCCAGGGGAGCCTTTACGCAGCCCCGCATGCAACTGGACCGTCCGGGTTCTCTGTTTCCGAGCATCCCTAAACATAGCCCTACCGGCATCGATGACGACTGAAAAATCAGGCCCTACGAAATGCGTTACGAGCCCTTTTCACCCATCCAAAAGTGCCCCCAAAGGAAGACTTTGGGTACAAGTGAACTCCCCAGGGGAGCCTTTACGCAGCCCCACATGCAACTGGACCCTCCGGGTTCGATTTTTCCGAGCAACACTAAATATATCACTAGCCGGCATGGGAGAAGACTGAAAACTCGGGTCCCAGAAAACGGGTTGCAAGCCCCTTTGGACCATCCAAAAGTGTCACCAAAGGAAGGCTTTGGGTACAAGTGAACTCCCCAGGGGAGCCTTTACGCAGCCCCACATGCAACTGGACCCTCCGGATCGCTGTTCATGAGCAAACCTAAACGTAGCCCTAGCCGTCATCGGAGACGAGTGAAAAATCAGGCCCAAGGAAATGCGTTGCGAGACCCTTTGAACCATCCAAAACTGCCCCCAAAGGAAGGCTTTGGATACATCTGAAGTTCCCAGGGGAGCCTTTACGCAGCCCCACATGCAACTGCACCCTCCAGGTTCGCTGTTCATGAGCAACCCTAAACGTATCCCTAGCAGTCATCATAGACGAGTGAAGAATCCGGCCCCAGGAAATGCGTTGCGAGCCCCTTTGGACCATCCAAAAGTGTCACCAAAGGAAGGCTTTGGGTACAAGAGAACTCCCCAGGGGAGCCTTTACGCAGCCCCACATGCAACTGGACCCTCCGGATTCGCTGTTTTCGAGCATCCCTAAACATAGCCCTAGCCGGCATCGAAGACAACTGAAAAATCAGGCCCCAGGAAATGCGTTGCAAGCCCCTTTGGACCATCCAAAAGTGTCACCAAAGGAAGGCTTTGGGTACAAGAGAACTCCCCAGGGGAGCCTTTACGCAGCCCCACATGCAACTGGACCCTCCGGGTTCGCTGTTTCCGAGCATCTCTAAACATAGCCCTTGCCAGCATCGAAGATGACTGAAAAATCAGGCCCCAGGAAATGCGTTACGAGCCATTTTTGCCCATCCAAAAGTGCACCCAAAGGAAGACTTTGGGTACAAGAGAACTCCCCAGGGGAGCCTTTACGCAGCCCCACATGCAACTGGACCCTCCGGGTTCTCTGTTTCCGAGCATCCTTAAACATAGGCCTAGCAGGCATGGAAGACGACTGAAAAATCAGGCCCCAGGAAATGCGTTACGAGCCCTTTTCGCCCATCCAAAAGTGCCCCCAAAGGAAGGCTTTGGGTACAAGTGAACTCCCCAGGGGAGCCTTTATGCAGCCCCACATGCAACTGGACTGTCCGGGTTCTCTGTTTCCGAGCATCCCTAAACATAGCCCTACCGGCATCGATGACGACTGAAAAATCAGGCCCCAGGAAATGCGTTACAAGCCCTTTTCACCCATCCAAAAGTGCCCCCAAAGGAAGACTTTGGGTACAAGTGAACTCCCCAGGGGAGCCTTTACGCAGCCCCACATGCAACTGGACCCTCCGGGTTCGATTTTTCCGAGCAACACTAAATATATCACTAGCCGGCATGGGAGAAGACTGAAAACTCGGGTCCCAGAAAACGCGTTGCAAGCCCCTTTGGACCATCCCAAAGTGTCACCAAAGGAAGGCTTTGGGTACAAGTGAACTCCCCAGGGGAGCCATTACGCAGCCCCACATGCAACTGGACCCTCCGGGTTCGCTGTTTCCGAGCATCCCTATACATAGCCCTAGCCGGCATCGAAGACGACTGAAGAACCGGGCCCAAGAAAACGCGTTGCGAGTCCCTTTTCGCCCATCCAAAAGTGCCCCCAAAGGAAGGCTTTGGGTACAAGAGAACTCCCCAGGGGAGCCTTTACGCAGCCCCACATGCAACTGGACCCTCCGGGTTTGCTGTTCATGAGCAACCCTAAACGTAGCCCTTGCCGGCATCGAAGATGACTGAAAAATCAGGCCCCAGGAAATGCGTTACGAGCCCTTTTCTCCCATCCAAAAGTGCCCCCAAACGAAGACTTTGGGTACAAGTGAACTCCCCAGGGGAGCCTTTACGCAGCCCCACATGCAACTGGACCCTCCGGGTTCGCTGTTTCCGAGCATCCTTAAACATAGGCCTAGCAGGCATCGAAGACGACTGAAAAATCAGGCCCCAGGAAATGCGTTCCGAGCCCTTTTCGCCCATCCAAAAGTGCCCCCAAAGGAAGGCTTTGGGTACAAGTGAACTCCCCAGGGGAGCCTTTACGCAGCCCCACATGCAACTGGACCCTCCGGGTTCGCTGTTTCCGAGCATCCCTAAACATATCCCTAGCCGGCATCGAAGACGTGTTAAAAATCAGGCCCCAGAAAATGCGTTACAAGCCCTTTTCACCCATCCAAAAGTGCCCCCAAAGGAAGACTTTGGGTACAAGAGAACTCCCTAGGGGAGCCTTTACGCAGCCCCACATGGATCTGGACCCTTCGGGTTCGATTTTTCCGAGCAACCCTAAATATATCACTAGCCGGCATGGGAGAAGACTGAAAACTAGGGTCCCAGAAAATGCGTTGCAAGCCCCTTTGGACCATCCCAAAGTGTCACCAAAGGAAGGCTTTGGGTACAAGTGAACTCCCCAGGGGAGGCTTTACGCAGCCCCACATGCAACTGGACCCTCCGGATCGCTGTTCATGAGCAAACCTAAACGTAGCCCTAGCCGTCATCGGAGACGAGTGAAAAATCAGGCCCAAGGAAATGCGTTGCGAGCCCCTTTGGACCATCCAAAAGTGCCCCCAAAGGAAGGCTTTGGATACATCTGAAGTTCCCAGGGGAGCCTTTACGCAGCCCCACATGCAACTGGACCCTCCAGGTTCGCTGTTCATGAGCAACCCTAAAAGAATCCCTAGCACTCATCGTAGACGAGTGAAGAATCCGGCCCCAGGAAATGAGTTGTGAGCCCCTTTGGACCATCCAAAAGTGTCACCAAAGGAAGGCCTTGGATACATGTGAAGTTCCCAGGGGAGCCTTTACGCAGCCCCACATGCAACTGGACCCTCCGGGTTCACTGTTTCCGAGCATCTCTAAACATAGCCCTTGCCAGCATCGAAGATGACTGAAAAATCAGGCCCCAGGAAATGCGTTACGAGCCATTTTTGCCCATCCAAAAGTGCCCCCAAAGGAAGACTTTGGGTACAAGAGAACTCCCTAGGGGAGCCTTTACGCAGCCCCGCATGCAACTGGACCGTCCGGGTTCTCTGTTTCCGAGCATCCCTAAACATAGCCCTACCGGCATCGATGACGACTGAAAAATCAGGCCCTAGGAAATGCGTTACGAGCCCTTTTCACCCATCCAAAAGTGCCCCCAAAGGAAGACTTTGGGTACAAGTGAACTCCCCAGGGGAGCCTTTACGCAGCCCCACATGCAACTGGACCCTCCGGGTTCGATTTTTCCGAGCAACACTAAATATATCACTAGCCGGCATGGGAGAAGACTGAAAACTCGGGTCCCAGAAAACGGGTTGCAAGCCCCTTTGGACCATCCAAAAGTGTCACCAAAGGAAGGCTTTGGGTACAAGTGAACTCCCCAGGGGAGCCTTTACGCAGCCCCACATGCAACTGGACCCTCCGGATCGCTGTTCATGAGCAAACCTAAACGTAGCCCTAGCCGTCATCGGAGACGAGTGAAAAATCAGGCCCAAGGAAATGCGTTGCGAGCCCCTTTGGACCATCCAAAACTGCCCCCAAATGAAGGCTTTGCATACATCTGAAGTTCCCAGGGGAGCCTTTACGCAGCCCCACATGCAACTGGACCCTCCAGGTTCGCTGTTCATGAGCAACCCTAAACGTATCCCTAGCAGTCATCGTAGACGAGTGAAGAATCCGGCCCCAGGAAATGCGTTGCGAGCCCCTTTGGATCATCCAAAAGTGTCACCAAAGGAAGGCTTTGGGTACAAGAGAACTCCCCAGGGGAGCCTTTACGCAGCCCCACATGCAACTGGACCCTCCGGATTCGCTGTTTTCGAGCATCCCTAAACATAGCCCTAGCCGGCATCGAAGACAACTGAAAAATCAGGCCCCAGGAAATGCGTTGCAAGCCCCTTTGGACCATCCAAAAGTGTCACCAAAGGAAGGCTTTGGGTACAAGAGAACTCCCCAGGGGAGCCTTTACGCAGCCCCACATGCAACTGGACCCTCCGGGTTCGCTGTTTCCGAGCATCTCTAAACATAGCCCTTGCCAGCATCGAAGATGACTGAAAAATCAGGCCCCAGGAAATGCGTTACGAGCCATTTTTGCCCATCCAAAAGTGCCCCCAAAGGAAGACTTTGGGTACAAGAGAACTCCCCAGGGGAGCCTTTACGCAGCCCCACATGCAACTGGACTGTCCGGGTTCTCTGTTTCCGAGCATCCCTAAACATAGCCCTACCGGCATCGATGACGACTGAAAAATCAGGCCCCAGAAAATGCGTTACAAGCCCTTTTCACCCATCCAAAAGTGCCCCTAAAGGAAGACTTTGGGTACAAGAGAACTCCCCAGGGGAGCCTTTACGCAGCCCCACATGCAACTGGACCCTCCGGGTTCGATTTTTCCGAGCAACACTAAATATATCACTAGCCGGCATGGGAGAAGACTGAAAACTCGGGTCCCAGAAAACGCGTTGCAAGCCCCTTTGGACCATCCCAAAGTGTCACCAAAGGAAGGCTTTGGGTACAAGAGAACTCCCCAGGGGAGCCTTTACGCAGCCCCACATGCAACTGGACCCTCCGGGTTCGCTGTTTCCGAGCATCCCTATACATAGCCCTAGCCGGCATCGAAGACGACTGAAAAACCGGGCCCCAGAAAACGCGTTGCGAGTCCCTTTGGACCATCCAAAAGTGCCCCCAAAGGAAGGCTTTGGGTACAAGTGAACTCCCCAGGGGAGCCTTTACGCAGCCCCACATGCAACTGGACCCTCCGGGTTCGCTGTTTTCGAGCATCCCTAAACATAGCCCTAGCCGGCATCGAAGTGATTGAAAAATCAGGCCCCAGGAAATGCGTTTCGAGCCCTTTTGACCCATCCAAAAGTGCCCCCAAAAGAAGACTTTGGGTACAAGAGAACTCCCCAGGGGAGCCTTTACGCAGCCCCACATGCAACTGGACCCTCCGGGTTCGATTTTTCCGAGCAACCCTAAATATATCACTAGCCGGCATGGGAGAAGACTGAAAACCCGGGTCCCAGAAAACGCGTTTCAAGCCCCTTTGGACCATCCAAAAGTGTCACCAAAGGAAGGCTTTGGGTACAAGTGAACTCCCCAGGGGAGCCTTTACGCAGCCCCACATGCAACTGGACCCACCGGGTTCGCTGTTTCCGAGCATCCCTAAAAATAACCCAAGCCGGCATCGAAGACGACTGAAGAACCGGGCCCAAGAAAACGCGTTGCGAGTCCCTTTTCGCCCATCCAAAAGTGCCCCCAAAGGAAGGCTTTGGGTACAAGAGAACTCCCCAGGGGAGCCTTTACGCAGCCCCACATGCAACTGGACGCTCCGGGTTTGCTGTTCATTAGCAACCCTAAACGTAGCCCTTGCCGCCATCGAAGATGACTGAAAAATCAGGCCCCAGGAAATGCGTTACGAGCCCTTTTCTCCCATCCAAAAGTGCCCCCAAACGAAGACTTTGGGTACAAGTGAACTCCCCAGGGGAGCCTTTACGCAGCCCCACATGCAACTGGACCCTCCGGGTTCGCTGTTTCCGAGCATCCTTAAACATAGGCCTAGCATGCATCGAAGACGACTGAAAAATCAGGCCCCAGGAAATGCGTTACGAGCCCTTTTCGCCCATCCAAAAGTGCCCCCAAAGGAAGGCTTTGGGTACAAGTGAACTCCCCAGGGGAGCCTTTACGCAGCCCCACATGCAACTGGACCCTCCGGGTTCGCTGTTTCCGAGCATCCCTAAACATATCCCTAGCCGGCATCGAAGACGTGTTAAAAATCAGGCCCCAGAAAATGCGTTACAAGCCCTTTTCACCCATCCAAAAGTGCCCCCAAAGGAAGACTTTGGGTACAAGAGAACTCCCCAGGGGAGCCTTTACGCAGCCCCACATGGATCTGGACCCTTCGGGTTCGATTTTTCCGAGCAACCCTAAATATATCACTAGCCGGCATGGGAGAAGACTGAAAACCCGGGTCCCAGAAAATGCGTTGCAAGCCCCTTTGGACCATCCAAAAGTGTCACCAAAGGAAGGCTTTGGGTACAAGTGAACTCCCCAGGGGAGCCTTTACGCAGCCCCACATGCAACTGGACCCTCCGGGTTCGCTGTTTCCGAGCATCCCTAAAAGTAGCCCAAGCTGTCATAGAAGACGACTGAAAAACCGGGCCCAAGAAAACGCGTTGCGAGTCCCTTTTCAACCATCCAAAAGTGCCCCCAAAGGAAGGCTTTGGGTACAAGAGAACTCCCCAGGGGAGCCTTTACGCAGCCCCACATGCAACTGGACCCTCCGGGTTCGCTGTTCATGTGCAAACCTAAACGTAGCCCTAGCCGTCATCAGAGACGAGTGAAAAATCAGGCCCCAGGAAATGCGTTTCGAGCCCCTTTGGACCATCCAAAACTGCCCCCAAAGGAAGGCTTTGGGTACAAGTGAACTCCCCAGGGGAGCCTTTACGCAGCCCCACATGCAACTGGACCCTCCAGGTTCGCTGTTCATGAGCAACCCTAAACGTATCCCTAGCAGTCATCGTAGACGAGTGAAGAATCCGGCCCCAGGAAATGAGTTGTGAGCCCCTTTGGACCATCCAAAAGTGTCACCAAAGGAAGGCCTTGGGTACATGTGAAGTTCCCAGGGGAGCCTTTACGCAGCCCCACATGCAACTGGACCCTCCGGGTTCGCTGTTTTCGAGCATCCCTAAACATAGCCCTTGCCGGCATTGAAGACGACTGAAAAATCAGGCCCCAGGAAACGCGTTGCAAGCCCTTTTCGCCCATCCAAAAGTGCCCCCAAAGGAAGACTTTGGGTACAAGAGAACTCCCCAGGGGAGCCTTTACGCAGCCCCACATGCAACTGGACCGTCCGGGTTCTCTGTTTCCGAGCATCCCTAAACATAGCCCTACCGGCATCGATGACGACTGAAAAATCAGGCCCTAGGAAATGCGTTACGAGCCCTTTTCACCCATCCAAAAGTGCCCCCAAAGGAAGACTTTGGGTACAAGTGAACTCCCCAGGGGAGCCTTTACGCAGCCCCACATGCAACTGGACCCTCCGGGTTCGATTTTTCCGAGCAACACTAAATATATCACTAGCCGGCATGGGAGAAGACTGAAAACTCGGGTCCCAGAAAACGGGTTGCAAGCCCCTTTGGACCATCCAAAAGTGTCACCAAAGGAAGGCTTTGGGTACAAGTGAACTCCCCAGGGGAGCCTTTACGCAGCCCCACATGCAACTGGACCCTCCGGATCGCTGTTCATGAGCAAACCTAAACGTAGCCCTAGCCGTCATCGGAGACGAGTGAAAAATCAGGCCCAAGGAAATGCGTTGCGAGCCCCTTTGGACCATCCAAAACTGCCCCCAAATGAAGGCTTTGCATACATCTGAAGTTCCCAGGGGAGCCTTTACGCAGCCCCACATGCAACTGGACCCTCCAGGTTCGCTGTTCATGAGCAACCCTAAACGTATCCCTAGCAGTCATCGTAGACGAGTGAAGAATCCGGCCCCAGGAAATGCGTTGCGAGCCCCTTTGGACCATCCAAAAGTGTCACCAAAGGAAGGCTTTGGGTACAAGAGAACTCCCCAGGGGAGCCTTTACGCAGCCCCACATGCAACTGGACCCTCCGGATTCGCTGTTTTCGAGCATCCCTAAACATAGCCCTAGCCGGCATCGAAGACAACTGAAAAATCAGGCCCCAGGAAATGCGTTGCAAGCCCCTTTGGACCATCCAAAAGTGTCACCAAAGGAAGGCTTTGGGTACAAGAGAACTCCCCAGGGGAGCCTTTACGCAGCCCCACATGCAACTGGACCCTCCGGGTTCGCTGTTTCCGAGCATCTCTAAACATAGCCCTTGCCAGCATCGAAGATGACTGAAAAATCAGGCCCCAGGAAATGCGTTACGAGCCATTTTTGCCCATCCAAAAGTGCCCCCAAAGGAAGACTTTGGGTACAAGAGAACTCCCCAGGGGAGCCTTTACGCAGCCCCACATGCAACTGGACTGTCCGGGTTCTCTGTTTCCGAGCATCCCTAAACATAGCCCTACCGGCATCGATGACGACTGAAAAATCAGGCCCCAGGAAATGCGTTACAAGCCCTTTTCACCCATCCAAAAGTGCCCCTAAAGGAAGACTTTGGGTACAAGAGAACTCCCCAGGGGAGCCTTTACGCAGCCCCACATGCAACTGGACCCTCCGGGTTCGATTTTTCCGAGCAACACTAAATATATCACTAGCCGGCATGGGAGAAGACTGAAAACTCGGGTCCCAGAAAACGCGTTGCAAGCCCCTTTGGACCATCCCAAAGTGTCACCAAAGGAAGGCTTTGGGTACAAGTGAACTCCCCAGGGGAGCCTTTACGCAGCCCCACATGCAACTGGACCCTCCGGGTTCGCTGTTTCCGAGCATCCCTATACATAGCCCTAGCCGGCATCGAAGACGACTGAAAAACCGGGCCCCAGAAAACGCGTTGCGAGTCCCTTTGGACCATCCAAAAGTGCCCCCAAAGGAAGGCTTTGGGTACAAGTGAACTCCCCAGGGGAGCCTTTACGCAGCCCCACATGCAACTGGACCCTCCGGGTTCGCTGTTTTCGAGCATCCCTAAACATAGCCCTAGCCGGCATCGATGACGACTGAAAAATCAGGCCCCAGGAAATGCGTTTCGAGCCCTTTTGACCCATCCAAAAGTGCCCCCAAAAGAAGACTTTGGGTACAAGAGAACTCCCCAGGGGAGCCTTTACGCAGCCCCACATGCAACTGGACCCTCCGGGTTCGATTTTTCCGAGCAACCCTAAATATATCACTAGCCGGCATGGGAGAAGACTGAAAACCCGGGTCCCAGAAAACGCGTTGCAAGCCCCTTTGGACCATCCAAAAGTGTCACCAAAGGAAGGCTTTGGGTACAAGTGAACTCCCCAGGGGAGCCTTTACGCAGCCCCACATGCAACTGGACCCACCGGGTTCGCTGTTTCCGAGCATCCCTAAAAATAACCCAAGCCGGCATCGAAGACGACTGAAGAACCGGGCCCAAGAAAACGCGTTGCGAGTCCCTTTTCGCCCATCCAAAAGTGCCCCCAAAGGAAGGCTTTGGGTACAAGAGAACTCCCCAGGGGAGCCTTTACGCAGCCCCACATGCAACTGGACGCTCCGGGTTTGCTGTTCATGAGCAACCCTAAACGTAGCCCTTGCCGCCATCGAAGATGACTGAAAAATCAGGCCCCAGGAAATGCGTTACGAGCCCTTTTCTCCCATCCAAAAGTGCCCCCAAACGAAGACTTTGGGTACAAGTGAACTCCCCAGGGGAGCCTTTACGCAGCCCCACATGCAACTGGACCCTCCGGGTTCGCTGTTTCCGAGCATCCTTAAACATAGGCCTAGCAGGCATCGAAGACGACTGAAAAATCAGGCCCCAGGAAATGCGTTCCGAGCCCTTTTCGCCCATCCAAAAGTGCCCCCAAAGGAAGGCTTTGGGTACAAGTGAACTCCCCAGGGGAGCCTTTACGCAGCCCCACATGCAACTGGACCCTCCGGGTTCGCTGTTTCCGAGCATCCCTAAACATATCCCTAGCCGGCATCGAAGACGTGTTAAAAATCAGGCCCCAGAAAATGCGTTACAAGCCCTTTTCACCCATCCAAAAGTGCCCCCAAAGGAAGACTTTGGGTACAAGAGAACTCCCCAGGGGAGCCTTTACGCAGCCCCACATGGATCTGGACCCTTCGGGTTCAATTTTTCCGAGCAACCCTAAATATATCACTAGCCGGCATGGGAGAAGACTGAAAACCCGGGTCCCAGAAAATCCGTTGCAAGCCCCTTTGGACCATCCAAAAGTGTCACCAAAGGAAGGCTTTGGGTACAAGTGAACTCCCCAGGGGAGCCTTTACGCAGCCCCACATGCAACTGGACCCTCCGGGTTCGCTGTTTCCGAGCATCCCTAAAAGTAGCCCAAGCTGTCATCGAAGACGACTGAAAAACCGGGCCCAAGAAAACGCGTTGCGAGTCCCTTTTCAACCATCCAAAAGTGCCCCCAAAGGAAGGCTTTGGGTACAAGAGAACTCCCCAGGGGAGCCTTTACGCAGCCCCACATGCAACTGGACCCTCCGGGTTCGCTGTTCATGTGCAAACCTATACGTAGCCCTAGCCGTCATCAGAGACGAGTGAAAAATCAGGCCCCAGGAAATGCGTTTCGAGCCCCTTTGGACCATCCAAAACTGCCCCCAAAGGAAGGCTTTGGGTACAAGTGAACTCCCCAGGGGAGCCTTTACGCAGCCCCACATGCAACTGGACCCTCCAGGTTCGCTGTTCATGAGCAACCCTAAACGTATCCCTAGCAGTCATCGTAGACGAGTGAAGAATCCGGCCCCAGGAAATGAGTTGTGAGCCCCTTTGGACCATCCAAAAGTGTCACCAAAGGAAGGCCTTGGGTACATGTGAAGTTCCCAGGGGAGCCTTTACGCAGCCCCACATGCAACTGGACCCTCCGGGTTCGCTGTTTTCGAGCATCCCTAAACATAGCCCTAGCCGGCATTGAAGACGACTAAAAAACCTGGCCCAAGAAAAAGCGTTGCGAGTCCCTTTGGACCATCCAAAAGTGCCCCCAAAGGAAGGCTTTGGGTACAAGAGAACTCCCCAGGGGAGCCTTTACGCAGCCCCATATGCAACTGGACCCTCCGGGTTCGCTGTTTCCGAGCATCCCTAAACGTAGCCCTAGCCAGCATCGAAGACGACTGAAAAATCAGGCCCCAGGAAATGCGTTGCGAGCCCTTTTCGCCCATCCAAAAGTGCCCCCAAAGGAAGGCTTTGGGTACAAGTGAACTCCCCAGGGGAGCCTTTACGCAGCCCCACATGCAACTGGACCCTCCGGGTTCGCTGTTTCTGAGCAACCCTAAATATATCCCTAGCCGGCATGGGAGAAGACTGTAAACACGGGCCCCAGAAAACGCGTTGCAAGCCACTTTGGACCATCCCAAAGTGTCACCAAAGGAAGGCTTTGGGTACAAGTGAACTCCCCAGGGGAGCCTTTACGCAGCCCCACATGCAACTGGACCCTCCGGGTTCGCTGTTCATGAGCAACCCTAAACGTAGCCCTTGCCGGCATCGAAGATGACTGAAAAATCAGGCCCCAGGAAATGCGTTACGAGCCCTTTTCGCCCATCCAAATGTGCCCCCAAACGAAGACTTTGGGTACAAGAGAACTCCCCAGGGGAGCCTTTACGCAGCCCCACATGCAACTGGACCCTCCGGGTTCGCTGTTTCCGAGCATCCCTAAACATAGCCCTACCGGCATCGATGACGACTGAAAAATCAGGCCCCAGGAAATGCGTTACGAGCCCTTTTCGCCCATCCAAAAGTGCCCCCAAAGGAAGGCTTTGGGTACAAGTGAACTCCCCAGGGGAGCCTTTACGCAGCCCCACATGGAACTGGACCCTTCGGGTTCGATTTTTCCGAGCAACCCTATATATATCACTAGCCGGCATGGGAGAAGACTGAAAACCCGGGTCCCAGAAAACGCGTTGCAAGCCCATTTGGACCATCCAAAAGTGTCACCAAAGGAAGGCTTTGGGTACAAGTGAACTCCCCAGGGGAGCCTTTACGCAGCCCCACATGCAACTGGACCCTCCGGGTTCGCTGTTTCCGAGCATCCCTAAAATAGCCCTAGCCGGCATCGAAGACGACTGAAAAACCGGGCCCAAGAAAATGCGTTGCGAGTCCCTTTTCGCCCATCCAAAAGTGTCCCCAAAGGAAGGCTTTGGGTACAAGAGAACTCCCCAGGGGAGCCTTTACGCAGCCCCACATGCAACTGGACCCTCCGGATCGCTGTTCATGAGCAAACCTAAACGTAGCCCTAGCCGTCATCGGAGACGACTGAAAAATCAGGCCCAAGGAAATGCGTTGCGAGCCCCTTTGGACCATCCAAAACTGCCCCCAAAGGAAGGCTTTGGATACATCTGAAGTTACCAGGGGAGCCTTTACGCAGCCCCACATGCAACTGGACCCTCCAGGTTCGCTGTTCATGAGCAACCCTAAACGTATCCCTAGCAGTCATCATAGACGAGTGAAGAATCCGGCCCCAGGAAATGAGTTGTGAGCCCCTTTGGACCATCCAAAAGTGTCACCAAAGGAAGGCCTTGGGTACATGTGAAGTTCCCAGGGGAGCCTTTACGCAGCCCCACATGCAACTAGACCCTCCGGATTCGCTGTTTTCGAGCATCCCTAAACATAGCCCTAGCCGGCATCGAAGACAACTGAAAAATCAGGCCCCAGGAAATGCGTTGCAAGCCCCTTTGGACCATCCAAAAGTGTCACCAAAGGAAGGCTTTGGGTACAAGAGAACTCCCCAGGGGAGCCTTTACGCAGCCCCACATGCAACTGGACCCTCCGGGTTCGCTGTTTCCGAGCATCCCTAAAAATATCCCAAACCGGCATCGAAGACGACTGAAGAACCTGGCCCAAGAAAACGCGTTGCGAGTGCCTTTTCGCCCATCCAAAAGTGCCCCCAAAGGAAGGCTTTGGGTACAAGAGAACTCCCCAGGGGAGCCTTTACGCAGCCCCACATGCAACTGGACCCTCCGGGTTTACTGTTCATGAGCAACCCTAAACGTAGCCCTTGCCGGCATCAAAGATGACTGAAAAATCAGGCCCCAGGAAATGCGTTACGAGCCCTTTTCTCCCATCCAAAAGTGCCCCCAAACGAAGACTTTGGGTACAAGAGAACTCCCCAGGGGAGCCTTTACGCAGCCCCACATGCAACTGGACCCTCCGGGTTCGCTGTTTCCGAGCATCCTTAAACATAGGCCTAGCAGGCATCGAAGACGACTGAAAAATCAGGCCCCAGGAAATGCGTTACGAGCCCTTTTCGCCCATCCAAAAGTGCCCCCAAAGGAAGGCTTTGGGTACAAGTGAACTCCCCAGGGGAGCCTTTACGCAGCCCCACATGCAACTGGACCCTTCGGGTTCGCTGTTTCCGAGCATCCCTAAACATAGCCCTAGCCGGCATCGAAGACGTGTTAAAAATCAGGCCCCAGAAAATGCGTTACAAGCCCTTTTCACCCATCCAAAAGTGCCCCCAAAGGAAGACTTTGGGTACAAGAGAACTCCCCAGGGGAGCCTTTACGCAGCCCCACATGGAACTGGACCCTTCGGGTTCGATTTTTCCGAGCAACCCTAAATATATCACTAGCCGGCATGGGAGAAGACTGAAAACCCGGGTCCCAGAAAATGCGTTGCAAGCCCCTTTGGACCATCCCAAAGTGTCACCAAAGGAAGGCTTTGGGTACAAGTGAACTCCCCAGGGGAACCTTTACGCAGCCCCACATGCAACTGGACCCTCCGGGTTCGCTGTTTCCGAGCATCCCTAAAAATAGCCCAAGCCGGCATCGAAGAGAACTGAAAAACCGGGCCCAAGAAAACGCGTTGCGAGTCCCTTTTCGCCCATCCAAAAGTGCCCCCAAAGGAAGGCTTTGGGTACAAGAGAACTCCCCAGGGGAGCCTTTACGCAGCCCCACATGCAACTGGACCCTCCAGGTTCGCTGTTCATGAGCAACCCTAAACGTATCCCTAGCAGTCATCGTAGACGAGTGAAGAATCCGGCCCCAGGAAATGAGTTGTGAGCCCCTTTGGACCATCCAAAAGTGTCACCAAAGGAAGGCTTTGGGTACATGTGAAGTTCCCAGGGGAGCCTTTACGCAGCCCCACATGCAACTGGACCCTCCGGGTTCGCTGTTTTCGAGCTTCCCTAAACATAGCCCTAGCCGGCATCGAAGACGACTGAAAAATCAGGCCCCAGGAAATGCGTTGCAAGCCCCTTTGGACCATCCAAAAGTGTCACCAAAGGAAGGCTTTGGGTACAAGAGAACTCCCCAAGGGAGCCTTTACGCAGCCCCACATGCAACTGGACCCTCCGGGTTCGCTGTTTCCGAGCATCCCTATACATAGCCCTAGCCGGCATCGAAGACGACTGAAAAACCGGGGCCCAGAAAACGCGTTGCGAGTCCCTTTGGACCATCCAAAAGTGCCCCCAAAGGAAGGCTTTGGGTACAAGTGAACTCCCCAGGGGAGCCTTTACGCAGCCCCACATGCAACTGGACCCTCCGGGTTCGCTGTTTCTGAGCAACCCTAAATATATCCCTAGCCGGCATGGGAGAAGACTGTAAACACGGGCCCCAGAAAAAGCGTTGCAAGCCACTTTGGACCATCCCAAAGTGTCACCAAAGGAAGGCTTTGGGTACAAGTGAACTCCCCAGGGGAGCCTTTACGCAGCCCCACATGCAACTGGACCCTCCGGGTTCGCTGTATTCGAGCATCCCTAAACATAGCCCTAGCCGGCATCGAAGACGACTGAAAAATCAGGCCCCAGGAAATGCGTTACGAGCCCTTTTCGCCCATCCAAATGTGCCCCCAAACGAAGACTTTGGGTACAAGAGAACTCCCCAGGGGAGCCTTTACGCAGCCCCACATGCAACTGGACCCTCCGGGTTCGCTGTTTCCGAGCATCCCTAAACATAACCCTACCGGCATCGATGACGACTGAAAAATCAGGCCCCAGGAAATGCGTTACGAGCCCTTTTCGCCCATCCAAAAGTGCCCCCAAAGGAAGGCTTTGGGTACAAGAGAACTCCCCAGGGGAGCCTTTACGCAGCCCCACATGGAACTGGACCCTCCGGGTTCGATTTTTCCGAGCAACCCTAAATATATCACTAGCCGGCATGGGAGAAGACTGAAAACCCGGGTCCCAGAAAACGCGTTGCAAGCCCATTTGGACCATCCAAAAGTGTCACCAAAGGAAGGCTTTGGGTACAAGTGAACTCCCCAGGGGAGCCTTTACGCAGCCCCACATGCAACTGGACCCTCCGGGTTCGCTGTTTCCGAGCATCCTTAAACATAGGCCTAGCAGGCATCGAAGACGACTGAAAAATCAGGCCCCAGGAAATGCGTTACGAGCGCTTTTCGCCCATCCAAAAGTGCCCCCAAAGGAAGGCTTTGGGTACAAGTGAACTCCCCAGGGGAGCCTTTACGCAGCCCCACATGCAACTGGACCCTCCGGGTTCGCTGTTTCCGAGCATCCTTAAACATAGGCCTAGCAGGCATCGAAGACGACTGAAAAATCAATCCCCAGGAAATGCGTTACGAGCCCTTTTCGCCCATCCAAAAGTGCCCCCAAAGGAAGGCTTTGGGTACAAGTGAACTCCCCAGGGGAGCCTTTACGCAGCCCCACATGCAACTGGACCCTCCGGATCGCTGTTCATGAGCAAACCTAAACGTATCCCTAGCCAGCATCGATGACGACTGAAAAATCAGGCCCCAGGAAATGAGTTGTGAGCCCCTTTGGACCATCCAAAACTGCCCCCAAAGGAAGGCTTTGGATACATCTGAAGTTCCCAGGGGAGCCTTTACGCAGCCCCACATGCAACTGGACGCTCCGGTTCGCTGTTTCTGAGCAACCCTAAATATATCCCTAGACGGCATGGGAGAATACTGTAAACACGGGCCCCAGAAAACGCGTTGCAGGCCCCTTTGGACCATCCCAAAGTGTCACCAAAGGAAGGCTTTGGGTACAAGAGAACTCCCCAGGGGAGCCTTTACGCAGCCCCACATGCAACTGGACCCTCCGGGTTCGCTGTTTCCGAGCATCCCTATACATAGCCCTAGCCGGCATCGAAGACGACTGAAAAACCGGGCCCCAGAAAACGCGTTGCGAGTCCCTTTGGACCATCCAAAAGTGCCCCCAAAGGAAGGCTTTGGGTACAAGAGAACTCCCCAGGGGAGCCTTTACGCAGCCCCATATGCAACTGGACCCTCCGGGTTCGCTGTTTCCAAGCATCCCTAAACATAGCCCTAGCCAGCATTGAAGACGACTGAAAAATCAGGTCCCAGGAAATGCGTTGCGAGCTCTTTTCGCCCATCCAAAAGTGCCCCCAAAGGAAGGCTTTGGGTACAAGTGAACTCCCCAGGGGAGCCTTTACGCAGCCCCACATGCAACTGGACCCTCCGGGTTCGCTGTTTCTGAGCAACCCTAAATATATCCCTAGCCGGCATGGGAGAAGACTGTAAACACGGGCCCCAGAAAACGCGTTGCAAGCCACTTTGGACCATCCCAAAGTGTCACCAAAGGAAGACTTTGGGTACAAGTGAACTCCCCAGGGGAGCCTTTACGCAGCCCCACATGCAACTGGACCCTCCGGGTTCGCTGTTCATGAGCAACCCTAAACGTAGCCCTTGCCGGCATCGAAGATGACTGAAAAATCAGGCCCCAGGAAATGCGTTACGAGCCCTTTTCGCCCATCCAAATGTGTCCCCAAACGAAGACTTTGGGTACAAGAGAACTCCCCAGGGGAGCCTTTACGCAGCCCCACATGCAACTGGACCCTCCGGGTTCGCTGTTTCCGAGCATCCCTAAACATAGCCCTAGCCGGCATCGAAGACGACTGAAAAACCGGGCCCAAGAAAACGCGTTGCGAGTCCCTTTTCGCCCATCCAAAAGTGTCCCCAAAGGAAGGCTTTGGGTACAAGAGAACTCCCCAGGGGAGCCTTTACGCAGCCCCACATGCAACTGGACCCTCCGGATCGCTGTTCATGAGCAAACCTAAACGTAGCCCTAGCCGTCATCGGAGACGAGTGAAAAATCAGGCCCAAGGAAATGCGTTGCGAGCCCCTTTGGACCATCCAAAACTGCCCCCAAAGGAAGGCTTTGGATACATCTGAAGTTCCCAGGGGAGCCTTTACGCAGCCCCACATGCAACTGGACCCTCCAGGTTCGCTGTTCATGAGCAACCCTAAACGTATCCCTAGCAGTCATCGTAGACGAGTGAAGAATCCGGCCCCAGGAAATGAGTTGTGAGCCCCTTTGGACCATCCAAAAGTGTAACCAAAGGAAGGCCTTGGGTACATGTGAAGTTCCCAGGGGAGCCTTTACGCAGCCCCACATGCAACTGGACCCTCCGGATTCGCTGTTTTCGAGCATCCCTAAACATAGCCCTAGCCGGCATCGAAGACGACTGAAAAATCAGGCCCCAGGAAATGCGTTGCAAGCCCCTTTGGACCATCCAAAAGTGTCACCAAAGGAAGGCTTTGGGTACAAGAGAACTCCCCAGGGGAGCCTTTACGCAGCCCCACATGCAACTGGACCCTCTGGGTTCGCTGTTTCCGAGCATCTCTAAACATAGCCCTTGTCAGCATCGAAGATGACTGAAAAATCAGGCCCCAGGAAATGCGTTACGAGCCATTTTTGCCCATCCAAAAGTGCCCCCAAAGGAAGACTTTGGGTACAAGAGAACTCCCCAGGGGAACCTTTACGCAGACCCACATGCAACTGGACCCTCCGGGTTCGCTGTTTCCGAGCATCCTTAAACATAGGCCTAGCAGGCATCGAAGACGACTGAAAAATCAGGCCCCAGGAAATTCGTTACGAGCCCTTTTCGCCCATCCAAAAGTGCCCCCAAATGAAGGCTTTGGGTACAAGTGAACTCCCCAGGGGAGCCTTTACGCAGCCCCACATGCAACTGGACCGTCCGGGTTCTCTGTTTCCGAGCATCCCTAAACATAGCCCTACCGGCATCGAAGATGACTGAAAAATCAGGCCCCAGGAAATGCGTTACGAGCCCTTTTCACCCATCCAAAAGTGCCCCCAAAGGAAGACTTTGGGTACAAGAGAACTCCCCAGGGGAGCCTTTACGCAGCCCCACATGGAACTGGACCCTCCGGGTTCGATTTTTCCGAGCAACACTAAATATATCACTAGCCGGCAAGGGAGAAGACTGAAAACTCGGGTCCCAGAAAACGCGTTGCAAGCCCCTTTGGACCATCCAAAAGTGTCACCAAAGGAAGGCTTTGGGTACAAGTGAACTCCCCAGGGGAGCCTTTACGCAGCCCCACATGCAACTGGACCCTCCGGATCGCTGTTCATGAGCAAACCTAAACGTAGCCCTAGCCGTCATCGGAGACGAGTGAAAAATCAGGCCCAAGGAAGTGCGTTGCGAGCCCCTTTGGACCATCCAAAACTGCCCCCAAAGGAAGGCTTTGGATACATCTGAAGTTCCCAGGGGAGCCTTTACGCAGCCCCACATGCAACTGGACCCTCCAGGTTCGCTGTTCATGAGCAACCCTAAACGTATCCCTAGCAGTCATCGTAGACGAGTGAAGAATCCGGCCCCAGGAAATGAGTTGTGAGCCCCTTTGGACCATCCAAAAGTGTCACCAAAGGAAGGCCTTGGGTACATGTGAAGTTCCCAGGCTAGCCTTTACGCAGCCCCACATGCAACTGGACCCTCCGGGTTCGCTGTTTCCGAGCATCCCTAAACATAGGCCTAGCAGGCATCGAAGACGACTGAAAAATCAGGCCCCAGGAAATGCGTTACGAGCGCTTTTAGCCCATCCAAAAGTGCCCCCAAAGGAAGGCTTTGGGTACAAGTGAACTCCCCAGGGGAGCCTTTACGCAGCCCCACATGCAACTGGACCCTCCGGGTTCGCTGTTTCCGAGCATCCCTAAACATAGCCCTACCGGCATCGATGACGACTGAAAAATCAGGCCCCAGGAAATGCGTTACGAGCCCTTTTCACCCATCCAAAAGTGCCCCCAAAGGAAGACTTTGGGTACAAGAGAACTCCCCAGGGGAGCCTTTACGCAGCCCCACATGGAACTGGACCCTCCGGGTTCGATTTTTCCGAGCAACACTAAATATATCACTAGCCGGCATGGGAGAAGACTGAAAACTCGGGTCCCAGAAAACGCGTTGCAAGCCCCTTTGGACCATCCCAAAGTGTCACCAAAGGAAGGCTTTGGGTACAAGTGAACTCCCCAGGGGAGACTTTACGCAGCCCCACATGCAACTGGACCCTCCGGGTTCGCTGTTTCCGAGCATCCCTATACATAGCCCTAGCCGGCATCGAAGATGACTGAAAAACCGGGCCCCAGAAAACGCGTTACGAGTCCCTTTGGACCATCCAAAAGTGCCCCCAAAGGAAGGCTTTGGGTACAAGAGAACTCCCCAGGGGAGCCTTTACGCAGCCCCATATGCAACTGGACCCTCCGGGTTCGCTGTTTCCGAGCATCCCTAAACATAGCCCTAGCCAGCATCGAAGACGACTGAAAAATCAGGCCCCAGGAAATGCGTTGCGAGCCCCTTTGGACCATCCAAAAGTGCCCCCAAAGGAAGGCTTTGGGTACAAGTGAACTCCCCAGGGGAGCCTTTACGCAGCCCCACATGCAACTGGACCCTCCGGGTTCGCTGTTTCTGAGCAACCCTAAATATATCCCTAGCCGGCATGGGAGAAGACTGTAAACACGGGCCCCAGAAAACGCGTTGCAAGCCACTTTGGACCATCCCAAAGTGTCACCAAAGGAAGGCTTTGGGTACAAGTGAACTCCCCAGGGGAGCCTTTACGCAGCCCCACATGCAACTGGACCCTCCGGGTTCGCTGTTCATGAGCAACCCTAAACGTAGCCCTTGCCGGCATCGAAGATGACTGAAAAATCAGGCCCCAGGAAATGCGTTACGAGCCCTTTTCGCCCATCCAAATGTGCCCCCAAACGAAGACTTGGGTACAAGAGAACTCCCCAGGGGAGCCTTTACGCAGCCCCACATGCAACTGGACCCTCCGGGTTCGCTATTTCCGAGCATCCTTAAACATATGCCTAGCAGGCATCGAAAACGACTGAAAAATCAGGCCCCAGGAAATGCGTTACGAGCCCTTTTCGCCCATCCAAAAGTGCCCCCAAAGGAAGACTTTGGGTACAAGTGAACTCCCCAGGGGAGCCTTTACGCAGACCCACATGCAACTGGACCCTCCGGGTTCGATTTTTCCGAGCAACCCTTAATATATCACTAGCCGGCATGGGAGAAGACTGAAAACCTGGGTCCCAGAAAACGCGTTTCAAGCCCCTTTGGACCATCCAAAAGTGTCACCAAAGGAAGGCTTTGGGTACAAGTGAACTCCCCAGGGGAGCCTTTACGCAGACCCACATGCAACTGGACCCTCCGGGTTCGATTTTTCCGAGCAACCCTTAATATATCACTAGCCGGCATGGGAGAAGACTGAAAACCTAGGTCCCAGAAAACGCGTTTCAAGCCCCTTTGGACCATCCAAAAGTGTCACCAAAGGAAGACTTTGGGTACAAGTGAACTCCCCAGGGGAGCCTTTACGCAGACCCACATGCAACTGGACCCTCCGGGTTCGATTTTTCCGAGCAACCCTTAATATATCACTAGCAGGCATGGGAGAAGACTGAAAACCTAGGTCCCAGAAAACGCGTTTCAAGCCCCTTTGGACCATCCAAAAGTGCCCCCAAAGGAAGGCTTTGGGTACAAGAGAACTCCCCAGGGGAGCCTTTACGCAGCCCCACATGCAACTGGACCCTCCGGGTTTGCTGTTCATGAGCAACCCTAAACGTAGCCCTTGCCGGCATCGAAGATGACTGAAAAATCAGGCCCCAGGAAATGCGTTACGAGCCCTTTTCTCCCATCCAAAAGTGCCCCCAAACGAAGACTTTGGGTACAAGAGAACTCCCCAGGGGAACCTTTACGCAGCCCCACATGCAACTGGACCCTCCGGGTTCGCTGTTTCCGAGCATCCTTAAACATAGGCCTAGCAGGCATCGAAGACGACTGAAAAATCAGGCCCCAGGAAATGCGTTACGAGCCCTTTTCGCCCATCCAAAAGTGCCCCCAAAGGAAGGCTTTGGGTACAAGTGAACTCCCCAGGGGAGCCTTTACGCAGCCCCACATGCAACTGGACCCTCCGGGTTCTCTGTTTCCGAGCTTCCCAAAACATAGCCCTAGACGGCATCGAAGACGTATTAAAAATCAGGCCCCAGGAAATGCGTTACAAGCCCTTTTCACCCATCCAAAAGTGCCCCGAAAGGAAGACTTTGGGTACAAGAGAACTCCCCAGGGGAGCCTTTACGCAGCCCCACATGGAACTAGACCCTTCGGGTTCGATTTTTCCGCGCAACCCTAAATATATCACTAGCCGGCATGGGAGAAGACTGAAAACCCGGGTCCCAGAAAATGCGTTGCAAGCCCCTTTGGACCATCCAAAAGTGTCACCAAAGGAAGGCTTTGGGTACAAGTGAACTCCCCAGGGGAGCCTTTACGCAGCCCCACATGCAACTGGACCCTCCGGGTTCGCTGTTCATGAGCAACCCTAAACGTAGCCCTAGCAATCATCGTAGACGAGTGAAAAATCCGGCCCCAGGAAATGAGTTGCGAGCCCCTTTGGACCATCCAAAAGTGTCACCAAAGGAAGGCTTTGGGTACATGTGAACTCCCCAGGGGAGTCTTTACGCAGCCCCACATGCAACTGGACCCTCCGGGTTCGCTGTTTCCGAGCATCCCTAAACATAGCCCTAGCCGGCATCGAAGACGACTGAAAAATCAGGCCCCAGGAAATGCGTTGCAAGCCCCTTTGGACCATCCAAAAGTGTCACCAAAGGAAGGCTTTGGGTACAAGTGAACTCCCCAGGGGAGCCTTTACGCAGCCCCACATGCAACTGGACCCTCCGGGTTCGCTGTTTCCGAGCATCCCTATACATAGCCCTAGCCGGCATCGAAGATGACTGAAAAACCGGGCCCCAGAAAACGCGTTGCGAGTCCCTTTGGACCATCCAAAAGTGCCCCCAAAGGAAGGCTTTGGGTACAAGAGAACTCCCCAGGGGAGCCTTTACGCAGCCCCATATGCAACTGGACCCTCCGGGTTCGCTGTTTCCGAGCATCCCTAAACATAGCCCTAGCCAGCATCGAAGACGACTGAAAAATCAGGCCCCAGGAAATGCGTTGCGAGCCCCTTTGGACCATCCAAAAGTGCCCCCAAAGGAAGGCTTTGGGTACAAGTGAACTCCCCAGGGGAGCCTTTACGCAGCCCCACATGCAACTGGACCCTCCGGGTTCGCTGTTTCTGAGCAACCCTAAATATATCCCTAGCCGGCATGGGAGAAGACTGTAAACACGGGCCCCAGAAAACGCGTTGCAAGCCACTTTGGACCATCCCAAAGTGTCACCAAAGGAAGGCTTTGGGTACAAGTGAACTCCCCAGGGGAGCCTTTACGCAGCCCCACATGCAACTGGACCCTCCGGGTTCGCTGTTCATGAGCAACCCTAAACGTAGCCCTTGCCGGCATCGAAGATGACTGAAAAATCAGGCCCCAGGAAATGCGTTACGAGCCCTTTTCGCCCATCCAAATGTGCCCCCAAACGAAGACTTGGGTACAAGAGAACTCCCCAGGGGAGCCTTTACGCAGCCCCACATGCAACTGGACCCTCCGGGTTCGCTGTTTCCGAGCATCCTTAAACATATGCCTAGCAGGCATCGAAAACGACTGAAAAATCAGGCCCCAGGAAATGCGTTACGAGCCCTTTTCGCCCATCCAACAGTGCCCCCAAAGGAAGACTTTGGGTACAAGTGAACTCCCCAGGGGAGCCTTTACGCAGACCCACATGCAACTGGACCCTCCGGGTTCGATTTTTCCGAGCAACCCTAAATATATCACTAGCCGGCATGGGAGAAGACTGAAAACCTGGGTCCCAGAAAACGCGTTTCAAGCCCCTTTGGACCATCCAAAAGTGTCACCAAAGGAAGGCTTTGGGTACAAGTGAACTCCCCAGGGGAGCCTTTACGCAGACCCACATGCAACTGGACCCTCCGGGTTCGATTTTTCCGAGCAACCCTTAATATATCACTAGCCGGCATGGGAGAAGACTGAAAACCTGGGTCCCAGAAAACGCGTTTCAAGCCCCTTTGGACCATCCAAAAGTGTCACCAAAGGAAGACTTTGGGTACAAGTGAACTCCCCAGGGGAGCCTTTACGCAGACCCACATGCAACTGGACCCTCCGGGTTCGATTTTTCCGAGCAACCCTTAATATATCACTAGCAGGCATGGGAGAAGACTGAAAACCTAGGTCCCAGAAAACGCGTTTCAAGCCCCTTTGGACCATCCAAAAGTGCCCCCAAAGGAAGGCTTTGGGTACAAGAGAACTCCCCAGGGGAGCCTTTACGCAGCCCCACATGCAACTGGACCCTCCGGGTTTGCTGTTCATGAGCAACCCTAAACGTAGCCCTTGCCGGCATCGAAGATGACTGAAAAATCAGGCCCCAGGAAATGCGTTACGAGCCCTTTTCTCCCATCCAAAAGTGCCCCCAAACGAAGACTTTGGGTACAAGAGAACTCCCCAGGGGAGCCTTTACGCAGCCCCACATGCAACTGGACCCTCCGGGTTCGCTGTTTCCGAGCATCCTTAAACATAGGCCTAGCAGGCATCGAAGACGACTGAAAAATCAGGCCCCAGGAAATGCGTTACGAGCCCTTTTCGCCCATCCAAAAGTGCCCCCAAAGGAAGGCTTTGGGTACAAGTGAACTCCCCAGGGGAGCCTTTACGCAGCCCCACATGCAACTGGACCCTCCGGGTTCTCTGTTTCCGAGCTTCCCAAAACATAGCCCTAGACGGCATCGAAGACGTATTAAAAATCAGGCCCCAGGAAATGCGTTACAAGCCCTTTTCACCCATCCAAAAGTGCCCCGAAAGGAAGACTTTGGGTACAAGAGAACTCCCCAGGGGAGCCTTTACGCAGCCCCACATGGAACTAGACCCTTCGGGTTCGATTTTTCCGCGCAACCCTAAATATATCACTAGCCGGCATGGGAGAAGACTGAAAACCCGGGTCCCAGAAAATGCGTTGCAAGCCCCTTTGGACCATCCAAAAGTGTCACCAAAGGAAGGCTTTGGGTACAAGTGAACTCCCCAGGGGAGCCTTTACGCAGCCCCACATGCAACTGGACCCTCCGGGTTCGCTGTTCATGAGCAACCCTAAACGTAGCCCTAGCAATCATCGTAGACGAGTGAAAAATCCGGCCCCAGGAAATGAGTTGCGAGCCCCTTTGGACCATCCAAAAGTGTCACCAAAGGAAGGCTTTGGGTACATGTGAACTCCCCAGGGGAGTCTTTACGCAGCCCCACATGCAACTGGACCCTCCGGGTTCGCTGTTTCCGAGCATCCCTAAACATAGCCCTAGCCGGCATCGAAGACGAATGAAAAATCAGGCCCCAGGAAATGCGTTGCAAGCCCCTTTGGACCATCCAAAAGTGTCACCAAAGGAAGGCTTTGGGTACAAGTGAACTCCCCAGGGGAGCCTTTACGCAGCCCCACATGCAACTGGACCCTCCGGGTTCGCTGTTTCCGAGCATCCCTATACATAGCCCTAGCCGGCATCGAAGACGACTGAAAAATCAGGCCCCAGGAAATGCGTTGCGAGCCCTTTTCGCCCATCCAAAAGTGCCCCCAAAGGAAGACATTGGGTACAAAAGAACTTCCCAGGGGAGCCTTTACGCAGCCCCACATGCAACTGGACCCTCCGGGTTCGATTTTTCGAGCATCCCTAAAGATAGTCCTAGCCGGCATGGGAGAAGACTGAAAACCCGGGCCCCAGGAAACGCGTTGCAAGCCCCTTTGGACCATCCAAAAGTGTCACCAAAGGAAGGCTTTGGGTACAAGAGAACTCCCCAGGGGAGCCTTTACGCAGCCCCACATGCAACTGGACCCTCCGGGTTCGCTGTTTCCGAGCATCCCTAAACATAGCCCTAGCCGGCATCGAAGACGAATGAAAAATCAGGCCCCAGGAAATGCGTTGCAAGCCCCTTTGGACCATCCAAAAGTGTCACCAAAGGAAGGCTTTGGGTACAAGTGAACTCCCCAGGGGAGCCTTTACGCAGCCCCACATGCAACTGGACCCTCCGGGTTCGCTGTTTCCGAGCATCCCTATACATAGCCCTAGCCGGCATCGAAGACGACTGAAAAATCAGGCCCCAGGAAATGCGTTGCGAGCCCTTTTCGCCCATCCAAAAGTGCCCCCAAAAGAAGACATTGGGTACAAAAGAACTTCCCAGGGGAGCCTTTACGCAGCCCCACATGCAACTGGACCCTCCGGGTTCGATTTTTCGAGCATCCCTAAAGATAGTCCTAGCCGGCATGGGAGAAGACTGAAAAATCGGGCCCCAGGAAACGCGTTGCAAGCCCCTTTGGACCATCCAAAAGTGTCACCAAAGGAAGGCTTTGGGTACAAGAGAACTCTCCAGGGGAGCCTTTACGCAGCCCCACATGCAACTGGACCCTCCGGGTTCGATTTTTCGAGCATCCCTAAAGATAGTCCTAGCCGGCATGGGAGAAGACTGAAAACCCGGGCCCCAGGAAACGCGTTGCGAGCCCTTTTCGCCCATCCAAAAGTGCCCCCAAAGGAAGGCTTTGGGTACAAGTGAACTCCCCAGGGGAGCCTTTACGCAGCCCCACATGCAACTGGACCCTCCGGGTTCGCTGTTTCTGAGCATCCCTAAACGTATCCCTAGCCGTCATCGAAGACGACTGAAAAATCAGGCCCCAGGAAATGCGTTACGAGCCCTTTTCGCCCATCCAAAAGTGCCCCCAAAGGAAGGCTTTGGGTACAAGTGAACTCCCCAGGGGAGCCTTTACGCAGCCCCACATGCAACTGGACCCTCCGGGTTCTCTGTTTCCGAGCTTCCCAAAACATAGCCCTAGACGGCATCGAAGACGTATTAAAAATCAGGCCCCAGGAAATGCGTTACAAGCCCTTTTCACCCATCCAAAAGTGCCCCGAAAGGAAGACTTTGGGTACAAGAGAACTCCCCAGGGGAGCCTTTACGCAGCCCCACATGGAACTAGACCCTTCGGGTTCGATTTTTCCGCGCAACCCTAAATATATCACTAGCCGGCATGGGAGAAGACTGAAAACCCGGGTCCCAGAAAATGCGTTGCAAGCCCCTTTGGACCATCCAAAAGTGTCACCAAAGGAAGGCTTTGGGTACAAGTGAACTCCCCAGGGGAGCCTTTACGCAGCCCCACATGCAACTGGACCCTCCGGGTTCGCTGTTCATGAGCAACCCTAAACGTAGCCCTAGCAATCATCGTAGACGAGTGAAAAATCCGGCCCCAGGAAATGAGTTGCGAGCCCCTTTGGACCATCCAAAAGTGTCACCAAAGGAAGGCTTTGGGTACATGTGAACTCCCCAGGGGAGTCTTTACGCAGCCCCACATGCAACTGGACCCTCCGGGTTCGCTGTTTCCGAGCATCCCTAAACATAGCCCTAGCCGGCATCGAAGACGAATGAAAAATCAGGCCCCAGGAAATGCGTTGCAAGCCCCTTTGGACCATCCAAAAGTGTCACCAAAGGAAGGCTTTGGGTACAAGTGAACTCCCCAGGGGAGCCTTTACGCAGCCCCACATGCAACTGGACCCTCCGGGTTCGCTGTTTCCGAGCATCCCTATACATAGCCCTAGCCGGCATCGAAGACGACTGAAAAATCAGGCCCCAGGAAATGCGTTGCGAGCCCTTTTCGCCCATCCAAAAGTGCCCCCAAAGGAAGACATTGGGTACAAAAGAACTTCCCAGGGGAGCCTTTACGCAGCCCCACATGCAACTGGACCCTCCGGGTTCGATTTTTCGAGCATCCCTAAAGATAGTCCTAGCCGGCATGGGAGAAGACTGAAAACCCGGGCCCCAGGAAACGCGTTGCAAGCCCCTTTGGACCATCCAAAAGTGTCACCAAAGGAAGGCTTTGGGTACAAGAGAACTCCCCAGGGGAGCCTTTACGCAGCCCCACATGCAACTGGACCCTCCGGGTTCGCTGTTTCCGAGCATCCCTAAACATAGCCCTAGCCGGCATCGAAGACGAATGAAAAATCAGGCCCCAGGAAATGCGTTGCAAGCCCCTTTGGACCATCCAAAAGTGTCACCAAAGGAAGGCTTTGGGTACAAGTGAACTCCCCAGGGGAGCCTTTACGCAGCCCCACATGCAACTGGACCCTCCGGGTTCGCTGTTTCCGAGCATCCCTATACATAGCCCTAGCCGGCATCGAAGACGACTGAAAAATCAGGCCCCAGGAAATGCGTTGCGAGCCCTTTTCGCCCATCCAAAAGTGCCCCCAAAAGAAGACATTGGGTACAAAAGAACTTCCCAGGGGAGCCTTTACGCAGCCCCACATGCAACTGGACCCTCCGGGTTCGATTTTTCGAGCATCCCTAAAGATAGTCCTAGCCGGCATGGGAGAAGACTGAAAAATCGGGCCCCAGGAAACGCGTTGCAAGCCCCTTTGGACCATCCAAAAGTGTCACCAAAGGAAGGCTTTGGGTACAAGAGAACTCTCCAGGGGAGCCTTTACGCAGCCCCACATGCAACTGGACCCTCCGGGTTCGATTTTTCGAGCATCCCTAAAGATAGTCCTAGCCGGCATGGGAGAAGACTGAAAACCCGGGCCCCAGGAAACGCGTTGCGAGCCCTTTTCGCCCATCCAAAAGTGCCCCCAAAGGAAGGCTTTGGGTACAAGTGAACTCCCCAGGGGAGCCTTTACGCAGCCCCACATGCAACTGGACCCTCCGGGTTCGCTGTTTCTGAGCATCCCTAAACGTATCCCTAGCCGTCATCGAAGACGACTGAAAAATCAGGCCCCAGGAAATGCGTTACGAGCCCTTTTCGCCCATCCAAAAGTGCCCCCAAAGGAAGGCTTTGGGTACAAGTGAACTCCCCAGGGGAGCCTTTACGCAGCCCCACATGCAACTGGACCCTCCGGGTTCTCTGTTTCCGAGCTTCCCAAAACATAGCCCTAGACGGCATCGAAGACGTATTAAAAATCAGGCCCCAGGAAATGCGTTACAAGCCCTTTTCACCCATCCAAAAGTGCCCCGAAAGGAAGACTTTGGGTACAAGAGAACTCCCCAGGGGAGCCTTTACGCAGCCCCACATGGAACTAGACCCTTCGGGTTCGATTTTTCCGCGCAACCCTAAATATATCACTAGCCGGCATGGGAGAAGACTGAAAACCCGGGTCCCAGAAAATGCGTTGCAAGCCCCTTTGGACCATCCAAAAGTGTCACCAAAGGAAGGCTTTGGGTACAAGTGAACTCCCCAGGGGAGCCTTTACGCAGCCCCACATGCAACTGGACCCTCCGGGTTCGCTGTTCATGAGCAACCCTAAACGTAGCCCTAGCAATCATCGTAGACGAGTGAAAAATCCGGCCCCAGGAAATGAGTTGCGAGCCCCTTTGGACCATCCAAAAGTGTCACCAAAGGAAGGCTTTGGGTACATGTGAACTCCCCAGGGGAGTCTTTACGCAGCCCCACATGCAACTGGACCCTCCGGGTTCGCTGTTTCCGAGCATCCCTAAACATAGCCCTAGCCGGCATCGAAGACGAATGAAAAATCAGGCCCCAGGAAATGCGTTGCAAGCCCCTTTGGACCATCCAAAAGTGTCACCAAAGGAAGGCTTTGGGTACAAGTGAACTCCCCAGGGGAGCCTTTACGCAGCCCCACATGCAACTGGACCCTCCGGGTTCGCTGTTTCCGAGCATCCCTATACATAGCCCTAGCCGGCATCGAAGACGACTGAAAAATCAGGCCCCAGGAAATGCGTTGCGAGCCCTTTTCTCCCATCCAAAAGTGCCCCCAAAAGAAGACATTGGGTACAAAAGAACTTCCCAGGGGAGCCTTTACGCAGCCCCACATGCAACTGGACCCTCCGGGTTCGATTTTTCGAGCATCCCTAAAGATAGTCCTAGCCGGCATGGGAGAAGACTGAAAACCCGGGCCCCAGGAAACGCGTTGCAAGCCCCTTTGGACCATCCAAAAGTGTCACCAAAGGAAGGCTTTGGGTACAAGAGAACTCCCCAGGGGAGCCTTTACGCAGCCCCACATGCAACTGGACCCTCCGGGTTCGCTGTTTCCGAGCATCCCTAAACATAGCCCTAGCCGGCATCGAAGACGAATGAAAAATCAGGCCCCAGGAAATGCGTTGCAAGCCCCTTTGGACCATCCAAAAGTGTCACCAAAGGAAGGCTTTGGGTACAAGTGAACTCCCCAGGGGAGCCTTTACGCAGCCCCACATGCAACTGGACCCTCCGGGTTCGCTGTTTCCGAGCATCCCTATACATAGCCCTAGCCGGCATCGAAGACGACTGAAAAATCAGGCCCCAGGAAATGCGTTGCGAGCCCTTTTCGCCCATCCAAAAGTGCCCCCAAAAGAAGACATTGGGTACAAAAGAACTTCCCAGGGGAGCCTTTACGCAGCCCCACATGCAACTGGACCCTCCGGGTTCGATTTTTCGAGCATCCCTAAAGATAGTCCTAGCCGGCATGGGAGAAGACTGAAAAATCGGGCCCCAGGAAACGCGTTGCAAGCCCCTTTGGACCATCCAAAAGTGTCACCAAAGGAAGGCTTTGGGTACAAGAGAACTCTCCAGGGGAGCCTTTACGCAGCCCCACATGCAACTGGACCCTCCGGGTTCGATTTTTCGAGCATCCCTAAAGATAGTCCTAGCCGGCATGGGAGAAGACTGAAAACCCGGGCCCCAGGAAACGCGTTGCGAGCCCTTTTCGCCCATCCAAAAGTGCCCCCAAAGGAAGGCTTTGGGTACAAGTGAACTCCCCAGGGGAGCCTTTACGCAGCCCCACATGCAACTGGACCCTCCGGGTTCGCTGTTTCTGAGCATCCCTAAACGTATCCCTAGCCGTCATCGGAGACGAGTGAAAAATCAGGCCCCAGGAAATGCGTTACGAGCCCTTTTCATCCATCAAAAAGTGCCCCCAAAGGAAGGCTTTGGGTACAAGTGAACTCCCCAAGGGAGCCTTTACGCAGCCCCACATGCAACTGGACCCTCCGGGTTCGCTGTTTCCTAGCATCCCTAAACATAACCCTTGCCGGCATCGAAGACGACTGAAAAATCCGGCCCCAGGAAATGCGTTTCAAGCCCCTTTGGACCATCAAAATGTGTCACCAAAGGAAGGCTTTGGGTACAAGTGAACTCCCCAGGGGAGCCTTTACACTGCCCCACATGCAACTGGACCCTCCGGGTTCGCTGTTCATGAGCAAAACTAAACGTAGCCCTAGCCGTCATCGGAGACGAGTGAAAAATCAGGCCCCAGGAAATGCGTTGGGAGCCCCTTTGGACCATCCAGAAGTGTCACCAAAGGAAGGCGTTGGGTACATCTGAAGTTCCCAGGGGAGCCTTTACGCAGCCCCATATGCAACTGGACCCTCCGGGTTCGCATTTTCTGAGCAACCCTAAACATAGCCCTAGCAGTCATCGGAGACGAGTGAAAAATCATGCCCCAGGAAATGCGTTCCGAGCCCCTTTGGACCATCCAAAACTGTCACCAAAGGAAGGCTTTGGGTACAAGTGAACTCCCCAGGGGAGCCTTTACGCAGACCCACATGCAACTGGACCCTCCGGGTTCGCTGTTTCCGAGCATCCCTAAACAAAGCCCTTGCCGGCATCGGAGACGAGTGAAAAATCAGGCCCCAGGAAATGCGTTCCGAGCCCTTTTCGCCCATCCAAAAGTGCCCCCAAAGGAAGACTATGGGAACAAGTGAACTCCCCAGGGGAGACTTTATGACGCCCCACATGCAACTGGACCCTCTGGGTTCGCTGTTTCCGAGCATCCCTAAACATAGCCCTACCGGCATCGATGACGACTGAAAAATCAGGCCCCAGGAAATGCGTTGCGAGCCCTTTTCACCCATCCAAAAGTGCCCCCAAAGGAAGACTTTGGGTACAAGAGAACTCCCCAGGGGAGCCTTTACGCAGCCCCACATGCAACTGGACCCTCCGGGTTCGATTTTTCCGAGCAGCGCTAAATATATCACTAGCCGGCAAGGGAGAAGACTGAAGACCCGGGCCCCAGAAAACGCTTTGCAAACCCCTTTGGACCATCCAAAAGTGTCACCAAAGGAAGGCTTTGGGTACAAGTGAACTCCCCAGGGGAGCCTTTACACTGCCCCACATGCAACTGGACCCTCCGGGTTCGCTGTTCATGAGCAAAACTAAACGTAGCCCTAGCCGTCATCGGAGACGAGTGAAAAATCAGGCCCCAGGAAATGCGTTCCGAGCCCCTTTGGACCATCCAAAACTGTCACCAAAGGAAGGCTTTGGGTACAAGTGAACTCCCCAGGGGAGCCTTTACGCAGACCCACATGCAACTGGACCCTCCGGGTTCGCTGTTTCCGAGCATCCCTAAACATAGACCTAGCCGGCATCGAAGACGACTGAAAAATCAGGCCCCAGGAAATGCGTTGCAAGCCTTTTTCACCTATCCAAAAGTGCCCCCAAAGGAAGGCTTTGGGTACAAGTGAACTCCCCAGGGGAGCCTTTACGCAGCCCCACATGCATCTGGACCCTCCTGGTTCGCTGTTTCCGAGCATCCCTAAACATAACGCAAGCCGGCATCGATGACGACTGAAAAATCAGGCATCAGGAAATGCGTTACAAGCCCTTTTAGCACATCCAAAAGTGCCCCAAAGGAAGGCTTTGGGTATAAGTGAACTCCCCAGGGGAGCCTTTACGCAGCCCCACATGCAACTGGACCCTCCGTGTTCGATATTTCCGTGCAACGCTAAATATATCACTAGCCGGCATGGGAGAAGACTGAAAACCCGGGCCCCAGAAAACGCATTGCAAGCCCCTTTGGACCATCCAAAAGTGTCACCAAAGGAAGGCTTTGTGTACAAGTGAACTCCCCAGGGGAGCCTTTACGCAGACCCACATGCAACTGGACCCTCCGGGTTCGCTGTTCCCGAGCATCCCTAAACATAGCCCTAGCCGGCATTGGAGACGAGTGAAAAATCAGGCCCCAGGAAATGCGTTCCGAGCCCTTTTCGCCCATCCAAAAGTGCCCCCAAAGGAAGACTATGGGAACAAGTGAGCTCCCCAGGGAAGACTTTATGACGCCCCACATGCAACTGGACCCTCCGAGTTCGCTGTTTCCAAGCATCCCTAAACATGATCCTAGCCGGCATCGAAGACGACTGAAAAATCAGGCCCCAGGAAATGCGTTGCAAGCCCTTTTCGCCCATCCAAAAGTGCCCCCAAAGGAAGGCTTTGGGTACAAGTGAACTCCCCAGGGGAGCCTTTACGCAGACCCACATGCAACTGGACCCTCCGGGTTCGCTGTTTCCGAGCATCCCTAAACATAGCCCTAGACGGCATCGAAGACGACTGAAAAACCGGGCCCAAGAAAACGCGTTGCGAGTCCCTTTTCGCCCATCCAAAAGTGTCCCCAAAGGAAGGCTTTGGGTACAAGAGAACTCCCCAGGGTAGCCTTTACGCAGCCCCACATGCAACTGGACCCTCCGGATCGCTGTTCATGAGCAAACCGAAACGTAGCCCTAGCCGTCATCGGAGACGAGTGAAAAATCAGGCCCAAGGAAATGCGTTGCGAGCCCCTTTGGACCATCCAAAACTGCCCCCAAAGTAAGGCTTTGGATACATCTGAAGTTCCCAGGGGAGCCTTTACGCAGCCCCACATGCAACTGGACCCTCCAGGTTCGCTGTTCATGAGCAACCCTAAACGTATCCATAGCAGTCATCGTAGACGAGTGAAGAATCCGGCCCCAGGAAATGAGTTGTGAGCCCCTTTGGACCATCCAAAAGTGTCACCAAAGGAAGGCCTTGGGTACATGTGAAGTTCCCAGGGGAGCCTTTACGCAGCCCCACATGCAACTGGACCCTCCGGATTCGCTGTTTTCGAGCATCCCTAAACATAGCCCTAGCCGGCATCGAAGACGACTGAAAAATCAGGCCCCAGGAAATGCGTTGCAAGCCCCTTTGGACCATCCAAAAGTGTCACCAAAGGAAGGCTTTGGGTACAAGAGAACTCCCCAGGGGAGCCTTTACGCAGCCCCACATGCAACTGGACCCTCTGGGTTCGCTGTTTCCGAGCATCTCTAAACATAGCCCTTGTCAGCATCGAAGATGACTGAAAAATCAGGCCCCAGGAAATGCGTTGCGAGCCATTTTTGCCCATCCAAAAGTGCCCCCAAAGGAAGACTTTGGGTACAAGAGAACTCCCCAGGGGAGCCTTTACGCAGCCCCACATGCAACTGGACCCTCCGGGTTCGCTGTTTCCGAGCATCCTTAAACATAGGCCTAGCAGGCATCGAAGACGACTGAAAAATCAGGCCCCAGGAAATGCGTTACGAGCCCTTTTCGCCCATCCAAAAGTGCCCCCAAAGGAAGGCTTTGGGTACAAGTGAACTCCCCAGGGGAGCCTTTACGCAGCCCCACATGCAACTGGACCCTCCGGGTTCGCTGTTTCCGAGCATCCCTAAACATAGCCCTACCGGCATCGATGACGACTGAAAAATCAGGCCCCAGGAAATGCGTTACGAGCCCTTTTCACCCATCCAAAAGTGCCCCCAAAGGAAGACTTTGGGTACAAGAGAACTCCCCAGGGGAGCCTTTACGCAGCCCCACATTGAACTGGACCCTCCGGGTTCGATTTTTCCGAGCAACACTAAATATATCACTAGCCGGCAAGGGAGAAGACTGAAAACTCGGGTCCCAGAAAACGCGTTGCAAGCCCCTTTGGACCATCCCAAAGTGTCACCAAAGGAAGGCTTTGGGTACAAGTGAACTCCCCAGGGGAGCCTTTACGCAGCCCCACATGCAACTGGACCCTCCGGATCGCTGTTCATGAGCAAACCTAAACGTAGCCCTAGCCGTCATCGGAGACAAGTGAAAAATCAGGCCCAAGGAAGTGCGTTGCGAGCCCCTTTGGACCATCCAAAACTGCCCCCAAAGGAAGGCTTTGGATACATCTGAAGTTCCCAGGGGAGCCTTTACGCAGCCCCACATGCAACTGGACCCTCCAGGTTCGCTGTTCATGAGCAACCCTAAACGTATCCCTAGCAGTCATCGTAGACGAGTGAAGAATCCGGCCCCAGGAAATGAGTTGTGAGCCCCTTTGGACCATCCAAAAGTGTCACCAAAGGAAGGCCTTGGGTACATGTGAAGTTCCCAGGCTAGCCTTTACGCAGCCCCACATGCAACTGGACCCTCCGGGTTCGCTGTTTCCGAGCATCCTTAAACATAGGCCTAGCAGGCATCGAAGACGACTGAAAAATCAGGCCCCAGGAAATGCGTTACGAGCGCTTTTCGCCCATCCAAAAGTGCCCCCAAAGGAAGGCTTTGGGTACAAGTGAACTCCCCAGGGGAGCCTTTACGCAGCCCCACATGCAACTGGACCCTCCGGGTTCGCTGTTTCCGAGCATCCTTAAACATAGGCCTAGCAGGCATCGAAGACGACTGAAAAATCAATCCCCAGGAAATGCGTTACGAGCCCTTTTCGCCCATCCAAAAGTGCCCCCAAAGGAAGGCTTTGGGTACAAGTGAACTCCCCAGGGGAGCCTTTACGCAGCCCCACATGCAACTGGACCCTCCGGATCGCTGTTCATGAGCAAACCTAAACGTATCCCTAGCCAGCATCGATGACGACTGAAAAATCAGGCCCCAGGAAATGAGTTGTGAGCCCCTTTGGACCATCCAAAACTGCCCCCAAAGGAAGGCTTTGGATACATCTGAAGTTCCCAGGGGAGCCTTTACGCAGCCCCACATGCAACTGGACCCTCCGGTTCGCTGTTTCTGAGCAACCCTAAATATATCCCTAGACGGCATGGGAGAATACTGTAAACACGGGCCCCAGAAAACGCGTTGCAGGCCCCTTTGGACCATCCCAAAGTGTCACCAAAGGAAGGCTTTGGGTACAAGTGAACTCTCCAGGGGAGCCTTTACGCAGCCCCACATGCAACTGGACCCTCCAGGTTTGCTGTTCATGAGCAACCCTAAACGTATCCCTAGCAGTCATCGTAGACGAGTGAAGAATCCGGCCCCAGGAAATGAGTTGTGAGCCCCTTTGGACCATCCAAAAGTGTCACCAAAGGAAGGCCTTGGGTACATGTGAAGTTCCCAGGGGAGCCTTTACGCAGCCCCACATGCAACTGGACCCTCCGGGTTCGCTGTTTTCGAGCATCCCTAAACATAGCCCTAGCCGGCATCGAAGACGACTGAAAAATCAGGCCCCAGGAAATGCGTTGCAAGCCCCTTTGGACCATCCAAAAGTGTCACCAAAGGAAGGCTTTGGGTACAAGAGAACTCCCCAGGGGAGCCTTTACGCAGCCCCACATGCAACTGGACCCTCCGGGTTCGCTGTTTCCGAGCATCCCTATACATAGCCCTAGCCGGCATCGAAGACGACTGAAAAACCGGGCCCCAGAAAACGCGTTGCGAGTCCCTTTGGACCATCCAAAAGTGCCCCCAAAGGAAGGCTTTGGGTACAAGAGAACTCCCCAGGGGAGCCTTTACGCAGCCCCATATGCAACTGGACCCTCCGGGTTCGCTGTTTCCAAGCATCCCTAAACATAGCCCTAGCCAGCATTGAAGACGACTGAAAAATCAGGTCCCAGGAAATGCGTTGCGAGCCCTTTTCGCCCATCCAAAAGTGCCCCCAAAGGAAGGCTTTGGGTACAAGTGAACTCCCCAGGGGAGCCTTTACGCAGCCCCACATGCAACTGGACCCTCCGGGTTCGCTGTTTCTGAGCAACCCTAAATATATCCCTAGCCGGCATGGGAGAAGACTGTAAACACGGGCCCCAGAAAACGCGTTGCAAGCCACTTTGGACCATCCCAAAGTGTCACCAAAGGAAGACTTTGGGTACAAGTGAACTCCCCAGGGGAGCCTTTACGCAGCCCCACATGCAACTGGACCCTCCAGGTTCGCTGTTCATGAGCAACCCTAAACGTATCCCTAGCAGTCATCGTAGACGAGTGAAGAATCCGGCCCCAGGAAATGAGTTGTGAGCCCCTTTGGACCATCCAAAAGTGTCACCAAAGGAAGGCCTTGGGTACATGTGAAGTTCCCAGGCTAGCCTTTACGCAGCCCCACATGCAACTGGACCCTCCGGGTTCGCTGTTTCCGAGCATCCTTAAACATAGGCCTAGCAGGCATCGAAGACGACTGAAAAATCAGGCCCCAGGAAATGCGTTACGAGCGCTTTTAGCCCATCCAAAAGTGCCCCCAAAGGAAGGCTTTGGGTACAAGTGAACTCCCCAGGGGAGCCTTTACGCAGCCCCACATGCAACTGGACCCTCCGGGTTCGCTGTTTCCGAGCATCCCTAAACATAGCCCTACCGGCATCGATGACGACTGAAAAATCAGGCCCCAGGAAATGCGTTACGAGCCCTTTTCACCCATCCAAAAGTGCCCCCAAAGGAAGACTTTGGGTACAAGAGAACTCCCCAGGGGAGCCTTTACGCAGCCCCACATGGAACTGGACCCTCCGGGTTCGATTTTTCCGAGCAACACTAAATATATCACTAGCCGGCATGGGAGAAGACTGAAAACTCGGGTCCCAGAAAACGCGTTGCAAGCCCCTTTGGACCATCCCAAAGTGTCACCAAAGGAAGGCTTTGGGTACAAGTGAACTCCCCAGGGGAGACTTTACGCAGCCCCACATGCAACTGGACCCTCCGGGTTCGCTGTTTCCGAGCATCCCTATACATAGCCCTAGCCGGCATCGAAGATGACTGAAAAACCGGGCCCCAGAAAACGCGTTACGAGTCCCTTTGGACCATCCAAAAGTGCCCCCAAAGGAAGGCTTTGGGTACAAGAGAACTCCCCAGGGGAGCCTTTACGCAGCCCCATATGCAACTGGACCCTCCGGGTTCGCTGTTTCCGAGCATCCCTAAACATAGCCCTAGCCAGCATCGAAGACGACTGAAAAATCAGGTCCCAGGAAATGCGTTGCGAGCCCCTTTGGACCATCCAAAAGTGCCCCCAAAGGAAGGCTTTGGGTACAAGTGAACTCCCCAGGGGAGCCTTTACGCAGCCCCACATGCAACTGGACCCTCCGGGTTCGCTGTTTCTGAGCAACCCTAAATATATCCCTAGCCGGCATGGGAGAAGACTGTAAACACGGGCCCCAGAAAACGCGTTGCAAGCCACTTTGGACCATCCCAAAGTGTCACCAAAGGAAGGCTTTGGGTACAAGTGAACTCCCCAGGGGAGCCTTTACGCAGCCCCACATGCAACTGGACCCTCCGGGTTCGCTGTTCATGAGCAACCCTAAACGTAGCCCTTGCCGGCATCGAAGATGACTGAAAAATCAGGCCCCAGGAAATGCGTTACGAGCCCTTTTCGCCCATCCAAATGTGCCCCCAAACGAAGACTTGGGTACAAGAGAACTCCCCAGGGGAGCCTTTACGCAGCCCCACATGCAACTGGACCCTCCGGGTTCGCTATTTCCGAGTATCCTTAAACATATGCCTAGCAGGCATCGAAAACGACTGAAAAATCAGGCCCCAGGAAATGCGTTACGAGCCCTTTTCGCCCATCCAAAAGTGCCCCCAAAGGAAGACTTTGGGTACAAGTGAACTCCCCAGGGGAGCCTTTACGCAGACCCACATGCAACTGGACCCTCCGGGTTCGATTTTTCCGAGCAACCCTTAATATATCACTAGCCGGCATGGGAGAAGACTGAAAACCTGGGTCCCAGAAAACGCGTTTCAAGCCCCTTTGGACCATCCAAAAGTGTCACCAAAGGAAGGCTTTGGGTACAAGTGAACTCCCCAGGGGAGCCTTTACGCAGACCCACATGCAACTGGACCCTCCGGGTTCGATTTTTCCGAGCAACCCTTAATATATCACTAGCCGGCATGGGAGAAGACTGAAAACCTGGGTCCCAGAAAACGCGTTTCAAGCCCCTTTGGACCATCCAAAAGTGTCACCAAAGGAAGACTTTGGGTACAAGTGAACTCCCCAGGGGAGCCTTTACGCAGACCCACATGCAACTGGACCCTCCGGGTTCGATTTTTCCGAGCAACCCTTAATATATCACTAGCAGGCATGGGAGAAGACTGAAAACCTAGGTCCCAGAAAACGCGTTTCAAGCCCCTTTGGACCATCCAAAAGTGCCCCCAAAGGAAGGCTTTGGGTACAAGAGAACTCCCCAGGGGAGCCTTTACGCAGCCCCACATGCAACTGGACCCTCCGGGTTTGCTGTTCATGAGCAACCCTAAACGTAGCCCTTGCCGGCATCGAAGATGACTGAAAAATCAGGCCCCAGGAAATGCGTTACGAGCCCTTTTCTCCCATCCAAAAGTGCCCCCAAACGAAGACTTTGGGTACAAGAGAACTCCCCAGGGGAACCTTTACGCAGCCCCACATGCAACTGGACCCTCCGGGTTCGCTGTTTCCGAGCATCCTTAAACATAGGCCTAGCAGGCATCGAAGACGACTGAAAAATCAGGCCCCAGGAAATGCGTTACGAGCCCTTTTCGCCCATCCAAAAGTGCCCCCAAAGGAAGGCTTTGGGTACAAGTGAACTCCCCAGGGGAGCCTTTACGCAGCCCCACATGCAACTGGACCCTCCGGGTTCTCTGTTTCCGAGCTTCCCAAAACATAGCCCTAGACGGCATCGAAGACGTATTAAAAATCAGGCCCCAGGAAATGCGTTACAAGCCCTTTTCACCCATCCAAAAGTGCCCCGAAAGGAAGACTTTGGGTACAAGAGAACTCCCCAGGGGAGCCTTTACGCAGCCCCACATGGAACTAGACCCTTCGGGTTCGATTTTTCCGCGCAACCCTAAATATATCACTAGCCGGCATGGGAGAAGACTGAAAACCCGGGTCCCAGAAAATGCGTTGCAAGCCCCTTTGGACCATCCAAAAGTGTCACCAAAGGAAGGCTTTGGGTACAAGTGAACTCCCCAGGGGAGCCTTTACGCAGCCCCACATGCAACTGGACCCTCCGGGTTCGCTGTTCATGAGCAACCCTAAACGTAGCCCTAGCAATCATCGTAGACGAGTGAAAAATCCGGCCCCAGGAAATGAGTTGCGAGCCCCTTTGGACCATCCAAAAGTGTCACCAAAGGAAGGCTTTGGGTACATGTGAACTCCCCAGGGGAGTCTTTACGCAGCCCCACATGCAACTGGACCCTCCGGGTTCGCTGTTTCCGAGCATCCCTAAACATAGCCCTAGCCGGCATCGAAGACGAATGAAAAATCCGGCCCCAGGAAATGCGTTGCAAGCCCCTTTGGACCATCCAAAAGTGTCACCAAAGGAAGGCTTTGGGTACAAGTGAACTCCCCAGGGGAGCCTTTACGCAGCCCCACATGCAACTGGACCCTCCGGGTTCGCTGTTTCCGAGCATCCCTATACATAGCCCTAGCCGGCATCGAAGATGACTGAAAAACCGGGCCCCAGAAAACGCGTTGCGAGTCCCTTTGGACCATCCAAAAGTGCCCCCAAAGGAAGGCTTTGGGTACAAGAGAACTCCCCAGGGGAGCCTTTACGCAGCCCCATATGCAACTGGACCCTCCGGGTTCGCTGTTTCCGAGCATCCCTAAACATAGCCCTAGCCAGCATCGAAGACGACTGAAAAATCAGGCCCCAGGAAATGCGTTGCGAGCCCCTTTGGACCATCCAAAAGTGCCCCCAAAGGAAGGCTTTGGGTACAAGTGAACTCCCCAGGGGAGCCTTTACGCAGCCCCACATGCAACTGGACCCTCCGGGTTCGCTGTTTCTGAGCAACCCTAAATATATCCCTAGCCGGCATGGGAGAAGACTGTAAACACGGGCCCCAGAAAACGCGTTGCAAGCCACTTTGGACCATCCCAAAGTGTCACCAAAGGAAGGCTTTGGGTACAAGTGAACTCCCCAGGGGAGCCTTTACGCAGCCCCACATGCAACTGGACCCTCCGGGTTCGCTGTTCATGAGCAACCCTAAACGTAGCCCTTGCCGGCATCGAAGATGACTGAAAAATCAGGCCCCAGGAAATGCGTTACGAGCCCTTTTCGCCCATCCAAATGTGCCCCCAAACGAAGACTTGGGTACAAGAGAACTCCCCAGGGGAGCCTTTACGCAGCCCCACATGCAACTGGACCCTCCGGGTTCGCTGTTTCCGAGCATCCTTAAACATATGCCTAGCAGGCATCGAAAACGACTGAAAAATCAGGCCCCAGGAAATGAGTTACGAGCCCTTTTCGCCCATCCAAAAGTGCCCCCAAAGGAAGACTTTGGGTACAAGTGAACTCCCCAGGGGAGCCTTTACGCAGACCCACATGCAACTGGACCCTCCGGGTTCGATTTTTCCGAGCAACCCTAAATATATCACTAGCCGGCATGGGAGAAGACTGAAAACCTGGGTCCCAGAAAACGCGTTTCAAGCCCCTTTGGACCATCCAAAAGTGTCACCAAAGGAAGGCTTTGGGTACAAGTGAACTCCCCAGGGGAGCCTTTACGCAGACCCACATGCAACTGGACCCTCCGGGTTCGATTTTTCCGAGCAACCCTTAATATATCACTAGCCGGCATGGGAGAAGACTGAAAACCTGGGTCCCAGAAAACGCGTTTCAAGCCCCTTTGGACCATCCAAAAGTGTCACCAAAGGAAGACTTTGGGTACAAGTGAACTCCCCAGGGGAGCCTTTACGCAGACCCACATGCAACTGGACCCTCCGGGTTCGATTTTTCCGAGCAACCCTTAATATATCACTAGCAGGCATGGGAGAAGACTGAAAACCTAGGTCCCAGAAAACGCGTTTCAAGCCCCTTTGGACCATCCAAAAGTGCCCCCAAAGGAAGGCTTTGGGTACAAGAGAACTCCCCAGGGGAGCCTTTACGCAGCCCCACATGCAACTGGACCCTCCGGGTTTGCTGTTCATGAGCAACCCTAAACGTAGCCCTTGCCGGCATCGAAGATGACTGAAAAATCAGGCCCCAGGAAATGCGTTACGAGCCCTTTTCTCCCATCCAAAAGTGCCCCCAAACGAAGACTTTGGGTACAAGAGAACTCCCCAGGGGAGCCTTTACGCAGCCCCACATGCAACTGGACCCTCCGGGTTCGCTGTTTCCGAGCATCCTTAAACATAGGCCTAGCAGGCATCGAAGACGACTGAAAAATCAGGCCCCAGGAAATGCGTTACGAGCCCTTTTCGCCCATCCAAAAGTGCCCCCAAAGGAAGGCTTTGGGTACAAGTGAACTCCCCAGGGGAGCCTTTACGCAGCCCCACATGCAACTGGACCCTCCGGGTTCTCTGTTTCCGAGCTTCCCAAAACATAGCCCTAGACGGCATCGAAGACGTATTAAAAATCAGGCCCCAGGAAATGCGTTACAAGCCCTTTTCACCCATCCAAAAGTGCCCCGAAAGGAAGACTTTGGGTACAAGAGAACTCCCCAGGGGAGCCTTTACGCAGCCCCACATGGAACTAGACCCTTCGGGTTCGATTTTTCCGCGCAACCCTAAATATATCACTAGCCGGCATGGGAGAAGACTGAAAACCCGGGTCCCAGAAAATGCGTTGCAAGCCCCTTTGGACCATCCAAAAGTGTCACCAAAGGAAGGCTTTGGGTACAAGTGAACTCCCCAGGGGAGCCTTTACGCAGCCCCACATGCAACTGGACCCTCCGGGTTCGCTGTTCATGAGCAACCCTAAACGTAGCCCTAGCAATCATCGTAGACGAGTGAAAAATCCGGCCCCAGGAAATGAGTTGCGAGCCCCTTTGGACCATCCAAAAGTGTCACCAAAGGAAGGCTTTGGGTACATGTGAACTCCCCAGGGGAGTCTTTACGCAGCCCCACATGCAACTGGACCCTCCGGGTTCGCTGTTTCCGAGCATCCCTAAACATAGCCCTAGCCGGCATCGAAGACGAATGAAAAATCAGGCCCCAGGAAATGCGTTGCAAGCCCCTTTGGACCATCCAAAAGTGTCACCAAAGGAAGGCTTTGGGTACAAGTGAACTCCCCAGGGGAGCCTTTACGCAGCCCCACATGCAACTGGACCCTCCGGGTTCGCTGTTTCCGAGCATCCCTATACATAGCCCTAGCCGGCATCGAAGACGACTGAAAAATCAGGCCCCAGGAAATGCGTTGCGAGCCCTTTTCGCCCATCCAAAAGTGCCCCCAAAAGAAGACATTGGGTACAAAAGAACTTCCCAGGGGAGCCTTTACGCAGCCCCACATGCAACTGGACCCTCCGGGTTCGATTTTTCGAGCATCCCTAAAGATAGTCCTAGCCGGCATGGGAGAAGACTGAAAACCCGGGCCCCAGGAAACGCGTTGCAAGCCCCTTTGGACCATCCAAAAGTGTCACCAAAGGAAGGCTTTGGGTACAAGAGAACTCCCCAGGGGAGCCTTTACGCAGCCCCACATGCAACTGGACCCTCCGGGTTCGCTGTTTCCGAGCATCCCTAAACATAGCCCTAGCCGGCATCGAAGACGAATGAAAAATCAGGCCCCAGGAAATGCGTTGCAAGCCCCTTTGGACCATCCAAAAGTGTCACCAAAGGAAGGCTTTGGGTACAAGTGAACTCCCCAGGGGAGCCTTTACGCAGCCCCACATGCAACTGGACCCTCCGGGTTCGCTGTTTCCGAGCATCCCTATACATAGCCCTAGCCGGCATCGAAGACGACTGAAAAATCAGGCCCCAGGAAATGCGTTGCGAGCCCTTTTCGCCCATCCAAAAGTGCCCCCAAAAGAAGACATTGGGTACAAAAGAACTTCCCAGGGGAGCCTTTACGCAGCCCCACATGCAACTGGACCCTCCGGGTTCGATTTTTCGAGCATCCCTAAAGATAGTCCTAGCCGGCATGGGAGAAGACTGAAAAATCGGGCCCCAGGAAACGCGTTGCAAGCCCCTTTGGACCATCCAAAAGTGTCACCAAAGGAAGGCTTTGGGTACAAGAGAACTCTCCAGGGGAGCCTTTACGCAGCCCCACATGCAACTGGACCCTCCGGGTTCGATTTTTCGAGCATCCCTAAAGATAGTCCTAGCCGGCATGGGAGAAGACTGAAAACCCGGGCCCCAGGAAACGCGTTGCGAGCCCTTTTCGCCCATCCAAAAGTGCCCCCAAAGGAAGGCTTTGGGTACAAGTGAACTCCCCAGGGGAGCCTTTACGCAGCCCCACATGCAACTGGACCCTCCGGGTTCGCTGTTTCTGAGCATCCCTAAACGTATCCCTAGCCGTCATCGAAGACGACTGAAAAATCAGGCCCCAGGAAATGCGTTACGAGCCCTTTTCGCCCATCCAAAAGTGCCCCCAAAGGAAGGCTTTGGGTACAAGTGAACTCCCCAGGGGAGCCTTTACGCAGCCCCACATGCAACTGGACCCTCCGGGTTCTCTGTTTCCGAGCTTCCCAAAACATAGCCCTAGACGGCATCGAAGACGTATTAAAAATCAGGCCCCAGGAAATGCGTTACAAGCCCTTTTCACCCATCCAAAAGTGCCCCGAAAGGAAGACTTTGGGTACAAGAGAACTCCCCAGGGGAGCCTTTACGCAGCCCCACATGGAACTAGACCCTTCGGGTTCGATTTTTCCGCGCAACCCTAAATATATCACTAGCCGGCATGGGAGAAGACTGAAAACCCGGGTCCCAGAAAATGCGTTGCAAGCCCCTTTGGACCATCCAAAAGTGTCACCAAAGGAAGGCTTTGGGTACAAGTGAACTCCCCAGGGGAGCCTTTACGCAGCCCCACATGCAACTGGACCCTCCGGGTTCGCTGTTCATGAGCAACCCTAAACGTAGCCCTAGCAATCATCGTAGACGAGTGAAAAATCCGGCCCCAGGAAATGAGTTGCGAGCCCCTTTGGACCATCCAAAAGTGTCACCAAAGGAAGGCTTTGGGTACATGTGAACTCCCCAGGGGAGTCTTTACGCAGCCCCACATGCAACTGGACCCTCCGGGTTCGCTGTTTCCGAGCATCCCTAAACATAGCCCTAGCCGGCATCGAAGACGAATGAAAAATCCGGCCCCAGGAAATGCGTTGCAAGCCCCTTTGGACCATCCAAAAGTGTCACCAAAGGAAGGCTTTGGGTACAAGTGAACTCCCCAGGGGAGCCTTTACGCAGCCCCACATGCAACTGGACCCTCCGGGTTCGCTGTTTCCGAGCATCCCTATACATAGCCCTAGCCGGCATCGAAGATGACTGAAAAACCGGGCCCCAGAAAACGCGTTGCGAGTCCCTTTGGACCATCCAAAAGTGCCCCCAAAGGAAGGCTTTGGGTACAAGAGAACTCCCCAGGGGAGCCTTTACGCAGCCCCATATGCAACTGGACCCTCCGGGTTCGCTGTTTCCGAGCATCCCTAAACATAGCCCTAGCTAGCATCGAAGACGACTGAAAAATCAGGCCCCAGGAAATGCGTTGCGAGCCCCTTTGGACCATCCAAAAGTGCCCCCAAAGGAAGGCTTTGGGTACAAGTGAACTCCCCAGGGGAGCCTTTACGCAGCCCCACATGCAACTGGACCCTCCGGGTTCGCTGTTTCTGAGCAACCCTAAATATATCCCTAGCCGGCATGGGAGAAGACTGTAAACACGGGCCCCAGAAAACGCGTTGCAAGCCACTTTGGACCATCCCAAAGTGTCACCAAAGGAAGGCTTTGGGTACAAGTGAACTCCCCAGGGGAGCCTTTACGCAGACCCACATGCAACTGGACCCTCCGGGTTCGATTTTTCCGAGCAACCCTAAATATATCACTAGCCGGCATGGGAGAAGACTGAAAACCTGGGTCCCAGAAAACGCGTTTCAAGCCCCTTTGGACCATCCAAAAGTGTCACCAAAGGAAGGCTTTGGGTACAAGTGAACTCCCCAGGGGAGCCTTTACGCAGACCCACATGCAACTGGACCCTCCGGGTTCGATTTTTCCGAGCAACCCTTAATATATCACTAGCCGGCATGGGAGAAGACTGAAAACCTGGGTCCCAGAAAACGCGTTTCAAGCCCCTTTGGACCATCCAAAAGTGTCACCAAAGGAAGACTTTGGGTACAAGTGAACTCCCCAGGGGAGCCTTTACGCAGACCCACATGCAACTGGACCCTCCGGGTTCGATTTTTCCGAGCAACCCTTAATATATCACTAGCAGGCATGGGAGAAGACTGAAAACCTAGGTCCCAGAAAACGCGTTGCAAGCCCCTTTGGACCATCCAAAAGTGCCCCCAAAGGAAGGCTTTGGGTACAAGAGAACTCCCCAGGGGAGCCTTTACGCAGCCCCACATGCAACTGGACCCTCCGGGTTTGCTGTTCATGAGCAACCCTAAACGTAGCCCTTGCCGGCATCGAAGATGACTGAAAAATCAGGCCCCAGGAAATGCGTTACGAGCCCTTTTCTCCCATCCAAAAGTGCCCCCAAACGAAGACTTTGGGTACAAGAGAACTCCCCAGGGGAGCCTTTACGCAGCCCCACATGCAACTGGACCCTCCGGGTTCGCTGTTTCCGAGCATCCTTAAACATAGGCCTAGCAGGCATCGAAGACGACTGAAAAATCAGGCCCCAGGAAATGCGTTACGAGCCCTTTTCGCCCATCCAAAAGTGCCCCCAAAGGAAGGCTTTGGGTACAAGTGAACTCCCCAGGGGAGCCTTTACGCAGCCCCACATGCAACTGGACCCTCCGGGTTCTCTGTTTCCGAGCTTCCCAAAACATAGCCCTAGACGGCATCGAAGACGTATTAAAAATCAGGCCCCAGGAAATGCGTTACAAGCCCTTTTCACCCATCCAAAAGTGCCCCGAAAGGAAGACTTTGGGTACAAGAGAACTCCCCAGGGGAGCCTTTACGCAGCCCCACATGGAACTAGACCCTTCGGGTTCGATTTTTCCGCGCAACCCTAAATATATCACTAGCCGGCATGGGAGAAGACTGAAAACCCGGGTCCCAGAAAATGCGTTGCAAGCCCCTTTGGACCATCCAAAAGTGTCACCAAAGGAAGGCTTTGGGTACAAGTGAACTCCCCAGGGGAGCCTTTACGCAGCCCCACATGCAACTGGACCCTCCGGGTTCGCTGTTCATGAGCAACCCTAAACGTAGCCCTAGCAATCATCGTAGACGAGTGAAAAATCCGGCCCCAGGAAATGAGTTGCGAGCCCCTTTGGACCATCCAAAAGTGTCACCAAAGGAAGGCTTTGGGTACATGTGAACTCCCCAGGAGAGTCTTTACGCAGCCCCACATGCAACTGGACCCTCCGGGTTCGCTGTTTCCGAGCATCCCTAAACATAGCCCTAGCCGGCATCGAAGACGAATGAAAAATCAGGCCCCAGGAAATGCGTTGCAAGCCCCTTTGGACCATCCAAAAGTGTCACCAAAGGAAGGCTTTGGGTACAAGTGAACTCCCCAGGGGAGCCTTTACGCAGCCCCACATGCAACTGGACCCTCCGGGTTCGCTGTTTCCGAGCATCCCTATACATAGCCCTAGCCGGCATCGAAGACGACTGAAAAATCAGGCCCCAGGAAATGCGTTGCGAGCCCTTTTCGCCCATCCAAAAGTGCCCCCAAAAGAAGACATTGGGTACAAAAGAACTTCCCAGGGGAGCCTTTACGCAGCCCCACATGCAACTGGACCCTCCGGGTTCGATTTTTCGAGCATCCCTAAAGATAGTCCTAGCCGGCATGGGAGAAGACTGAAAACCCGGGCCCCAGGAAACGCGTTGCAAGCCCCTTTGGACCATCCAAAAGTGTCACCAAAGGAAGGCTTTGGGTACAAGAGAACTCCCCAGGGGAGCCTTTACGCAGCCCCACATGCAACTGGACCCTCCGGGTTCGCTGTTTCCGAGCATCCCTAAACATAGCCCTAGCCGGCATCGAAGACGAATGAAAAATCAGGCCCCAGGAAATGCGTTGCAAGCCCCTTTGGACCATCCAAAAGTGTCACCAAAGGAAGGCTTTGGGTACAAGTGAACTCCCCAGGGGAGCCTTTACGCAGCCCCACATGCAACTGGACCCTCCGGGTTCGCTGTTTCCGAGCATCCCTATACATAGCCCTAGCCGGCATCGAAGACGACTGAAAAATCAGGCCCCAGGAAATGCGTTGCGAGCCCTTTTCGCCCATCCAAAAGTGCCCCCAAAAGAAGACATTGGGTACAAAAGAACTTCCCAGGGGAGCCTTTACGCAGCCCCACATGCAACTGGACCCTCCGGGTTCGATTTTTCGAGCATCCCTAAAGATAGTCCTAGCCGGCATGGGAGAAGACTGAAAAATCGGGCCCCAGGAAACGCGTTGCGAGCCCTTTTCGCCCATCCAAAAGTGCCCCCAAAGGAAGGCTTTGGGTACAAGTGAACTCCCCAGGGGAGCCTTTACGCAGCCCCACATGCAACTGGACCCTCCGGGTTCGCTGTTTCTGAGCATCCCTAAACGTATCCCTAGCCGTCATCGGAGACGAGTGAAAAATCAGGCCCCAGGAAATGCGTTACGAGCCCTTTTCATCCATCAAAAAGTGCCCCCAAAGGAAGGCTTTGGGTACAAGTGAACTCCCCAAGGGAGCCTTTACGCAGCCCCACATGCAACTGGACCCTCCGGGTTCGCTGTTTCCTAGCATCCCTAAACATAGCCCTTGCCGGCATCGAAGACGACTGAAAAATCCGGCCCCAGGAAATGCGTTTCAAGCCCCTTTGGACCATCAAAATGTGTCACCAAAGGAAGGCTTTGGGTACAAGTGAACTCCCCAGGGGAGCCTTTACACTGCCCCACATGCAACTGGACCCTCCGGGTTCGCTGTTCATGAGCAAAACTAAACGTAGCCCTAGCCGTCATCGGAGACGAGTGAAAAATCAGGCCCCAGGAAATGCGTTGGGAGCCCCTTTGGACCATCCAGAAGTGTCACCAAAGGAAGGCGTTGGGTACATCTGAAGTTCCCAGGGGAGCCTTTACGCAGCCCCATATGCAACTGGACCCTCCGGGTTCGCATTTTCTGAGCAACCCTAAACATAGCCCTAGCAGTCATCGGAGACGAGTGAAAAATCATGCCCCAGGAAATGCGTTCCGAGCCCCTTTGGACCATCCAAAACTGTCACCAAAGGAAGGCTTTGGGTACAAGTGAACTCCCCAGGGGAGCCTTTACGCAGACCCACATGCAACTGGACCCTCCGGGTTCGCTGTTTCCGAGCATCCCTAAACAAAGCCCTTGCCGGCATCGGAGACGAGTGAAAAATCAGGCCCCAGGAAATGCGTTCCGAGCCCTTTTCGCCCATCCAAAAGTGCCCCCAAAGGAAGACTGTGGGAACAAGTGAACTCCCCAGGGGAGACTTTATGACGCCCCACATGCAACTGGACCCTCTGGGTTCGCTGTTTCCGAGCATCCCTAAACATAGCCCTACCGGCATCGATGACGACTGAAAAATCAGGCCCCAGGAAATGCGTTGCGAGCCCTTTTCACCCATCCAAAAGAGCCCCCAAAGGAAGACTTTGGGTACAAGAGAACTCCCCAGGGGAGCCTTTACGCAGCCCCACATGCAACTGGACCCTCCGGGTTCGATTTTTCCGAGCAGCGCTAAATATATCACTAGCCGGCAAGGGAGAAGACTGAAGACCCGGGCCCCAGAAAACGCTTTGCAAACCCCTTTGGACCATCCAAAAGTGTCACCAAAGGAAGGCTTTGGGTACAAGTGAACTCCCCAGGGGAGCCTTTACACTGCCCCACATGCAACTGGACCCTCCGGGTTCGCTGTTCATGAGCAAAACTAAACGTAGCCCTAGCCGTCATCGGAGACGAGTGAAAAATCAGGCCCCAGGAAATGCGTTCCGAGCCCCTTTGGACCATCCAAAACTGTCACCAAAGGAAGGCTTTGGGTACAAGTGAACTCCCCAGGGGAGCCTTTACGCAGACCCACATGCAACTGGACCCTCCGGGTTCGCTGTTTCCGAGCATCCCTAAACATAGACCTAGCCGGCATCGAAGACGACTGAAAAATCAGGCCCCAGGAAATGCGTTGCAAGCCTTTTTCACCTATCCAAAAGTGCCCCCAAAGGAAGGCTTTGGGTACAAGTGAACTCCCCAGGGGAGCCTTTACGCAGCCCCACATGCATCTGGACCCTCCTGGTTCGCTGTTTCCGAGCATCCCTAAACATAACGCAAACCGGCATCGATGACGACTGAAAAATCAGGCATCAGGAAATGCGTTACAAGCCCTTTTAGCACATCCAAAAGTGCCCCAAAGGAAGGCTTTGGGTATAAGTGAACTCCCCAGGGGAGCCTTTACGCAGCCCCACATGCAACTGGACCCTCCGTGTTCGATATTTCCGTGCAACGCTAAATATATCACTAGCCGGCATGGGAGAAGACTGAAAACCCGGGCCCCAGAAAACGCATTGCAAGCCCCTTTGGACCATCCAAAAGTGTCACCAAAGGAAGGCTTTGTGTACAAGTGAACTCCCCAGGGGAGCCTTTACGCAGACCCACATGCAACTGGACCCTCCGGGTTCGCTGTTCCCGAGCATCCCTAAACATAGCCCTAGCCGGCATTGGAGACGAGTGAAAAATCAGGCCCCAGGAAATGCGTTCCGAGCCCTTTTCGCCCATCCAAAAGTGCCCCCAAAGGAAGACTATGGGAACAAGTGAGCTCCCCAGGGAAGACTTTATGACGCCCCACATGCAACTGGACCCTCCGAGTTCGCTGTTTCCAAGCATCCCTAAACATGATCCTAGCCGGCATCGAAGACGACTGAAAAATCAGGCCCCAGGAAATGCGTTGCAAGCCCTTTTCGCCCATCCAAAAGTGCCCCCAAAGGAAGGCTTTGGGTACAAGTGAACTCCCCAGGGGAGCCTTTACGCAGCCCCACATGGAACTGGACCCTCCGGGTTCGCTGTTTCCGAGCATCCCTAAACATAGCCCTAGACGGCATCGAAGACGACTGAAAAACCGGGCCCAAGAAAACGCGTTGCGAGTCCCTTTTCGCCCATCCAAAAGTGTCCCCAAAGGAAGGCTTTGGGTACAAGAGAACTCCCCAGGGTAGCCTTTACGCAGCCCCACATGCAACTGGACCCTCCGGATCGCTGTTCATGAGCAAACCGAAACGTAGCCCTAGCCGTCATCGGAGACGAGTGAAAAATCAGGCCCAAGGAAATGCGTTGCGAGCCCCTTTGGACCATCCAAAACTGCCCCCAAAGTAAGGCTTTGGATACATCTGAAGTTCCCAGGGGAGCCTTTACGCAGCCCCACATGCAACTGGACCCTCCAGGTTCGCTGTTCATGAGCAACCCTAAACGTATCCATAGCAGTCATCGTAGACGAGTGAAGAATCCGGCCCCAGGAAATGAGTTGTGAGCCCCTTTGGACCATCCAAAAGTGTCACCAAAGGAAGGCCTTGGGTACATGTGAAGTTCCCAGGGGAGCCTTTACGCAGCCCCACATGCAACTGGACCCTCCGGATTCGCTGTTTTCGAGCATCCCTAAACATAGCCCTAGCCGGCATCGAAGACGACTGAAAAATCAGGCCCCAGGAAATGCGTTGCAAGCCCCTTTGGACCATCCAAAAGTGTCACCAAAGGAAGGCTTTGGGTACAAGAGAACTCCCCAGGGGAGCCTTTACGCAGCCCCACATGCAACTGGACCCTCTGGGTTCGCTGTTTCCGAGCATCTCTAAACATAGCCCTTGTCAGCATCGAAGATGACTGAAAAATCAGGCCCCAGGAAATGCGTTACGAGCCATTTTTGCCCATCCAAAAGTGCCCCCAAAGGAAGACTTTGGGTACAAGAGAACTCCCCAGGGGAGCCTTTACGCAGCCCCACATGCAACTGGACCCTCCGGGTTCGCTGTTTCCGAGCATCCTTAAACATAGGCCTAGCAGGCATCGAAGACGACTGAAAAATCAGGCCCCAGGAAATGCGTTACGAGCCCTTTTCGCCCATCCAAAAGTGCCCCCAAAGGAAGGCTTTGGGTACAAGTGAACTCCCCAGGGGAGCCTTTACGCAGCCCCACATGCAACTGGACCGTCCGGGTTCTCTGTTTCCGAGCATCCCTAAACATAGCCCTACCGGCATCGATGACGACTGAAAAATCAGGCCCCAGGAAATGCGTTACGAGCCCTTTTCACCCATCCAAAAGTGCCCCCAAAGGAAGACTTTGGGTACAAGAGAACTCCCCAGGGGAGCCTTTACGCAGCCCCACATTGAACTGGACCCTCCGGGTTCGATTTTTCCGAGCAACACTAAATATATCACTAGCCGGCAAGGGAGAAGACTGAAAACTCGGGTCCCAGAAAACGCGTTGCAAGCCCCTTTGGACCATCCCAAAGTGTCACCAAAGGAAGGCTTTGGGTACAAGTGAACTCCCCAGGGGAGCCTTTACGCAGCCCCACATGCAACTGGACCCTCCGGATCGCTGTTCATGAGCAAACCTAAACGTAGCCCTAGCCGTCATCGGAGACGAGTGAAAAATCAGGCCCAAGGAAGTGCGTTGCGAGCCCCTTTGGACCATCCAAAACTGCCCCCAAAGGAAGGCTTTGGATACATCTGAAGTTCCCAGGGGAGCCTTTACGCAGCCCCACATGCAACTGGACCCTCCAGGTTCGCTGTTCATGAGCAACCCTAAACGTATCCCTAGCAGTCATCTTAGACGAGTGAAGAATCCGGCCCCAGGAAATGAGTTGTGAGCCCCTTTGGACCATCCAAAAGTGTCACCAAAGGAAGGCCTTGGGTACATGTGAAGTTCCCAGGCTAGCCTTTACGCAGCCCCACATGCAACTGGACCCTCCGGGTTCGCTGTTTCCGAGCATCCTTAAACATAGGCCTAGCAGGCATCGAAGACGACTGAAAAATCAGGCCCCAGGAAATGCGTTACGAGCGCTTTTCGCCCATCCAAAAGTGCCCCCAAAGGAAGGCTTTGGGTACAAGTGAACTCCCCAGGGGAGCCTTTACGCAGCCCCACATGCAACTGGACCCTCCGGGTTCGCTGTTTCCGAGCATCCTTAAACATAGGCCTAGCAGGCATCGAAGACGACTGAAAAATCAATCCCCAGGAAATGCGTTACGAGCCCTTTTCGCCCATCCAAAAGTGCCCCCAAAGGAAGGCTTTGGGTACAAGTGAACTCCCCAGGGGAGCCTTTACGCAGCCCCACATGCAACTGGACCCTCCGGATCGCTGTTCATGAGCAAACCTAAACGTATCCCTAGCCAGCATCGATGACGACTGAAAAATCAGGCCCCAGGAAATGAGTTGTGAGCCCCTTTGGACCATCCAAAACTGCCCCCAAAGGAAGGCTTTGGATACATCTGAAGTTCCCAGGGGAGCCTTTACGCAGCCCCACATGCAACTGGACCCTCCGGTTCGCTGTTTCTGAGCAACCCTAAATATATCCCTAGACGGCGTGGGAGAATACTGTAAACACGGGCCCCAGAAAACGCGTTGCAGGCCCCTTTGGACCATCCCAAAGTGTCACCAAAGGAAGGCTTTGGGTACAAGTGAACTCTCCAGGGGAGCCTTTACGCAGCCCCACATGCAACTGGACCCTCCAGGTTTGCTGTTCATGAGCAACCCTAAACGTATCCCTAGCAGTCATCGTAGACGAGTGAAGAATCCGGCCCCAGGAAATGAGTTGTGAGCCCCTTTGGACCATCCAAAAGTGTCACCAAAGGAAGGCCTTGGGTACATGTGAAGTTCCCAGGGGAGCCTTTACGCAGCCCCACATGCAACTGGACCCTCCGGGTTCGCTGTTTTCGAGCATCCCTAAACATAGCCCTAGCCGGCATCGAAGACGACTGAAAAATCAGGCCCCAGGAAATGCGTTGCAAGCCCCTTTGGACCATCCAAAAGTGTCACCAAAGGAAGGCTTTGGGTACAAGAGAACTCCCCAGGGGAGCCTTTACGCAGCCCCACATGCAACTGGACCCTCCGGGTTCGCTGTTTCCGAGCATCCCTATACATAGCCCTAGCCGGCATCGAAGACGACTGAAAAACCGGGCCCCAGAAAACGCGTTGCGAGTCCCTTTGGACCATCCAAAAGTGCCCCCAAAGGAAGGCTTTGGGTACAAGAGAACTCCCCAGGGGAGCCTTTACGCAGCCCCATATGCAACTGGACCCTCCGGGTTCGCTGTTTCCAAGCATCCCTAAACATAGCCCTAGCCAGCATTGAAGACGACTGAAAAATCAGGTCCCAGGAAATGCGTTGCGAGCCCTTTTCGCCCATCCAAAAGTGCCCCCAAAGGAAGGCTTTGGGTACAAGTGAACTCCCCAGGGGAGCCTTTACGCAGCCCCACATGCAACTGGACCCTCCGGGTTCGCTGTTTCTGAGCAACCCTAAATATATCCCTAGCCGGCATGGGAGAAGACTGTAAACACGGGCCCCAGAAAACGCGTTGCAAGCCACTTTGGACCATCCCAAAGTGTCACCAAAGGAAGACTTTGGGTACAAGTGAACTCCCCAGGGGAGCCTTTACGCAGCCCCACATGCAACTGGACCCTCCGGGTTCGCTGTTCATGAGCAACCCTAAACGTAGCCCTTGCCGGCATCGAAGATGACTGAAAAATCAGGCCCCAGGAAATGCGTTACGAGCCCTTTTCGCCCATCCAAATGTGTCCCCAAACGAAGACTTTGGGTACAAGAGAACTCCCCAGGGGAGCCTTTACGCAGCCCCACATGCAACTGGACCCTCCGGGTTCGCTGTTTCCGAGCATCCCTAAACATAGCCCTAGCCGGCATCGAAGACGACTGAAAAACCGGGCCCAAGAAAACGCGTTGCGAGTCCCTTTTCGCCCATCCAAAAGTGTCCCCAAAGGAAGGCTTTGGGTACAAGAGAACTCCCCAGGGGAGCCTTTACGCAGCCCCACATGCAACTGGACCCTCCGGATCGCTGTTCATGAGCAAACCTAAACGTAGCCCTAGCCGTCATCGGAGACGAGTGAAAAATCAGGCCCAAGGAAATGCGTTGCGAGCCCCTTTGGACCATCCAAAACTGCCCCCAAAGGAAGGCTTTGGATACATCTGAAGTTCCCAGGGGAGCCTTTACGCAGCCCCACATGCAACTGGACCCTCCAGGTTCGCTGTTCATGAGCAACCCTAAACGTAGCCCTAGCAGTCATCGTAGATGAGTGAAGAATCCGGCCCCAGGAAATGAGTTGTGAGCCCCTTTGGACCATCCAAAAGTGTAACCAAAGGAAGGCCTTGGGTACATGTGAAGTTCCCAGGGGAGCCTTTACGCAGCCCCACATGCAACTGGACCCTCCGGATTCGCTGTTTTCGAGCATCCCTAAACATAGCCCTAGCCGGCATCGAAGACGACTGAAAAATCAGGCCCCAGGAAATGCGTTGCAAGCCCCTTTGGACCATCCAAAAGTGTCACCAAAGAAAGGCTTTGGGTACAAGAGAACTCCCCAGGGGAGCCTTTACGCAGCCCCACATGCAACTGGACCCTCTGGGTTCGCTGTTTCCGAGCATCTCTAAACATAGCCCTTGTCAGCATCGAAGATGACTGAAAAATCAGGCCCCAGGAAATGCGTTACGAGCCATTTTTGCCCATCCAAAAGTGCCCCCAAAGGAAGACTTTGGGTACAAGAGAACTCCCCAGGGGAACCTTTACGCAGCCCCACATGCAACTGGACCCTCCGGGTTCGCTGTTTCCGAGCATCCTTAAACATAGGCCTAGCAGGCATCGAAGACGACTGAAAAATCAGGCCCCAGGAAATGCGTTACGAGCCCTTTTCGCCCATCCAAAAGTGCCCCCAAAGGAAGGCTTTGGGTACAAGTGAACTCCCCAGGGGAGCCTTTACGCAGCCCCACATGGAACTGGACCCTCCGGGTTCGATTTTTCCGAGCAACACTAAATATATCACTAGCCGGCAAGGGAGAAGACTGAAAACTCGGGTCCCAGAAAACGCGTTGCAAGCCCCTTTGGACCATCCAAAAGTGTCACCAAAGGAAGGCTTTGGGTACAAGTGAACTCCCCAGGGGAGCCTTTACGCAGCCCCACATGCAACTGGACCCTCCGGATCGCTGTTCATGAGCAAACCTAAACGTAGCCCTAGCCGTCATCGGAGACGAGTGAAAAATCAGGCCCAAGGAAGTGCGTTGCGAGCCCCTTTGGACCATCCAAAACTGCCCCCAAAGGAAGGCTTTGGATACATCTGAAGTTCCCAGGGGAGCCTTTACGCAGCCCCACATGCAACTGGACCCTCCAGGTTCGCTGTTCATGAGCAACCCTAAACGTATCCCTAGCAGTCATCGTAGACGAGTGAAGAATCCGGCCCCAGGAAATGAGTTGTGAGCCCCTTTGGACCATCCAAAAGTGTCACCAAAGGAAGGCCTTGGGTACATGTGAAGTTCCCAGGCTAGCCTTTACGCAGCCCCACATGCAACTGGACCCTCCGGGTTCGCTGTTTCCGAGCATCCTTAAACATAGGCCTAGCAGGCATCGAAGACGACTGAAAAATCAGGCCCCAGGAAATGCGTTACGAGCGCTTTTCGCCCATCCAAAAGTGCCCCCAAAGGAAGGCTTTGGGTACAAGTGAACTCCCCAGGGGAGCCTTTACGCAGCCCCACATGCAACTGGACCCTCCGGGTTCGCTGTTTCCGAGCATCCCTAAACATAGCCCTACCGGCATCGATGACGACTGAAAAATCAGGCCCCAGGAAATGCGTTACGAGCCCTTTTCACCCATCCAAAAGTGCCCCCAAAGGAAGACTTTGGGTACAAGAGAACTCCCCAGGGGAGCCTTTACGCAGCCCCACATGGAACTGGACCCTCCGGGTTCGATTTTTCCGAGCAACACTAAATATATCACTAGCCGGCATGGGAGAAGACTGAAAACTCGGGTCCCAGAAAACGCGTTGCAAGCCCCTTTGGACCATCCAAAAGTGTCACCAAAGGAAGGCTTTGGGTACAAGTGAACTCCCCAGGGGAGCCTTTACGCAGCCCCACATGCAACTGGACCCTCCGGGTTCGCTGTTTCCGAGCATCCCTATACATAGCCCTAGCCGGCATCGAAGATGACTGAAAAACCGGGCCCCAGAAAACGCGTTACGAGTCCCTTTGGACCATCCAAAAGTGCCCCCAAAGGAAGGCTTTGGGTACAAGAGAACTCCCCAGGGGAGCCTTTACGCAGCCCCATATGCAACTGGACCCTCCGGGTTCGCTGTTTCCGAGCATCCCTAAACATAGCCCTAGCCAGCATCGAAGACGACTGAAAAATCAGGCCCCAGGAAATGCGTTGCGAGCCCCTTTGGACCATCCAAAAGTGCCCCCAAAGGAAGGCTTTGGGTACAAGTGAACTCCCCAGGGGAGCCTTTACGCAGCCCCACATGCAACTGGACCCTCCGGGTTCGCTGTTTCTGAGCAACCCTAAATATATCCCTAGCCGGCATGGGAGAAGACTGTAAACACGGGCCCCAGAAAACGCGTTGCAAGCCACTTTGGACCATCCCAAAGTGTCACCAAAGGAAGGCTTTGGGTACAAGTGAACTCCCCAGGGGAGCCTTTACGCAGCCCCACATGCAACTGGACCCTCCGGGTTCGCTGTTCATGAGCAACCCTAAACGTAGCCCTTGCCGGCATCGAAGATGACTGAAAAATCAGGCCCCAGGAAATGCGTTACGAGCCCTTTTCGCCCATCCAAATGTGCCCCCAAACGAAGACTTGGGTACAAGAGAACTCCCCAGGGGAGCCTTTACGCAGCCCCACATGCAACTGGACCCTCCGGGTTCGCTATTTCCGAGCATCCTTAAACATATGCCTAGCAGGCATCGAAAACGACTGAAAAATCAGGCCCCAGGAAATGCGTTACGAGCCCTTTTCGCCCATCCAAAAGTGCCCCCAAAGGAAGACTTTGGGTACAAGTGAACTCCCCAGGGGAGCCTTTACGCAGACCCACATGCAACTGGACCCTCCGGGTTCGATTTTTCCGAGCAACCCTTAATATATCACTAGCCGGCATGGGAGAAGACTGAAAACCTGGGTCCCAGAAAACGCGTTTCAAGCCCCTTTGGACCATCCAAAAGTGTCACCAAAGGAAGGCTTTGGGTACAAGTGAACTCCCCAGGGGAGCCTTTACGCAGCCCCACATGCAACTGGACCCTCCGGATCGCTGTTCATGAGCAAACCTAAACGTAGCCCTAGCCGTCATCGGAGACGAGTGAAAAATCAGGCCCAAGGAAGTGCGTTGCGAGCCCCTTTGGACCATCCAAAACTGCCCCCAAAGGAAGGCTTTGGATACATCTGAAGTTCCCAGGGGAGCCTTTACGCAGCCCCACATGCAACTGGACCCTCCAGGTTCGCTGTTCATGAGCAACCCTAAACGTATCCCTAGCAGTCATCGTAGACGAGTGAAGAATCCGGCCCCAGGAAATGAGTTGTGAGCCCCTTTGGACCATCCAAAAGTGTCACCAAAGGAAGGCCTTGGGTACATGTGAAGTTCCCAGGCTAGCCTTTACGCAGCCCCACATGCAACTGGACCCTCCGGGTTCGCTGTTTCCGAGCATCCTTAAACATAGGCCTAGCAGGCATCGAAGACGACTGAAAAATCAGGCCCCAGGAAATGCGTTACGAGCGCTTTTCGCCCATCCAAAAGTGCCCCCAAAGGAAGGCTTTGGGTACAAGTGAACTCCCCAGGGGAGCCTTTACGCAGCCCCACATGCAACTGGACCCTCCGGGTTCGCTGTTTCCGAGCATCCCTAAACATAGCCCTACCGGCATCGATGACGACTGAAAAATCAGGCCCCAGGAAATGCGTTTCAAGCCCCTTTGGACCATCCAAAAGTGTCACCAAAGGAAGACTTTGGGTACAAGAGAACTCCCCAGGGGAGCCTTTACGCAGCCCCACATGCAACTGGACCCTCCGGGTTCGATTTTTCCGAGCAACCCTTAATATATCACTAGCCGGCATGGGAGAAGACTGAAAACCTGGGTCCCAGAAAACGCGTTTCAAGCCCCTTTGGACCATCCAAAAGTGTCACCAAAGGAAGACTTTGGGTACAAGTGAACTCCCCAGGGGAGCCTTTACGCAGACCCACATGCAACTGGACCCTCCGGGTTCGATTTTTCCGAGCAACCCTTAATATATCACTAGCAGGCATGGGAGAAGACTGAAAACCTAGGTCCCAGAAAACGCGTTTCAAGCCCCTTTGGACCATCCAAAAGTGCCCCCAAAGGAAGGCTTTGGGTACAAGAGAACTCCCCAGGGGAGCCTTTACGCAGCCCCACATGCAACTGGACCCTCCGGGTTTGCTGTTCATGAGCAACCCTAAACGTAGCCCTTGCCGGCATCGAAGATGACTGAAAAATCAGGCCCCAGGAAATGCGTTACGAGCCCTTTTCTCCCATCCAAAAGTGCCCCCAAACGAAGACTTTGGGTACAAGAGAACTCCCCAGGGGAACCTTTACGCAGCCCCACATGCAACTGGACCCTCCGGGTTCGCTGTTTCCGAGCATCCTTAAACATAGGCCTAGCAGGCATCGAAGACGACTGAAAAATCAGGCCCCAGGAAATGCGTTACGAGCCCTTTTCGCCCATCCAAAAGTGCCCCCAAAGGAAGGCTTTGGGTACAAGTGAACTCCCCAGGGGAGCCTTTACGCAGCCCCACATGCAACTGGACCCTCCGGGTTCTCTGTTTCCGAGCTTCCCAAAACATAGCCCTAGACGGCATCGAAGACGTATTAAAAATCAGGCCCCAGGAAATGCGTTACAAGCCCTTTTCACCCATCCAAAAGTGCCCCCAAAGGAAGGCTTTGGGTACAAGTGAACTCCCCAGGGGAGCCTTTACGCAGCCCCACATGCAACTGGACCCTCCGGGTTCGCTGTTTCCGAGCATCCTTAAACATAGGCCTAGCAGGCATCGAAGACGACTGAAAAATCAATCCCCAGGAAATGCGTTACGAGCCCTTTTCGCCCATCCAAAAGTGCCCCCAAAGGAAGGCTTTGGGTACAAGTGAACTCCCCAGGGGAGCCTTTACGCAGCCCCACATGCAACTGGACCCTCCGGATCGCTGTTCATGAGCAAACCTAAACGTATCCCTAGCCAGCATCGATGACGACTGAAAAATCCGGCCCCAGGAAATGAGTTGCGAGCCCCTTTGGACCATCCAAAAGTGTCACCAAAGGAAGGCTTTGGGTACATGTGAACTCCCCAGGGGAGTCTTTACGCAGCCCCACATGCAACTGGACCCTCCGGGTTCGCTGTTTCCGAGCATCCCTAAACATAGCCCTAGCCGGCATCGAAGACGAATGAAAAATCAGGCCCCAGGAAATGCGTTGCAAGCCCCTTTGGACCATCCAAAAGTGTCACCAAAGGAAGGCTTTGGGTACAAGAGAACTCCCCAGGGGAGCCTTTACGCAGCCCCACATGCAACTGGACCCTCCGGGTTCGCTGTTTCCGAGCATCCCTATACATAGCCCTAGCCGGCATCGAAGATGACTGAAAAACCGGGCCCCAGAAAACGCGTTGCGAGTCCCTTTGGACCATCCAAAAGTGCCCCCAAAGGAAGGCTTTGGGTACAAGAGAACTCCCCAGGGGAGCCTTTACGCAGCCCCATATGCAACTGGACCCTCCGGGTTCGCTGTTTCCGAGCATCCCTAAACATAGCCCTAGCCAGCATCGAAGACGACTGAAAAATCAGGCCCCAGGAAATGCGTTGCGAGCCCCTTTGGACCATCCAAAAGTGCCCCCAAAGGAAGGCTTTGGGTACAAGTGAACTCCCCAGGGGAGCCTTTACGCAGCCCCACATGCAACTGGACCCTCCTGGTTCTCTGTTCCTTTGCAAACCTAAACGTAGCCCTAGCCGTCATTGGAGATGAGTGAAAAATCAGGCCCCAGGAAATGCGTTGCGAGCCCTTTTCGCCCATCCAAAAGTGCCCCCAAAGGAAGGCTTTGGGTACAAGTGAACTCCCCAGGGGAGCCTTTACGCAGCCCCACATGCAACTGGACCCTCCGGGTTCGCTGTTTCCGAGCATCCCTAAACATAGCCCTAGCCGGCATCGAAGACGAATGAAAAATCAGGCCCCAGGAAATGCGTTGCAAGCCCCTTTGGACCATCCAAAAGTGTCACCAAAGGAAGGCTTTGGGTACAAGAGAACTCCCCAGGGGAGCCTTTACGCAGCCCCACATGCAACTGGACCCTCCGGGTTCGCTGTTTCCGAGCATCCCTATACATAGCCCTAGCCGGCATCGAAGATGACTGAAAAACCGGGCCCCAGAAAACGCGTTGCGAGTCCCTTTGGACCATCCAAAAGTGCCCCCAAAGGAAGGCTTTGGGTACAAGAGAACTCCCCAGGGGAGCCTTTACGCAGCCCCATATGCAACTGGACCCTCCGGGTTCGCTGTTTCCGAGCATCCCTAAACATAGCCCTAGCCAGCATCGAAGACGACTGAAAAATCAGGCCCCAGGAAATGCGTTGCGAGCCCCTTTGGACCATCCAAAAGTGCCCCCAAAGGAAGGCTTTGGGTACAAGTGAACTCCCCAGGGGAGCCTTTACGCAGCCCCACATGCAACTGGACCCTCCGGGTTCGCTGTTTCTGAGCAACCCTAAATATATCCCTAGCCGGCATGGGAGAAGACTGTAAACACGGGCCCCAGAAAACGCGTTGCAAGCCACTTTGGACCATCCCAAAGTGTCACCAAAGGAAGGCTTTGGGTACAAGTGAACTCCCCAGGGGAGCCTTTACGCAGCCCCACATGCAACTGGACCCTCCGGGTTCGCTGTTCATGAGCAACCCTAAACGTAGCCCTTGCCGGCATCGAAGATGACTGAAAAATCAGGCCCCAGGAAATGCGTTACGAGCCCTTTTCGCCCATCCAAATGTGCCCCCAAACGAAGACTTGGGTACAAGAGACCTCCCCAGGGGAGCCTTTACGCAGCCCCACATGCAACTGGATCCTCCGGGTTCGCTGTTTCCGAGCATCCTTAAACATATGCCTAGCAGGCATCGAAAACGACTGAAAAATCAGGCCCCAGGAAATGCGTTACGAGCCCTTTTCGCCCATCCAAAAGTGCCCCCAAAGGAAGACTTTGGGTACAAGTGAACTCCCCAGGGGAGCCTTTACGCAGACCCACATGCAACTGGACCCTCCGGGTTCGATTTTTCCGAGCAACCCTAAATATATCACTAGCCGGCATGGGAGAAGACTGAAAACCTGGGTCCCAGAAAACGCGTTTCAAGCCCCTTTGGACCATCCAAAAGTGTCACCAAAGGAAGGCTTTGGGTACAAGTGAACTCCCCAGGGGAGCCTTTACGCAGACCCACATGCAACTGGACCCTCCGGGTTCGATTTTTCCGAGCAACCCTTAATATATCACTAGCCGGCATGGGAGAAGACTGAAAACCTGGGTCCCAGAAAACGCGTTTCAAGCCCCTTTGGACCATCCAAAAGTGTCACCAAAGGAAGACTTTGGGTACAAGTGAACTCCCCAGGGGAGCCTTTACGCAGACCCACATGCAACTGGACCCTCCGGGTTCGATTTTTCCGAGCAACCCTTAATATATCACTAGCAGGCATGGGAGAAGACTGAAAACCTAGGTCCCAGAAAACGCGTTTCAAGCCCCTTTGGACCATCCAAAAGTGCCCCCAAAGGAAGGCTTTGGGTACAAGAGAACTCCCCAGGGGAGCCTTTACGCAGCCCCACATGCAACTGGACCCTCCGGGTTTGCTGTTCATGAGCAACCCTAAACGTAGCCCTTGCCGGCATCGAAGATGACTGAAAAATCAGGCCCCAGGAAATGCGTTACGAGCCCTTTTCTCCCATCCAAAAGTGCCCCCAAACGAAGACTTTGGGTACAAGTGAACTCCCCAGGGGAGCCTTTACGCAGCCCCACATGCAACTGGACCCTCCGGGTTCTCTGTTTCCGAGCTTCCCAAAACATAGCCCTAGACGGCATCGAAGACGTATTAAAAATCAGGCCCCAGGAAATGCGTTACAAGCCCTTTTCACCCATCCAAAAGTGCCCCGAAAGAAGACTTTGGGTACAAGAGAACTCCCCAGGGGAGCCTTTACGCAGCCCCACATGGAACTAGACCCTTCGGGTTCGATTTTTCCGCGCAACCCTAAATATATCACTAGCCGGCATGGGAGAAGACTGAAAACCCGGGTCCCAGAAAATGCGTTGCAAGCCCCTTTGGACCATCCAAAAGTGTCACCAAAGGAAGGCTTTGGGTACAAGTGAACTCCCCAGGGGAGCCTTTACGCAGCCCCACATGCAACTGGACCCTCCGGGTTCGCTGTTCATGAGCAACCCTAAACGTAGCCCTAGCAATCATCGTAGACGAGTGAAAAATCCGGCCCCAGGAAATGAGTTGCGAGCCCCTTTGGACCATCCAAAAGTGTCACCAAAGGAAGGCTTTGGGTACATGTGAACTCCCCAGGGGAGTCTTTACGCAGCCCCACATGCAACTGGACCCTCCGGGTTCGCTGTTTCCGAGCATCCCTAAACATAGCCCTAGCCGGCATCGAAGACGAATGAAAAATCAGGCCCCAGGAAATGCGTTGCAAGCCCCTTTGGACCATCCAAAAGTGTCACCAAAGGAAGGCTTTGGGTACAAGTGAACTCCCCAGGGGAGCCTTTACGCAGCCCCACATGCAACTGGACCCTCCGGGTTCGCTGTTTCCGAGCATCCCTAAACATAGCCCTAGCCGGCATCGAAGACGACTGAAAAATCAGGCCCCAGGAAATGCGTTGCGAGCCCTTTTCGCCCATCCAAAAGTGCCCCCAAAAGAAGACATTGGGTACAAAAGAACTTCCCAGGGGAGCCTTTACGCAGCCCCACATGCAACTGGACCCTCCGGGTTCGATTTTTCGAGCATCCCTAAAGATAGTCCTAGCCGGCATGGGAGAAGACTGAAAACCCGGGCCCCAGGAAACGCGTTGCAAGCCCCTTTGGACCATCCAAAAGTGTCACCAAAGGAAGGCTTTGGGTACAAGAGAACTCCCCAGGGGAGCCTTTACGCAGCCCCACATGCAACTGGACCCTCCGGGTTCGCTGTTTCCGAGCATCCCTAAACATAGCCCTAGCCGGCATCGAAGACGAATGAAAAATCAGGCCCCAGGAAATGCGTTGCAAGCCCCTTTGGACCATCCAAAAGTGTCACCAAAGGAAGGCTTTGGGTACAAGTGAACTCCCCAGGGGAGCCTTTACGCAGCCCCACATGCAACTGGACCCTCCGGGTTCGCTGTTTCCGAGCATCCCTATACATAGCCCTAGCCGGCATCGAAGACGACTGAAAAATCAGGCCCCAGGAAATGCGTTGCGAGCCCTTTTCGCCCATCCAAAAGTGCCCCCAAAAGAAGACATTGGGTACAAAAGAACTTCCCAGGGGAGCCTTTACGCAGCCCCACATGCAACTGGACCCTCCGGGTTCGCTGTTTCCGAGCATCCTTAAACATAGGCCTAGCAGGCATCGAAGACGACTGAAAAATCAATCCCCAGGAAATGCGTTACGAGCCCTTTTCGCCCATCCAAAAGTGCCCCCAAAGGAAGGCTTTGGGTACAAGTGAACTCCCCAGGGGAGCCTTTACGCAGCCCCACATGCAACTGGACCCTCCGGATCGCTGTTCATGAGCAAACCTAAACGTATCCCTAGCCAGCATCGATGACGACTGAAAAATCCGGCCCCAGGAAATGAGTTGCGAGCCCCTTTGGACCATCCAAAAGTGTCACCAAAGGAAGGCTTTGGGTACATGTGAACTCCCCAGGGGAGTCTTTACGCAGCCCCACATGCAACTGGACCCTCCGGGTTCGCTGTTTCCGAGCATCCCTAAACATAGCCCTAGCCGGCATCGAAGACGAATGAAAAATCAGGCCCCAGGAAATGCGTTGCAAGCCCCTTTGGACCATCCAAAAGTGTCACCAAAGGAAGGCTTTGGGTACAAGTGAACTCCCCAGGGGAGCCTTTACGCAGCCCCACATGCAACTGGACCCTCCGGGTTCGCTGTTTCCGAGCATCCCTATACATAGCCCTAGCCGGCATCGAAGATGACTGAAAAACCGGGCCCCAGAAAACGCGTTGCGAGTCCCTTTGGACCATCCAAAAGTGCCCCCAAAGGAAGGCTTTGGGTACAAGAGAACTCCCCAGGGGAGCCTTTACGCAGCCCCATATGCAACTGGACCCTCCGGGTTCGCTGTTTCCGAGCATCCCTAAACATAGCCCTAGCCAGCATCGAAGACGACTGAAAAATCAGGCCCCAGGAAATGCGTTGCGAGCCCCTTTGGACCATCCAAAAGTGCCCCCAAAGGAAGGCTTTGGGTACAAGTGAACTCCCCAGGGGAGCCTTTACGCAGCCCCACATGCAACTGGACCCTCCGGGTTCGCTGTTTCTGAGCAACCCTAAATATATCCCTAGCCGGCATGGGAGAAGACTGTAAACACGGGCCCCAGAAAACGCGTTGCAAGCCACTTTGGACCATCCCAAAGTGTCACCAAAGGAAGGCTTTGGGTACAAGTGAACTCCCCAGGGGAGCCTTTACGCAGCCCCACATGCAACTGGACCCTCCGGGTTCGCTGTTCATGAGCAACCCTAAACGTAGCCCTTGCCGGCATCGAAGATGACTGAAAAATCAGGCCCCAGGAAATGCGTTACGAGCCCTTTTCGCCCATCCAAATGTGCCCCCAAACGAAGACTTGGGTACAAGAGAACTCCCCAGGGGAGCCTTTACGCAGCCCCACATGCAACTGGATCCTCCGGGTTCGCTGTTTCCGAGCATCCTTAAACATATGCCTAGCAGGCATCGAAAACGACTGAAAAATCAGGCCCCAGGAAATGCGTTACGAGCCCTTTTCGCCCATCCAAAAGTGCCCCCAAAGGAAGACTTTGGGTACAAGTGAACTCCCCAGGGGAGCCTTTACGCAGACCCACATGCAACTGGACCCTCCGGGTTCGATTTTTCCGAGCAACCCTAAATATATCACTAGCCGGCATGGGAGAAGACTGAAAACCTGGGTCCCAGAAAACGCGTTTCAAGCCCCTTTGGACCATCCAAAAGTGTCACCAAAGGAAGGCTTTGGGTACAAGTGAACTCCCCAGGGGAGCCTTTACGCAGACCCACATGCAACTGGACCCTCCGGGTTCGATTTTTCCGAGCAACCCTTAATATATCACTAGCCGGCATGGGAGAAGACTGAAAACCTGGGTCCCAGAAAACGCGTTTCAAGCCCCTTTGGACCATCCAAAAGTGTCACCAAAGGAAGACTTTGGGTACAAGTGAACTCCCCAGGGGAGCCTTTACGCAGACCCACATGCAACTGGACCCTCCGGGTTCGATTTTTCCGAGCAACCCTTAATATATCACTAGCAGGCATGGGAGAAGACTGAAAACCTAGGTCCCAGAAAACGCGTTTCAAGCCCCTTTGGACCATCCAAAAGTGCCCCCAAAGGAAGGCTTTGGGTACAAGAGAACTCCCCAGGGGAGCCTTTACGCAGCCCCACATGCAACTGGACCCTCCGGGTTTGCTGTTCATGAGCAACCCTAAACGTAGCCCTTGCCGGCATCGAAGATGACTGAAAAATCAGGCCCCAGGAAATGCGTTACGAGCCCTTTTCTCCCATCCAAAAGTGCCCCCAAACGAAGACTTTGGGTACAAGTGAACTCCCCAGGGGAGCCTTTACGCAGCCCCACATGCAACTGGACCCTCCGGGTTCTCTGTTTCCGAGCTTCCCAAAACATAGCCCTAGACGGCATCGAAGACGTATTAAAAATCAGGCCCCAGGAAATGCGTTACAAGCCCTTTTCACCCATCCAAAAGTGCCCCGAAAGGAAGACTTTGGGTACAAGAGAACTCCCCAGGGGAGCCTTTACGCAGCCCCACATGGAACTAGACCCTTCGGGTTCGATTTTTCCGCGCAACCCTAAATATATCACTAGCCGGCATGGGAGAAGACTGAAAACCCGGGTCCCAGAAAATGCGTTGCAAGCCCCTTTGGACCATCCAAAAGTGTCACCAAAGGAAGGCTTTGGGTACAAGTGAACTCCCCAGGGGAGCCTTTACGCAGCCCCACATGCAACTGGACCCTCCGGGTTCGCTGTTCATGAGCAACCCTAAACGTAGCCCTAGCAATCATCGTAGACGAGTGAAAAATCCGGCCCCAGGAAATGAGTTGCGAGCCCCTTTGGACCATCCAAAAGTGTCACCAAAGGAAGGCTTTGGGTACATGTGAACTCCCCAGGGGAGTCTTTACGCAGCCCCACATGCAACTGGACCCTCCGGGTTCGCTGTTTCCGAGCATCCCTAAACATAGCCCTAGCCGGCATCGAAGACGAATGAAAAATCAGGCCCCAGGAAATGCGTTGCAAGCCCCTTTGGACCATCCAAAAGTGTCACCAAAGGAAGGCTTTGGGTACAAGTGAACTCCCCAGGGGAGCCTTTACGCAGCCCCACATGCAACTGGACCCTCCGGGTTCGCTGTTTCCGAGCATCCCTATACATAGCCCTAGCCGGCATCGAAGACGACTGAAAAATCAGGCCCCAGGAAATGCGTTGCGAGCCCTTTTCGCCCATCCAAAAGTGCCCCCAAAAGAAGACATTGGGTACAAAAGAACTTCCCAGGGGAGCCTTTACGCAGCCCCACATGCAACTGGACCCTCCGGGTTCGATTTTTCGAGCATCCCTAAAGATAGTCCTAGCCGGCATGGGAGAAGACTGAAAACCCGGGCCCCAGGAAACGCGTTGCAAGCCCCTTTGGACCATCCAAAAGTGTCACCAAAGGAAGGCTTTGGGTACAAGAGAACTCCCCAGGGGAGCCTTTACGCAGCCCCACATGCAACTGGACCCTCCGGGTTCGCTGTTTCCGAGCATCCCTAAACATAGCCCTAGCCGGCATCGAAGACGAATGAAAAATCAGGCCCCAGGAAATGCGTTGCAAGCCCCTTTGGACCATCCAAAAGTGTCACCAAAGGAAGGCTTTGGGTACAAGTGAACTCCCCAGGGGAGCCTTTACGCAGCCCCACATGCAACTGGACCCTCCGGGTTCGCTGTTTCCGAGCATCCCTATACATAGCCCTAGCCGGCATCGAAGACGACTGAAAAATCAGGCCCCAGGAAATGCGTTGCGAGCCCTTTTCGCCCATCCAAAAGTGCCCCCAAAAGAAGACATTGGGTACAAAAGAACTTCCCAGGGGAGCCTTTACGCAGCCCCACATGCAACTGGACCCTCCGGGTTCGATTTTTCGAGCATCCCTAAAGATAGTCCTAGCCGGCATGGGAGAAGACTGAAAAATCGGGCCCCAGGAAACGCGTTGCAAGCCCCTTTGGACCATCCAAAAGTGTCACCAAAGGAAGGCTTTGGGTACAAGAGAACTCTCCAGGGGAGCCTTTACGCAGCCCCACATGCAACTGGACCCTCCGGGTTCGATTTTTCGAGCATCCCTAAAGATAGTCCTAGCCGGCATGGGAGAAGACTGAAAACCCGGGCCCCAGGAAACGCGTTGCAAGCCCTTTTCGCCCATCCAAAAGTGCCCCCAAAGGAAGGCTTTGGGTACAAGTGAACTCCCCAGGGGAGCCTTTACGCAGCCCCACATGCAACTGGACCCTCCGGGTTCGCTGTTTCTGAGCATCCCTAAACGTATCCCTAGCCGTCATCGGAGACGAGTGAAAAATCAGGCCCCAGGAAATGCGTTACGAGCCCTTTTCATCCATCAAAAAGTGCCCCCAAAGGAAGGCTTTGGGTACAAGTGAACTCCCCAAGGGAGCCTTTACGCAGCCCCACATACAACTGGACCCTCCGGGTTCGCTGTTTCCTAGCATCCCTAAACATAGCCCTTGCCGGCATCGAAGACGACTGAAAAATCCGGCCCCAGGAAATGCGTTGCAAGCCCCTTTGGACCATCAAAATGTGTCACCAAAGGAAGGCTTTGGGTACAAGTGAACTCCCCAGGGGAGCCTTTACGCAGCCCCACATGCAACTGGACCCTCCGGGTTCGATTTTTCCGAGCAGCGCTAAATATATCACTAGCCGGCAAGGGAGAAGACTGAAGACCCGGGCCCCAGAAAACGCTTTGCAAGCCCCTTTGGACCATCCAAAAGTGTCACCAAAGGAAGGCTTTGGGTACAAGTGAACTCCCCAGGGGAGCCTTTACACTGCCCCACATGCAACTGGACCCTCCGGGTTCGCTGTTCATGAGCAAAACTAAACGTAGCCCTAGCCGTCATCGGAGACGAGTGAAAAATCAGGCCCCAGGAAATGCGTTCCGAGCCCCTTTGGACCATCCAAAACTGTCACCAAAGGAAGGCTTTGGGTACAAGTGAACTCCCCAGGGGAGCCTTTACGCAGACCCACATGCAACTGGACCCTCCGGGTTCGCTGTTTCCGAGCATCCCTAAATATAGACCTAGCCGGCATCGAAGACGACTGAAAAATCAGGCCCCAGGAAATGCGTTGCAAGCCTTTTTCACCTATCCAAAAGTGCCCCCAAAGGAAGGCTTTGGGTACAAGTGAACTCCCCAGGGGAGCCTTTACGCAGCCCCACATGCATCTGGACCCTCCTGGTTCGCTGTTTCCGAGCATCCCTAAACATAACGCAAGCCGGCATCGATGACGACTGAAAAATCAGGCATCAGGAAATGCGTTACAAGCCCTTTTAGCACATCCAAAAGTGCCCCAAAGGAAGGCTTTGGGTATAAGTGAACTCCCCAGGGGAGCCTTTACGCAGCCCCACATGCAACTGGACCCTCCGTGTTCGATATTTCCGTGCAACGCTAAATATATCACTAGCCGGCATGGGAGAAGACTGAAAACCCGGGCCCCAGAAAACGCATTGCAAGCCCCTTTGGACCATCCAAAAGTGTCACCAAAGGAAGGCTTTGTGTACAAGTGAACTCCCCAGGGGAGCCTTTACGCAGACCCACATGCAACTGGACCCTCCGGGTTCGCTGTTCCCGAGCATCCCTAAACATAGCCCTAGCCGGCATTGGAGACGAGTGAAAAATCAGGCCCCAGGAAATGCGTTACGAGCCCTTTTCGCCCATCCAAAAGTGCCCCCAAAGGAAGACTATGGGAACAAGTGAGCTCCCCAGGGAAGACTTTATGACGCCCCACATGCAACTGGACCCTCCGAGTTCGCTGTTTCCAAGCATCCCTAAACATGATCCTAGCCGGCATCGAAGACGACTGAAAAATCAGGCCCCAGGAAATGCGTTGCAAGCCCTTTTCGCCCATCCAAAAGTGCCCCCAAAGGAAGGCTTTGGGTACAAGTGAACTCCCCAGGGGAGCCTTTACGCAGCCCCACATGGAACTGGACCCTCCGGGTTCGCTGTTTCCGAGCATCCCTAAACATAGCCCTAGCCAGCATCGATGACGACTGAAAAATCAGGCCCCAGGAAATGCGTTGCGGGGCCTTTTCGCCCATCCAAAAGTGCCCCCAAAGGAAGGCTTTGGTACAAGTGAACTCCCCAGGGGAGCCTTTACGCAGCCCCACATGCAACTGGACCCTCCGGGTTCGCTGTTTCCGAGCATCCCTATACATAGCCCTAGCCGGCATCGAAGACGACTGAAAAATCAGGCCCCAGGAAATGCGTTGCGAGCCCTTTTCGCCCATCCAAAAGTGCCCCCAAAAGAAGACATTGGGTACAAAAGAACTTCCCAGGGGAGCCTTTACGCAGCCCCACATGCAACTGGACCCTCCGGGTTCGATTTTTCGAGCATCCCTAAAGATAGTCCTAGCCGGCATGGGAGAAGACTGAAAACCCGGTCCCCAGGAAACGTGTTGCAAGCCCCTTTGGACCATCCAAAAGTGTCACCAAAGGAAGGCTTTGGGTACAAGAGAACTCCCCAGGGGAGCCTTTACGCAGCCCCACATGCAACTGGACCCTCCGGGTTCTCTGTTCGTGAGCAAAACTAAACATAACCCTAGCCGGCATCGAAGATGACTGAAAAATCAGGCCCCAGGAAACGCGTTGCGAGCCCTTTTCGCCCATCCAAAAGTGCCCCCAAAGGAAGGCTTTGGGTACAAGTGAACTCCCCAGGGGAGCCTTTACGCAGCCCCACATGCAACTGGACCCTCCTGGTTCGCTGTTTCCGAGCATCCCTAAACATAGCCCTAGCCGGCATCGAAGACGACTGAAAAATCAGGCCCCAGGAAATGCGTTCCGAGCCCTTTTCGCCCATCCAAAAGTGCACCCAAAGGAAGGCTTTGGGTACAAGTGAACTCCCCAGGGGAGCCTTTACGCAGCCCCACATGCAACTGGACCCTTCGGGTTCGCTGTTCCTGAGAAAAACTAAACGTAGCCCTAGCCGTCATCGGAGACGACTGAAAAATCAGGCCCCAGGAAATGCGTTGCAACCCCTTTGGACCATCCAAAAGTGCCCCCAAAGGAAGGCTTTAGATACAAGTGAACTCCCCAGGGGAGCCTTTACGCAGCCCCACATGCAACTGGACCCTCCGGGTTCGCTGTTTCCGAGCATCACTAAACATAGCCCTTGCCGGCATCGAAGACGAGTGAAAAATCAGGCCCCAGGAAATGTGTTGCGAGCCCTTTTCGCCCATCCAAAAGTGCTCCCAAAGGAAGACTATGGGAACAAGTGAACTCCCCAGGGGAGACTTTATGACGCCCCACATGCAACTGGACCCTCCGGGTTCGCTGTTTCCGACCATCCCTAAACATAGCCCTACCGGCATCGATGACGACTGAAAAATCAGGCCCCAGGAAATGCGTTACGAGCCCTTTTCACCCATCCAAAAGTGCCCCCAAAGGAAGACTTTGGGTACAAGAGAACTCCCCAGGGGAGCCTTTACGCAGCCCCACATGCAACTGGACCCTCCGGGTTCGATTTTTCCGAGCAGCGCTAAATATATCACTAGCCGGCATGGGAGAAGACTGAAGACCCGGGCCCCAGAAAACGCTTTGCAAGCCCCTTTGGACCATCCAAAAGTGTCACCAAAGGAAGGCTTTGGGTACAAGTGAACTCCCCAGGGGAGCCTTTACACTGCCCCACATGCAACTGGACCCTCCGGGTTCGCTGTTCATGAGCAAAACTAAACGTAGCCCTAGCCGTCATCGGAGACGAGTGAAAAATCAGGCCCCAGGAAATGCGTTCCGAGCCCCTTTGGACCATCCAAAACTGTCACCAAAGGAAGGCTTTGGGTACAAGTGAACTCCCCAGGGGAGCCTTTACGCAGACCCACATGCAACTGGACCCTCCGGGTTCGCTGTTTCCGAGCATCCCTAAACATAGCCCTTGCCGGCATCGGAGACGAGTGAAAAATCAGGCCCCAGGAAATGCGTTCCGAGCCCTTTTCGCCCATCCAAAAGTGCCCCCAAAGGAAGACTATGGGAACAAGTGAACTCCCCAGGGGAGACTTTATGACGCCCCACATGCAACTGGACCCTCCGGGTTCGCTGTTTCCGAGCATCCCTAAACATAGCCCTACCGGCATCGATGACGACTGAAAAATCAGGCCCCAGGAAATGCGTTACGAGCCATTTTTGCCCATCCAAAAGTGCCCCCAAAGGAAGGCTTTGGGTACAAGTGAACTCCCCAGGGGAGCCTTTACGCAGCCCCACATGCAACTGGACCCTCCGGGTTCTCTGTTTCCGAGCATCCCTAAACATAGCCCTACCGGCATCGATGACGACTGAAAAATCAGGCCCCAGGAAATGCGTTACGAGCCCTTTTCACCCATCCAAAAGTGCCCCAAAAGGAAGACTTTGGGTACAAGAGAACTCCCCAGGGGAGCCTTTACGCAGCCCCACATTGAACTGGACCCTCCGGGTTCGATTTTTCCGAGCAACACTAAATATATCACTAGCCGGCAAGGGAGAAGACTGAAAACTCGGGTCCCAGAAAACGCGTTGCAAGCCCCTTTGGACCATCCCAAAGTGTCACCAAAGGAAGGCTTTGGGTACAAGTGAACTCCCCAGGGGAGCCTTTACGCAGCCCCACATGCAACTGGACCCTCCGGATCGCTGTTCATGAGCAAACCTAAACGTAGCCCTAGCCGTCATCGGAGACGAGTGAAAAATCAGGCCCAAGGAAGTGCGTTGCGAGCCCCTTTGGACCATCCAAAACTGCCCCCAAAGGAAGGCTTTGGATACATCTGAAGTTACCAGGGGAGCCTTTACGCAGCCCCACATGCAACTGGACCCTCCAGGTTCGCTGTTCATGAGCAACCCTAAACGTATCCCTAGCAGTCATCGTAGACGAGTGAAGAATCCGGCCCCAGGAAATGAGTTGTGAGCCCCTTTGGACCATCCAAAAGTGTCACCAAAGGAAGGCCTTGGGTACATGTGAAGTTCCCAGGCTAGCCTTTACACAGCCCCACATGCAACTGGACCCTCCGGGTTCGCTGTTTCCGAGCATCCTTAAACATAGGCCTAGCAGGCGTCGAAGACGACTGAAAAATCAGGCCCCAGGAAATGCGTTACGAGCGCTTTTCGCCCATCCAAAAGTGCCCCCAAAGGAAGGCTTTGGGTACAAGTGAACTCCCCAGGGGAGCCTTTACGCAGCCCCACATGCAACTGGACCCTCCGGGTTCGCTGTTTCCGAGCATCCTTAAACATAGGCCTAGCAGGCATCGAAGACGACTGAAAAATCAGGCCCCAGGAAATGCGTTACGAGCCCTTTTCGCCCATCCAAAAGTGCCCCCAAAGGAAGGCTTTGGGTACAAGTGAACTCCCCAGGGGAGCCTTTACGCAGACCCACATGCAACTGGACCCTCCGGATCGCTGTTCATGAGCAAACCTAAACGTAGCCCTAGCCGTCATCGGAGACGAGTGAAAAATCAGGCCCCAGGAAATGCGTTGCGAGCCCCTTTGGACCATCCAAAACTGCCCCCAAAGGAAGGCTTTGGATACAGCTGAAGTTCCCAGGGGAGCCTTTACGCAGCCCCACATGCAACTGGACCCTCCAGGTTCGCTGTTCAAGAGCAACCCTAAACGTATCCCTAGCAGTCATCGTAGACGAGTGAAGAATCCGGCCCCAGGAAATGAGTTGTGAGCCCCTTTGGACCATCCAAAAATGCCCCCAAAGGAAGGCTTTGGATACATCTGAAGTTCCCAGGGGAGCCTTTACGCAGCCCCACATGCAACTGGACCCTCCGGTTCGCTGTTTCTGAGCAACCCTAAATATATCCCTAGACGGCATGGGAGAATACTGTAAACACGGGCCCCAGAAAACGCGTTGCAAGCCCCTTTGGACCATCCCAAAGTGTCACCAAAGGAAGGCTTTGGGTACAAGTGAACTCCCCAGGGGAGCCTTTACGCAGCCCCACATGCAACTGGACCCTCCGGGTTCGCTGTTTTCGAGCATCCCTAAACATAGCCCTAGCCGGCATCCAAGACGACTGAAAAATCAGGCCCCAGGAAATGCGTTGCAAGCCCCTTTGGACCATCCAAAAGTGTCACCAAAGGAAGGCTTTGGGTACAAGAGAACTCCCCAGGGGAGCCTTTACGCAGCCCCACATGCAACTGGACCCTCCGGGTTCGCTGTTTCCGAGCATCCCTATACATAGCCCTAGCCGGCATCGAAGACGACTGAAAAACCGGGCCCCAGAAAACGCGTTGCGAGTCCCTTTGGACCATCCAAAAGTGCCCCCAAAGGAAGGCTTTGGGTACAAGAGAACTCCCCAGGGGAGCCTTTACGCAGCCCCATATGCAACTGGACCCTCCGGGTTCGCTGTTTCCAAGCATCCCTAAACATAGCCCTAGCCAGCATCGAAGACGACTGAAAAATCAGGTCCCAGGAAATGCGTTGCGAGCCCTTTTCGCCCATCCAAAAGTGCCCCCAAAGGAAGGCTTTGGGTACAAGTGAACTCCCCAGGGGAGCCTTTACGCAGCCCCACATGCAACTGGACCCTCCGGGTTCGCTGTTTCTGAGCAACCCTAAATATATCCCTAGCCGGCATGGGAGAAGACTGTAAACACGGGCCCCAGAAAACGCGTTGCAAGCCACTTTGGACCATCCCAAAGTGTCACCAAAGGAAGGCTTTGGGTACAAGTGAACTCCCCAGGGGAGCCTTTACGCAGCCCCACATGCAACTGGACCCTCCGGGTTCGCTGTTCATGAGCAACCCTAAACGTAGCCCTTGCCGGCATCGAAGATGACTGAAAAATCAGGCCCCAGGAAATGCGTTACGAGCCCTTTTCGCCCATCCAAATGTGCCCCCAAACGAAGACTTTGGGTACAAGAGAACTCCCCAGGGGAGCCTTTACGCAGCCCCACATGCAACTGGACCCTCCGGGTTCGCTGTTTCCGAGCATCCCTAAACATAGCCCTACCGGCATCGATGACGACTGAAAAATCAGGCCCCAGGAAATGCGTTACGAGCCCTTTTCGCCCATCCAAAAGTGCCCCCAAAGGAAGGCTTTGGGTACAAGTGAACTCCCCAGGGGAGCCTTTACGCAGCCCCACATGCAACTGGACCCTCCGGGTTCGATTTTTCCGAGCAACCCTAAATATATCACTAGCCGGCATGGGATAAGACTGAAAACCCGGGTCCCAGAAAACGCGTTGCAAGCCCATTTGGACCATCCAAAAGTGTCACCAAAGGAAGGCTTTGGGTACAAGTGAACTCCCCAGGGGAGCCTTTACGCAGCCCCACATGCAACTGGACCCTCCGGGTTCGCTGTTTCCGAGCATCCCTAAACATAGCCCTAGCCGGCATCGAAGACGACTGAAAAACCGGGCCCAAGAAAACGCGTTGCGAGTCCCTTTTCGCCCATCCAAAAGTGTCCCCAAAGGAAGGCTTTGGGTACAAGAGAACTCCCCAGGGGAGCCTTTACGCAGACCCACATGCAACTGGACCCTCCGGATCGCTGTTCATGAGCAAACCTAAACGTAGCCCTAGCCGTCATCGGAGACGAGTGAAAAATCAGGCCCAAGGAAATGCGTTGCGAGCCCCTTTGGACCATCCAAAACTGCCCCCAAAGGAAGGCTTTGGATACATCTGAAGTTCCCAGGGGAGCCTTTACGCAGCCCCACATGCAACTGGACCCTCCAGGTTCGCTGTTCATGAGCAACCCTAAACGTATCCCTAGCAGTCATCGTAGACGAGTGAAGAATCCGGCCCCAGGAAATGAGTTGTGAGCCCCTTTGGACCATCCAAACGTGTCACCAAAGGAAGGCCTTGGGTACATGTGAAGTTCCCAGGGGAGCCTTTACGCAGCCCCACATGCAACTGGACCCTCCGGATTCGCTGTTTTCGAGCATCCCTAAACATAGCCCTAGCCGGCATCGAAGACGACTGAAAAATCAGGCCCCAGGAAATGCGTTGCAAGCCCCTTTGGACCATCCAAAAGTGTCACCAAAGGAAGGCTTTGGGTACAAGAGAACTCCCCAGGGGAGCCTTTACGCAGCCCCACATGCAACTGGACCCTCTGGGTTCGCTGTTTCCGAGCATCTCTAAACATAGCCCTTGTCAGCATCGAAGATGACTGAAAAATCAGGCCCCAGGAAATGCGTTACGAGCCATTTTTGCCCATCCAAAAGTGCCCCCAAAGGAAGACTTTGGGTACAAAAGAACTCCCCAGGGGAGCCTTTACGCAGCCCCACATGCAACTGGACCCTCCGGGTTCGCTGTTTCCGAGCATCCTTAAACATAGGCCTAGCAGGCATCGAAGACGACTGAAAAATCAGGCCCCAGGAAATGCGTTACGAGCCCTTTTCGCCCATCCAAAAGTGCCCCCAAAGGAAGGCTTTGGGTACAAGTGAACTCCCCAGGGGAGCCTTTACGCAGCCCCACATGCAACTGGACCGTCCGGGTTCTCTGTTTCCGAGCATCCCTAAACATAGCCCTACCGGCATCGAAGATGACTGAAAAATCAGGCCCCAGGAAATGCGTTACGAGCCCTTTTCACCCATCCAAAAGTGCCCCCAAAGGAAGACTTTGGGTACAAGAGAACTCCCCAGGGGAGCCTTTACGCAGCCCCACATGGAACTGGACCCTCCGGGTTCGATTTTTCCGAGCAACACTAAATATATCACTAGCCGGCAAGGGAGAAGACTGAAAACTCGGGTCCCAGAAAACGCGTTGCAAGCCCCTTTGGACCATCCAAAAGTGTCACCAAAGGAAGGCTTTGGGTACAAGTGAACTCCCCAGGGGAGCCTTTACGCAGCCCCACATGCAACTGGACCCTCCGGATCGCTGTTCATGAGCAAACCTAAACGTAGCCCTAGCCGTCATCGGAGACGAGTGAAAAATCAGGCCCAAGGAAGTGCGTTGCGAGCCCCTTTGGACCATCCAAAACTGCCCCCAAAGGAAGGCTTTGGATACATCTGAAGTTCCCAGGGGAGCCTTTACGCAGCCCCACATGCAACTGGACCCTCCAGGTTCGCTGTTCATGAGCAACCCTAAACGTATCCCTAGCAGTCATCGTAGACGAGTGAAGAATCCGGCCCCAGGAAATGAGTTGTGAGCCCCTTTGGACCATCCAAAAGTGTCACCAAAGGAAGGCCTTGGGTACATGTGAAGTTCCCAGGCTAGCCTTTACGCAGCCCCACATGCAACTGGACCCTCCGGGTTCGCTGTTTCCGAGCATCCTTAAACATAGGCCTAGCAGGCATCGAAGACGACTGAAAAATCAGGCCCCAGGAAATGCGTTACGAGCGCTTTTCGCCCATCCAAAAGTGCCCCCAAAGGAAGGCTTTGGGTACAAGTGAACTCCCCAGGGGAGCCTTTACGCAGCCCCACATGCAACTGGACCCTCCGGGTTCGCTGTTTCCGAGCATCCCTAAACATAGCCCTACCGGCATCGATGACGACTGAAAAATCAGGCCCCAGGAAATGCGTTACGAGCCCTTTTCACCCATCCAAAAGTGCCCCCAAAGGAAGACTTTGGGTACAAGAGAACTCCCCAGGGGAGCCTTTACGCAGCCCCACATGGAACTGGACCCTCCGGGTTCGATTTTTCCGAGCAACACTAAATATATCACTAGCCGGCAAGGGAGAAGACTGAAAACTCGGGTCCCAGAAAACGCGTTGCAAGCCCCTTTGGACCATCCAAAAGTGTCACCAAAGGAAGGCTTTGGGTACAAGTGAACTCCCCAGGGGAGCCTTTACGCAGCCCCACATGCAACTGGACCCTCCGGATCGCTGTTCATGAGCAAACCTAAACGTAGCCCTAGCCGTCATCGGAGACGAGTGAAAAATCAGGCCCAAGGAAGTGCGTTGCGAGCCCCTTTGGACCATCCAAAACTGCCCCCAAAGGAAGGCTTTGGATACATCTGAAGTTCCCAGGGGAGCCTTTACGCAGCCCCACATGCAACTGGACCCTCCAGGTTCGCTGTTCATGAGCAACCCTAAACGTATCCCTAGCAGTCATCGTAGACGAGTGAAGAATCCGGCCCCAGGAAATGAGTTGTGAGCCCCTTTGGACCATCCAAAAGTGTCACCAAAGGAAGGCCTTGGGTACATGTGAAGTTCCCAGGCTAGCCTTTACGCAGCCCCACATGCAACTGGACCCTCCGGGTTCGCTGTTTCCGAGCATCCTTAAACATAGGCCTAGCAGGCATCGAAAACGACTGAAAAATCAGGCCCCAGGAAATGCGTTACGAGCGCTTTTCGCCCATCCAAAAGTGCCCCCAAAGGAAGACTTTGGGTACAAGAGAACTCCCCAGGGGAGCCTTTACGCAGCCCCACATGGAACTGGACCCTCCGGGTTCGATTTTTCCGAGCAACACTAAATATATCACTAGCCGGCATGGGAGAAGACTGAAAACTCGGGTCCCAGAAAACGCGTTGCAAGCCCCTTTGGACCATCCCAAAGTGTCACCAAAGGAAGGCTTTGGGTACAAGTGAACTCCCCAGGGGAGACTTTACGCAGCCCCACATGCAACTGGACCCTCCGGGTTCGCTGTTTCCGAGCATCCCTATACATAGCCCTAGCCGGCATCGAAGATGACTGAAAAACCGGGCCCCAGAAAACGCGTTGCGAGTCCCTTTTAGCACATCCAAAAGTGCCCCAAAGGAAGGCTTTGGGTACAAGAGAACTCCCCAGGGGAGCCTTTACGCAGCCCCATATGCAACTGGACCCTCCGGGTTCGCTGTTTCCGAGCATCCCTAAACATAGCCCTAGCCAGCATCGAAGACGACTGAAAAATCAGGCCCCAGGAAATGCGTTGCGAGCCCCTTTGGACCATCCAAAAGTGCCCCCAAAGGAAGGCTTTGGGTACAAGTGAACTCCCCAGGGGAGCCTTTACGCAGCCCCACATGCAACTGGACCCTCCGGGTTCGCTGTTTCTGAGCAACCCTAAATATATCCCTAGCCGGCATGGGAGAAGACTGTAAACACGGGCCCCAGAAAACGCGTTGCAAGCCACTTTGGACCATCCCAAAGTGTCACCAAAGGAAGGCTTTGGGTACAAGTGAACTCCCCAGGGGAGCCTTTACGCAGCCCCACATGCAACTGGACCCTCCGGGTTCGCTGTTCATGAGCAACCCTAAACGTAGCCCTTGCCGGCATCGAAGATGACTGAAAAATCAGGCCCCAGGAAATGCGTTACGAGCCCTTTTCGCCCATCCAAATGTGCCCCCAAACGAAGACTTGGGTACAAGAGAACTCCCCAGGGGAGCCTTTACGCAGCCCCACATGCAACTGGACCCTCCGGGTTCGCTGTTTCCGAGCATCCTTAAACATATGCCTAGCAGGCATCGAAAACGACTGAAAAATCAGGCCCCAGGAAATGCGTTACGAGCCCTTTTCGCCCATCCAAAAGTGCCCCCAAAGGAAGACTTTGGGTACAAGTGAACTCCCCAGGGGAGCCTTTACGCAGACCCACATGCAACTGGACCCTCCGGGTTCGATTTTTCCGAGCAACCCTTAATATATCACTAGCCGGCATGGGAGAAGACTGAAAACCTGGGTCCCAGAAAACGCGTTTCAAGCCCCTTTGGACCATCCAAAAGTGTCACCAAAGGAAGGCTTTGGGTACAAGTGAACTCCCCAGGGGAGCCTTTACGCAGACCCACATGCAACTGGACCCTCCGGGTTCGATTTTTCCGAGCAACCCTTAATATATCACTAGCCGGCATGGGAGAAGACTGAAAACCTGGGTCCCAGAAAACGCGTTTCAAGCCCATTTGGACCATCCAAAAGTGTCACCAAAGGAAGACTTTGGGTACAAGTGAACTCCCCAGGGGAGCCTTTACGCAGACCCACATGCAACTGGACCCTCCGGGTTCGATTTTTCCGAGCAACCCTTAATATATCACTAGCAGGCATGGGAGAAGACTGAAAACCTAGGTCCCAGAAAACGCGTTTCAAGCCCCTTTGGACCATCCAAAAGTGCCCCCAAAGGAAGGCTTTGGGTACAAGAGAACTCCCCAGGGGAGCCTTTACGCAGCCCCACATGCAACTGGACCCTCCGGGTTTGCTGTTCATGAGCAACCCTAAACGTAGCCCTTGCCGGCATCGAAGATGACTGAAAAATCAGGCCCCAGGAAATGCGTTACGAGCCCTTTTCTCCCATCCAAAAGTGCCCCCAAACGAAGACTTTGGGTACAAGAGAACTCCCCAGGGGAGCCTTTACGCAGCCCCACATGCAACTGGACCCTCCGGGTTCGCTGTTTCCGAGCATCCTTAAACATAGGCCTAGCAGGCATCGAAGACGACTGAAAAATCAGGCCCCAGGAAATGCGTTACGAGCCCTTTTCGCCCATCCAAAAGTGCCCCCAAAGGAAGGCTTTGGGTACAAGTGAACTCCCCAGGGGAGCCTTTACGCAGCCCCACATGCAACTGGACCCTCCGGGTTCTCTGTTTCCGAGCTTCCCAAAACATAGCCCTAGACGGCATCGAAGACGTATTAAAAATCAGGCCCCAGGAAATGCGTTACAAGCCCTTTTCACCCATCCAAAAGTGCCCCGAAAGGAAGACTTTGGGTACAAGAGAACTCCCCAGGGGAGCCTTTACGCAGCCCCACATGGAACTAGACCCTTCGGGTTCGATTTTTCCGCGCAACCCTAAATATATCACTAGCCGGCATGGGAGAAGACTGAAAACCCGGGTCCCAGAAAATGCGTTGCAAGCCCCTTTGGACCATCCAAAAGTGTCACCAAAGGAAGGCTTTGGGTACAAGTGAACTCCCCAGGGGAGCCTTTACGCAGCCCCACATGCAACTGGACCCTCCGGGTTCGCTGTTCATGAGCAACCCTAAACGTAGCCCTAGCAATCATCGTAGACGAGTGAAAAATCCGGCCCCAGGAAATGAGTTGCGAGCCCCTTTGGACCATCCAAAAGTGTCACCAAAGGAAGGCTTTGGGTACATGTGAACTCCCCAGGGGAGTCTTTACGCAGCCCCACATGCAACTGGACCCTCCGGGTTCGCTGTTTCCGAGCATCCCTAAACATAGCCTAGCCGGCATCGAAGACGAATGAAAAATCAGGCCCCAGGAAATGCGTTGCAAGCCCCTTTGGACCATCCAAAAGTGTCACCAAAGGAAGGCTTTGGGTACAAGTGAACTCCCCAGGGGAGCCTTTACGCAGCCCCACATGCAACTGGACCCTCCGGGTTCGCTGTTTCCGAGCATCCCTATACATAGCCCTAGCCGGCATCGAAGACGACTGAAAAATCAGGCCCCAGGAAATGCGTTGCGAGCCCTTTTCGCCCATCCAAAAGTGCCCCCAAAAGAAGACATTGGGTACAAAAGAACTTCCCAGGGGAGCCTTTACGCAGCCCCACATGCAACTGGACCCTCCGGGTTCGATTTTTCGAGCATCCCTAAAGATAGTCCTAGCCGGCATGGGAGAAGACTGAAAACCCGGGCCCCAGGAAACGCGTTGCAAGCCCCTTTGGACCATCCAAAAGTGTCACCAAAGGAAGGCTTTGGGTACAAGAGAACTCCCCAGGGGAGCCTTTACGCAGCCCCACATGCAACTGGACCCTCCGGGTTCGCTGTTTCCGAGCATCCCTAAACATAGCCCTAGCCGGCATCGAAGACGAATGAAAAATCAGGCCCCAGGAAATGCGTTGCAAGCCCCTTTGGACCATCCAAAAGTGTCACCAAAGGAAGGCTTTGGGTACAAGTGAACTCCCCAGGGGAGCCTTTACGCAGCCCCACATGCAACTGGACCCTCCGGGTTCGCTGTTTCCGAGCATCCCTATACATAGCCCTAGCCGGCATCGAAGACGACTGAAAAATCAGGCCCCAGGAAATGCGTTGAGAGCCCTTTTCGCCCATCCAAAAGTGCCCCCAAAAGAAGACATTGGGTACAAAAGAACTTCCCAGGGGAGCCTTTACGCAGCCCCACATGCAACTGGACCCTCCGGGTTCGATTTTTCGAGCATCCCTAAAGATAGTCCTAGCCGGCATGGGAGAAGACTGAAAAATCGGGCCCCAGGAAACGCGTTGCAAGCCCCTTTGGACCATCCAAAAGTGTCACCAAAGGAAGGCTTTGGGTACAAGAGAACTCCCCAGGGGAGCCTTTACGCAGCCCCACATGCAACTGGACCCTCCGGGTTCGATTTTTCGAGCATCCCTAAAGATAGTCCTAGCCGGCATGGGAGAAGACTGAAAACCCGGGCCCCAGGAAACGCGTTGCGAGCCCTTTTCGCCCATCCAAAAGTGCCCCCAAAGGAAGGCTTTGGGTACAAGTGAACTCCCCAGGGGAGCCTTTACGCAGCCCCACATGCAACTGGACCCTCCGGGTTCGCTGTTTCTGAGCATCCCTAAACGTATCCCTAGCCGTCATCGGAGACGAGTGAAAAATCAGGCCCCAGGAAATGCGTTACGAGCCCTTTTCATCCATCAAAAAGTGCCCCCAAAGGAAGGCTTTGGGTACAAGTGAACTCCCCAAGGGAGCCTTTACGCAGCCCCACATGCAACTGGACCCTCCGGGTTCGCTGTTTCCTAGCATCCCTAAACATAGCCCTTGCCGGCATCGAAGACGACTGAAAAATCCGGCCCCAGGAAATGCGTTTCAAGCCCCTTTGGACCATCAAAATGTGTCACCAAAGGAAGGCTTTGGGTACAAGTGAACTCCCCAGGGGAGCCTTTACACTGCCCCACATGCAACTGGACCCTCCGGGTTCGCTGTTCATGAGCAAAACTAAACGTAGCCCTAGCCGTCATCGGAGACGAGTGAAAAATCAGGCCCCAGGAAATGCGTTGCGAGCCCCTTTGGACCATCCAGAAGTGTCACCAAAGGAAGGCGTTGGGTACATCTGAAGTTCCCAGGGGAGCCTTTACGCAGCCCCATATGCAACTGGACCCTCCGGGTTCGCATTTTCTGAGCAACCCTAAACATAGCCCTAGCAGTCATCGGAGACGAGTGAAAAATCATGCCCCAGGAAATGCGTTCCGAGCCCCTTTGGACCATCCAAAACTGTCACCAAAGGAAGGCTTTGGGTACAAGTGAACTCCCCAGGGGAGCCTTTACGCAGACCCACATGCAACTGGACCCTCCGGGTTCGCTGTTTCCGAGCATCCCTAAACAAAGCCCTTGCCGGCATCGGAGACGAGTGAAAAATCAGGCCCCAGGAAATGCGTTCCGAGCCCTTTTCGCCCATCCAAAAGTGCCCCCAAAGGAAGACTATGGGAACAAGTGAACTCCCCAGGGGAGACTTTATGACGCCCCACATGCAACTGGACCCTCTGGGTTCGCTGTTTCCGAGCATCCCTAAACATAGCCCTACCGGCATCGATGACGACTGAAAAATCAGGCCCCAGGAAATGCGTTGCGAGCCCTTTTCACCCATCCAAAAGTGCCCCCAAAGGAAGACTTTGGGTACAAGAGAACTCCCCAGGGGAGCCTTTACGCAGCCCCACATGCAACTGGACCCTCCGGGTTCGATTTTTCCGAGCAGCGCTAAATATATCACTAGCCGGCAAGGGAGAAGACTGAAGACCCGGGCCCCAGAAAACGCTTTGCAAACCCCTTTGGACCATCCAAAAGTGTCACCAAAGGAAGGCTTTGGGTACAAGTGAACTCCCCAGGGGAGCCTTTACACTGCCCCACATGCAACTGGACCCTCCGGGTTCGCTGTTCATGAGCAAAACTAAACGTAGCCCTAGCCGTCATCGGAGACGAGTGAAAAATCAGGCCCCAGGAAATGCGTTCCGAGCCCCTTTGGACCATCCAAAACTGTCACCAAAGGAAGGCTTTGGGTACAAGTGAACTCCCCAGGGGAGCCTTTACGCAGACCCACATGCAACTGGACCCTCCGGGTTCGCTGTTCATGAGCAAAACTAAACGTAGCCCTAGCCGTCATCGGAGACGAGTGAAAAATCAGGCCCCAGGAAATGCGTTCCGAGCCCTTTTCGCCCATCCAAAAGTGCCCCCAAAGGAAGACTATGGGAACAAGTGAGCTCCCCAGGGAAGACTTTATGACGCCCCACATGCAACTGGACCCTCCGAGTTCGCTGTTTCCAAGCATCCCTAAACATGATCCTAGCCGGCATCGAAGACGACTGAAAAATCAGGCCCCAGGAAATGCGTTGCAAGCCCTTTTCGCCCATCCAAAAGTGCCCCCAAAGGAAGGCTTTGGGTACAAGTGAACTCCCCAGGGGAGCCTTTACGCAGCCCCACATGGAACTGGACCCTCCGGGTTCGCTGTTTCCGAGCATCCCTAAACATAGCCCTAGCCAGCATCGATGACGACTGAAAAATCAGGCCCCAGGAAATGCGTTGCGGGGCCTTTTCGCCCATCCAAAAGTGCCCCCAAAGGAAGGCTTTGGTACAAGTGAACTCCCCAGGGGAGCCTTTACGCAGCCCCACATGCAACTGGACCCTCCGTGTTCGCTGTTTCCGAGCATCCCTAAACATAGCCCTAGCCGGCATCGAAGACGACTGAAAAATCAGGCCCCAGGAAATGCGTTACAAGCCCCTTTGGACCATCCAAAGGTGTCACCAAAGGAAGGCTTTTGGTACAAGTGAACTCCCCAGGGGAGCCTTTCCGCAGCCCCACATGCAACTGGACCCTCCGGGTTCGCTGTTTCCGAGCATCCCTATACATAGCCCTAGCCGGCATCGAAGACGACTGAAAAATCAGGCCCCAGGAAATGCGTTACGAGCCCTTTTCGCCCATCCAAAAGTGCCCCCAAAAGAAGACATTGGGTACAAAAGAACTTCCCAGGGGAGCCTTTACGCAGCCCCACATGCAACTGGACCCTCCGGGTTCGATTTTTCGAGCATCCCTAAAGATAGTCCTAGCCGGCATGGGAGAAGACTGAAAACCCGGTCCCCAGGAAACGTGTTGCAAGCCCCTTTGGACCATCCAAAAGTGTCACCAAAGGAAGGCTTTGGGTACAAGAGAACTCCCCAGGGGAGCCTTTACGCAGCCCCACATGCAACTGGACCCTCCGGGTTCTCTGTTCGTGAGCAAAACTAAACATAGCACTAGCCGGCATCGAAGATGACTGAAAAATCAGGCCCCAGGAAACGCGTTGCGAGCCCTTTTCGCCCATCCAAAAGTGCCCCCAAAGGAAGGCTTTGGGTACAAGTGAACTCCCCAGGGGAGCCTTTACGCAGCCCCACATGCAACTGGACCCTCCTGGTTCGCTGTTTCCGAGCATCCCTAAACATAGCCCTAGCCGGCATCGAAGACGACTGAAAAATCAGGCCCCAGGAAATGCGTTCCGAGCCCTTTTCGCCCATCCAAAAGTGCCCCCAAAGGAAGGCTTTGGGTACAAGTGAACTCCCCAGGGGAGCCTTTACGCAGCCCCACATGCAACTGGACCCTCCGGGTTCGCTGTTCATGAGCAAAACTAAACGTAGCCCTAGCCGTCATCGGAGACGAGTGAAAAATCAGGCCCCAGGAAATGCGTTGCGAGCCCGTTTGGACCATCCAGAAGTGTCACCAAAGGAAGGCGTTGGGTACATCTGAAGTTCCCAGGGGAGCCTTTACGCAGCCCCATATGCAACTGTACCCTCCGGGTTCGCATTTTCCGAGCAACCCTAAACATAGCCCTAGCAGTCATCGGAGACGAGTGAAAAATCATGCCCCAGGAAATGCGTTCCGAGCCCCTTTGGACCATCCAAAACTGTCACCAAAGGAAGGCTTTGGGTACAAGTGAACTCCCCAGGGGAGCCTTTACGCAGACCCACATGCAACTGGACCCTCCGGGTTCGCTGTTTCCGAGCATCCCTAAACAAAGCCCTTGCCGGCATCGGAGACGAGTGAAAAATCAGGCCCCAGGAAATGCGTTCCGAGCCCTTTTCGCCCATCCAAAAGTGCCCCCAAAGGAAGACTATGGGAACAAGTGAACTCCCCAGGGGAGACTTTATGACGCCCCACATGCAACTGGACCCTCCGGGTTCGCTGTTTCCGAGCATCCCTAAACATAGCGCTACCGGCATCGATGATGACTGAAAAATCAGGCCCCAGGAAATGCGTTACGAGCCCTTTTCACCCATCCAAAAGTGCCCCCAAAGGAAGACTTTGGGTACAAGAGAACTCCCCAGGGGAGCCTTTACGCAGCCCCACATGCAACTGGACCCTCCGGGTTCGATTTTTCCGAGCAGCGCTAAATATATCACTAGCCAGCATGGGAGAAGACTGAAGACCCGGGCCCCAGAAAACGCTTTGCAAACCCCTTTGGACCATCCCAAAGTGTCACCAAAGGAAGGCTTTGGGTACAAGTGAACTCCCCAGGGGAGCCTTTACACTGCCCCACATGCAACTGGACCCTCCGGGTTCGCTGTTCATGAGCAAAACTAAACGTAGCCCTAGCCGTCATCGGAGACGAGTGAAAAATCAGGCCCCAGGAAATGCGTTGCGAGCCCCTTTGGACCATCCAGAAGTGTCACCAAAGGAAGGCGTTGGGTACATCTGAAGTTCCCAGGGGAGCCTTTACGCAGCCCCACATGCAACTGGACCCTCCGGGTTCGCATTTTCTGAGCAACCCTAAACATAGCCCTAGCAGTCATCGGAGACGAGTGAAAAATCATGCCCCAGGAAATGCGTTCCGAGCCCCTTTGGACCATCCAAAACTGTCACCAAAGGAAGGCTTTGGGTACAAGTGAACTCCCCAGGGGAGCCTTTACGCAGCCCCACATGCAACTGGACCCTCCGGGTTCGCTGTTTCCGAGCATCCCTAAACATAGCCCTAGCCGGCATCGAAGACGACTGAAAAATCAGGCCCCAGGAAATGCGTTGCAAGCCTTTTTCACCCATCCAAAAGTGCCCCCAAAGGAAGGCTTTGGGTACAAGTGAACTCCCCAGGGGAGCCTTTACGCAGCCCCACATGCAACTGGACCCTCCTGGTTCGCTGTTTCCGAGAATCCCTAAACATAACGCTAGCCGGCATCGATGACGAATGAAAAATCAGGCCCCAGGAAATGCGTTCCGAGCCCTTTTCGCCCATCCAAAAGTGCCCCCAAAGGAAGGCTTTGGGTACAAGTGAACTCCCCAGGGGAGCCTTTACGCAGCCCCACATGCAACTGGACCCTCCGGGTTCGCTGTTTCTGAGCATCCCTAAACGTATCCCTAGCCGTCATCGGAGACGAGTGAAAAATCAGGCCCCAGGAAATGCGTTACGAGCACTTTTCATCCATCAAAAAGTGCCCCCAAAGGAAGGCTTTGGGTACAAGTGAACTCCCCAAGGGAGCCTTTACGCAGCCCCACATGCAACTGGACCCTCCGGGTTCGCTGTTTCCTAGCATCCCTAAACATAGCCCTTGCCGGCATCGAAGACGACTGAAAAATCCGGCCCCAGGAAATGCGTTTCAAGCCCCTTTGGACCATCAAAATGTGTCACCAAAGGAAGGCTTTGGGTACAAGTGAACTCCCCAGGGGAGCCTTTACACTGCCCCACATGCAACTGGACCCTCCGGGTTCGCTGTTCATGAGCAAAACTAAACGTAGCCCTAGCCGTCATCGGAGACGAGTGAAAAATCAGGCCCCAGGAAATGCGTTGCGAGCCCCTTTGGACCATCCAGAAGTGTCACCAAAGGAAGGCGTTGGGTACATCTGAAGTTCCCAGGGGAGCCTTTACGCAGCCCCATATGCAACTGGACCCTCCGGGTTCGCATTTTCTGAGCAACCCTAAACATAGCCTTAGCAGTCATCGGAGACGAGTGAAAAATCATGCCCCAGGAAATGCGTTCCGAGCCCCTTTGGACCATCCAAAACTGTCACCAAAGGAAGGCTTTGGGTACAAGTGAACTCCCCAGGGGAGCCTTTACGCAGCCCCACATGCAACTGGACCCTCCGGGTTCGCTGTTTCCGAGCATCCCTAAACAAAGCCCTTGCCGGCATCGGAGACGAGTGAAAAATCAGGCCCCAGGAAATGCGTTCCGAGCCCTTTTCGCCCATCCAAAAGTGCCCCCAAAGGAAGACTATGGGAACAAGTGAACTCCCCAGGGGAGACTTTATGACGCCCCACATGCAACTGGACCCTCTGGGTTCGCTGTTTCCGAGCATCCCTAAACATAGCCCTACCGGCATCGATGACGACTGAAAAATCAGGCCCCAGGAAATGCGTTGCGAGCCCTTTTCACCCATCCAAAAGTGCCCCCAAAGGAAGACTTTGGGTACAAGAGAACTCCCCAGGGGAGCCTTTACGCAGCCCCACATGCAACTGGACCCTCCGGGTTCGATTTTTCCGAGCAGCGCTAAATATATCACTAGCCGGCAAGGGAGAAGACTGAAGACCCGGGCCCCAGAAAACGCTTTGCAAACCCCTTTGGACCATCCAAAAGTGTCACCAAAGGAAGGCTTTGGGTACAAGTGAACTCCCCAGGGGAGCCTTTACACTGCCCCACATGCAACTGGACCCTCCGGGTTCGCTGTTCATGAGCAAAACTAAACGTAGCCCTAGCCGTCATCGGAGACGAGTGAAAAATCAGGCCCCAGGAAATGCGTTCCGAGCCCCTTTGGACCATCCAAAACTGTCACCAAAGGAAGGCTTTGGGTACAAGTGAACTCCCCAGGGGAGCCTTTACGCAGACCCACATGCAACTGGACCCTCCGAGTTCGCTGTTTCCAAGCATCCCTAAACATAGCCCTAGCAGTCATCGGAGACGAGTGAAAAATCAGGCCCCAGGAAATGCGTTGCAAGCCTTTTTCACCTATCCAAAAGTGCCCCCAAAGGAAGGCTTTGGGTACAAGTGAACTCCCCAGGGGAGCCTTTACGCAGCCCCACATGCATCTGGACCCTCCTGGTTCGCTGTTTCCGAGCATCCCTAAACATAACGCAAGCCGGCATCGATGACGACTGAAAAATCAGGCATCAGGAAATGCGTTACAAGCCCTTTTAGCACATCCAAAAGTGCCCCAAAGGAAGGCTTTGGGTATAAGTGAACTCCCCAGGGGAGCCTTTACGCAGCCCCACATGCAACTGGACCCTCCGTGTTCGATATTTCCGTGCAACGCTAAATATATCACTAGCCGGCATGGGAGAAGACTGAAAACCCGGGCCCCAGAAAACGCATTGCAAGCCCCTTTGGACCATCCAAAAGTGTCACCAAAGGAAGGCTTTGTGTACAAGTGAACTCCCCAGGGGAGCCTTTACGCAGACCCACATGCAACTGGACCCTCCGGGTTCGCTGTTCATGAGCAAAACTAAACGTAGCCCTAGCCGTCATCGGAGACGAGTGAAAAATCAGGCCCCAGGAAATGCGTTCCGAGCCCTTTTCGCCCATCCAAAAGTGCCCCCAAAGGAAGACTATGGGAACAAGTGAGCTCCCCAGGGAAGACTTTATGACGCCCCACATGCAACTGGACCCTCCGAGTTCGCTGTTTCCAAGCATCCCTAAACATGATCCTAGCCGGCATCGAAGACGACTGAAAAATCAGGCCCCAGGAAATGCGTTGCAAGCCCTTTTCGCCCATCCAAAAGTGCCCCCAAAGGAAGGCTTTGGGTACAAGTGAACTCCCCAGGGGAGCCTTTACGCAGCCCCACATGCAACTGGACCCTCCGGGTTCGCTGTTTCCGAGCATCCCTAAACATAGCCCTAGCCAGCATCGATGACGACTGAAAAATCAGGCCCCAGGAAATGCGTTGCGGGGCCTTTTCGCCCATCCAAAAGTGCCCCCAAAGGAAGGCTTTGGTACAAGTGAACTCCCCAGGGGAGCCTTTACGCAGCCCCACATGCAACTGGACCCTCCGTGTTCGCTGTTTCCGAGCATCCCTAAACATAGCCCTAGCCGGCATCGAAGACGACTGAAAAATCAGGCCCCAGGAAATGCGTTACAAGCCCCTTTGGACCATCCAAAGGTGTCACCAAAGGAAGGCTTTTGGTACAAGTGAACTCCCCAGGGGAGCCTTTACGCAGCCCCACATGCAACTGGACCCTCCGGGTTCGCTGTTTCCGAGCATCCCTATACATAGCCCTAGCCGGCATCGAAGACGACTGAAAAATCAGGCCCCAGGAAATGCGTTACGAGCCCTTTTCGCCCATCCAAAAGTGCCCCCAAAAGAAGACATTGGGTACAAAAGAACTTCCCAGGGGAGCCTTTACGCAGCCCCACATGCAACTGGACCCTCCGGGTTCGATTTTTCGAGCATCCCTAAAGATAGTCCTAGCCGGCATGGGAGAAGACTGAAAACCCGGTCCCCAGGAAACGTGTTGCAAGCCCCTTTGGACCATCCAAAAGTGTCACCAAAGGAAGGCTTTGGGTACAAGAGAACTCCCCAGGGGAGCCTTTACGCAGCCCCACATGCAACTGGACCCTCCGGGTTCTCTGTTCGTGAGCAAAACTAAACATAGCACTAGCCGGCATCGAAGATGACTGAAAAATCAGGCCCCAGGAAACGCGTTGCGAGCCCTTTTCGCCCATCCAAAAGTGCCCCCAAAGGAAGGCTTTGGGTACAAGTGAACTCCCCAGGGGAGCCTTTACGCAGCCCCACATGCAACTGGACCCTCCTGGTTCGCTGTTTCCGAGCATCCCTAAACATAGCCCTAGCCGGCATCGAAGACGACTGAAAAATCAGGCCCCAGGAAATGCGTTCCGAGCCCTTTTCGCCCATCCAAAAGTGCCCCCAAAGGAAGGCTTTGGGTACAAGTGAACTCCCCAGGGGAGCCTTTACGCAGCCCCACATGCAACTGGACCCTCCGGGTTCGCTGTTCATGAGCAAAACTAAACGTAGCCCTAGCCGTCATCGGAGACGAGTGAAAAATCAGGCCCCAGGAAATGCGTTGCGAGCCCGTTTGGACCATCCAGAAGTGTCACCAAAGGAAGGCGTTGGGTACATCTGAAGTTCCCAGGGGAGCCTTTACGCAGCCCCATATGCAACTGGACCCTCCGGGTTCGCATTTTCCGAGCAACCCTAAACATAGCCCTAGCAGTCATCGGAGACGAGTGAAAAATCATGCCCCAGGAAATGCGTTCCGAGCCCCTTTGGACCATCCAAAACTGTCACCAAAGGAAGGCTTTGGGTACAAGTGAACTCCCCAGGGGAGCCTTTACGCAGACCCACATGCAACTGGACCCTCCGGGTTCGCTGTTTCCGAGCATCCCTAAACATAGCCCTTGCCGGCATCGGAGACGAGTGAAAAATCAGGCCCCAGGAAATGCGTTCCGAGCCCTTTTCGCCCATCCAAAAGTGCCCCCAAAGGAAGACTATGGGAACAAGTGAACTCCCCAGGGGAGACTTTATGACGCCCCACATGCAACTGGACCCTCCGGGTTCGCTGTTTCCGAGCATCCCTAAACATAGCGCTACCGGCATCGATGACGACTGAAAAATCAGGCCCCAGGAAATGCGTTACGAGCCCTTTTCACCCATCCAAAAGTGCCCCCAAAGGAAGACTTTGGGTACAAGAGAACTCCCCAGGGGAGCCTTTACGCAGCCCCACATGCAACTGGACCCTCCGGGTTCGATTTTTCCGAGCAGCGCTAAATATATCACTAGCCAGCATGGGAGAAGACTGAAGACCCGGGCCCCAGAAAACGCTTTGCAAACCCCTTTGGACCATCCCAAAGTGTCACCAAAGGAAGGCTTTGGGTACAAGTGAACTCCCCAGGGGAGCCTTTACACTGCCCCACATGCAACTGGACCCTCCGGGTTCGCTGTTCATGAGCAAAACTAAACGTAGCCCTAGCCGTCATCGGAGACGAGTGAAAAATCAGGCCCCAGGAAATGCGTTGCGAGACCCTTTGGACCATCCAGAAGTGTCACCAAAGGAAGGCGTTGGGTACATCTGAAGTTCCCAGGGGAGCCTTTACGCAGCCCCACATGCAACTGGACCCTCCGGGTTCGCATTTTCTGAGCAACCCTAAACATAGCCCTAGCAGTCATCGGAGACGAGTGAAAAATCATGCCCCAGGAAATGCGTTCCGAGCCCCTTTGGACCATCCAAAACTGTCACCAAAGGAAGGCTTTGGGTACAAGTGAACTCCCCAGGGGAGCCTTTACGCAGCCCCACATGCAACTGGACCCTCCGGGTTCGCTGTTTCCGAGCATCCCTAAACATAGCCCTAGCCGGCATCGAAGACGACTGAAAAATCAGGCCCCAGGAAATGCGTTGCAAGCCTTTTTCACCCATCCAAAAGTGCCCCCAAAGGAAGGCTTTGGGTACAAGTGAACTCCCCAGGGGAGCCTTTACGCAGCCCCACATGCAACTGGACCCTCCTGGTTCGCTGTTTCCGAGCATCCCTAAACATAACGCTAGCCGGCATCGATGACGAATGAAAAATCAGGCCCCAGGAAATGCGTTCCGAGCCCTTTTCGCCCATCCAAAAGTGCCCCCAAAGGAAGGCTTTGGGTACAAGTGAACTCCCCAGGGGAGCCTTTACGCAGCCCCACATGCAACTGGACCCTCCGGGTTCTCTGTTTCTGAGCATCCCTATACATAGCCCTAGCCGGCATCGAAGACGAATGAAAAATCAGGCCCCAGGAAATGCGTTCCGAGCCCTTTTCGCCCATCCAAAAGTGCCCCCAAAGGAAGGCTATGGGTACAAGTGAACTCCCCAGGGGAGCCTTTACGCAGCCCCACATGCAACTGGACCCTCCGGGTTCGCTGTTCCTGAGAAAAACCAAAGGTAGCCCTAGCCGTCATCGGAGACGACTGAAAAATCAGGCCCCAGGAAATGCGTTGCAACCCTTTTGGACCATCCAAAAGTGCCCCCAAAGGAAGGCTTTAGATACAAGTGAACTCCCCAGGGGAGCCTTTACGCAGCCCCACATGCAACTGGACCCTCTGGGTTCGATTTTTCCGTGCAACGCTAAATATATCACTAGCCGGCATGGGAGAAGACTGAAAACCCGGGCCCCAGAAAACGCATTGCAAGCCCCTTTGGACCATCCAAAAGTGTCACCAAAGGAAGGCTTTGGGAGCAAGTGAACTCCCCAGGGGAGCCTTTACGCAGCCCCACATGCAACTGGACCCTCCGGGTTCGCTGTTTCCGAGCATCCCTAAACATAGCCCTTGCCGGCATCGAAGACGAGTGAAAAATCAGGCCCCAGGAAATGCGTTCCGAGCCCTTTTCGCCCATCCAAAAGTGCTCCCAAAGAAAGACTATGGGAACAAGTGAACTCCCCAGGGGAGCCTTTACGCAGTCCCACATGCAACTGGACCCTCCGGGTTCGCTGTTTCCGACCATCCCTAAACATTACCCTAGCCGGCATCGATGACGACTGAAAAATCAGGCCCCAGGAAATGCGTTACGAGCCCTTTTCACCCATCCAAAAGTGCCCCCAAAGGAAGACTTTGGGTACAAGAGAACTCCCCAGGGGAGCCTTTACGCAGCCCCACATGCAACTGGACCCTCCGGGTTCGATTTTTCCGAGCAGCGCTAAATATATCACTAGCCGGCATGGGAGAAGACTGAAGACCCGGGCCCCAGAAAACGCTTTGCAAACCCCTTTGGACCATCCCAAAGTGTCACCAAAGGAAGGCTTTGGGTACAAGTGAACTCCCCAGGGGAGCCTTTACACTGCCCCACATGCAACTGGACCCTCCGGGTTCGCTGTTCATGAGCAAAACTAAACGTAGCCCTAGCCGTCATCGGAGACGAGTGAAAAATCAGGCCCCAGGAAATGCGTTGCAAGACCCTTTGGACCATCCAGAAATGTCACCAATGGAAGGCGTTGGGTACATCTGAAGTTCCCAGGGGAGCCTTTACGCAGCCCCACATGCAACTGGACCCTCCGGGTTCGCATTTTCTGAGCAACCCTAAACATAGCCCTAGCAGTCATCGGAGACGAGTGAAAAATCAGGCCCCAGGAAATGCGTTCCGAGCCCCTTTGGACCATCCAAAACTGTCACCAAAGGAAGGCTTTGGGTACAAGTGAACTCCCCAGGGGAGCCTTTACGCAGCCCCACATGCAACTGGACCCTCCGGGTTCGCTGTTTCCGAGCATCCCTAAACATAGCCCTACCGGCATCGAAGACGACTGAAAAATCAGGCCCCAGGAAATGCGTTGCAAGCCTTTTTCACCCATCCAAAAGTGCCCCCAAAGGAAGGCTTTGGGTACAAGTGAACTCCCCAGGGGAGCCTTTACGCAGCCCCACATGCAACTGGACCCTCCTGGTTCGCTGTTTCCGAGCATCCCTAAACATAACGCTAGCCGGCATCGATGACGAATGAAAAATCAGGCCCCAGGAAATGCGTTCCGAGCCCTTTTCGCCCATCCAAAAGTGCCCCCAAAGGAAGGCTTTGGGTACAAGTGAACTCCCCAGGGGAGCCTTTACGCAGCCCCACATGCAACTGGACCCTCCGGGTTCTCTGTTTCTGAGCATCCCTAAACATAGCCCTTGCCGGCATCGAAGACGAGTGAAAAATCAGGCCCCAGGAAATGCGTTCCGAGCCCTTTTCGCCCATCCAAAAGTGCTCCCAAAGAAAGACTATGGGAACAAGTGAACTCCCCAGGGGAACCTTTACGCAGTCCCACATGCAACTGGACCCTCCGGGTTCGCTGTTTCCGACCATCCCTAAACATTACACTAGCCGGCATCGATGACGACTGAAAAATCAGGCCCCAGGAAATGCGTTACGAGCCCTTTTCACCCATCCAAAAGTGCCCCCAAAGGAAGACTTTGGGTACAAGAGAACTCCCCAGGGGAGCCTTTACGCAGCCCCACATGCAACTGGACCCTCCGGGTTCGATTTTTCCGAGCAGCGCTAAATATATCACTAGCAGGCATGGGAGAAGACTGAAGACCCGGGCCCCAGAAAACGCGTTGCAAGCCCCTTTGGACCATCCAAAAGTGTCACCAAAGGAAGGCTTTGGGTACAAGTGAACTCCCCAGGGGAGCCTTTACACTGCCCCACATGCAACTGGACCCTCCGGGTTCGCTGTTCATGAGCAAAACTAAACGTAGCCCTAGCCGTCATCGGAGACGAGTGAAAAATCAGGCCCCAGGAAATGCGTTGCGAGCCCCTTTGGACCATCCAGAAGTGTCACCAAAGGAAGGCGTTGGGTACATCTGAAGTTCCCAGGGGAGCCTTTACGCAGCCCCATATGCAACTGGACCCTCCGGGTTCGCATTTTCTGAGCAACCCTAAACATAGCCCTAGCAGTCATCGGAGACGAGTGAAAAATCATGCCCCAGGAAATGCGTTCCGAGCCCCTTTGGACCATCCAAAACTGTCACCAAAGGAAGGCTTTGGGTACAAGTGAACTCCCCAGGGGAGCCTTTACGCAGCCCCACATGCAACTGGACCCTCCGGGTTCGCTGTTCATGAGCAAAACTAAACATAGCCCTACCGGCATCGAAGACGACTGAAAAATCAGGCCCCAGGAAATGCGTTGCAAGCCTTTTTCACCCATCCAAAAGTGCCCCCAAAGGAAGGCTTTGGGTACAAGTGAACTCCCCAGGGGAGCCTTTACGCAGCCCCACATGCAACTGGACCCTCCTGGTTCGCTGTTTCCGAGCATCCCTAAACATAACGCTAGCCGGCATCGATGACGAATGAAAAATCAGGCCCCAGGAAATGCGTTCCGAGCCCTTTTCGCCCATCCAAAAGTGCCCCCAAACGAAGGCTTTGGGTACAAGTGAACTCCCCAGGGGAGCCTTTACGCAGCCCCACATGCAACTGGACCCTCCGGGTTCTCTGTTTCTGAGCATCCCTATACATAGCCCTAGCCGGCATCGAAGACGAATGAAAAATCAGGCCCCAGGAAATGCGTTCCGAGCCCTTTTCGCCCATCCAAAAGTGCCCCCAAAGGAAGGCTTTGGGTACAAGTGAACTCCCCAGGGGAGCCTTTACGCAGCCCCACATGCAACTGGACCCTCCGGGTTCGCTGTTCCTGAGAAAAACTAAACGTATCCCTAGCCGTCATCGGAGACGACTGAAAAATCAGGCCCCAGGAAATGCGTTGCAACCCCTTTGGACCATCCAAAAGTGCCCCCAAAGGAAGGCTTTAGATACAAGTGAACTCCCCAGGGGAGCATTTACGCATCCCCACATGCAACTGGACCCTCCGGGTTCGATTTTTCCGTGCAACGCTAAATATATCACTAGCCGGCATGGGAGAAGACTGAAAACCCGGGCCCCAGAAAACGCATTGCAAGCCCCTTTGGACCATCCAAAAGTGTCACCAAAGGAAGGCTTTGGGTACAAGTGAACTCCCCAGGGGAGCCTTTACGCAGCCCCACATGCAACTGGACCCTCCGGGTTCGCTGTTTCCGAGCATCCCTAAACATAGCCCTACCGGCATCGATGACGACTGAAAAATCAGGCCCCAGGAAATGCGTTACGAGCCCTTTTCACCCATCCAAAAGTGCCCCCAAACGAAGACTTTGGGTACAAGAGAACTCCCCAGGGGAGCCTTTACGCAGCCCCACATGCAACTGGACCCTCCGGGTTTGATTTTTCCGAGCAGCTCTAAATATATCACTAGCAGGCATGGGAGAAGACTGAAGACCCGGGCCCCAAAAAACGCTTTGCAAGCCCCTTTGGACCATCCAAAAGTGTCACCAAAGGAAGGCTTTGGGTACAAGTGAACTCCCCAGGGGAGCCTTTACACTGCCCCACATGCAACTGGACCCTCCGGGTTCGCTGTTCATGAGCAAAACTAAACGTAGCCCTAGCCGTCATCGGAGACGAGTGAAAAATCAGGCCCCAGGAAATGCGTTGCGAGCCCCTTTGGACCATCCAGAAGTGTCACCAAAGGAAGGCGTTGGGTACATCTGAAGTTCCCAGGGGAGCCTTTACGCAGCCCCATATGCAACTGGACCCTCCGGGTTCGCATTTTCTGAGCAACCCTAAACATAGCCCTAGCAGTCATCGGAGACGAGTGAAAAATCATGCCCCAGGAAATGCGTTCCGAGCCCCTTTGGACCATCCAAAAGTGTCACCAAAGGAAGGCTTTGGGTACAAGTGAACTCCCCAGGGGAGCCTTTACGCAGCCCCACATGCAACTGGACCCTCCGGGTTCGCTGTTTCCGAGCATCCCTAAACATAGACCTAGCCGGCATCGAAGACGACTGAAAAATCAGGCCCCAGGAAATGCGTTGCAAGCCTTTTTCACCCATCCAAAAGTGCCCCCAAAGGAAGGCTTTGGGTACAAGTGAACTCCCCAGGGGAGCCTTTACGCAGCCCCACATGCAACTGGACCCTCCGGGTTCGCTGTTTCCGACCATCCCTAAACATAACGCTAGCCGGCATCGATGACGACTGAAAAAACAGGCATCAGGAAATGAGTTACAAGCCCTTTTCGCACATCCAAAAGTGCCCCCAAAGGAAGGCTTTGGGTATAAGTGAACTCCCCAGGGGAGCCTTTACGCAGCCCCACATGCAACTGGACCCTCCGGGTTCGATTTTTCCGTGCAACGCTAAATATATCACTAGCCGGCATGGGAGAAGACTGAAAACCCGGGGCCCAGAAAACGCATTGCAAGCCCCTTTGGACCATCCAAAAGTGTCACCAAAGGAAGGCTTTGGGTACAAGTGAACTCCCCAGGGGAGCCTTTACGCAGCCCCACATGCAACTGGACCCTCCGGGTTCGCTGCTTCCGAGCATCCCTAAACATAGCCCTTGCCGGCATCGGAGACGAGTGAAAAATCAGGCCCCAGGAAATGCGTTCCGAGCCCTTTTCGCAGATCCAAAAGTGCCCCCAAAGGAAGACTATGGGAACAAGTGAACTCCCCAGGGGAGACTTTATGACGCCCCACATGCAACTGGACCCTCCGAGTTCGCTGTTTCCAAGCATCCCTAAACATGAACCTAGCCGGCATCGAAGACGACTGAAAAATCAGGCCCCAGGAAATGCGTTGCAAGCCCTTTTCGCCCATCCAAAAGTGCCCCCTAAGGAAGGCTTTGGGTACAAGAGAACTCCCCAGGGGAGCCTTTACGCAGCCCCACATGCAACTGGACCCTCCGGGTTCGCTGTTTCCGAGCATCCTTAAACATAGGCCTAGCAGGCATCGAAGACGACTGAAAAATCAGGCCCCAGGAAATGCGTTACGAGCCCTTTTCGCCCATCCAAAAGTGCCCCCAAAGGAAGGCTTTGGGTACAAGTGAACTCCCCAGGGGAGCCTTTACGCAGCCCCACATGCAACTGGACCCTCCGGGTTCGCTGTTTCCGAGCATCCCTAAACATAGCCCTAGCCGGCATCGAAGACGTGTTAAAAATCAGGCCCCAGAAAATGCGTTAAAAGCCCTTTTCACCCATCCAAAAGTGCCCCCAAAGGAAGACTTTGGGTACAAGAGAACTCCCCAGGGGAGCCTTTACGCAGCCCCACATGGAACTGGACCCTTCGGGTTCGATTTTTCCGAGCAACCCTAAATATATCACTAGCCGGCATGGGAGAAGACTGAAAACCCGGGTCCCAGAAAATGCGTTGCAAGCCCCTTTGGACCATCCCAAAGTGTCACCAAAGGAAGGCTTTGGGTACAAGTGAACTCCCCAGGGGAGCCTTTACGCAGCCCCACATGCAACTGGACCCTCCGGGTTCGCTGTTTCCGAGCATCCCTAAAAATAGCCCAAGCCGGCATCGAAGACGACTGAAAAACCGGGCCCAAGAAAACGCGTTGCGAGTCCCTTTTCGCCCATCCAAAAGTGCCCCCAAAGGAAGGCTTTGGGTACAAGAGAACTCCCCAGGGGAGCCTTTACGCAGCCCCACATGCAACTGGACCCTCCAGGTTCGCTGTTCATGAGCAACCCTAAACGTAGCCCTAGCAGTCATCGTAGACGAGTGAAGAATCCGGCCCCAGGAAATGCGTTACAAGCCCTTTTCGCACATCCAAAAGTGCCCCCAAAGGAAGGCTTTGGGTACATGTGAAGTTCCCAGGGGAGCCTTTACGCAGCCCCACATGCAACTGGACCCTCCGGGTTCGCTGTTTTCGAGCATCCCTAAACATAGCCCTAGCCGGCATCGAAGACGACTGAAAAATCAGGCCCCAGGAAATGCGTTGCAAGCCCCTTTGGACCATCCAAAAGTGTCACCAAAGGAAGGCTTTGGGTACAAGAGAACTCCCCAGGGGAGCCTTTACGCAGCCCCACATGCAACTGGAACCTCCGGGTTCGCTGTTTCCGAGCATCCCTAAACATAGACCTAGCCGGCATCGAAGACGACTGAAAAATCAGGCCCCAGGAAATGCGTTGCAAGCCTTTTTCACCCATCCAAAAGTGCCCCCAAAGGAAGGCTTTGGGTACAAGTGAACTCCCCAGGGGAGACTTTATGACGCCCCACATGCAACTGGACCCTCCGGGTTCGCTGTTTCCGAGCATCCCTAAACATAGCCCTACCGGCATCGATGACGACTGAAAAATCAGGCCCCAGGAAATGCGTTACGAGCCCTTTACACCCATCCAAAAGTGCCCCCAAAGGAAGACTTTGGGTACAAGAGAACTCCCCAGGGGAGCCTTTACGCAGCCCCACATGCAACTGGACCCTCCGGGTTCGATTTTTCCGAGCAGCGCTAAATATATCACTAGCCGGCATGGGAGAAGACTGAAGACCCGGGCCCCAGAAAACGCTTTGCAAACCCCTTTGGACCATCCAAAAGTGTCACCAAAGGAAGGCTTTGGGTACAAGTGAACTCCCCAGGGGAGCCTTTACACTGCCCCACATGCAACTGGACCCTCCGGGTTCGCTGTTCATGAGCAAAACTAAACGTAGCCCTAGCCGTCATCGGAGACGAGTGAAAAATCAGGCCCCAGGAAATGCGTTGCAAGACCCTTTGGACCATCCAGAAGTGTCACCAAAGGAAGGCGTTGGGTACATCTGAAGTTCCCAGGGGAGCCTTTACGCAGCCCCACATGCAACTGGACCCTCCGGGTTCGCATTTTCTGAGCAACCCTAAACATAGCCCTAGCCGGCATCGAAGACGAATGAAAAATCAGGCCCCAGGAAATGCGTTCCGAGCCCTTTTCGCCCATCCAAAAGTGCCCCCAAAGGAAGGCTTTGGGTACAAGTGAACTCCCCAGGGGAGCCTTTACGCAGCCCCACATGCAACTGGACCCTCCGGGTTCGCTGTTCCTGAGAAAAACTAAACGTATCCCTAGCCGTCATCGGAGACGACTGAAAAATCAGGCCCCAGGAAATGCGTTGCAACCCCTTTGGACCATCCAAAAGTGCCCCCAAAGGAAGGCTTTAGATACAAGTGAACTCCCCAGGGGAGCATTTACGCATCCCCACATGCAACTGGACCCTCCGGGTTCGATTTTTCCGTGCAACGCTAAATATATCACTAGCCGGCATGGGAGAAGACTGAAAACCCGGGCCCCAGAAAACGCATTGCAAGCCCCTTTGGACCATCCAAAAGTGTCACCAAAGGAAGGCTTTGGGTACAAGTGAACTCCCCAGGGGAGCCTTTACGCAGCCCCACATGCAACTGGACCCTCCGGGTTCGCTGTTTCCGAGCATCCCTAAACATAGCCCTACCGGCATCGATGACGACTGAAAAATCAGGCCCCAGGAAATGCGTTACGAGCCCTTTTCGCCCATCCAAAAGTGCCCCCAAAGGAAGACTTTGGGTACAAGAGAACTCCCCAGGGGAGCCTTTACGCAGCCCCACATGCAACTGGACCCTCCGGGTTCGCTGTTTCTGAGCATCCCTAAACGTATCCCTAGCCGTCATCGGAGACGAGTGAAAAATCAGGCCCCAGGAAATGCGTTACGAGCCCTTTTCATCCATCAAAAAGTGCCCCCAAAGGAAGGCTTTGGGTACAAGTGAACTCCCCAAGGGAGCCTTTACGCAGCCCCACATGCAACTGGACCCTCCGGGTTCGCTGTTTCCTAGCATCCCTAAACATAGCCCTTGCCGGCATCGAAGACGACTGAAAAATCCGGCCCCAGGAAATGCGTTTCAAGCCCCTTTGGACCATCAAAATGTGTCACCAAAGGAAGGCTTTGGGTACAAGTGAACTCCCCAGGGGAGCCTTTACACTGCCCCACATGCAACTGGACCCTCCGGGTTCGCTGTTCATGAGCAAAACTAAACGTAGCCCTAGCCGTCATCGGAGACGAGTGAAAAATCAGGCCCCAGGAAATGCGTTGCGAGCCCCTTTGGACCATCCAGAAGTGTCACCAAAGGAAGGCGTTGGGTACATCTGAAGTTCCCAGGGGAGCCTTTACGCAGCCCCATATGCAACTGGACCCTCCGGGTTCGCATTTTCTGAGCAACCCTAAACATAGCCTTAGCAGTCATCGGAGACGAGTGAAAAATCATGCCCCAGGAAATGCGTTCCGAGCCCCTTTGGACCATCCAAAACTGTCACCAAAGGAAGGCTTTGGGTACAAGTGAACTCCCCAGGGGAGCCTTTACGCAGACCCACATGCAACTGGACCCTCCGGGTTCGCTGTTTCCGAGCATCCCTAAACAAAGCCCTTGCCGGCATCGGAGACGAGTGAAAAATCAGGCCCCAGGAAATGCGTTCCGAGCCCTTTTCGCCCATCCAAAAGTGCCCCCAAAGGAAGACTATGGGAACAAGTGAACTCCCCAGGGGAGACTTTATGACGCCCCACATGCAACTGGACCCTCCGGGTTCGCTGTTTCCGAGCATCCCTAAACATAGCCCTACCGGCATCGATGACGACTGAAAAATCAGGCCCCAGGAAATGCGTTGCGAGCCCTTTTCACCCATCCAAAAGTGCCCCCAAAGGAAGACTTTGGGTACAAGAGAACTCCCCAGGGGAGCCTTTACGCAGCCCCACATGCAACTGGACCCTCCGGGTTCGATTTTTCCGAGCAGCGCTAAATATATCACTAGCCGGCAAGGGAGAAGACTGAAGACCCGGGCCCCAGAAAACGCTTTGCAAACCCCTTTGGACCATCCAAAAGTGTCACCAAAGGAAGGCTTTGGGTACAAGTGAACTCCCCAGGGGAGCCTTTACACTGCCCCACATGCAACTGGACCCTCCGGGTTCGCTGTTCATGAGCAAAACTAAACGTAGCCCTAGCCGTCATCGGAGACGAGTGAAAAATCAGGCCCCAGGAAATGCGTTCCGAGCCCCTTTGGACCATCCAAAACTGTCACCAAAGGAAGGCTTTGGGTACAAGTGAACTCCCCAGGGGAGCCTTTACGCAGACCCACATGCAACTGGACCCTCCGGGTTCGCTGTTTCCGAGCATCCCTAAACATAGACCTAGCCGGCATCGAAGACGACTGAAAAATCAGGCCCCAGGAAATGCGTTGCAAGCCTTTTTCACCTATCTAAAAGTGCCCCCAAAGGAAGGCTTTGGGTACAAGTGAACTCCCCAGGGGAGCCTTTACGCAGCCCCACATGCATCTGGACCCTCCTGGTTCGCTGTTTCCGAGCATCCCTAAACATAACGCAAGCCGGCATCGATGACGACTGAAAAATCAGGCCCCAGGAAATGCGTTACGAGCCCTTTTAGCACATCCAAAAGTGCCCCAAAGGAAGGCTTTGGGTATAAGTGAACTCCCCAGGGGAGCCTTTACGCAGCCCCACATGCAACTGGACCCTCCGTGTTCGATATTTCCGTGCAACGCTAAATATATCACTAGCCGGCATGGGAGAAGACTGAAAACCCGGGCCCCAGAAAACGCATTGCAAGCCCCTTTGGACCATCCAAAAGTGTCACCAAAGGAAGGCTTTGTGTACAAGTGAACTCCCCAGGGGAGCCTTTACGCAGACCCACATGCAACTGGACCCTCCGGGTTCGCTGTTCATGAGCAAAACTAAACGTAGCCCTAGCCGTCATCGGAGACGAGTGAAAAATCAGGCCCCAGGAAATGCGTTCCGAGCCCTTTTCGCCCATCCAAAAGTGCCCCCAAAGGAAGACTATGGGAACAAGTGAGCTCCCCAGGGAAGACTTTATGACGCCCCACATGCAACTGGACCCTCCGAGTTCGCTGTTTCCAAGCATCCCTAAACATGATCCTAGCCGGCATCGAAGACGACTGAAAAATCAGGCCCCAGGAAATGCGTTGCAAGCCCTTTTCGCCCATCCAAAAGTGCCCCCAAAGGAAGGCTTTGGGTACAAGTGAACTCCCCAGGGGAGCCTTTACGCAGCCCCACATGGAACTGGACCCTCCGGGTTCGCTGTTTCCGAGCATCCCTAAACATAGCCCTAGCCAGCATCGATGACGACTGAAAAATCAGGCCCCAGGAAATGCGTTGCGGGGCCTTTTCGCCCATCCAAAAGTGCCCCCAAAGGAAGGCTTTGGTACAAGTGAACTCCCCAGGGGAGCCTTTACGCAGCCCCACATGCAACTGGACCCTCCGTGTTCGCTGTTTCCGAGCATCCCTAAACATAGCCCTAGCCGGCATCGAAGACGACTGAAAAATCAGGCCCCAGGAAATGCGTTACAAGCCCCTTTGGACCATCCAAAGGTGTCACCAAAGGAAGGCTTTTGGTACAAGTGAACTCCCCAGGGGAGCCTTTACGCAGCCCCACATGCAACTGGACCCTCCGGGTTCGCTGTTTCCGAGCATCCCTATACATAGCCCTAGCCGGCATCGAAGACGACTGAAAAATCAGGCCCCAGGAAATGCGTTACGAGCCCTTTTCGCCCATCCAAAAGTGCCCCCAAAAGAAGACATTGGGTACAAAAGAACTTCCCAGGGGAGCCTTTACGCAGCCCCACATGCAACTGGACCCTCCGGGTTCGATTTTTCGAGCATCCCTAAAGATAGTCCTAGCCGGCATGGGAGAAGACTGAAAACCCGGTCCCCAGGAAACGTGTTGCAAGCCCCTTTGGACCATCCAAAAGTGTCACCAAAGGAAGGCTTTGGGTACAAGAGAACTCCCCAGGGGAGCCTTTACGCAGCCCCACATGCAACTGGACCCTCCGGGTTCTCTGTTCGTGAGCAAAACTAAACATAGCACTAGCCGGCATCGAAGATGACTGAAAAATCAGGCCCCAAGAAACGCGTTGCGAGCCCTTTTCGCCCATCCAAAAGTGCCCCCAAAGGAAGGCTTTGGGTACAAGTGAACTCCCCAGGGGAGCCTTTACGCAGCCCCACATGCAACTGGACCCTCCTGGTTCGCTGTTTCCGAGCATCCCTAAACATAGCCCTAGCCGGCATCGAAGACGACTGAAAAATCAGGCCCCAGGAAATGCGTTCCGAGCCCTTTTCGCCCATCCAAAAGTGCCCCCAAAGGAAGGCTTTGGGTACAAGTGAACTCCCCAGGGGAGCCTTTACGCAGCCCCACATGCAACTGGACCCTCCGGGTTCGCTGTTCATGAGCAAAACTAAACGTAGCCCTAGCCGTCATCGGAGACGAGTGAAAAATCAGGCCCCAGGAAATGCGTTGCGAGCCCGTTTGGACCATCCAGAAGTGTCACCAAAGGAAGGCGTTGGGTACATCTGAAGTTCCCAGGGGAGCCTTTACGCAGCCCCATATGCAACTGTACCCTCCGGGTTCGCATTTTCCGAGCAACCCTAAACATAGCCCTAGCAGTCATCGGAGACGAGTGAAAAATCATGCCCCAGGAAATGCGTTCCGAGCCCCTTTGGACCATCCAAAACTGTCACCAAAGGAAGGCTTTGGGTACAAGTGAACTCCCCAGGGGAGCCTTTACGCAGACCCACATGCAACTGGACCCTCCGGGTTCGCTGTTTCCGAGCATCCCTAAACATAGCCCTTGCCGGCATCGGAGACGAGTGAAAAATCAGGCCCCAGGAAATGCGTTCCGAGCCCTTTTCGCCCATCCAAAAGTGCCCCCAAAGGAAGACTATGGGAACAAGTGAACTCCCCAGGGGAGACTTTATGACGCCCCACATGCAACTGGACCCTCCGGGTTCGCTGTTTCCGAGCATCCCTAAACATAGCGCTACCGGCATCGATGACGACTGAAAAATCAGGCCCCAGGAAATGCGTTACGAGCCCTTTTCACCCATCCAAAAGTGCCCCCAAAGGAAGACTTTGGGTACAAGAGAACTCCCCAGGGGAGCCTTTACGCAGCCCCACATGCAACTGGACCCTCCGGGTTCGATTTTTCCGAGCAGCGCTAAATATATCACTAGCCAGCATGGGAGAAGACTGAAGACCCGGGCCCCAGAAAACGCTTTGCAAACCCCTTTGGACCATCCCAAAGTGTCACCAAAGGAAGGCTTTGGGTACAAGTGAACTCCCCAGGGGAGCCTTTACACTGCCCCACATGCAACTGGACCCTCCGGGTTCGCTGTTCATGAGCAAAACTAAACGTAGCCCTAGCCGTCATCGGAGACGAGTGAAAAATCAGGCCCCAGGAAATGCGTTGCGAGACCCTTTGGACCATCCAGAAGTGTCACCAAAGGAAGGCGTTGGGTACATCTGAAGTTCCCAGGGGAGCCTTTACGCAGCCCCACATGCAACTGGACCCTCCGGGTTCGCATTTTCTGAGCAACCCTAAACATAGCCCTAGCAGTCATCGGAGACGAGTGAAAAATCATGCCCCAGGAAATGCGTTCCGAGCCCCTTTGGACCATCCAAAACTGTCACCAAAGGAAGGCTTTGGGTACAAGTGAACTCCCCAGGGGAGCCTTTACGCAGCCCCACATGCAAGTGGACCCTCCGGGTTCGCTGTTTCCGAGCATCCCTAAACATAGCCCTAGCCGGCATCGAAGACGACTGAAAAATCAGGCCCCAGGAAATGCGTTGCAAGCCTTTTTCACCCATCCAAAAGTGCCCCCAAAGGAAGGCTTTGGGTACAAGTGAACTCCCCAGGGGAGCCTTTACGCAGCCCCACATGCAACTGGACCCTCCTGGTTCGCTGTTTCCGAGCATCCCTAAACATAACGCTAGCCGGCATCGATGACGAATGAAAAATCAGGCCCCAGGAAATGCGTTCCGAGCCCTTTTCGCCCATCCAAAAGTGCCCCCAAAGGAAGGCTTTGGGTACAAGTGAACTCCCCAGGGGAGCCTTTACGCAGCCCCACATGCAACTGGACCCTCCGGGTTCTCTGTTTCTGAGCATCCCTATACATAGCCCTAGCCGGCATCGAAGACGAATGAAAAATCAGGCCCCAGGAAATGCGTTCCGAGCCCTTTTCGCCCATCCAAAAGTGCCCCCAAAGGAAGGCTATGGGTACAAGTGAACTCCCCAGGGGAGCCTTTACGCAGCCCCACATGCAACTGGACCCTCCGGGTTCGCTGTTCCTGAGAAAAACCAAAGGTAGCCCTAGCCGTCATCGGAGACGACTGAAAAATCAGGCCCCAGGAAATGCGTTGCAACCCTTTTGGACCATCCAAAAGTGCCCCCAAAGGAAGGCTTTAGATACAAGTGAACTCCCCAGGGGAGCCTTTACGCAGCCCCACATGCAACTGGACCCTCTGGGTTCGATTTTTCCGTGCAACGCTAAATATATCACTAGCCGGCATGGGAGAAGACTGAAAACCCGGGCCCCAGAAAACGCATTGCAAGCCCCTTTGGACCATCCAAAAGTGTCACCAAAGGAAGGCTTTGGGAGCAAGTGAACTCCCCAGGGGAGCCTTTACGCAGCCCCACATGCAACTGGACCCTCCGGGTTCGCTGTTTCCGAGCATCCCTAAACATAGCCCTTGCCGGCATCGAAGACGAGTGAAAAATCAGGCCCCAGGAAATGCGTTCCGAGCCCTTTTCGCCCATCCAAAAGTGCTCCCAAAGAAAGACTATGGGAACAAGTGAACTCCCCAGGGGAACCTTTACGCAGTCCCACATGCAACTGGACCCTCCGGGTTCGCTGTTTCCGACCATCCCTAAACATTACCCTAGCCGGCATCGATGACGACTGAAAAATCAGGCCCCAGGAAATGCGTTACGAGCCCTTTTCACCCATCCAAAAGTGCCCCCAAAGGAAGACTTTGGGTACAAGAGAACTCCCCAGGGGAGCCTTTACGCAGCCCCACATGCAACTGGACCCTCCGGGTTCGATTTTTCCGAGCAGCGCTAAATATATCACTAGCAGGCATGGGAGAAGACTGAAGACCCGGGCCCCAGAAAACGCGTTGCAAGCCCCTTTGGACCATCCAAAAGTGTCACCAAAGGAAGGCTTTGGGTACAAGTGAACTCCCCAGGGGAGCCTTTACACTGCCCCACATGCAACTGGACCCTCCGGGTTCGCTGTTCATGAGCAAAACTAAACGTAGCCCTAGCCGTCATCGGAGACGAGTGAAAAATCAGGCCCCAGGAAATGCGTTGCGAGCCCCTTTGGACCATCCAGAAGTGTCACCAAAGGAAGGCGTTGGGTACATCTGAAGTTCCCAGGGGAGCCTTTACGCAGCCCCATATGCAACTGGACCCTCCGGGTTCGCATTTTCTGAGCAACCCTAAACATAGCCCTAGCAGTCATCGGAGACGAGTGAAAAATCATGCCCCAGGAAATGCGTTCCGAGCCCCTTTGGACCATCCAAAACTGTCACCAAAGGAAGGCTTTGGGTACAAGTGAACTCCCCAGGGGAGCCTTTACGCAGCCCCACATGCAACTGGACCCTCCGGGTTCGCTGTTTCCGAGCATCCCTAAACATAGCCCTACCGGCATCGAAGACGACTGAAAAATCAGGCCCCAGGAAATGCGTTGCAAGCCTTTTTCACCCATCCAAAAGTGCCCCCAAAGGAAGGCTTTGGGTACAAGTGAACTCCCCAGGGGAGCCTTTACGCAGCCCCACATGCAACTGGACCCTCCTGGTTCGCTGTTTCCGAGCATCCCTAAACATAGCCCTAGCCGGCATCGAAGACGAATGAAAAATCAGGCCCCAGGAAATGCGTTCCGAGCCCTTTTCGCCCATCCAAAAGTGCCCCCAAAGGAAGGCTTTGGGTACAAGTGAACTCCCCAGGGGAGCCTTTACGCAGCCCCACATGCAACTGGACCCTCCGGGTTCGCTGTTCCTGAGAAAAACTAAACGTATCCCTAGCCGTCATCGGAGACGACTGAAAAATCAGGCCCCAGGAAATGCGTTGCAACCCCTTTGGACCATCCAAAAGTGCCCCCAAAGGAAGGCTTTAGATACAAGTGAACTCCCCAGGGGAGCATTTACGCATCCCCACATGCAACTGGACCCTCCGGGTTCGATTTTTCCGTGCAACGCTAAATATATCACTAGCCGGCATGGGAGAAGACTGAAAACCCGGGCCCCAGAAAACGCATTGCAAGCCCCTTTGGACCATCCAAAAGTGTCACCAAAGGAAGGCTTTGGGTACAAGTGAACTCCCCAGGGGAGCCTTTACGCAGCCCCACATGCAACTGGACCCTCCGGGTTCGCTGTTTCCGAGCATCCCTAAACATAGCCCTACCGGCATCGATGACGACTGAAAAATCAGGCCCCAGGAAATGCGTTACGAGCCCTTTTCACCCATCCAAAAGTGCCCCCAAAGGAAGACTTTGGGTACAAGAGAACTCCCCAGGGGAGCCTTTACGCAGCCCCACATGCAACTGGACCCTCCGGGTTCGATTTTTCCGAGCAGCTCTAAATATATCACTAGCAGGCATGGGAGAAGACTGAAGACCCGGGCCCCAAAAAACGCTTTGCAAGCCCCTTTGGACCATCCAAAAGTGTCACCAAAGGAAGGCTTTGGGTACAAGTGAACTCCCCAGGGGAGCCTTTACACTGCCCCACATGCAACTGGACCCTCCGGGTTCGCTGTTCATGAGCAAAACTAAACGTAGCCCTAGCCGTCATCGGAGACGAGTGAAAAATCAGGCCCCAGGAAATGCGTTGCGAGCCCCTTTGGACCATCCAGAAGTGTCACCAAAGGAAGGCGTTGGGTACATCTGAAGTTCCCAGGGGAGCCTTTACGCAGCCCCATATGCAACTGGACCCTCCGGGTTCGCATTTTCTGAGCAACCCTAAACATAGCCCTAGCAGTCATCGGAGACGAGTGAAAAATCATGCCCCAGGAAATGCGTTCCGAGCCCCTTTGGACCATCCAAAAGTGTCACCAAAGGAAGGCTTTGGGTACAAGTGAACTCCCCAGGGGAGCCTTTACGCAGCCCCACATGCAACTGGACCCTCCGGGTTCGCTGTTTCCGAGCATCCCTAAACATAGACCTAGCCGGCATCGAAGACGACTGAAAAATCAGGCCCCAGGAAATGCGTTGCAAGCCTTTTTCACCCATCCAAAAGTGCCCCCAAAGGAAGGCTTTGGGTACAAGTGAACTCCCCAGGGGAGCCTTTACGCAGCCCCACATGCAACTGGACCCTCCGGGTTCGCTGTTTCCGACCATCCCTAAACATAACGCTAGCCGGCATCGATGACGACTGAAAAAACAGGCATCAGGAAATGAGTTACAAGCCCTTTTCGCACATCCAAAAGTGCCCCCAAAGGAAGGCTTTGGGTATAAGTGAACTCCCCAGGGGAGCCTTTACGCAGCCCCACATGCAACTGGACCCTCCGGGTTCGATTTTTCCGTGCAACGCTAAATATATCACTAGCCGGCATGGGAGAAGACTGAAACCCGGGGCCCAGAAAACGCATTGCAAGCCCCTTTGGACCATCCAAAAGTGTCACCAAAGGAAGGCTTTGGGTACAAGTGAACTCCCCAGGGGAGCCTTTACGCAGCCCCACATGCAACTGGACCCTCCGGGTTCGCTGCTTCCGAGCATCCCTAAACATAGCCCTTGCCGGCATCGGAGACGAGTGAAAAATCAGGCCCCAGGAAATGCGTTCCGAGCCCTTTTCGCAGATCCAAAAGTGCCCCCAAAGGAAGACTATGGGAACAAGTGAACTCCCCAGGGGAGACTTTATGACGCCCCACATGCAACTGGACCCTCCGAGTTCGCTGTTTCCAAGCATCCCTAAACATGAACCTAGCCGGCATCGAAGACGACTGAAAAATCAGGCCCCAGGAAATGCGTTGCAAGCCCTTTTCGCCCATCCAAAAGTGCCCCCTAAGGAAGGCTTTGGGTACAAGAGAACTCCCCAGGGGAGCCTTTACGCAGCCCCACATGCAACTGGACCCTCCGGGTTCTCTGTTTCTGAGCATCCCTAAACATAGCCCTAGCCGGCATCGAAGACGAATGAAAAATCAGGCCCCAGGAAATGCGTTACGAGCCCTTTTCGCCCATCCAAAAGTGCCCCCAAAGGAAGACTATGGGAACAAGACAACTCCCCAGGGGAGCCTTTACGCAGCCCCACATGCAACTGGACCCTCCGGGTTCGATTTTTCCGAGCAACGCTAAATATATCACTAGCCGACATGGGAGAAGACTGAAGACCCGGGCCCCAGAAAACGCTTTGCAAGCCCCTTTGGACCATCCAAAAGTGTCACCAAAGGAAGGCTTTGGGTACAAGTGAACTCCCCAGGGGAGCCTTTACACTGCCCCACATGCAACTGGACCCTCCGGGTTCGCTGTTCATGAGCAAAACTAAACGTAGCCCTAGCCGTCATCGGAGACGAGTGAAAAATCAGGCCCCAGGAAATGCGTTGCGAGCCCCTTTGGACCATCCAGAAGTGTCACCAAAGGAAGGCGTTGGGTACATCTGAAGTTCCCAGGGGAGCCTTTACGCAGCCCCATATGCAACTGGACCCTCCGGGTTCGCATTTTCCGAGCAACCCTAAACATAGCCCTAGCAGTCATCGGAGACGAGTGAAAAATCATGCCCCAGGAAATGCGTTCCGAGCCCCTTTGGACCATCCAAAACTGTCACCAAAGGAAGGCTTTGGGTACAAGTGTACTCCCCAGGGGAGCCTTTACGCAGCCCCACATGCAAGTGGACCCTCCGGGTTCGCTGTTTCCGAGCATCCCTAAACATAGCCCTAGCCGGCATCGAAGACGACTGAAAAATCAGGCCCCAGGAAATGCGTTGCAAGCCTTTTTCACGCATCCAAAAGTGCCCCCAAAGGAAGGCTTTGGGTACAAGTGAACTCCCCAGGGGAGCCTTTACGCAGCCCCACATGCAACTGGACCCTCCGGGTTCGCTGTTTCCGAGCATCCCTAAACATAACGCAAGCCAGCATCGATGACGACTGAAAAATCAGGCCCCAGGAAATGCGTTACAAGCCCTTTTCGCACATCCAAAAGTGCCCCCAAAGGAAGGCTTTGGGTATAAGTGAACTCCCCAGGGGAGCCTTTACGCAGCCCCACATGCAACTGGACCCTCCGGGTTCGATTTTTCCGTGCAACGCTAAATATATCACTAGCCGGCATGGGAGAAGACTGAAAACCCGGGCCCCAGAAAACGCGTTGCAAGCCCCTTTGGACCATCCAAAAGTGTCACCAAAGGAAGGCTTTGGGTACAAGTGAACTCCCCAGGGGAGCCTTTACGCAGCCCCACATGCAACTGGACCCTCCGGGTTCGCTGTTTCCGAGCATCCTTAAACATAGGCCTAGCAGGCATCGAAGACGACTGAAAAATCAGGCCCCAGGAAATGCGTTACGAGCCCTTTTCGCCCATCCAAAAGTGCCCCCAAAGGAAGGCTTTGGGTACAAGTGAACTCCCCAGGGGAGCCTTTACGCAGCCCCACATGCAACTGGACCCTCCGGGTTCGCTGTTTCCGAGCATCCCTAAACATAGCCCTAGCCGGCATCGAAGACGTGTTAAAAATCAGGCCCCAGAAAATGCGTTAAAAGCCCTTTTCACCCATCCAAAAGTGCCCCCAAAGGAAGACTTTGGGTACAAGAGAACTCCCCAGGGGAGCCTTTACGCAGCCCCACATGCAACTGGACCCTTCGGGTTCGATTTTTCCGAGCAACCCTAAATATATCACTAGCCGGCATGGGAGAAGACTGAAAACCCGGGTCCCAGAAAATGCGTTGCAAGCCCCTTTGGACCATCCCAAAGTGTCACCAAAGGAAGGCTTTGGGTACAAGTGAACTCCCCAGGGGAGCCTTTACGCAGCCCCACATGCAACTGGACCCTCCGGGTTCGCTGTTTCCGAGCATCCCTAAAAATAGCCCAAGCCGGCATCGAAGACGACTGAAAAACCGGGCCCAAGAAAACGCGTTGCGAGTCCCTTTTCGCCCATCCAAAAGTGCCCCCAAAGGAAGGCTTTGGGTACAAGAGAACTCCCCAGGGGAGCCTTTACGCAGCCCCACATGCAACTGGACCCTCCAGGTTCGCTGTTCATGAGCAACCCTAAACGTATCCCTAGCAGTCATCGTAGACGAGTGAAGAATCCGGCCCCAGGAAATGCGTTACAAGCCCTTTTCGCACATCCAAAAGTGCCCCCAAAGGAAGGCTTTGGGTACATGTGAAGTTCCCAGGGGAGCCTTTACGCAGCCCCACATGCAACTGGACCCTCCGGGTTCGCTGTTTTCGAGCATCCCTAAACATAGCCCTAGCCGGCATCGAAGACGACTGAAAAATCAGGCCCCAGGAAATGCGTTGCAAGCCCCTTTGGACCATCCAAAAGTGTCACCAAAGGAAGGCTTTGGGTACAAGAGAACTCCCCAGGGGAGCCTTTACGCAGCCCCACATGCAACTGGAACCTCCGGGTTCGCTGTTTCCGAGCATCCCTAAACATAGACCTAGCCGGCATCGAAGACGACTGAAAAATCAGGCCCCAGGAAATGCGTTGCAAGCCTTTTTCACCCATCCAAAAGTGCCCCCAAAGGAAGGCTTTGGGTACAAGTGAACTCCCCAGGGGAGACTTTATGACGCCCCACATGCAACTGGACCCTCCGGGTTCGCTGTTTCCGAGCATCCCTAAACATAGCCCTACCGGCATCGATGACGACTGAAAAATCAGGCCCCAGGAAATGCGTTACGAGCCCTTTACACCCATCCAAAAGTGCCCCCAAAGGAAGACTTTGGGTACAAGAGAACTCCCCAGGGGAGCCTTTACGCAGCCCCACATGCAACTGGACCCTCCGGGTTCGATTTTTCCGAGCAGCGCTAAATATATCACTAGCCGGCATGGGAGAAGACTGAAGACCCGGGCCCCAGAAAACGCTTTGCAAACCCCTTTGGACCATCCAAAAGTGTCACCAAAGGAAGGCTTTGGGTACAAGTGAACTCCCCAGGGGAGCCTTTACACTGCCCCACATGCAACTGGACCCTCCGGGTTCGCTGTTCATGAGCAAAACTAAACGTAGCCCTAGCCGTCATCGGAGACGAGTGAAAAATCAGGCCCCAGGAAATGCGTTGCAAGACCCTTTGGACCATCCAGAAGTGTCACCAAAGGAAGGCGTTGGGTACATCTGAAGTTCCCAGGGGAGCCTTTACGCAGCCCCACATGCAACTGGACCCTCCGGGTTCGCATTTTCTGAGCAACCCTAAACATAGCCCTAGCCGGCATCGAAGACGAATGAAAAATCAGGCCCCAGGAAATGCGTTCCGAGCCCTTTTCGCCCATCCAAAAGTGCCCCCAAAGGAAGGCTTTGGGTACAAGTGAACTCCCCAGGGGAGCCTTTACGCAGCCCCACATGCAACTGGACCCTCCGGGTTCGCTGTTCCTGAGAAAAACTAAACGTATCCCTAGCCGTCATCGGAGACGACTGAAAAATCAGGCCCCAGGAAATGCGTTGCAACCCCTTTGGACCATCCAAAAGTGCCCCCAAAGGAAGGCTTTAGATACAAGTGAACTCCCCAGGGGAGCATTTACGCATCCCCACATGCAACTGGACCCTCCGGGTTCGATTTTTCCGTGCAACGCTAAATATATCACTAGCCGGCATGGGAGAAGACTGAAAACCCGGGCCCCAGAAAACGCATTGCAAGCCCCTTTGGACCATCCAAAAGTGTCACCAAAGGAAGGCTTTGGGTACAAGTGAACTCCCCAGGGGAGCCTTTACGCAGCCCCACATGCAACTGGACCCTCCGGGTTCGCTGTTTCCGAGCATCCCTAAACATAGCCCTACCGGCATCGATGACGACTGAAAAATCAGGCCCCAGGAAATGCGTTACGAGCCCTTTTCGCCCATCCAAAAGTGCCCCCAAAGGAAGACTTTGGGTACAAGAGAACTCCCCAGGGGAGCCTTTACGCAGCCCCACATGCAACTGGACCCTCCGGGTTCGATTTTTCCGAGCAGCTCTAAATATATCACTAGCAGGCATGGGAGAAGACTGAAGACCCGGGCCCCAAAAAACGCTTTGCAAGCCCCTTTGGACCATCCAAAAGTGTCACCAAAGGAAGGCTTTGGGTACAAGTGAACTCCCCAGGGGAGCCTTTACACTGCCCCACATGCAACTGGACCCTCCGGGTTCGCTGTTCATGAGCAAAACTAAACGTAGCCCTAGCCGTCATCGGAGACGAGTGAAAAATCAGGCCCCAGGAAATGCGTTGCGAGCCCCTTTGGACCATCCAGAAGTGTCACCAAAGGAAGGCGTTGGGTACATCTGAAGTTCCCAGGGGAGCCTTTACGCAGCCCCATATGCAACTGGACCCTCCGGGTTCGCATTTTCTGAGCAACCCTAAACATAGCCCTAGCAGTCATCGGAGACGAGTGAAAAATCATGCCCCAGGAAATGCGTTCCGAGCCCCTTTGGACCATCCAAAACTGTCACCAAAGGAAGGCTTTGGGTACAAGTGAACTCCCCAGGGGAGCCTTTACGCAGCCCCACATGCAACTGGACCCTCCGGGATCGCTGTTTCCGAGCATCCCTAAACATAGACCTAGCCGGCATCGAAGACGACTGAAAAATCAGGCCCCAGGAAATGCGTTGCAAGCCTTTTTCACCCATCCAAAAGTGCCCCCAAAGGAAGGCTTTGGGTACAAGTGAACTCCCCAGGGGAGCCTTTACGCAGCCCCACATGCAACTGGACCCTCCGGGTTCGCTGTTTCCGAGCATCCCTAAACATAACGCTAGCCGGCATCGATGACGACTGAAAAATCAGGCATCAGGAAATGAGTTACAAGCCCTTTTCGCACATCCAAAAGTGCCCCAAAGGAAGGCTTTTGGTACAAGTGAACTCCCCAGGGGAGCCTTTACGCAGCCCCACATGCAACTGGACCCTCCGGGTTCGATTTTTCCGTGCAACGCTAAATATATCACTAGCCGGCATGGGAGAAGACTGAAAACCCGGGGCCCAGAAAACGCATTGCAAGCCCCTTTGGACCATCCAAAAGTGTCACCAAAGGAAGGCTTTGGGTACAAGTGAACTCCCCAGGGGAGCCTTTACGCAGCCCCACATGCAACTGGACCCTCCGGGTTCGCTGTTTCCGAGCATCCCTAAACATAGCCCTTGCTGGCATCGGAGACGAGTGAAAAATCAGGCCCCAGGAAATGCGTTCCGAGCCCTTTTCGCCCATCCAAAAGTGCCCCCAAAGGAAGACTATGGGAACAAGACAACTCCCCAGGGGAGCCTTTACGCAGCCCCACATGCAACTGGGCCCTCCGGGTTCGATTTTTCCGAGCAACGCTAAATATATCACTAGCCGACATGGGAGAAGACTGAAGACCCGGGCCCCAGAAAACGCTTTGCAAGCCCCTTTGGACCATCCAAAAGTGTCACCAAAGGAAGGCTTTGGGTACAAGTGAACTCCCCAGGGGAGCCTTTACACTGCCCCACATGCAACTGGACCCTCCGGGTTCGCTGTTCATGAGCAAAACTAAACGTAGCCCTAGCCGTCATCGGAGACGAGTGAAAAATCAGGCCCCAGGAAATGCGTTGCGAGACCCTTTGGACCATCCAGAAGTGTCACCAAAGGAAGGCGTTGGGTACATCTGAAGTTCCCAGGGGAGCCTTTACGCAGCCCCATATGCAACTGGACCCTCCGGGTTCGCATTTTCCGAGCAACCCTAAACATAGCCCTAGCAGTCATCGGAGACGAGTGAAAAATCATGCCCCAGGAAATGCGTTCCGAGCCCCTTTGGACCATCCAAAACTGTCACCAAAGGAAGGCTTTGGGTACAAGTGAACTCCCCAGGGGAGCCTTTACGCAGCCCCACATGCAAGTGGACCCTCCGGGTTCGCTGTTTTCGAGCATCCCTAAACATAGCCCTAGCCGGCATCGAAGACGACTGAAAAATCAGGCCCCAGGAAATGCGTTGCAAGCCTTTTTCACCCATCCAAAAGTGCCCCCAAAGGAAGGCTTTGGGTACAAGTGAACTCCCCAGGGGAGCCTTTACGCAGCCCCACATGCAACTGGACCCTCCTGGTTCGCTGTTTCCGAGCATCCCTAAACATAACGCAAGCCAGCATCGATGACGACTGAAAAATCAGGCCCCAGGAAATGCGTTACAAGCCCTTTTCGCACATCCAAAAGTGCCCCCAAAGGAAGGCTTTGGGTATAAGTGAACTCCCCAGGGGAGCCTTTACGCAGCCCCACATGCAACTGGACCCTCCGGGTTCGATTTTTCCGTGCAACGCTAAATATATCACTAGCCGGCATGGGAGAAGACTGAAAACCCGGGCCCCAGAAAACGCATTGCAAGCCGCTTTGGACCATCCAAAAGTGTCACCAAAGGAAGTCTTTGGGTACAAGTGAACTCCCCAGGGGAGCCTTTACGCAGCCCCACATGCAACTGGACCCTCCGGGTTCGCTGTTTCCGAGCATCCTTAAACATAGGCCTAGCAGGCATCGAAGACGACTGAAAAATCAGGCCCCAGGAAATGCGTTACGAGCCCTTTTCGCCCATCCAAAAGTGCCCCCAAAGGAAGGCTTTGGGTACAAGTGAACTCCCCAGGGGAGCCTTTACGCAGCCCCACATGCAACTGGACCCTCCGGGTTCGCTGTTTCCGAGCATCCCTAAAAATAGCCCAAGCCGGCATCGAAGACGACTGAAATACCGTGCCCAAGAAAACGCGTTGCGAGTCCCTTTTCGCCCATCCAAAAGTGCCCCCAAAGGAAGGCTTTGGGTACAAGAGAACTCCCCAGGGGAGCCTTTACGCAGCCCCACATGCAACTGGACCCTCCAGGTTCGCTGTTCATGAGCAACCCTAAACGTATCCCTAGCAGTCATCGTAGACGAGTGAAGAATCCGGCCCCAGGAAATGAGTTGTGAGCCCCTTTGGACCATCCAAAAGTGTCACCAAAGGAAGGCCTTGGGTACATGTGAAGTTCCCAGGGGAGCCTTTACGCAGCCCCACATGCAACTGGACCCTCCGGGTTCGCTGTTTTCGAGCATCCCTAAACATAGCCCTAGCCGGCATCGAAGACGACTGAAAAATCAGGCCCCAGGAAATGCGTTGCAAGCCCCTTTGGACCATCTAAAAGTGTCACCAAAGGAAGGCTTTGGGTACAAGAGAACTCCCCAGGGGAGCCTTTACGCAGCCCCACATGCAACTGGACCCTCCGGGTTCGCTGTTTCCGAGCATCCCTATACATAGCCCTAGCCGGCATCGAAGACGACTAAAAAACCGGGCCCCAGAAAATGCGTTGCGAGTCCCTTTGGACCATCCAAAAGTGCCCCCAAAGGAAGGCTTTGGGTACAAGTGAACTCCCCAGGGGAGCCTTTACGCAGCCCCACATGCAACTGGACCCTCCGGGTTCGCTGTTTCTGAGCAACCCTAAATATATCCCTAGCCGGCATGGGAGAAGACTGTAAACACGGGCCCCAGAAAACGCGTTGCAAGCCACTTTGGACCATCCCAAAGTGTCACCAAAGGAAGGCTTTGGGTACAAGTGAACTCCCCAGGGGAGCCTTTACGCAGCCCCACATGCAACTGGACCCTCCGGGTTCGCTGTTCATGAGCAACCCTAAACGTAGCCCTTGCCGGCATCGAAGATGACTGAAAAATCAGGCCCCAGGAAATGCGTTACGAGCCCTTTTCGCCCATCCAAATGTGCCCCCAAACGAAGACTTTGGGTACAAGAGAACTCCCCAGGGGAGCCTTTACGCAGCCCCACATGCAACTGGACCCTCCGGGTTCGCTGTTTCCGAGCATCCCTAAACATAGCCCTACCGGCATCGATGACGACTGATAAATCAGGCCCCAGGAAATGCGTTCCGAGCCCTTTTCGCCCATCCAAAAGTGCCCCCAAACGAAGGCTTTGGGTACAAGAGAACTCCCCAGGGGAGCCTTTACGCAGCCCCACATGGAACTGGACCCTCCGGATTCGATTTTTCCGAGCAACCCTAAATATATCACTAGCCGGAATGGGAGAAGACTGAAAACCCGGGTCCCAGAAAACGCGTTGCAAGCCCATTTGGACCATCCAAAAGTGTCACCAAAGGAAGGCTTTGGGTACAAGTGAACTCCCCAGGGGAGCCTTTACGCAGCCCCACATGCAACTGGACCCTCCGGGTTCGCTGTTTCCGAGCATCCTTAAACATAGCCCTAGCCGGCATCGAAGACGACTGAAAAATCAGGCCCCAGGAAATGCGTTACGAGCCCTTTTCGCCCATCCAAAAGTGCCCCCAAAGGAAGGCTTTGTGTACAAGTGAACTCCCCACGGGAGCCTTTACCCAGCCCCACATGCAACTGGACCCTCCGGATCGCTGTTCATGAGCAAACCTAAACGTAGCCCTAGCCGTCATCGGAGACGAGTGAAAAATCAGGCCCAAGAAAACGCGTTGCGAGCCCCTTTGGACCATCCAAAATTGCCCCCAAAGGAAGGCTTTGGATACATCTGAAGTTCCCAGGGGAGCCTTTACGCAGCCCCACATGCAACTGGACCCTCCAGGTTCGCTGTTCATGAGCAACCCTAAACGTATCCCTAGCAGTCATCGTAGACGAGTGAAGAATCCGGCCCCAGGAAATGAGTTGTGAGCCCCTTTGGACCATCCAAAAGTGTCACCAAAGGAAGGCCTTGGGTACATGTGAACTCCCCAGGGGAGCCTTTACGCAGCCCCACATGCAACTGGACCCTCCGGATTCGCTGTTTTCGAGCATCCCTAAACATAGCCCTAGCCGGCATCGATGACGACTGAAAAATCAGGCCCCAGGAAATGCGTTACGAGCCATTTTCTCCCATCCAAAAGTGCCCCCAAAGGAAGGCTTTGGGTACAAGTGAACTCCCCAGGGGAGCCTTTACGCAGCCCCACATGCAACTGGACCCTCCGGGTTCGCTGTTTCCGAGCATCCTTAAACATAGGCCTAGCAGGCATCGAAGACGACTGAAAAATCAGGCCCCAGGAAATGCGTTACGAGCCCTTTTCGCCCATCCAAAAGTGCCCCCAAAGGAAGACTTTGGGTACAAGTGAACTCCCCAGGGGAGCCTTTACGCAGCCCCACATGGAACTGGACCCTTCGGGTTCGATTTTTCCGAGCAACACTAAATATATCACTAGCCGGCATGGGAGAAGACTGAAAACTCGGGTCCCAGAAAACGCGTTGCAAGCCCCTTTGGACCATCCCAAAGTGTCACCAAAGGAAGGCTTTGGGTACAAGTGAACTCCCCAGGGGAGCCTTTACGCAGCCCCACATGCAACTGGACCCTCCGGGTTCGCTGTTTCCGAGTATCCCTAAAAATAGCCCAAGCCGGCATCGAAGACGACTGAAAAACCGGGCCCAAGAAAACGCGTTGCGAGTCCCTTTTCGCCCATCCAAAAGTGCCCCCAAAGGAAGGCTTTGGGTACAAGAGAACTCCCCAGGGGAGCCTTTACGCAGCCCCACATGCAACTGGACCCTCCGGGTTCGCTGTTCATGAGCAAACCTAAACGTAGCCCTAGTCGTCATCGGAGACGAGTGAAAAATCAGGCCCAAGGAAATGCGTTGCGAGCCCTTTTCTCCCATCCAAAATTGCCCCCAAAGGAAGACTTTGGATACATCTGAAGTTCCCAGGGGAGCCTTTACGCAGCCCCACATGCAACTGGACCCTCCGGTTCGCTGTTTCTGAGCAACCCTAAATATATCCCTAGCCGGCATGGGAGAAGACTGAAAACCCGGGCCCCAGAAAACGCATTGCAAGCCGCTTTGGACCATCCAAAAGTGTCACCAAAGGAAGGCTTTGGGTACAAGTGAACTCCCCAGGGGAGCCTTTACGCAGCCCCACATGCAACTGGACCCTCCGGGTTCGCTGTTTCCGAGCATCCTTAAACATAGGCCTAGCAGGCATCGAAGACGACTGAAAAATCAGGCCCCAGGAAATGCGTTACGAGCCCTTTTCGCCCATCCAAAAGTGCCCCCAAAGGAAGGCTTTGGGTACAAGTGAACTCCCCAGGGGAGCCTTTACGCAGCCCCACATGCAACTGGACCCTCCAGGTTCGCTGTTCATGAGCAACCCTAAACGTATCCCTAGCAGTCATCGTAGACGAGTGAAGAATCCGGCCCCAGGAAATGAGTTGTGAGCCCCTTTGGACCATCCAAAAGTGTCACCAAAGGAAGGCCTTGGGTACATGTGAAGTTCCCAGGGGAGCCTTTACGCAGCCCCACATGCAACTGGACCCTCCGGGTTCGCTGTTTTCGAGCATCCCTAAACATAGCCCTAGCCGGCATCGAAGACGACTGAAAAATCAGGCCCCAGGAAATGCGTTGCAAGCCCCTTTGGACCATCCAAAAGTGTCACCAAAGGAAGGCTTTGGGTACAAGAGAACTCCCCAGGGGAGCCTTTACGCAGCCCCACATGCAACTGGACCCTCCGGGTTCGCTGTTTCCGAGCATCCCTAAACATAGCCCTAGCCGGCATCGAAGACGACTAAAAAACCGGGCCCCAGAAAACGCGTTGCGAGTCCCTTTGGACCATCCAAAAGTGCCCCCAAAGGAAGGCTTTGGGTACAAGAGAACTCCCCAGGGGAGCCTTTACGCAGCCCCATATGCAACTGGACCCTCCGGGTTCGCTGTTTCCGAGCATCCCTAAACATAGCCCTAGCCAGCATCGAAGACGAGTGAAAAATCAGGTCCCAGGAAATGCGTTGCGAGCCCTTTTCGCCCATCCAAAAGTGCCCCCAAAGGAAGGCTTTGGGTACAAGTGAACTCCCCAGGGGAGCCTTTACGCAGCCCCACATGCAACTGGACCCTCCGGGTTCGCTGTTTCTGAGCAACCCTAAATATATCCCTAGCCGGCATGGGAGAAGACTGTAAACACGGGCCCCAGAAAACGCGTTGCAAGCCACTTTGGACCATCCCAAAGTGTCACCAAAGGAAGGCTTTGGGTACAAGTGAACTCCCCAGGGGAGCCTTTACGCAGCCCCACATGCAACTGGACCCTCCGGGTTCGCTGTTCATGAGCAAACCTAAACGTAGCCCTTGCCGGCATCGAAGATGACTGAAAAATCAGGCCCCAGGAAATGCGTTACGAGCCCTTTTCGCCCATCCAAATGTGCCCCCAAACGAAGACTTTGGGTACAAGAGAACTCCCCAGGGGAGCCTTTACGCAGCCCCACATGCAACTGGACCCTCCGGGTTCGCTGTTTCCGAGCATCCCTAAACATAGCCCTACCGGCATCGATGACGACTGAAAAATCAGGCCCCAGGAAATGCGTTACGAGCCCTTTTCGCCCATCCAAAAGTGCCCCCAAAGGAAGGCTTTGGGTACAAGTGAACTGCCCAGGGGAGCCTTTACGCAGCCCCACATGGAACTGGACCCTCCGGGTTCGATTTTTCCGAGCAACCCTAAATATATCACTAGCCGGCATGGGATAATACTGAAAAACCGGGTCCCAGAAAACGCGTTGCAAGCCCATTTGGACCATCCAAAAGTGTCACCAAAGGAAGGCTTTGGGTACAAGTGAACTCCCCAGGGGAGCCTTTACGCAGCCCCACATGCAACTGGACCCTCCGGGTTCGCTGTTTCCGAGCATCCCTAAAATAGCCCTAGCCGGCATCGAAGACGACTGAAAAACCAGGCCCAAGAAAACGCGTTGCGAGTCCCTTTTCGCCCATCCAAAAGTGTCCCCAAAGGAAGGCTTTGGGTACAAGAGAACTCCCCAGGGGAGCCTTTACGCAGCCCCACATGCAACTGGACCCTCCGGATCGCTGTTCATGAGCAAACCAAAACGTAGCCCTAGCCGTCATCGGAGACGAGTGAAAAATCAGGCCCAAGGAAATGCGTTGCGAGCCCCTTTAGACCATCCAAAACTGCCCCCAAAGGAAGGCTTTGGATACATCTGAATTTACCAGGGGAGCCTTTACGCAGCCCCACATGCAACTGGACCCTCCAGGTTCGCTGTTCATGAGCAACCCTAAACGTATCCCTAGCAGTCATCGTAGACGAGTGAAGAATCCGGCCCCAGGAAATGAGTTGTGAGCCCCTTTGGACCATCCAAAAGTGTCACCAAAGGAAGGCCTTGGGTACATGTGAAGTTCCCAGGGGAGCCTTTACGCAGCCCCACATGCAACTGGACCCTCCGGATTCACTGTTTTCGAGCATCCCTAAACATAGCCCTAGCCGGCATCGAAGACGACTGAAAAATCAGGCCCCAGGAAATGCGTTGCAAGCCCCTTTGGACCATCCAAATGTGTCACCAAAGGAAGGCTTTGGGTACAAGAGAACTCCCCAGGGGAGCCTTTACGCAGCCCCACATGCAACTGGACCCTCTGGGTTCGCTGTTTCCGAGCATCTCTAAACATAGCCCTTGCCAGCATCGAAGATGACTGAAAAATCAGGCCCCAGGAAATGCGTTACGAGCCATTTTTGCCCATCCAAAAGTGCCCCCAAAGGAAGACTTTGGGTACAAGAGAACTCCCCAGGGGAGCCTTTACGCAGCCCCACATGCAACTGGACCCTCCGGGTTCGCTGTTTCCGAGCATCCTTAAACATAGCCTAGCAGGCATCGAAGACGACTGAAAAATCAGGCCCCAGGAAATGCGTTACGAGCCCTTTTCGCCCATCCAAAAGTGCCCCCAAAGGAAGGCTTTGGGTACAAGTGAACTCCCCAGGGGAGCCTTTACGCAGCCCCACATGCAACTGGACCGTCCGGGTTCGCTGTTTCCGAGCATCCCTAAACATAGCCCTACCGGCATCGATGACGACTGAAAAATCAGGCCCCAGTAAATGCGTTACGAGCCCTTTTCACCCATCCAAAAGTGCCCCCAAAGGAAGACTTTGGGTACAAGAGAACTCCCCAGGGGAGCCTTTACGCAGCCCCACATGGAACTGGACCCTCCGGGTTCGATTTTTCCGAGCAACACTAAATATATCACTAGCCGGCAAGGGAGAAGACTGAAAACTCGGGTCCCAGAAAACGCGTTGCAAGCCGCTTTGGACCATCCAAAAGTGTCACCAAAGGAAGGCTTTGGGTACAAGTGAACTCCCCAGGGGAGCCTTTACGCAGCCCCACATGCAACTGGACCCTCCGGATCGCTGTTCATGAGCAAACCTAAACGTAGCCCTAGCCGTCATCGGAGACGAGTGAAAAATCAGGCCCAAGGAAGTGCGTTGCGAGCCCATTTGGACCATCCAAAACTGCCCCCAAAGGAAGGCTTTGGATACATCTGAAGTTCCCAGGGGAGCCTTTACGCAGCCCCACATGCAACTGGACCCTCCAGGTTCGCTGTTCATGAGCAACCCTAAACGTATCCCTAGCAGTCATCGTAGACGAGTGAAGAATCCGGCCCCAGGAAATGAGTTGTGAGCCCCTTTGGACCATCCAAAAGTGTCACCAAAGGAAGGCCTTGGGTACATGTGAAGTTCCCAGGGGAGCCTTTACGCAGCCCCACATGCAACTGGACCCTCCGGGTTCACTGTTTCCGAGCATCCTTAAACATAGGCCTAGCAGGCATCGAAGACGACTGAAAAATCAGGCCCCAGGAAATGCGTTACGAGCGCTTTTCGCCCATCCAAAAGTGCCCCCAAAGGAAGGCTTTGGGTACAAGTGAACTCCCCAGGGGAGCCTTTACGCAGACCCACATGCAACTGGACCCTCCGGGTTCGCTGTTTCCGAGCATCCCTAAACATAGCCCTACCAGCATCGATGACGACTGAAAAATCAGGCCCCAGGAAATGCGTTACGAGCCCTTTTCACCCATCCAAAAGTGCCCCCAAAGGAAGACTTTGGGTACAAGAGAACTCCCCAGGGGAGCCTTTACGCAGCCCCACATGGAACTGGACCCTCCGGGTTCGATTTTTCCGAGCAACACTAAATATATCACTAGCCGGCATGGGAGAAGACTGAAAACTCGGGTCCCAGAAAACGCGTTGCAAGCCCCTTTGGACCATCCCAAAGTGTCACCAAAGGAAGGCTTTGGGTACAAGTGAACTCCCCAGGGGAGCCTTTACGCATCCCCACATGCAACTGGACCCTCCGGGTTCGCTGTTTCCGAGCATCCCTATACATAGCCCTAGCCGGCATCGAAGACGACTGAAAAACCGGGCCCCAGAAAACGCGTTGCGAGTCCCTTTGGACCATCCAAAAGTGCCCCCAAAGGAAGGCTTTGGGTACAAGAGAACTCCCCAGGGGAGCCTTTACGCAGCCCCATATGCAACTGGACCCTCCGGGTTCGCTGTTTCCGAGCATCCCTAAACATAGCCCTAGCCGGCATCGAAGACGACTGAAAAATCAGGCCCCAGGAAATGCGTTGCGAGCCCCTTTGGACCATTCAAAAGTGCCCCCAAAGGAAGGCTTTGGGTACAAGTGAACTCCCCAGGGGAGCCTTTACGCAGCCCCACATGCAACTGGACCCTCCGGGTTCGCTGTTTCTGAGCAACCCTAAAGATAGTCCTAGCCGGCATGGGACAAGACTGTAAACACGGGCCCCAGAAAACGCGTTGCAAGCCACTTTGGACCATCCCAAAGTGTCACCAAAGGAAGGCTTTGGGTACAAGTGAACTCCCCAGGGGAGCCTTTACGCAGCCCCACATGCAACTGGACCCTCCGGGTTCGCTGTTCATGAGCAACCCTAAACGTAGCCCTTGCCGCCATAGAAGATGACTGAAAAATCAGGCCCCAGGAAATGCGTTACGAGCCCTTTTCGCCCATCCAAATGTGCCCCGAAACGAAGACTTGGGTACAAGAGAACTCCCCAGGGGAGCCTTTACGCAGCCCCACATGCAACTGGACCCTCCGGGTTCGCTGTTTCCGAGCATCCTTAAACATAGGCCTAGCAGGCATCGAAGACGACTGAAAAATCAGGCCCCAGGAAATGCGTTGCAAGCCCTTTTCGCCCATCCAAAAGTGCCCCCAAAGGAAGACTTTGGGTACAAGTGAACTCCCCAGGGGAGCCTTTACGCAGACCCACATGCAACTGGACCCTCCGGGTTCGATTTTTCCGAGCAACCCTTAATATATCACTAGCCGGCATGGGAGAAGACTGAAAACCTGGGTCCCAGGAAATGCGTTACGAGCCCTTTTCGCCCATCCAAAAGTGACCCCAAAGGAAGGCTTTGGGTACAAGTGAACTCCCCAGGGGAGCCTTTACGCAGCCCCACATGCAACTGGACCCTCCGGGTTCGCTGTTTCTGAGCAACCCTAAAGATAGTCCTAGCCGGCATGGGACAAGACTGTAAACACGGGCCCCAGAAAACGCGTTGCAAGCCACTTTGGACCATCCCAAAGTGTCACCAAAGGAAGGCTTTGGGTACAAGTGAACTCCCCAGGGGAGCCTTTACGCAGCCCCACATGCAACTGGACCCTCCGGGTTCGCTGTTCATGAGCAACCCTAAACGTAGCCCTTGCCGGCATAGAAGATGACTGAAAAATCAGGCCCCAGGAAATGCGTTACGAGCCCTTTTCGCCCATCCAAATGTGCCCCCAAACGAAGACTTGGGTACAAGAGAACTCCCCAGGGGAGCCTTTACGCAGCCCCACATGCAACTGGACCCTCCGGGTTCGATTTTTCCGAGCAACCCTAAATATATCACTAGCCGGCATGGGATAAGACTGAAAAACCGGGTCCCAGAAAACGCGTTGCAAGCCCATTTGGACCATCCAAAAGTGTCACCAAAGGAAGGCTTTGGGTACAAGTGAACTCCCCAGGGGAGCCTTTACGCAGCCCCACATGCAACTGGACCCTCCGGGTTCGCTGTTTCCGAGCATCCCTAAAATAGCCCTAGCCGGCATCGAAGACGACTGAAAAACCAGGCCCAAGAAAACGCGTTGCGAGTCCCTTTTCGCCCATCCAAAAGTGTCCCCAAAGGAAGGCTTTGGGTACAAGAGAACTCCCCAGGGGAGCCTTTACGCAGCCCCACATGCAACTGGACCCTCCGGATCGCTGTTCATGAGCAAACCAAAACGTAGCCCTAGCCGTCATCGGAGACGAGTGAAAAATCAGGCCCAAGGAAATGCGTTGCGAGCCCCTTTAGACCATCCAAAACTGCCCCCAAAGGAAGGCTTTGGATACATCTGAAGTTACCAGGGGAGCCTTTACGCAGCCCCACATGCAACTGGACCCTCCAGGTTCGCTGTTCATGAGCAACCCTAAACGTATCCCTAGCAGTCATCGTAGACGAGTGAAGAATCCGGCCCCAGGAAATGAGTTGTGAGCCCCTTTGGACCATCCAAAAGTGTCACCAAAGGAAGGCCTTGGGTACATGTGAAGTTCCCAGGGGAGCCTTTACGCAGCCCCACATGCAACTGGACCCTCCGGATTCACTGTTTTCGAGCATCCCTAAACATAGCCCTAGCCGGCATCGAAGACGACTGAAAAATCAGGCCCCAGGAAATGCGTTGCAAGCCCCTTTGGACCATCCAAATGTGTCACCAAAGGAAGGCTTTGGGTACAAGAGAACTCCCCAGGGGAGCCTTTACGCAGCCCCACATGCAACTGGACCCTCTGGGTTCGCTGTTTCCGAGCATCTCTAAACATAGCCCTTGCCAGCATCGAAGATGACTGAAAAATCAGGCCCCAGGAAATGCGTTACGAGCCATTTTTGCCCATCCAAAAGTGCCCCCAAAGGAAGACTTTGGGTACAAGAGAACTCCCCAGGGGAGCCTTTACGCAGCCCCACATGCAACTGGACCCTCCGGGTTCGCTGTTTCCGAGCATCCTTAAACATAGCCTAGCAGGCATCGAAGACGACTGAAAAATCAGGCCCCAGGAAATGCGTTACGAGCCCTTTTCGCCCATCCAAAAGTGCCCCCAAAGGAAGGCTTTGGGTACAAGTGAACTCCCCAGGGGAGCCTTTACGCAGCCCCACAGGCAACTGGACCGTCCGGGTTCGCTGTTTCCGAGCATCCCTAAACATAGCCCTACCGGCATCGATGACGACTGAAAAATCAGGCCCCAGTAAATGCGTTACGAGCCCTTTTCACCCATCCAAAAGTGCCCCCAAAGGAAGACTTTGGGTACAAGAGAACTCCCCAGGGGAGCCTTTACGCAGCCCCACATGGAACTGGACCCTCCGGGTTCGATTTTTCCGAGCAACACTAAATATATCACTAGCCGGCAAGGGAGAAGACTGAAAACTCGGGTCCCAGAAAACGCGTTGCAAGCCGCTTTGGACCATCCAAAAGTGTCACCAAAGGAAGGCTTTGGGTACAAGTGAACTCCCCAGGGGAGCCTTTACGCAGCCCCACATGCAACTGGACCCTCCGGATCGCTGTTCATGAGCAAACCAAAACGTAGCCCTAGCCGTCATCGGAGACGAGTGAAAAATCAGGCCCAAGGAAATGCGTTGCGAGCCCCTTTAGACCATCCAAAACTGCCCCCAAAGGAAGGCTTTGGATACATCTGAAGTTACCAGGGGAGCCTTTACGCAGCCCCACATGCAACTGGACCCTCCAGGTTCGCTGTTCATGAGCAACCCTAAACGTATCCCTAGCAGTCATCGTAGACGAGTGAAGAATCCGGCCCCAGGAAATGAGTTGTGAGCCCCTTTGGACCATCCAAAAGTGTCACCAAAGGAAGGCCTTGGGTACATGTGAAGTTCCCAGGGGAGCCTTTACGCAGCCCCACATGCAACTGGACCCTCCGGATTCACTGTTTTCGAGCATCCCTAAACATAGCCCTAGCCGGCATCGAAGACGACTGAAAAATCAGGCCCCAGGAAATGCGTTGCAAGCCCCTTTGGACCATCCAAATGTGTCACCAAAGGAAGGCTTTGGGTACAAGAGAACTCCCCAGGGGAGCCTTTACGCAGCCCCACATGCAACTGGACCCTCTGGGTTCGCTGTTTCCGAGCATCTCTAAACATAGCCCTTGCCAGCATCGAAGATGACTGAAAAATCAGGCCCCAGGAAATGCGTTACGAGCCATTTTTGCCCATCCAAAAGTGCCCCCAAAGGAAGACTTTGGGTACAAGAGAACTCCCCAGGGGAGCCTTTACGCAGCCCCACATGCAACTGGACCCTCCGGGTTCGCTGTTTCCGAGCATCCTTAAACATAGCCTAGCAGGCATCGAAGACGACTGAAAAATCAGGCCCCAGGAAATGCGTTACGAGCCCTTTTCGCCCATCCAAAAGTGCCCCCAAAGGAAGGCTTTGGGTACAAGTGAACTCCCCAGGGGAGCCTTTACGCAGCCCCACATGCAACTGGACCGTCCGGGTTCGCTGTTTCCGAGCATCCCTAAACATAGCCCTACCGGCATCGATGACGACTGAAAAATCAGGCCCCAGTAAATGCGTTACGAGCCCTTTTCACCCATCCAAAAGTGCCCCCAAAGGAAGACTTTGGGTACAAGAGAACTCCCCAGGGGAGCCTTTACGCAGCCCCACATGGAACTGGACCCTCCGGGTTCGATTTTTCCGAGCAACACTAAATATATCACTAGCCGGCAAGGGAGAAGACTGAAAACTCGGGTCCCAGAAAACGCGTTGCAAGCCGCTTTGGACCATCCAAAAGTGTCACCAAAGGAAGGCTTTGGGTACAAGTGAACTCCCCAGGGGAGCCTTTACGCAGCCCCACATGCAACTGGACCCTCCGGATCGCTGTTCATGAGCAAACCTAAACGTAGCCCTAGCCGTCATCGGAGACGAGTGAAAAATCAGGCCCAAGGAAGTGCGTTGCGAGCCCATTTGGACCATCCAAAACTGCCCCCAAAGGAAGGCTTTGGATACATCTGAAGTTCCCAGGGGAGCCTTTACGCAGCCCCACATGCAACTGGACCCTCCAGGTTCGCTGTTCATGAGCAACCCTAAACGTATCCCTAGCAGTCATCGTAGACGAGTGAAGAATCCGGCCCCAGGAAATGAGTTGTGAGCCCCTTTGGACCATCCAAAAGTGTCACCAAAGGAAGGCCTTGGGTACATGTGAAGTTCCCAGGCTAGCCTTTACGCAGCCCCACATGCAACTGGACCCTCCGGGTTCACTGTTTCCGAGCATCCTTAAACATAGGCCTAGCAGGCATCGAAGACGACTGAAAAATCAGGCCCCAGGAAATGCGTTACGAGCGCTTTTCGCCCATCCAAAAGTGCCCCCAAAGGAAGGCTTTGGGTACAAGTGAACTCCCCAGGGGAGCCTTTACGCAGACCCACATGCAACTGGACCCTCCGGGTTCGCTGTTTCCGAGCATCCCTAAACATAGCCCTACCAGCATCGATGACGACTGAAAAATCAGGCCCCAGGAAATGCGTTACGAGCCCTTTTCACCCATCCAAAAGTGCCCCCAAAGGAAGACTTTGGGTACAAGAGAACTCCCCAGGGGAGCCTTTACGCAGCCCCACATGGAACTGGACCCTCCGGGTTCGATTTTTCCGAGCAACACTAAATATATCACTAGCCGGCATGGGAGAAGACTGAAAACTCGGGTCCCAGAAAACGCGTTGCAAGCCCCTTTGGACCATCCCAAAGTGTCACCAAAGGAAGGCTTTGGGTACAAGTGAACTCCCCAGGGGAGCCTTTACGCATCCCCACATGCAACTGGACCCTCCGGGTTCGCTGTTTCCGAGCATCCCTATACATAGCCCTAGCCGGCATCGAAGACGACTGAAAAACCGGGCCCCAGAAAACGCGTTGCGAGTCCCTTTGGACCATCCAAAAGTGCCCCCAAAGGAAGGCTTTGGGTACAAGAGAACTCCCCAGGGGAGCCTTTACGCAGCCCCATATGCAACTGGACCCTCCGGGTTCGCTGTTTCCGAGCATCCCTAAACATAGCCCTAGCCGGCATCGAAGACGACTGAAAAATCAGGCCCCAGGAAATGCGTTGCGAGCCCCTTTGGACCATTCAAAAGTGCCCCCAAAGGAAGGCTTTGGGTACAAGTGAACTCCCCAGGGGAGCCTTTACGCAGACCCACATGCAACTGGACCCTCCGGGTTCGCTGTTTCTGAGCAACCCTAAAGATAGTCCTAGCCGGCATGGGACAAGACTGTAAACACGGGCCCCAGAAAACGCGTTGCAAGCCACTTTGGACCATCCCAAAGTGTCACCAAAGGAAGGCTTTGGGTACAAGTGAACTCCCCAGGGGAGCCTTTACGCAGCCCCACATGCAACTGGACCCTCCGGGTTCGCTGTTCATGAGCAACCCTAAACGTAGCCCTTGCCGGCATAGAAGATGACTGAAAAATCAGGCCCCAGGAAATGCGTTACGAGCCCTTTTCGCCCATCCAAATGTGCCCCCAAACGAAGACTTGGGTACAAGAGAACTCCCCAGGGGAGCCTTTACGCAGCCCCACATGCAACTGGACCCTCCGGGTTCGCTGTTTCCGAGCATCCTTAAACATAGGCCTAGCAGGCATCGAAGACGACTGAAAAATCAGGCCCCAGGAAATGCGTTGCAAGCCCTTTTCGCCCATCCAAAAGTGCCCCCAAAGGAAGACTTTGGGTACAAGTGAACTCCCCAGGGGAGCCTTTATGCAGCCCCACATGCAACTGGACCCTCCGGGTTCGATTTTTCCGAGCAACCCTTAATATATCACTAGCCGGCATGGGAGAAGACTGAAAACCTGGGTCCCAGGAAATGCGTTACGAGCCCTTTTCGCCCATCCAAAAGTGCCCCCAAAGGAAGGCTTTGGGTACAAGTGAACTCCCCAGGGGAGCCTTTACGCAGCCCCACATGCAACTGGACCCTCCGGGTTCGCTGTTTCTGAGCAACCCTAAAGATAGTCCTAGCCGGCATGGGACAAGACTGTAAACACGGGCCCCAGAAAACGCGTTGCAAGCCACTTTGGACCATCCCAAAGTGTCACCAAAGGAAGGCTTTGGGTACAAGTGAACTCCCCAGGGGAGCCTTTACGCAGCCCCACATGCAACTGGACCCTCCGGGTTCGCTGTTCATGAGCAACCCTAAACGTAGCCCTTGCCGGCATAGAAGATGACTGAAAAATCAGGCCCCAGGAAATGCGTTACGAGCCCTTTTCGCCCATCCAAATGTGCCCCCAAACGAAGACTTGGGTACAAGAGAACTCCCCAGGGGAGCCTTTACGCAGCCCCACATGCAACTGGACCCTCCGGGTTCGCTGTTTCCGAGCATCCTTAAACATAGGCCTAGCAGGCATCGAAGACGACTGAAAAATCAGGCCCCAGGAAATGCGTTACGAGCCCTTTTCGCCCATCCAAAAGTGCCCCCAAAGGAAGACTTTGGGTACAAGTGAACTCCCCAGGGGAGCCTTTACGCAGACCCACATGCAACTGGACCCTCCGGGTTCGATTTTTCCGAGCAACCCTTAATATATCACTAGCCGGCATGGGAGAAGACTGAAAACCTGGGTCCCAGGAAATGCGTTCCGAGCCCTTTTCGTCCATCCAAAAGTGCCCCCAAAGGAAGGCTTTGGGTACAAGTGAACTCCCCAGGGGAGCCTTTACGCAGCCCCACATGCAACTGGACCCTCCGGGTTCTCTGTTTCCGAGCTTCGCAAAACATAGCCCTAGACGGAATAGAAGACGTATTAAAAATCAGGCCCCAGGAAATGCGTTACAAGCCCTTTTCACCCATCCAAAAGTGCCCCGAAAGGAAGACTTTGGGTACAAGAGAACTCCCCAGGGGAGCCTTTACGCAGCCCCACATGGAACTAGACCCTTCGGGTTCGATTTTTCCGCGCAACCCTAAATATATCACTAGCCGGCATGGGAGAAGACTGAAAACCCGGGTCCCAGAAAATGCGTTGCAAGCCCCTTTGGACCATCCAAAAGTGTCACAAAAGGAAGTCTTTGGGTACAAGTGAACTCCCCAGGGGAGCCTTTACGCAGCCCCACATGCAACTGGACCCTCCGGGTTCGCTGTTCATGAGCAACCCTAAACGTAGCCCTAGCAATCATCGTAGACGAGTGAAAAATCCGGCCCCAGGAAATGAGTTGCGAGCCCCTTTGGACCATCCAAAAGTGTCACCAAAGGAAGGCTTTGGGTACATGTGAAATCCCCAGGGGAGTCTTTACGCAGCCCCACATGCAACTGGACCCTCCGGGTTCACTGTTTCCGAGCATCCCTAAACATCGCCCTAGCCGGCATCGAAGACGAATGAAAAATCAGGCCCCAGGAAATGCGTTGCAAGGGCCCTTTGGACCATCCCAAAGTGTCACCAAAGGAAGGCTTTGGGTACAAGTGAACTCCCCAGGGGAGCCTTTACGCAGCCCCACATGCAACTGGACCCTCCGGGTTCGCTGTTTCCGAGCATCCCTAAACATAGCCCTAGCCAGCATCGATGACGACTGAAAAATCAGGCCCCAGGAAATGCGTTGCGGGGCCTTTTCGCCCATCCAAACGTCCCCCCTAAGGAAGGCTTTCGATACAAGTGAACTCCGCAGGGGAGCCTTTACGCAGCCCCACATGCAACTGGACCCTCCGTGTTCGCTGTTTCCGAGCATCCCTAAACATAGCCCTAGCCGGCATCGAAGACGACTGAAAAATCAGGCCCCAGGAAATGCGTTGCAAGCCTTTTTCGCCCATCCAAAAGTGTCACCAAAGGAAGGCTTTGGGTACAAGTGAACTCCCCATGGGAGCCTTTACGCAGCCCCACATGCAACTGGACCCTCCGGGTTCGCTGTTTCCGAGCATCCCTAAACGTAGCCCTAGCCAGCATCGAAGACGACTGAAAAATCCGGCCCCAGGAAATGCGTTGCAAGCCGCTTTGGCCCATCCAAAGGTGTCACCAAAGGAAGGCTTTTGGTACAAGTGAACTCCCCAGGGGAGCCTTTACGCAGCCCCACATGCAACTGGACCCTCCGGGTTCGCTGTTTCCGAGCATCCCTATACATAGCCCTAGCCGGCATCGAAGACGACTGAAAAATCAGGCCCCAGGAAATACGTTGCGAGCCCTTTTCGCCCATCCAAAAGTGCCCCCAAAAGAAGACATTGGGTACAAAAGAACTTCCCAGGGGAGCCTTTACGCAGCCCCACATGCAACTGGACCCTCCGGGTTCGATTTTTAGAGCATCCCTAAAGATAGTCCTAGCCGGCATGGGAGAAGACTGAAAACCCGGGCCCCAGGAAACGCGTTGCAAGCCCCTTTGGACCATCCAAAAGTGTCACCAAAGGAAGGCTTTGGGTACAAGAGAACTCCCCAGGGGAGCCTTTACGCAGCCCCACATGCAACTGGACCCTCCGGGTTCGATTTTTCGAGCATCCCTAAAGATAGTCCTAGCCGGCATGGGAGAAGACTGAAAACCCGGGCCCCAGGAAACGCGTTGCGAGCCCTTTTCGCCCATCCAAAAGTGCCCCCAAAGGAAGGCTTTGGGTACAAGTGAACTCCCCAGGGGAGCCTTTACGCAGCCCCACATGCAACTGGACCCTCCGGGTTCGCTGTTTCCAAGCATCCCTAAACATGAACCTAGCCGGCATCGAAGACGACTGAAAAATCAGGCCCCAGGAAATGCGTTGCAAGCCCTTTTCGCCCATCCAAAAGTGCCCCCAAAGGAAGGCTTTGGGTACAAGTGAACTCCCCAGGGGAGCCTTTACGCAGCCCCACATGCAACTGGACCCTCCGGGTTCGCTGTTTCCGAGCATCCCTAAACATAGCCCTAGCCAGCATCAATGACGACTGAAAAATCAGGCCCTAGGAAATGCGTTGCGGGGCCTTTTCGCCCATCCAAAAGTGCCCCCAAAGGAAGGCTTTGGTACAAGTGAACTCCCCAGGGGAGCCTTTACGCAGCCCCACATGCAACTGGACCCTCCGTGTTCGCTGTTTCCGAGCATCCCTAAACATATACCTAGCCGGCATCGAAGACGACTGAAAAATCAGGCCCCAGGAAATGCGTTACAAGCCCCTTTGGACCATCCAAAGGTGTCACCAAAGGAAGGCTTTTGGTACAAGTGAACTCCCCAGGGGAGCCTTTACGCAGCCCCACATGCAACTGGACCCTCCGGGTTCGCTGTTTCCGAGCATCCCTATACATAGCCCTAGCCGGCATCGAAGACGACTGAAAAATCAGGCCCCAGGAAATGCGTTACAAGCCCCTTTGGACCATCCAAAAGTGCCCCCAAAGGAAGGCTTTGGGTACAAGTGAACTCCCCAGGGGAGCCTTTACGCAGCCCCACATGCAACTGGACCCTCCGGGTTCGATTTTTCGAGCATCCCTAAAGATAGTCCTAGCCGGCATGGGAGAAGACTGAAAACCCGGTCCCCAGGAAACGTGTTGCAAGCCCCTTTGGACCATCCAAAAGTGTCACCAAAGGAAGGCTTTGGGTACAAGAGAACTCCCCAGGGGAGCCTTTACGCAGCCCCACATGCAACTGGACCCTCCGGGTTCTCTGTTCGTGAGCAAAACTAAACATAGCCCTAGCCTGCATCGAAGATGACTGAAAAATCAGGCCCCAGGAAACGCGTTGCGAGCCCTTTTCGCCCATCCAAAAGTGCCCCCAAAGGAAGGCTTTGGGTACAAGTGAACTCCCCAGGGGAGCCTTTACGCAGCCCCACATGCAACTGGACCCTCCTGGTTCGCTGTTTCCGAGCATCCCTAAACATAGCCCTAGCCGGCATCGATGACGACTGAAAAATCAGGCCCCAGGAAATGCATTACGAGCCCTTTTCATCCATCAAAAAGTGGCCCCAAAGGAAGGCTTTGGGTACAAGAGAACTCCCCAGGGGAGCCTTTACGCAGACCCACATGCAACTGGACCCTCCGGGTTCGCTGTTTCCAAGCATCCCTAAACATGAACCTAGCCGGCATCGAAGATGACTGAAAAATCAGGCCCCAGGAAATGCGTTGCAAGCCCTTTTCGCCCATCCAAAAGTGCCCCCAAAGGAAGGCTTTGGGTACAAGAGAACTCCCCAGGGGAGCCTTTACGCAGCCCCACATGCAACTGGACCCTCCGGGTTCTCTGTTTCCGAGCATCCCTATACATAGCCCTAGCCGGCATCGAAGACGAATGAAAAATCAGGCCCCAGGAAATGCGTTCCGAGCCCTTTTCGCCCATCCAAAAGTGCCGCCAAAGGAAGGCTTTGGGTACAAGTGAACTCCCCAGGGGAGCCTTTACGCAGCCCCACATGCAACTGGACCCTTCGGGTTCGCTGTTCCTGAGAAAAACTAAACGTAGCCCTAGCCGTCATCGGAGACGACTGAAAAATCAGGCCCCAGGAAATGCGTTGCAACCCCTTTGGACCATCCAAAAGTGCCCCCAAAGGAAGGCTTTAGATACAAGTGAACTCCCCAGGGGAGCCTTTACGCAGCCCCACATGCAACTGGACCCTCCGGGTTGGATTTTTCCGTGCAACGCTAAATATATCACTAGCCGGCATGGGAGAAGACTGAAAACCCGGGCCCCAGAAAACGCATTGCAAGCCCCTTTGGACCATCCAAAAGTGTCACCAAAGGAAGGCTTTGGGTACAAGTGAACTCCCCAGGGGAGCCTTTACGCAGCCCCACATGCAACTGGACCCTCCGGGTTCGCTGTTTCCGAGCATCCCTAAACATAGCCCTTGCCGGCATCGGAGACGAGTGAAAAATCAGGCCCCAGGAAATGCGTTGCGAGCCCTTTTCGCCCATCCAAAAGTGCCCCCAAAGGAAGACTATGGGAACAAGTGAACTCCCCAGGGGAGACTTTATGACGCCCCACATGCAACTGGACCCTCCGGGTTCGCTGTTTCCGAGCATCCCTAAACATAGCCCTACCGGCATCGATGACGACTGAAAAATCAGGCCCCAGGAAATGCGTTACGAGCCCTTTTCACCCATCCAAAAGTGCCCCCAAAGGAAGACTTTGGGTACAAGAGAACTCCCCAGGGGAGCCTTTACGCAGACCCACATGCAACTGGACCCTCCGGGTTCTATTTTTCCGAGCAGCGCTAAATATATCACTAGCAGGCATGGGAGAAGACTGAAGACCCGGGCCCCAGAAAACGCTTTGCAAACCCCTTTGGACCATCCAAAAGTGTCACCAAAGGAAGGCTTTGTGTACAAGTGAACTCCACAGGGGAGCCTTTACACTGCCCCACATGCAACTGGACCCTCCGGGTTCGCTGTTCATGAGCAAAACTAAACGTAGCCCTAGCCGTCATCGGAGACGAGTGAAAAATCAGGCCCCAGGAAATGCGTTGCGAGCCCCTTTGGACCATCCAGAAGTGTCACCAAAGGAAGGCGTTGGGTACATCTGAAGTTCCCAGGGGAGCCTTTACGCAGCCCCACATGCAACTGTACCCTCCGTGTTCGCATTTTCCGAGCAACCCTAAACATAGCCCTAGCCGGCATCGAAGACGACTGAAAAATCATGCCCCAGGAAATGCATTCCGAGCCCCTTTGGACCATCCAAAACTGTCACCAAAGGAAGGCTTTGGGTACAAGTGAACTCCCCAGGGGAGCATTTACCCAGACCCACATGCAACTGGACCCTCCGGGTTCGCTGTTTCCGAGCATCCCTAAACATAGCCCTTGCCGGCATCGGAGACGAGTGAAAAATCAGGCCCCAGGAAATGCGTTCCGAGCCCTTTTCGCCCATCCAAAAGTGCCCCCAAAGGAAGACTATGGGAACAAGTGAACTCCCCAGGGGAGACTTTATGACTCCCCACATGCAACTGGACCCTCCGAGTTCGCTGTTTCCAAGCATCCCTAAACATGAACCTAGCCGGCATCGAAGACGACTGAAAAATCACTCCCCAGGAAATGCGTTGCAAGCCCTTTTCGCCCATTCAAAAGTGCCCCCAAAGGAAGGCTTTGGGTACAAGAGAACTCCCCAGGGGAGCCTTTACGCAGCCCCACATGCAACTGGCCCCTTCGGGTTCTCTGTTTCTGAGCATCCCTATACATAGCCCTAGCCGGCATCGAAGACGAATGAAAAATCAGGCCCCAGGAAATGCGTTCCGAGCCCTTTTCGCCCATCCAAAAGTGCCCCCAAAGGAAGGCTTTAGATACAAGTGAACTCCCCAGGGGAGCCTTTACGCAGCCCCACATGCAACTGGACCCTCCGGGTTCGATTTTTCCGTGCAACGCTAAATATATCACTAGCCGGCATGGGAGAAGACTGAAAACCCGGGCCCCAGAAAACGCATTGCAAGCCCCTTTGGACCATCCAAAAGTGTCACCAAAGGAAGGCTTTGGGTACAAGTGAACTCCCCAGGGGAGCCTTTACGCAGCCCCACATGCAACTGGACCCTCCGGGTTCGCTGTTTCCGAGCATCCCTAAACATAGCCCTTGCCGGCATCGGAGACGAGTGAAAAATCAGGCCCCAGGAAATGCGTTGCGAGCCCTTTTCGCCCATCCAAAAGTGCTCCCAAAGGAAGACTATGGGAACAAGTGAACTCCCCAGGGGAGACTTTATGACGCCCCACATGCAACTGGACCCTCCGGGTTCGCTGTTTCCGAGCATCCCTAAACATAGCCCTACCGGCATCGATGACGACTGAAAAATCAGGCCCCAGGAAATGCGTTACGAGCCCTTTTCACCCATCCAAAAGTGCCCCCAAAGGAAGACTTTGGGTACAAGAGAACTCCCCAGGGGAGCCTTTACGCAGCCCCACATGCAACTGGACCCTCCGGGTTCGATTTTTCCGAGCAGCGCTAAATATATCACTAGCCGGCATGGGAGAAGACTGAAGACCCGGGCCCCAGAAAACGCTTTGCAAGCGCCTTTGGACCATCCAAAAGTGTCACCAAAGGAAGGCTTTGGGTACAAGTGAACTCCCCAGGGGAGCCTTTACACTGCCCCACATGCAACTGGACCCTCCGGGTTCGCTGTTCATGAGCAAAACTAAACGTAGCCCTAGCCGTCATAGGAGACGAGTGAAAAATCAGGCCCCAGGAAATGCGTTGGGAGCCCCTTTGGACCATCCAGAAGTGTCACCAAAGGAAGGCGTTGGGTACATCTGAAGTTCCCAGGGGAGCCTTTAGGCAGCCCCATATGCAACTGGACCCTCCGGGTTCGCATTTTCCGAGCAACCCTAAACATAGCCCTAGCAGTCATCGGAGACGAGTGAAAAATCATGCCCCAGGAAATGCGTTCCGAGCCCCTTTGGACCATCCAAAACTGTCACCAAAGGAAGGCTTTGGGTACAAGTGAACTCCCCAGGGGAGCCTTTACGCAGACCCACATGCAACTGGACCCTCCGGGTTCGCTGTTTCCGAGCATCCCTAAACATAGCCCTTGCCGGCATCGGAGACGAGTGAAAAATCAGGCCCCAGGAAATGCGTTCCGAGCCCTTTTCGCCCATCCAAAAGTGCCCCCAGAGGAAGACTATGGGAACAAGTGAACTCCCCAGGGGAGACTTTATGACGCCCCACATGCAACTGGACCCTCCGGGTTCGCTGTTTCCGAGCATCCCTAAACATAGCCCTACCGGCATCGATGACGACTGAAAAATCAGGCCCCAGGAAATGCGTTACGAGCCCTTTTCACCCATCCAAAAGTGCCCCCAAAGGAAGACTTTGGGTACAAGAGAACTCCCCAGGGGAGCCTTTACGCAGCCCCACATGCAACTGGACCCTCCGGGTTCGATTTTTCCGAGCAGCGCTAAATATATCACTAGCCGGCATGGGAGAAGACTGAAGACCCGGGCCCCAGAAAACGCTTTGCAAACCCCTTTGGACCATCCAAAAGTGTCACCAAAGGAAGGCTTTGGGTACAAGTGAACTCCCCAGGGGAGCCTTTACACTGCCCCACATGCAACTGGACCCTCCGGGTTCGCTGTTCATGAGCAAAACTAAACGTAGCCCTAGCCGTCATCGGAGACGAGTGAAAAATCAGGCCCCAGGAAATGCGTTGCGAGACCCTTTGGACCATCCAGAAGTGTCACCAAAGGAAGGCGTTGGGTACATCTGAAGTTCCCAGGGGAGCCTTTACGCAGCCCCACATGCAACTGGACCCTCCGGGTTCGCATTTTCTGAGCAACCCTAAACATAGCCCTAGCAGTCATCGGAGACGAGTGAAAAATCATGCCCCAGGAAATGCGTTCCGAGCCCCTTTGGACCATCCAAAACTGTCACCAAAGGAAGGCTTTGGGTACAAGTGAACTCCCCAGGGGAGCCTTTACGCAGCCCCACATGCAACTGGACCCTCCGGGTTCGCTGTTTCCGAGCATCCCTAAACATAGCCCTAGCCGGCATCGAAGACGACTGAAAAATCAGGCCCCAGGAAATTCGTTGCAAGCCTTTTTCACCCATCCAAAAGTGCCCCCAAAGGAAGGCTTTGGGTACAAGTGAACTCCCCAGGGGAGCCTTTACGCAGCCCCACATGCAACTGGACCCTCCTGGTTCGCTGTTTCCGAGCATCCCTAAACATAACGCTAGCCGGCATCGATGACGAATGAAAAATCAGGCCCCAGGAAATGCGTTCCGAGCCCTTTTCGCCCATCCAAAAGTGCCCCCAAAGGAAGGCTTTGGGTACAAGTGAACTCCCCAGGGGAGCCTTTACGCAGCCCCACATGCAACTGGACCCTCCGGGTTCGCTGTTCCTGAGAAAAACCAAACGTAGCCCTAGCCGTCATCGGAGACGACTGAAAAATCAGGCCCCAGGAAATGCGTTGCAACCCTTTTGGACCATCCTAAAGTGCCCCCAAAGGAAGGCTTTAGATACAAGTGAACTCCCCAGGGGAGCCTTTACGCAGCCCCACATGCAACTGGACCCTCCGGGTTCGATTTTTCCGTGCAACGCTAAATATATCACTAGCCGGCATGGGAGAAGACTGAAAACTCGGGCCACAGAAAACGCATTGCAAGCCCCTTTGGACCATCCAAAAGTGTCACCAAAGGAAGGCTTTGGGTGCAAGTGAACTCCCCAGGGGAGCCTTTACGCAGCCCCATATGCAACTGGACCCTCCGGGTTCGCTGTTTCCGAGCATCCCTAAACATAGCCCTTGCCGGCATCGAAGACGAGTGAAAAATCAGGCCCCAGGAAATGCGTTCCGAGACCTTTTCGCCCATCCAAAAGTGCTCCCAAAGAAAGACTATGGGAACAAGTGAACTCCCCAGGGGAGACTTTATGACGCCCCACATGCAACTGGACCCTCCGGGTTCGCTGTTTCCGACCATCCCTAAACATTACCCTAGCCGGCATCGATGACGACTGAAAAATCAGGCCCCAGGAAATGCGTTACGAGCCCTTTTCACCCATCCAAAAGTGCCCCCAAAGGAAGACTTTGGGTACAAGAGAACTCCCCAGGGGAGCCTTTACGCAGCCCCACATGCAACTGGACCCTCCGGGTTCGATTTTTCCGAGCAGCGCTAAATATATCACTAGCCGGCATGGGAGAAGACTGAAGACCCGGGCCCCAGAAAACGCGTTGCAAGCCCCTTTGGACCATCCAAAAGTGTCACCAAAGGAAGGCTTTGGGTACAAGTGAACTCCCCAGGGGAGCCTTTACACTGCCCCACATGCAACTGGACCCTCCGGGTTCGCTGTTCATGAGCAAAACTAAACGTAGCCCTAGCCGTCATCGGAGACGAGTGAAAAATCAGGCCCCAGGAAATGCGTTGCGAGCCCCTTTGGACCATCCAGAAGTGTCACCAAAGGAAGGCGTTGGGTACATCTGAAGTTCCCAGGGGAGCCTTTACGCAGCCCCATATGGAACTGGACCCTCCGTGTTCGCATTTTCTGAGCAACCCTAAACATAGCCCTAGCAGTCATCGGAGACGAGTGAAAAATCATGCCCCAGGAAATGCGTTCCGAGCCCCTTTGGACCATCCAAAACTGTCACCAAAGGAAGGCTTTGGGTACAAGTGAACTCCCCAGGGGAGCCTTTACGCAGCCCCACATGCAACTGGACCCTCTGGGTTCGCTGTTTCCGAGCATCCCTAAACATAGACCTAGCCGGCATCGAAGACGACTGAAAAATCAGGCCCCAGGAAATGCGTTGCAAGCCTTTTTCACCCATCCAAAAGTGCCCCCAAAGGAAGGATTTGGGTACAAGTGAACTCCCCAGGGGAGACTTTATGACGCCCCACATGCAACTGGACCCTCCGGGTTCGCTGTTTCCGAGCATCCCTAAACATAGCCCTACCGGCATCGATGACGACTGAAAAATCAGGCCCCAGGAAATGCGTTACGAGCCCTTTTCACCCATCCAAAAGTGCCCCCAAAGGAAGACTTTGGGTACAAGAGAACTCCCCAGGGGAGCCTTTACGCAGCCCCACATGCAACTGGACCCTCCTGGTTCGATTTTTCCGAGCAGCGCTAAATATATCACTAGCCGGCATGGGAGAAGACTGAAGACCCGGGCCCCAGAAAACGCTTTGCAAACCCCTTTGGACCATCCCAAAGTGTCACCAAAGGAAGGCTTTGGGTACAAGTGAACTCCCCAGGGGAGCCTTTACACTGCCCCACATGCAACTGGACCCTCCGGGTTCGCTGTTCATGAGCAAAACTAAACGTAGCCCTAGCCGTCATCGGAGACGAGTGAAAAATCAGGCCCCAGGAAATGCGTTGCGAGACCCTTTGGACCATCCAGAAGTGTCACCAAAGGAAGGCGTTGGGTACATCTGAAGTTCCCAGGGGAGCCTTTACGCAGCCCCACATGCAACTGGACCCTCCGGGTTCGCATTTTCTGAGCAACCCTAAACATAGCCCTAGCAGTCATCGGAGACGAGTGAAAAATCATGCCCCAGGAAATGCGTTCCGAGCCCTTTTCGCCCATCCAAAAGTGCCCTCAAAGGAAGGCTTTGGGTACAAGTGAACTCCCCAGGGGAGCCTTTACGCAGCCCCACATGCAACTGGACCCTCCGGGTTCTCTGTTTCTGAGCATCCCTATACATAGCCCTAGCCGGCATCGAAGACGAATGAAAAATCAGGCCCCAGGAAATGCGTTCCGAGCCCTTTTCGCCCATCCAAAAGTGCCCCCAAAGGAAGGCTTTGGGTACAAGTGAACTCCCCAGGGGAGCCTTTACGCAGCCCCACATGCAACTGGACCCTCCGGGTTCGCTGTTCCTGAGAAAAACTAAACGTATCCCTAGCCGTCATCGGAGACGACTGAAAAATCAGGCCCTAGGAAATGCGTTGCAACCCCTTTGGACCATCCAAAAGTGCCCCCAAAGGAAGGCTTTAGATACAAGTGAACTCCCCAGGGGAGCCTTTACGCATCCCCACATGCAACTGGACCCTCCGGGTTCGATTTTTCCGTGCAACGCTATATATATCACTAGCCGGCATGGGAGAAGACTGAAAACCCGGGCCCCAGAAAACGCATATCAAGCCCCTTTGGACCATCCAAAAGTGTCACCAAAGGAAGGCTTTGGGTACAAGTGAACTCCCCAGGGGAGCCTTTACGCAGCCCCACATGCAACTGGACCCTCCGGGTTCGCTGTTTCCGAGCATCCCTAAACATAGCCCTTGCCGGCATCGAAGACGAGTGAAAAATCAGGCCCCAGGAAATGCGTTCCGAGCCCTTTTCGCCCATCCAAAAGTGCTCCCAAAGGAAGACTATGGGAACAAGTGAACTCCCCAGGGGAGACTTTATGACGCCCCACATGCAACTGGACCCTCCGGGTTCGCTGTTTCCGAGCATCCCTAAACATAGCCCTACCGGCATCGATGACGACTGAAAAATCAGGCCCCAGGAAATGCGTTACGAGCCCTTTTCACCCATCCAAAAGTGCCCCCAAAGGAAGACTTTGGGTACAAGAGAACTCCCCAGGGGAGCCTTTACGCAGCCCCACATGCAACTGGACCCTCCGGGTTCGATTTTTCCGAGCAGCGCTAAATATATCACTAGCCGGCATGGGAGGAGACTGAAGACCCGGGCCCCAAAAAAACGCGTTGCAAGCCCCTTTGGACCATCCAAAAGTGTCACCAAAGGAAGGCTTTGGGTACAAGTGAACTCCCCAGGGGAGCCTTTACACTGCCCCACATGCAACTGGACCCTCCGGGTTCGCTGTTCATGAGCAAAACTAAACGTAGCCCTAGCCGTCATCGGAGACGAGTGAAAAATCAGGCCCCAGGAAATGCGTTGCGAGCCCCTTTGGACCATCCAGAAGTGTCACCAAAGGAAGGCGTTGGGTACATCTGAAGTTCCCAGGGGAGCCTTTACGCAGCCCCATATGCAACTGGACCCTCCGGGTTCGCATTTTCTGAGCAACCCTAAACATAGCCCTAGCAGTCATCGGAGACGAGTGAAAAATCATGCCCCAGGAAATGCGTTCCGAGCCCCTTTGGACCATCCAAAAGTGTCACCAAAGGAAGGCTTTGGGTACAAGTGAACTCCCCAGTGGAGCCTTTACGCAGCCCCACATGCAACTGGACCCTCCGGGTTCGCTGTTTCCGAGCATCCCTAAACATAGACCTAGCCGGCATCGAAGACGACTGAAAAATCAGGCCCCAGGAAATGCGTTGCAAGCCTTTTTCACCCATCCAAAAGTGCCCCCAAAGGAAGGCTTTGGGTACAAGTGAACTCCCCAGGGGAGCCTTTACGCAGCCCCACATGCAACTGGACCCTCCGGGTTCGCTGTTTCCGACCATCCCAAAACATAACGCTAGCCGGCATCGATGACGACTGAAAAATCAGGCATCAGGAAATGCGTTACAAGCCCTTTTCGCACATCCAAAAGTGCCCCAAAGGAAGGCTTTTGGTACAAGTGAACTCCCCAGGGGAGCCTTTACGCAGCCCCACATGCAACTGGACCCTCCGGGTTCGATTTTTCCGTGCAACGCTAAATATATCACTAGCCGGCATGGGAGAAGACTGAAAACCCGGGCCCCAGAAAAGGCATTGGAAGCCCCTTTGGACCATCCAAAAGTGTCACCAAAGGAAGGCTTTGGGTACAAGTGAACTCCCCAGGGGAGCCTTTACGCAGCCCCACATGCAACTGGACCCTCCGGGTTCGCTGTTTCCGAGCATCCCTAAACATGAACCTAGCCGGCATCGAAGACGACTGAAAAATCAGGCCCCAGGAAATGCGTTGCAAGCCCTTTTCGCCCATCCAAAAGTGCCCCCAAAGGAAGGCTTTGGGTACAAGAGAACTCCCCAGGGGAGCCTTTACGCAGCCCCACATGCAACTGGACCCTCCGGGTTCTCTGTTTCTGAGCATCCCTAAACATAGCCCTAGCCGGCATCGAAGACGAATGAAAAATCAGGCCCCAGGAAATGCGTTACGAGCCCTTTTCGCCCATCCAAAAGTGCCCCCAAAGGAAGACTATGGGAACAAGACAACTCCCCAGGGGAGCCTTTACGCAGCCCCACATGCAACTGGACCCTCCGGGTTCGATTTTTCCGAGCAACGCTAAATATATCACTAGCCGACATGGGAGAAGACTGAAGACCCGGGCCCCAGAAAACGCTTTGCAAGCCCCTTTGGACCATCCAAAAGTGTCACCAAAGGAAGGCTTTGGGTACAAGTGAACTCCCCAGGGGAGACTTTACACTGCCCCACATGCAACTGGACCCTCCGGGTTCGCTGTTCATGAGCAAAACTAAACGTAGCCCTAGCCGTCATCGGAGACGAGTGAAAAATCAGGCCCCAGGAAATGCGTTGCGAGACCCTTTGGACCATCCAGAAGTGTCACCAAAGGAAGGCGTTGGGTACATCTGAAGTTCCCAGGGGAGCCTTTACGCAGCCCCATATGCAACTGGACCCTCCGGGTTCGCATTTTCCGAGCAACCCTAAACATAACCCTAGCAGTCATCGGAGACGACTGAAAAATCAGGCCCCAGGAAATGCGTTCCGAGCCCCTTTGGACCATCCAAAACTGTCACCAAAGGAAGGCTTTGGGTACAAGTGAACTCCCCAGGGGAGCCTTTACGCAGCCCCACATGCAACTGGACCCTCCTGGTTCGCTGTTTCCGAGCATCCCTAAACATAACGCAAGCCAGCATCGATGACGACTGAAAAATCAGGCCCCAGGAAATGCGTTGCAAGCCCTTTTCGCACATCCAAAAGTGCCCCCAAAGGAAGGCTTTGGGTATAAGTGAACTCCCCAGGGGAGCCTTTACGCAGCCCCACATGCAACTGGACCCTCCGGGTTCGCTGTTCCTGAGAAAAACTAAACGTAGCCCTAGGCGTTATCGGAGACGACTGATAAATCAGGACCCAGGAAATGCGTTGCAAGCCTTTTTCGCCCATCCAAAAGTGCCCCCAAAGGAAGGCTTTGGGTACCAGTGAAATCCCCAGGGGAGCCTTTACACAGTCCCACATGCAACTGGACCCTCCGGGTTAGCTGTTTCCGAGCATCCCTAAACATAGCCCTAGCCGGCATCGAAGACGACTGAAAAATCCGGCCCCAGGAAACGCGTTGCAAGCCCTTTTCGCCCATCCAAAAGTGCACCCAAAGTGTGAGGAATGTTTTAACAATTCCAATTCGTGTCCATAAATTCGTGTCCATAAATTCGTGTCCATAAAGAATAATTCTGTTTGAATCCTGTCTGCTTGGGCCCTGCACTGGCAATTTAGTTCTTGAACCACAGATGCAGTGTGTCCCAGTCTCCCCCTCATTCCAGTCAATTTATCACGTCTTCAGAAAACACTCCTTAAATTTATGAACCTGTTTGCTTTTGTTATTCCTGACTTCTAGTTCTAACAGTTACAGCCTTTTTTCCTGTCTTCTTCGAGATTAACTTAACACTGCTATAGATTTGTCTGTGAATGGCTGGGGAAGAATGTTTTAATTACTCGTGAAGCGTCAAATAAGAAAGCTGTTTGTGTTTGATGTCTGGGAGTTTCAGAACAACTGATAACAACTAGTGACTGTTATGGGATACTATGAGGATCCTTGGTATCTGGCCAGGGGGGGCCAAGAGATTAAGAGGAAGAAAAAAGAAGCTGAAGGACGGTTGGGAGACAAGACCTGTGGAGAGTGTACAGAGAGTGTTCCATAAACTTGGAATAGTGCCAAGTAAGTACAAAGGGTGAGAGGAAGACTACGAGCCTTCAGCATGAAAGACCCCTAGAGACCCCCAGAGGAGACTGATGCGCATGCTCCAGTAGGAGGAACTGGACCCCGGAAGCTAATTATAATAATCTACTTTTTTAGAAGTAGTAATGAATATGTATTAGTCTAGGTGCATAAAAATCAGCTGCTTGATGTAACTGGTGTGCGTCCTGGTGGAGCGGAGACTCCCGGTGCACCCAGCGCTGTTTGCTTACCTCTATTCCTTCATATTCTTTTAATAAATCCTATTTTTTCATTTAATCCTAATTTGAATCCTGAGCCATTTATAACAAAAGGAAGGCTTTGGGTACAACTGAACTCCCCAGGGGAGCCTTTACGCAGCCCCACATGCAACTGGACCCTCCGGGTTTGATTTTCCGAGCAACGCTAAATATATCACTAGCCGGCATGGGAGAAGACGGAAAACCCGGGCCCCCGAAAATGCGTTGCAAGCCCCTTTGGAACATCCAAAAGTGCCCCCAAAGGAAGGCTTTTGGTACAAGTGAACTCCCCAGGGGATTCTTTACACAGCCCCACATGCAACTGGACCCTCCGGGTTCGCTGTTTCCGAGCATCCCTATACATAGCCCTAGCCGGCATCGAAGACGACTGAAAAATCAGGCCCCAGATAATGCGTTGCGAGCCCTTTTCGCCCATCCAAAAGTGCCCCCAAAAGGAAGACATTGGGTACAAGAGAACTCCACAGGGGAGCCTTTACGCAGCCCCACATGCAACTGGACCCTCCGGGTTCGCTGTTTCCGAGCAACGCTAAATATATCACTAGCTGGCATGGGAGAAGACTGAAAACCCGGGCCCCAGAAAACGAGTTTCAAGCCCCTTTGGACCATCCAAAAGTGTCACCAAAGGAAGGCTTTGGGTACAAGTGAACTCCCCAGGGGAGCCTTTACGCAGCCCCACATGCAACTGGACCCTCCGGGTTCGCTGTTTCCGAGCATCCCTAAACATAGCCCTAGCCGACATCGAAGACGACTGAAAAATCAGGCCCCAGGAAATGCGTTGCGAGCCCCTTTGGACCATCCAAAAGTGCCCCCAAAGGAAGGCTTTGGGTACAAGTGAACTCCCCAGGGGAGCCTTTACGCAGCCCCACATGCAACTGGACCCTCCGGGTTCGCTGTTTCCGAGCATCCCTAAACATAGCCCTAGCCGGCATCGAAGACGAATGAAAAATCAGGCCCCAGGAAACGCGTTGCAAGCCCCTTTGGACCATCCAAAAGTGTCAGCAAAGGAAGGCTTTGGGTACAAGTGAACTCCCCAGGGGAGCCTTTACGCAGCCCCACATGCAACTGGACCCTCCGGGTTAGCTGTTTCCGAGCATCCCTGAACATAGCCCTAGCCGGCATCGATGATGAATGAAAAATCAGGCCCCAGGAAATGCGTTTCGAGCCCTTTTCGCCCATCCAAAAGTGCCCCCAAAGGAAGGCATTGGGTACAAGAGAACTCCCCAGGGGAGCCTTTACGCAGCCCCACATGCAACTGGACCCTCCGGGTTCGCTGTTTCCGAGCATCCCTAAACATAGCCCTAGCAGGCATCGAAGACGACTGAAAAATCAGGCCCCAGGAAATGCGTTGCGAGCCCTTTTCGCCCATCCAAAAGTGCCCCCAAAGGAAGGCTTTATGTACAAGTGAACTCCCCATGGGAGCCTTTACGCAGCCCCACATGCAACTGGACCCTCCGGTTTCGCTGTTTCCGAGCATCCCTAAACATAGCCCTAGCCGGCATCGAAGACGACTGAAAAATCAGGCCCCAGGAAATGCGTTGCGAGCCCTTTTCGCCCATCCAAAAGTGCCCCCAAAGGAAGGCTTTGGGTACAAGTGAACTCCCCAGGGGATCCTTTAGACAGCCCCACATGCAACTGGACCCTCCGGGTTCGCTGTTCATGAGCAAACCTAAACGTAGCCCTAGCCGTCTTTGGAGACAAGTGAAAAATCAGGCCCCAGGAAGTGCGTTCTGAAAACTTTTCGCCCATCCAAAAGTGCCCCCAAAGGAAGACTTTGGGTACAAGAGAACTCCCCAGGGGAGTCTTTACGCAGCCCCACATGCAACTGGACCCTCAGGGTTCGCTGTTTCCGAGCATCCCTAAACATATCACTACAGGCATCGAAGACGAGTGAAAAATCAAGCCCCAGGAAAAGCGTTGAAAGCCCTTTTCGCCCATCCAAAAGTGCCCCCAAAGGAAGGCTTTGGATACAAGTGAACTCCCCAGGGGAGCCTTTACGCAGCCCCACATGCAACTGGACCCTTCGGGTTCGATTTTTCCGAGCAACGCTAAATATATCACTAGCCGGCACGGGAGAAGACTGAAAACCCGGGCCCCCAAAAACGCGTTGCAAGCCCCGTTGGACCATCCAAAAGTGTCACCAAAGGAAGGCTTTGGGTACAAGTGAACTCCCCAGGGGAGCCTTTACGCAGCCCCACATGCAACTGTACCCTCCGGGTTTGCTGTTCCTGAGAAAACCTAAACGAATCCCTAGCCGTCATCGGAGACGACTGAAAAATCAGGCCCCAGGAAATGCGTTGCGAGCCCCTTTGGACCATCCAAAAGTGCCCCCAAAGGAAGGCTTTGGATACAAGTGAACTCCCCAGGGGAGCCTTTATGCAGCCCCACATGCAACTGGACCCTCCGGGTTCGATTTTTCCGAGCAACCCTAAATATATCCCTAGCCGGCATGAGAGAAGACTGAAAACCCGGGTCCCAGGAAATGCGTTGCAAGCCTTTTTCGCCCATCCAAAAGTGCCCCCAAAGGAAGGCTTTGGGTACAAGTGAACTCCCCAGGGGATTCTTTACACAGCCCCACATGCAACTGGACCCTCCGGGTTCGCTGTTTCCGAGCATCCCTATACATAGCCCTAGCCGGCATCGAAGACGACTGAAAAATCAGGCCCCAGATAATGCGTTGCGAGCCCTTTTCGCCCATCCAAAAGTGCCCCCAAAGGAAGACTTTGGGTACAAGAGAACTCCCCAGGGGAGCCTTTACGCAGCCCCACATGCAACTGGACCCTCCGGGTTCGCTGTTTCCGAGCATCCCTATACATATCCCTTGCCGGCATGGAAGACGAATGAAAAATCAGGCACCAGGAAATGTGTTGCGAGCCCTTTTCGCCAATTCAAAAGTGCCCCCAGAGGAAGACTTTGGGTACAAGAGAACTCCCCAGGGGAGCCTTTAGCAGCCCCACATGCAACTGGACCCTCTGGGTTCGCTGTTCCTGAACAAACATAAACGTAGCCCTAGCCGTCATCGGAGACGACTGAAAAATCAGGCCCCAGGAAATGCGTTCTGAGCCCTTTTCGCCCATACAAAAGTGCCCCCAAAGGAAGGCTTTGGATACAAGTGAACTCCACAGGGGAGCCTTTACGCAGCCCCACATGCAACTGGACCCTCCGGGTTCGATTTTTCCGAGCAACTCTAAATATATCACAAGCCGGCACGGGAGAAGACTGAAAACCCGGGCCCCCAAAAACGCGTTGCAAGCCCCTTTGGACCATCCAAAAGTGCCCCCAGAGGAAGGCTTTGGGTACAAGTGAACTCCCCATGGGAGCCTTTAGGCAGCCCCACATGCAACTGGACCCTCCGGGTTTGCTGTTCCTGAGAAAACCTAAACGAATCCCTAGCCGTCATCGGAGACGAGTGAAAAATCAGGCCCCAGGAAATGCGTTGCAAGCCCTTTTCGCCCATCCAAAAGTGCCCCCAAAGGAAGCCTTTGGGTACAAGTGAACTCCCCAGGGGAGCCTTTACGCAGCCCCACATGCAACTGGACCCTCCGGGTTCGCTGTTTCCGAGCATCCCTAAACATAACCCTAGCCGGCATCGAAGACGACTGAAAAATCAGGCCCCAGGAAACGCGTTGCAAGCCCCTTTGGACCATCCAAAAGTGCCACCAAAGGAAGGCTTTGGGTACAAGAGAACTCCCCAGGGGAGCCTTTCCGCAGCCCCACATGCAACTGGACCCTACGGGTTCGCTGTTTCCGAGCATCCCTAAACATATCTCTAGCAAGCATCGAAGACGACTGAAAAATCAGGCCCCAGGAAATGTGATGCAAGCCTTTTTCACCCATCCAAAAGTGCCACCAAAGGAAGGCTTTTGGTACAAGTGAACTTCCCAGGGGAGCCTTTCCGCAGCCCCACATGCAACTGGACCCTACGGGTTCGCTGTTTCCGAGCATCCCTAAACATATCTCTAGCAAGCATCGAAGACGACTGAAAAATCAGGCCGCAGGAAATGTGATGCAAGCCTTTTTCACCCATCCAAAAGTGCCCCCAAAGGAAAGCTTTTGGTACAAGTGAACTTCCCAGGGGAGCCTTTACGCAGCCCCACATGCAACTGGATCCTCCGGGTTCGCTTTTTCCGAGCATCACTAAACATATCCTTAGCCGGCATCGAAGACGACTTAAAAATCAGGCCCCAGGAAATGCGTTGCGAGCCCTTTTCGCCCATTCAAAAGTGCCCCCAAAGAAAGGCTTTGTGTACAAGTGAACTCCCCAGGGGAGCCTTTACGCAGCCCCACATGCAACTGGACCCTCCGGGTTCGCTGTTTCTGAGCATCCCTAAACATAGCCCTAGCCGGCATCGAAGACGACTGAAAAATCAGGCCCCAGGAAATGCGTTGCAAGCCCCTTTGGACCATCCAAAAGTGTCACCAAAGGAAGGCTTTGGGTACAAGTGAACTCCCCAGGGGAGCCTTTACGCAGCCCCACATGCAACTGGACCCTCCGGGTTGGCTGTTTCCGCGCATCCCTATACATATCCCTTGCCGGCATCGAAGACAAATGAAAAATCAGGCACCAGGAAATGCGTTGCGAGCCCTTTTCGCCAATCCAAAAGTGCCCCCAAAGGAAGACTTTGGGTACAAGAGAAGTCCCCAGGGGAACCTTTACGCAGCCCCACATGCAACTGGACCCTCCGGGTTCGCTGTTTCCGAGCATCCCTGAACATAGCCCTAGCCCGCATCGATGACGACTGAAAAATCAGGCCCCAGGAAATGCGTTCTGAGCCCTTTTCGCCCATCCAAAAGTGCCCCCAAAGGAAGGCTTTGGGTACAAGAGAACTCCCCAGGGGAGCCTTTACGCAGCCCCACATGCAACTGGACCCTCCGGGTTCGCTGTTTCCGAGCATCCCTAAACATAGCCCTAGCCGGCATCGAAGACGACTGAAAAATCAGGCCCCAGGAAATGCGTTGAAAGACCTTTTCGCCAATCCAAAAGTGCCCCCAAAGGAAGGCTTTGGGTACAAGAGAACTCCCCAGGGGAGCCTTTACGCAGCCCCACATGCAACTGGACCCTCCGGGTTCGCTGTTCCTTAGAAAAACTAAACGAATCCCTAGCCGTCATCGGAGACGACTGAAAAATCAGGCCCCAGGAAATGCGTTACGAGCCCTTTTCGCCCATCCAAAAGTGCCCCCAAAGGAAGGCTTTGGATACAAGTGAACTCCCCAGGGGAGCCTTTACGCAGCCCCACATGCAACTGGACCCTCCGGGTTCGATTTTTCCGAGCAGCGCTAAATATATCACTAGCCGGCATGGGAGAAGACTAAAAACCCGGGTCCCAGAAAACGCCTTGCAAGCCCCTTTGGACCATCCAAAAGTGTCACCAAAGGAAGGCTTTTGGTACAAGTGAACTCCCCAGGGGAGCCTTTACGCAGCCCCACATGCAACTGGACCCTCCGAATTCGCTGTTTCATAGCATCCCTAAACATAGCCCTAGCCGGCATCGAAGACGACTGAAAAATCAGGCCCCAGGAAATGCGTTGCGAGCCCTTTTCGCCCATCCAAAAGTGCCCCCAAAGGAAGGCTTTAAGTACAAGTGAACTCCCCAGGGGAGCCTTTACGCAGCCCCACATGCAACTGGACCCTCCGGGTTCGCTGTTTCCGAGCATCCCTAAACATATCACTACAGGCATCGAAGACGAGTGAAAAATCAGGCCCCAGGAAAAGCGTTGAAAGCCCTTTTCACCCATCCAAAAGTGCCCCCAAAGGAAGGCTTTGGGTACAAGTGAACTCCCCAGGGGAGCCTTTACGCAGCCCCACATGCAACTGGACCCTCCGGGTTCGCTGTTCCTGAGCAAACCTAAACGTAGCCCTAGCCATCATCGGAGACGACTGAAAAATCAGGCCCCAGGAAATGCGTTGCGAGCCCTTTTCGCCCATCCAAAAGTGCCCCCAATGGAAGGCTTTGGGTACAAGAGAACTCCCCAGGGGAGCCTTTACGCAGCCCCACATGCAACTGGACCCTCCGGGTTCGCTGTTCCTGAGAAAACCTAAACGAATCCCTAGCCGTCATCGGAGACGACTGAAAAATCAGGCCCCAGGAAATGCGTTGCGAGCCCTTTTCGCCCATCCAAAAGTGCCCCCAAAGGAAGGCTTTGGGTACAAGTGAACTCGCCAGGGGAGCCTTTACGCAGCCCCACATGCAACTGGACCCTGCGGGTTCGCTGTTTCCGAGCATCCCTAAACATAGTCCTAGCCAGCATCGATGACGACTGAAAAATCAGGCCCCAGGAAATGCGTTGCGAGCCCTTTTCGCCCATCCAAAAGTGCCCCCAAAGGAAGGCTTTGGGTACAAGTGAACTCCCCAGGGGAGCCTTTACGCAGCCCCACATGCAACTGGACCCTCCGTGTTCGCTATTTCCGAGCATCCCTAAACATAGCCCTAGCCGGAATCGATGAAGACTGAAAAATCAGGCCCCAGGAAATGCGTTGCGAGCCCTTTTCGCCCATCCAAAAGTGCCCCCAAAGGAATGCTTTGGGTACAAGTGAACTCCCCAGGGGAGCCTTTACGCAGCCCCACATGCAACTGGACCCTCCGGGTTCGCTGTTTCCGAGCATCCTTAAACATAGCCCTAGCCAGCATAGAAGACGACTGAAAAATCAGGCCCCAGGAAATGCATTACGAGCCCTTTTCACCCATCCAAAAGTGCCCCCAAAGGAAGGCTTTGGGTACAAGTGAACTCCCCAGGGGAGCCTTTACGCAGCCCCACATGCAACTGGACCCTCCGGGTTCGCTGTTCCTGAGCAAATCTAAACGTAGCCCTAGCCATCATCGGAGACGACTGAAAAATCAGGCCCCAGGAAATGCGTTGCGAGCCCTTTTCGCCAATCCAAAAGTGCCCCCAAAGGAAGGCTTTGGGTACAAGAGAACTCCCCAGGGGAGCCTTTACGCAGCCCCACATGCAACTGGACCCTCCGGGTTCGCTGTTCCTTAGAAAAACTAAACGAATCCCTAGCCGTCATCGGAGACGACTGAAAAATCAGGCCCCAGGAAATGTGATGCAAGCCTTTTTCACCCATCCAAAAGTGCCCCCAAAGGAAGGCTTTTGGTACAAGTGAACTTCCCAGGGGAGCCTTTCCGCAGCCCCACATGCAACTGGACCCTACGGGTTCGCTGTTTCCGAGCATCCCTAAACATATCTCTAGCAAGCATCGAAGACGACTGAAAAATCAGGCCCCAGGAAATGTGATGCAAGCCTTTTTCACCCATCCAAAAGTGCCCCCAAAGGAAAGCTTTTGGTACAAGTGAACTTCCCAGGGGAGCCTTTACGCAGCCCCACATGCAACTGGATCCTCCGGGTTCGCTTTTTCCGAGCATCACTAAACATATCCTTAGCCGGCATCGAAGACGACTTAAAAATCAGGCCCCAGGAAATGCGTTGCGAGCCCTTTTCGCCCATTCAAAAGTGCCCCCAAAGAAAGGCTTTGTGTACAAGTGAACTCCCCAGGGGAGCCTTTACGCAGCCCCACATGCAACTGGACCCTCCGGGTTCGCTGTTTCTGAGCATCCCTAAACATAGCCCTAGCCGGCATCGAAGACGACTGAAAAATCAGGCCCCAGGAAATGCGTTGCAAGCCCCTTTGGACCATCCAAAAGTGTCACCAAAGGAAGGCTTTGGGTACAAGTGAACTCCCCAGGGGAGCCTTTACGCAGCCCCACATGCAACTGGACCCTCCGGGTTCGCTGTTTCCGAGCATCCCTAAACATAGCCCTAGCCGGCATCGAAGACGACTGAAAAATCAGGCCCCAGGAAATGCGTTGAAAGACCTTTTCGCCAATCCAAAAGTGCCCCCAAAGGAAGGCTTTGGGTACAAGAGAACTCCCTAGGGGAGCCTTTACGCAGCCCCACATGCAACTGGACCCTCCGGGTTCGCTGTTCCTTAGAAAAACTAAACGAATCCCTAGCCGTCATCGGAGACGACTGAAAAATCAGGCCCCAGGAAATGCGTTACGAGCCCTTTTCGCCCATCCAAAAGTGCCCCCAAAGGAAGGCTTTGGATACAAGTGAACTCCCCAGGGGAGCCTTTACGCAGCCCCACATGCAACTGGACCCTCCGGGTTCGATTTTTCCGAGCAGCGCTAAATATATCCCTAGCCGGCATGGGAGAAGACTAAAAACCCGGGTCCCAGAAAACGCCTTGCAAGCCCCTTTGGACCATCCAAAAGTGTCACCAAAGGAAGGCTTTTGGTACAAGTGAACTCCCCAGGGGAGCCTTTACGCAGCCCCACATGCAACTGGACCCTCCGGGTTCGCTGTTTCCGAGCATCCCTAAACATAGCCCTAGCCGGCATCGAAGACGACTGAAAAATCAGGCCCCAGGAAATGCGTTGCGAGCCCTTTTCGCCCATCCAAAAGTGCCCCCAAAGGAAGGCTTTAAGTACAAGTGAACTCCCCAGGGGAGCCTTTACGCAGCCCCACATGCAACTGGACCCTCCGGGTTCGCTGTTTCCGAGCATCCCTAAACATATCACTACAGGCATCGAAGACGAGTGAAAAATCAGGCCCCAGGAAAAGCGTTGAAAGCCCTTTTCACCCATCCAAAAGTGCCCCCAAAGGAAGGCTTTGGGTACAAGTGAACTCCCCAGGGGAGCCTTTACGCAGCCCCACATGCAACTGGACCCTCCGGGTTCGCTGTTCCTGAGCAAACCTAAACGTAGCCCTAGCCATCATCGGAGACGACTGAAAAATCAGGCCCCAGGAAATGCGTTGCGAGCCCTTTTCGCCCATCCAAAAGTGCCCCCAATGGAAGGCTTTGGGTACAAGAGAACTCCCCAGGGGAGCCTTTACGCAGCCCCACATGCAACTGGACCCTCCGGGTTCGCTGTTCCTGAGAAAACCTAAACGAATCCCTAGCCGTCATCGGAGACGACTGAAAAATCAGGCCCCAGGAAATGCGTTGCGAGCCCTTTTCGCCCATCCAAAAGTGCCCCCAAAGGAAGGCTTTGGGTACAAGTGAACTCCCCAGGGGAGCCTTTACGCAGCCCCACATGCAACTGGACCCTGCGGGTTCGCTGTTTCCGAGCATCCCTAAACATAGTCCTAGCCAGCATCGATGACGACTGAAAAATCAGGCCCCAGGAAATGCGTTGCGAGCCCTTTTCGCCCATCCAAAAGTGCCCCCAAAGGAAGGCTTTGGGTACAAGTGAACTCCCCAGGGGAGCCTTTACGCAGCCCCACATGCAACTGGACCCTCCGTGTTCGCTATTTCCGAGCATCCCTAAACATAGCCCTAGCCGGAATCGATGAAGACTGAAAAATCAGGCCCCAGGAAATGCGTTGCGAGCCCTTTTCGCCCATCCAAAAGTGCCCCCAAAGGAATGCTTTGGGTACAAGTGAACTCCCCAGGGGAGCCTTTACGCAGCCCCACATGCAACTGGACCCTCCGGGTTCGCTGTTTCCGAGCATCCCTAAACATAGCCCTAGCCAGCATAGAAGACGACTGAAAAATCAGGCCCCAGGAAATGCATTACGAGCCCTTTTCACCCATCCAAAAGTGCCCCCAAAGGAAGGCTTTGGGTACAAGTGAACTCCCCAGGGGAGCCTTTACGCAGCCCCACATGCAACTGGACCCTCCGGGTTCGCTGTTCCTGAGCAAATCTAAACGTAGCCCTAGCCATCATCGGAGACGACTGAAAAATCAGGCCCCAGGAAATGCGTTGCGAGCCCTTTTCGCCAATCCAAAAGTGCCCCCAAAGGAAGGCTTTGGGTACAAGAGAACTCCCCAGGGGAGCCTTTACGCAGCCCCACATGCAACTGGACCCTCCGGGTTCGCTGTTCCTTAGAAAAACTAAACGAATCCCTAGCCGTCATCGGAGACGAGTGAAAAATCAGGCCCCAGGAAATGCGTTGCGAGCCCTTTTCGCCCATCCAAAAGTGCCCCCAAAGGAAGGCTTTGGGTACAAGAGAACTGCCCAGGGGAGCCTTTACGCAGCCCCACATGCAACTGGACCCTACGGGTTCGATATTTCCGAGCAAATCTAAATATATCACTAGCCGGCATGGGAGAAGACTAAAAACCCGGGTCCCAGAAAACGCCTTGCAAGCCCCTTTGGACCATCCAAAAGTGTCACCAAAGGAAGGCTTTTGGTACAAGTGAACTCCCCAGGGGAGCCTTTACGCAGCCCCACATGCAACTGGACCCTCCGGGTTCGCTGTTTCCGAGCATCCCTAAACATAGCCCTAGCCGTCATCGGAGACGACTGAAAAATCAGGCCCCAGGAAATGCGTTGCGAGCCCTTTTAGCCAATACAAAAGTGCCCCCAAAAGGAAGGCTTTGGGTACAAGTGAACTCCCCAGGGGAGCCTTTACGCAGCCCCACATGCAACTGGACCCTCCGGGTTCGCTGTTTCCGAGCATCCCTAAACATAGCCCTAGCCGTCATCGAAGACGACTGAAAAATCAGGCCCCAGGAAATGTGTTCCGAGCCCTTTTCGCCCATCCAAAAGTGCCCCCAAAGGAAGGCTTTAAGTACAAGTGAACTCCCCAGGGGAGCCTTTACGCAGCCCCACATGCAACTGGACCCTCCGGGTTCGCTGTTTCCGAGCATCCCTAAACATATCACTACAGGCATCGAAGACGAGTGAAAAATCAGGCCCCAGGAAAAGCGTTGAAAGCCCTTTTCACCCATCCAAAAGTGCCCCCAAAGGAAGGCTTTGGGTACAAGTGAACTCCCCAGGGGAGCCTTTACGCAGCCCCACATGCAACTGGACCCTCCGGGTTCGCTGTTCCTGAGCAAACCTAAACGTAGCCCTAGCCATCATCGGAGACGACTGAAAAATCAGGCCCCAGGAAATGCGTTGCGAGCCCTTTTCGCCCATCCAAAAGTGCCCCCAATGGAAGGCTTTGGGTACAAGAGAACTCCCCAGGGGAGCCTTTACACAGCCCCACATGCAACTGGACCCTCCGGGTTCGCTGTTCCTGAGAAAACCTAAACGAATCCCTAGCCGTCATCGGAGACGACTGAAAAATCAGGCCCCAGGAAATGCGTTGCGAGCCCTTTTCGCCCATCCAAAAGTGCCCCCAAAGGAAGGCTTTGGATACAAGTGAACTCCCCAGGGGAGCCTTTACGCAGCCCCACATGCAACTGGACCCTCCGGGTTCGCTGTTTCCGAGCATCCCTACACATAGCGCTAGCCGGCATCGTTGACGACTGACAAATCTGGCCCAAGGAAATGCGTTGCGAGCCCTTTTCGCCCATCCAAAAGTGCCCCCAAAGGAAGGCTTTGGGTACAAGTGAACTCCCCAGGGGAGCCTTTACGCAGCCCCACATGCAACTGGACCCTCCGGGTTCGCTGTTTCCGAGCATCCCTAAACATAACCCTAGCCGGCATCGAAGACGACTGAAAAATCAGGCCCCAGGAAATGCGTTGCGAGCCCTTTTCGCCCATCCAAAAGTGCCCCCAAAGGAAGGCTTTTGGTACAAGTGAACTCCCCAGGGGAGCCTTTACGCAGCCCCACATGCAACTGGACCCTCCGGGTTCGCTGTTTCCGAGCATCCCTACACATAGCGCTAGCCGGCATCGTTGACGACTGACAAATCTGGCCCCAGGAAATGCGTTGCGAGCCCTTTTCGCCCATCCAAAAGTGCCCCCAAAGGAAGCCTTTGGGTACAAGTGAACTCCCCAGGGGAGCCTTTACGCAGCCCCACATGCAACTGGACCCTCCGGGTTCGCTGTTTCCGAGCATCCCTAAACATAGCCCTAGCTGGCATCGAAGACGACTGAAAAATCAGGCCCCACGAAACGCGTTGCAAGCCCCTTTGGACCATCCAAAAGTGTCACCAAAGGAAGGCTTTGGGTACAAGTGAACTCCCCAGGGGAGCCTTTACGCAGCCCCACATGCAACTGGACCCTCCGGGTTCGCTGTTTCCGATCATCCCTATACATATCCCTTGCCGGCATCGAAGACAAATTAAAAATCAGGCCCCAGGAAATGCGTTGCGAGCCCTTTTAGCCAATCCTAAAGTGCCCCCAAAGGAAGACTTTGGGTACAAGAGAACTCCACAGGGGAGCCTTTACGCAGCCCCACATGCAACTGGACCCTCCGGGTTCGCTGTTTCCGACCATCCCTAAACATACCCCTAGCCCGCATCGATGACGACTGAAAAATCAGGCCCCAGGAAATGCGTTCTGAGCTCTTTTCGCCCATCCAAAAGTGCCCCCAAAGGAAGGCTTTGGGTACAAGAGAACTGCCCAGGGGAGTCTTTACGCAGCCCCACATGCAACTGGACCCTCCGGGTTCGCTGTTTCCGAGCATCCCTAAACATATCACTACAGGCATCGAAGACGAGTGAAAAATCAGGCCCCAGGAAAAGCGTTGAAAGCCCTTTTCACCCATCCAAAAGTGCCCCCAAAGGAAGGCTTTGGGTACAAGTGAACTCCCCAGGAGAGCCTTTACGCAGCCCCACATGCAACTGGACCCTCCGGGTTCGCTGTTCCTGAGCAAACCTAAACGTAGCCCTAGCCGTCATCGGAGACGACTGAAAAATCTGGCCCCAGGAAATGCGTTGCGAGCCCTTTTCGTCCATCCAAAAGTGCCCCCAAAGGAACGCTTTGGGTACAAGTGAACTCCCCAGGGGAGCCTTTACGCAGCCCCACATGCAACTGGACACTCCGGGTTCGCTGTTTCCGAGCATCCCTAAACATAGCCCTAGCCGGCATCGAAGACGACTGAAAAATCAGGCCCCAGGAAATGCGTTGCGAGCCCTTTTCGCCCATCCAAAAGTGCCCCCAAAGGAAGGCTTTGGGTACAAGTGAACTCCCCAGGGGAGCCTTTACGCAGCCCCACATGCAACTGGACCCTCCGGGTTCGCTGTTTCCGAGCATCCCTAAACATATCCCTAGCCGGCATCGAAGACGACTGAAAAATAAGGCCCCAGGAAATGTGTTACGAGCCCTTTTCGCCCATCGAAAAGTGTCACCAAAGGAAGGCTTTGGGTACAAGTGAACTCCCCAGGGGAGCCTTTACGCAGCCCCACATGCAACTGGACCCTCCGGGTTCGCTGTTCCTGAGAAAACCTAAACGAATCACTAGCCGTCATCGGAGATGATTGAAAAATCAGGCCCCAGGAAATGCGTTGCGAGCCCTTTTCGCCCATCCAAAAGTGCCCCCAAAGGAAGGCTTTGGGTACAAGTGAACTCCCCAGGGGAGCCTTTACGCAGCCCCACATGCAACTGGACCCTCCAGGTTCGATTTTTCCGAGCAACCCTAAATATATCCCTAGCCGGAATGGGAGAAGACTGAAAACCCGGGTCCCAGAAAACGCGTTGCAAGCCCCTTTGGACCATCCAAAAGTGTCACCAAAGGAAGGCTTTTGGTACAAGTGAACTCCCCAGGGGAGCCTTTACGCAGCCCCACATGCAACTGGACCCTCCGGGTTCGCTGTTTCCGAGCATCCCTAAACATAGCCCTAGCTGGCATCGATGACGACTGAAACATCAGGCCCCAGGAAATGTGTTCCGAGCCCTTTTCGCCCATCCAAAAGTGTCACCAAAGGAAGGCTTTGGGTACAAGTGAACTCCCATGGGGAGCCTTTATGCAGCCCCACATGCAACTGGACCCTCCGTGTTCGCTGTTTACAAGCAACCCTAAATATAACCCTACCAGCATGGCAGAAGACTGAAAACTCGGGCCACAGAAAAAGCGTTTCAAGCCCCATTCACACATCCAGAAGTGCCCCCAAAGGAAGGCTTTGGGAACAACTGAACTCCCCAGGGGAGCCTTTATGCAGCCCCACATGCAAATGGACCCTCCGGGTTCTCTCTTTCCAAGCAACACTAAACATAGCCCTAGCCGGAATGGGAGGCGACTGAAAACTCGGGCCCCAGAAAACGCATTCCGAGCCCCATTTGCGCATTCAAAAGTGCTCCCAGAGGAAGGCTTTGGGTACAAGTGAACTCCCCAGGGGAGCATTTACGCAGCCCCACATGCAACTGGACCCTCCGTGTTCGCTGTTTACGAGCAACCCTAAATATAACCCTAGCCATCCTGGCAGAAGACTGAAAACTTGGGCCACAGAAAAAGAGTTTCAAGCCCCGTTCGCCCATTTAGAAGTGCCCCTAAAGGAAGGCTATGGGTACAACTAAACTCCCCAGAAGAGCTTTTATGCAGCCCCACATGCAACTGGACCCTCCGTATTCACTCTTTCACAGCAACCCTAAATATAACCCTGGCCCGAAGAGCAGACGACTGAAAAATCGGGCCCCAGAAAACGCATTACAAGCCCCATTCTCCCATCCAGAAGTGCCCCCAAAGGAAGGCTTTGGGTACAAGTGAACTCCCCAGGGGAGCCTTTACGCAGCCCCACATGCAACTGGACCCTCCGGGTTCGCTCTTTCCGAGCAACACTAAACATAGCCCTATCCGGCATGGAAGGCGACTGAAAACTCGGGCCCCAGAAAACGCTTTCCGAGCCCATTTCGCACATCCAGAAGTGCCCCCAGAGGAAGGCTTTGGGTACAAGTGAACTCCCCAGGGGAGCCTTTACGCAGCCCCACATGCAACTGGACCCTCCGGGTTCGCTGTTCCTGAGAAAACCTTAACGAATCACTAGCCGTCATCGGAGACGATTGAAAAATCAGGCCCCAGGAAATGCGTTGCGAGCCCCTTTGGACAATCCAAAAGTGCCCCCAAAGGAAGGCTTTGGATACAAGTGAACTCCCCAGGGGAGCCTTTACGCAGCCCCACATGCAACTGGACCCTCCGGGTTCGATTTTTCCGAACAACCCTAAATATATCCCTAGCCGGCATGGGAGAAGACTGAAAACCCGGGTCCCAGAAAACGCGTTGCAAGCCCCTTTGGACCATCCAAAAGTGTCATTAAAAGAAGGCTTTGGGTACAAGTGAACTCCCCAGGGGAGCCTTTACGCAGCCCCACATGCAACTGGACCCTCCGGGTTCGATTTTTCCGAACAACCCTAAATATATCCCTAGCCGGCATGGGAGAAGACTGAAAACCCGGGTCCCAGAAAACGCGTTGCAAGCCCCTTTGGACCATCCAAAAGTGTCATTAAAAGAAGGCTTTGGGTACAAGTGAACTCCCCAGGGGAGCCTTTACGCAGCCCCACATGCAACTGGACCCTCCGGGTTCGCTGTTTCTGAGCATCCCTAAACATATCCCAAGCCAGCATAGAAGTCGAATGAAAAATCAGGCCCCAGGAAATGTGTTGCGAGCCCTTTTCGCCCATCCAAAAATATCAACAAAGGAAGGCTTTGGGTACAAGTGAACTCCCCAGGGGAGCCTTTACGCAGCCCCACATGCAACTGGACCCTCCGGGTTCGCTATTCCTGAGCAAACCTAAACGTAGCCCTAGCCGTCATCGGAGACGACTTAAAAATCAGGCCCCAGGAAATGCGTTGCAAGCCCTTTTCGCCCATCCAAAAGTGCCCCCAAAGGAAGGCTTTGGGTACAAGTGAACTCCCCAGGGGAGCCTTTACGCAGCCCCACATGCAACTGGACCCTCCGGGTTCGCTGTTTCCGAGCATCCCTATACATAGCCCTAGCCGTCATCGAAGACGACTGAAAAATCAGGCCCCAGGAAATGCGTTGCGAGCCCTTTTCACCCATCCAAAAGTGCCCCCAAAGGAAGGCTTTGGGTACAAGTGAACTCCCCAGGGGAGCCTTTACGCAGCCCCACATGCAACTGGACCCTCCGGGTTCGCTGTTTCCGAGCATCCCTAAACATAGCCTTAGCCGGCTTCGAAGACGACTTAAAAATAAGGCCCCAGGAAATGCGTTGCCAGCCCTTTTCGCCCATCCAAAAGTGCCCCCAAAGGAAGGCTTTGGATACAAGTGAACTCCCCAGGGGAGCCGTTACGCAGCCCCACATGCAACTGGACCCTCCGGGTTCGCTGTTTCTGAGCATCCCTAAACATAGCCCTAGCCGGCATCGAAGACGACTTAAAAATCAGGCCCCAGGAAATGCGTTGCAAGCCCCCTTGGACCATCCAAAAGTGTCAGCAAAGGAAGGCTTTGGGTACAAGAGAACTCCACAGGGGAGCCTTTACGCAGCCCCACATGCAACTGGACCCTCCGGGTTCGCTGTTTCCGAGCATCCCTATACATAACCCTTGTCGGCATCGAAGACGAATGGAAAATCAGGCCCCAGGAAATGCGTTCTGAGCCCTTTTCGCCCATCCAAAAGTGCCCCCAAAGGAAGGCTTTGGGTACAAGTGAACTCCCCAGGGGAGCCTTTACGCAGCCCCACATGCAACTGGACCCTCCTGGTTCGCTGTTTCCGAGCAACGCTAAATATATCACTAGCCGGCACGGGAGAAGACTGAAAACCCGGGCCCCAAAAACGCGTTGCAAGCCCCTTTGGACCATCCAAAAATGTCACCAAAGGAAGGCTTTGGGTACAAGTGAACTCCCCAGGGGAGCCTTTACGCAGCCCCACATGCAACTGGACCCTCCGGGTTCGCTGTTCATGAGCAAACCTAAACGTAGCCCTAGTCGTCTTTGGAGACAAGTGAAAAATCAGGCCCCAGGAAATGTGTTGCGAGCCCTTTTCGCCCATCCAAAAGTGCCCCCAAAGGAAGGCTTTGGGTACAAGAGAACTCCCCAGGGGAGCCTTTACGCAGCCCCACATGCAACTGGACCCTCTGGATTCGATTTTTCCGAGCAACGCTGAATATATCACTAGCCGGCACGGGAGAAGACTGAAAACCCGGGCCCCCAAAAACGCGTTGCAAGCCCCTTTGGACCATCCAAAAGTGTCACCAAAGGAAGGCTTTGGGTACAAGTGAACTCCCCAGGGGAGCCTTTACGCAGCCCCACATGCAACTGGACCCTCCGGGTTCGCTGTTTCCGAGCATCACTAAACATAGCCCTAGCCGGCATTGAAGACGACTGAAAAATCAGGTCCCAGGAAATGCGTTGCGAGCCCTTTTCGCCCATCCAAAAGTGCCCCCAAAGGAAGGCTTTGGGTACAAGTGAACTCCCCAGGGGAGCCTTTACGCAGCCCCACATGCAACTGGACCCTCCGCGTTCGCTGTTTCCGAGCAACCCTAAACATAGCCCTAGCCGGCATTGAAGACGACTGAAAAATCAGGTCCCAGGAAATGCGTTGCGAGCCCTTTTCGTCCATCCAAAAGTGCCCCCAAAGGAAGGCTTTGGGTACAAGAGAACTCCCCAGGGGAGCCGTTACGCAGCCCCACATGCAACTGGACCCTCCGGGTTCGCTGTTTCCGAGCATCCCTAAACATAGCCCTAGCCGGCATCGAAGACGACTGAAAAATCAGGCCCCAGGAAATGCGTTGCAAGCCTTTTTCGCCCATCCAAAAGTGCCCCCAAAGGAAGGCTTTGGGTACAAGTGAACTCCCCAGGGGAGCCTTTACGCAGCCCCACATGCAACTGGACCCTCCGGGTTCGCTGTTTCCGAGCATCCCTAAACATAGCGCTAGCCGGCATCGAAGACGACTGAAAAATCAGGCCCCAGGAAATGCGTTACGAGCCCATTTCGCCCATAAAAAAGTGCCCCCAGAGGAAGGCTTTGGATACAAGTGAACTCCCCAGGGGAGCCTTTACGCAGCCCCACATGCAACTGGACCCTCCGGGTTCGATTTTTCTGAGCAACGCTAAATATATCAGTAGCCGGCACGGGAGAAGACTGAAAACCCGGGCCGCCAAAAACGCGTTGCAAGCCCCTTTGGACCATCCAAAACTGTCACCAAAGGAAGGCTTTGGGTACAAGTGAACTCCCCAGGGGAGCCTTTACGCAGCCCCACATGCAACTGGACCCTCCGGGTTCGCTGTTCATGAGCAAACCTAAACGTAGCCCTAGTCGTCTTTGGAGACAAGTGAAAAATCAGGCCCCAGGAAATGTGTTGCGAGCCCTTTTCGCCCATCCAAAAGTGCCCCCAAAGGAAGGCTTTGGGTACAAGTGAACTCCCCAGGGGAGCCTTTACGCAGCCCCACATGCAACTGGACCCTCTGGATTCGATTTTTCCGAGCAACGCTGAATATATCACTAGCCGGCACGGGAGAAGACTGAAAACCCGGGCCCCCAAAAACGCGTTGCAAGCCCCTTTGGACCATCCAAAAGTGTCACCAAAGGAAGGCTTTGGGTACAAGTGAACTCCCCAGGGGAGCCTTTACGCAGCCCCACATGCAACTGGACCCTCCGGGTTCGCTGTTTCCGAGCATCCCTAAACATAGCCCTAGCCGGCATTGAAGACGACTGAAAAATCAGGTCCCAGGAAATGCGTTGCGAGCCCTTTTCGCCCATCCAAAAGTGCCCCCAAAGGAAGGCTTTGGGTACAAGTGAACTCCCCAGGGGAGCCTTTACACTGCCCCACATGCAACTGGACCCTCTGCGTTCGCTGTTTCCGAGCAACCCTAAACATAGCCCTAGCCGGCATTGAAGACGACTGAAAAATCAGGTCCCAGGAAATGCGTTGCGAGCCCTTTTCGTCCATCCAAAAGTGCCCCCAAAGGAAGGCTTTGGGTACAAGAGAACTCCCCAGGGGAGCCGTTACGCAGCCCCACATGCAACTGGACCCTCCGGGTTCGCTGTTTCCGAGCATCCCTAAACATAGCCCTAGCCGGCATCGAAGACGACTGAAAAATCAGGCCCCAGGAAATGCGTTGCAAGCCTTTTTCGCCCATCCAAAAGTGCCCCCAAAGGAAGGCTTTGGGTACAAGTGAACTCCCCAGGGGAGCCTTTACGCAGCCCCACATGCAACTGGACCCTCCGGGTTCGCTGTTTCCGAGCATCCCTACACATAGCGCTAGCCGGCATCGAAGACGACTGAAAAATCAGGCCCCAGGAAATGCGTTACGAGCCCATTTCGCCCATAAAAAAGTGCCCCCAGAGGAAGGCTTTGGATACAAGTGAACTCCCCAGGGGAGCCTTTACGCAGCCCCACATGCAACTGGACCCTCCGGGTTCGATTTTTCCGAGCAACGCTATATATATCAGTAGCCGGCACGGGAGAAGACTGAAAATCCGGGCCGCCAAAAACGCGTTGCAAGCCCCTTTGGACCATCCAAAAGTGTCACCAAAGGAAGGCTTTGGGTACAAGTGAACTCCCCAGGGGAGCCTTTACGCAGCCCCACATGCAACTGGACCCTCCGGGTTTGCTGTTCCTGAGAAAACCTAAACGAATCCCTAGCCGTCATCGGAGACGACTGAAAAATCATGCCCCAGGAAATGCGTTGCGAGCCCCTTTGGACCATCCAAAAGTGCCCCCAAAGGAAGGCTTTGGGTACAAGTGAACTCCCCAGGGGAGCCTTTACGCAGCCCCACATGCAACTGGACCCTCTGGATTCGATTTTTCCGAGCAACGCTGAATATATCACTAGCCGGCACGGGAGAAGACTGAAAACCCGGGCCCCCAAAAACGCGTTGCAAGCCCCTTTAGACCATCCAAAAGTGTCACCAAAGGAAGGCTTTGGGTACAAGTGAACTCCCCAGGGGAGCCTTTACGCAGCCCCACATGCAACTGGACCCTCCGGGTTCGCTGTTTCCGAGCATCCCTAAACATAGCCCTAGCCGGCATTGAAGACGACTGAAAAATCAGGTCCCAGGAAATGCGTTGCGAGCCCTTTTCGCCCATCCAAAAGTGCCCCCAAAGGAAGGCTTTGGGTACAAGTGAACTCCCCAGGGGAGCCTTTACACTGCCCCACATGCAACTGGACCCTCCGCGTTCGCTGTTTCCGAGCAACCCTAAACATAGCCCTAGCCGGCATTGAAGACGACTGAAAAATCAGGTCCCAGGAAATGCGTTGCGAGCCCTTTTCGTCCATCCAAAAGTGCCCCCAAAGGAAGGCTTTGGGTACAAGAGAACTCCCCAGGGGAGCCGTTACGCAGCCCCACATGCAACTGGACCCTCCGGGTTCGCTGTTTCCGAGCATCCCTAAACATAGCCCTAGCCGTCATCGAAGACGACTGAAAAATCAGGCCCCAGGAAATGTTTTGCGAGCCCTTTTCGCCCATCCAAAAGTGCCCCCAAAGGAAGGCTTTGGGTACAAGTGAACTCCCCAGGGGAGCCTTTACGCAGCCCCACATGCAACTGGACCCTCCGGGTTCGCTGTTTCCGAGCATCCCTAAACATAGCGCTAGCCGGCATCGAAGACGACTGAAAAATCAGGCCCCAGGAAATGCGTTACGAGCCCATTTCGCCCATAAAAAAGTGCCCCCAGAGGAAGGCTTTGGATACAAGTGAACTCCCCAGGGGAGCCTTTACGCAGCCCCACATGCAACTGGACCCTCCGGGTTCGATATTTCTGAGCAACGCTATATATATCAGTAGCCGGCACGGGAGAAGACTGAAAATCCGGGCCGCCAAAAACGCGTTGCAAGCCCCTTTGGACCATCCAAAAGTGTCACCAAAGGAAGGCTTTGGGTACAAGTGAACTCCCCAGGGGAGCCTTTACGCAGCCCCACATGCAACTGGACCCTCCGGGTTTGCTGTTCCTGAGAAAACCTAAACGAATCCCTAGCCGTCATCGGAGACGACTGAAAAATCATGCCCCAGGAAATGCGTTGCGAGCCCCTTTGGACCATCCAAAAGTGCCCCCAAAGGAAGGCTTTGGGTACAAGTGAACTCCCCAGGGGAACCTTTATGCAGCCCCACATGCAACTGGACCCTCCGGGTTCGATTTTTCCGAGCAACCCTAAATATATCCCTAGCCGGCATGAGAGAAGACTGAAAACCCGGGTCCCAGGAAATGCGTTGCAAGCCTATTTCGCCCATCCAAAATTGCCCCCAAAGGAAGGCTTTGGGTACAAGTGAACTCCCCAGGGGAGCCTTTACGCAGCCCCACATGCAACTGGACCCTCCGGGTTCGCTGTTTCCAAGCATCCCTAAACATAGCCCTAGCCGGCATCGAAGACGACTGAAAAATCAGGCCCCAGGAAATGCGTTGCGAGCCCTTTTCGCCCATTCAAAAGTGCCCCCAAAGGAAGGCTTTGGGTACAAGTGAACTCCCCAGGGGAGCCTTTACGCAGCCCCACATGCAACTGGACTCTCCGGGTTCGCTGTTTCTGAGCATCCCTAAACATAGCCCTAGCCGGCATCGAAGACCAATGAAAAATCAGGCCCCAGGAAATGCGTTGCGAGCCCTTTTCGCCCATCCAAAAGTGCCCCCAAAGGAAGGCTTTGGGTACAAGTGAACTCCCCAGGGGAGCCTTTACGCAGCCCCACATGCAACTGGACCCTCCGGGTTTGCTGTTTCTGAGCATCCCTAAAAATATCCCTAGCCGGCATCGAAGACGACTGAAAAATCAGGCCCCAGGAAACGCGTTGCAAGCCCCTTTGGACCATCCAAAAGTGTCAGCAAAGGAAGGCTTTGGGTACAAGTGAACTCCCCAGGGCAGCCTTTACGCAGCCCCACATGCCACTGGACCCTCCGGGTTCGCTGTTTCCGAGCATCCCTATACATAACCCTTGCCGGCATCGAAGACGAATGGAAAATCAGGCCCCAGGAAATGCGTTGCGAGCCCTTTTCGCCCATCCAAAAGTGCCCCCAAAGGAAGGCTTTGGGTACAAGAGAACTCCCCAGGGGAGTCTTTACGCAGCTCCACATGCAACTGGACCCTACGGGTTCGCTGTTTCCGAGCATCCCTAAACATATCACTACAGGCATCGAAGACGAGTGAAAAATCAGGCCCCAGGAAAAGCGTTGAAAGCCCTTTTCGCCCATCCAAAAGTGCCCCCAAAGCAAGGCTTTGGGTACAAGTGAACTCCCCAGGGGAGCCTTTACGCAGCCCCACATGCAACTGGACCCTCCGGGTTCGCTGTTCCTGAGCAAACCTAAACGTAGCCCTAGCCGTCATCGGAGACGACTGAAAAATCAGGCCCCAGGAAATGCGTTGCGAGCCCTTTTCGCCCATCCAAAAGTGCCCCCAAAGGAAGGCTTTGGGTACAAGTGAACTCCCCAGGGGAGCCTTTACGCAGCCCCACATGCAACTGGACCCTCCGCGTTCGCTGTTCCTAAGAAAACCTAAACGAATCCCTAGCCGTCATCGGAGACGACTGAAAAATCAGGCCCCAGGAAATGCGTTGCGAGCCCTTTTCGCCCATCCAAAAGTGCCCCCAAAGGAAGGCTTTGGGTACAAGTGAACTCCCCAGGGGAGCCTTTACGCAGCCCCACATGCAACTGGACCCTCCGGGTTCGCTGTTTCCGAGCATCCCTATATATAGCCCTAGCCGGCATCGGAGACGACTGAAAAATCAGGCCCCAGGAAATGCGTTCCGAGCCCTTTTCGCCCATCCAAAAGTGCCCCCAAAGGAAGGCTTTGGGTACAAGTGAACTCCCAAGGGGAGCCTTTACGCAGCCCCACATGCAACTGGACCCTCCGGGTTCGCTGTTTCCGAGCATCCCTAAAGATAGCGCTAGCCGGCATCGAAGACGACTGAAAAATCAGGCCCCAAAAAATGCATTCCGAGCCCTTTTCACCCATCCAAAAGAGCCCCCAAATGAAGGCTTTGGGTACAAGTAAACTCCCCAGGGGAGCCTTTACGCAGCCCAATATGCAACTGGACACTCCGGGTTCGCTGTTTCCGAGCATCCCTAAACATAGCCCTAGCCGGCATCGAAGACGACTGAAAAATCAGGCCCCAAAAAATGCGTTGCGAGCCCTTTTCGCCCATCCAAAAGTGCCCCCAAAGGAAGGCTTTGGGTACAAGTGAACTCCCCAGGGGAGCCTTTACGCAGCCCCACATGCAACTGGACCCTTCGGGTTCGATTTTTCCAAGCAACGCTAAATATATCACTAGCCGGCATGGGAGAAGACTGAAAATCCGGGCCCCAAAAACGCGTTGCAAGCCCCTTTGGACCATCCAAAAGTGTCACCAAAGGAAGGCTTTGGGTACAAGTGAACTCCCCAGGGGAGCCTTTACGCAGCCCCACATGCAACTGGACCCTCCGGGTTCACTGTTCATGAGCAAACCTAAACTTAGCCCTAGTCGTCTTTGGAGTCAAGTGAAAAATCAGGCCCCAGGAAATGCGTTGCGAGCCCCTTTCGCCCATCCAAAAGTGCCCCCAATGGAAGGCTTTGGGTACAAGTGAACTCCCCAGGGTAGCCTTTACGCAGCCCCACATGCAACTGGACCATCCGGGTTCGCTGTTTCCGAGCATCCCTAAACATCGCCCTAGCCGGCATCGAAGACGACTGAAAAATCAGGCCACAGGAAATGCTTTGCGAGCCCTTTTCGCCCATCCAAAAGTGCCCCCAAAGGAAGGCTTTGGGTACAAGTGAACTCCCCAGGGGAGCCTTTACGCAGCCCCACATGCAACTGGACCCGCCGGGTTCGATTATTCCGAGCAACGCTAAATATATCACTAGCCGACTTGGGAGAAGACTGAAAACCCGGGCCCCAGAAAACGCGTTGCAAGCCCCTTTGGACCATCCAAAAGTGTCACCAAAGGAAGGCTTTGGGTACAAGTGAACTCCCCAGGGGAGCCTTTACGCAGCCCCACATGCAACTGGACCCTCCAGGTTCGCTGTTCATGAGCAAACCTAAACGTAGCCCTATCCGTCATCGGAGACGAGTGAAAAATCAGGACCCAGGAAATGCGTTGCGAGTCCCTTTGGAACATCAAAACATGCCCCCTAAGGAAGGCTTTGGGTACATCTGAAGTTCCCAGGGGAGCCTTTACGCAGCCCCATATGCAACTGGACCCTCCGGGTTCGCATTTTCCGAGCAACCCTAAACATAGCCCTAGCAGTCATCGGAGACTAGTGAAAAATCAGGCCCCAGGAAATGCGTTCCGAGCCCCTTTGGACCATCCAAAAGTGTCACCAAAGGAAGGCTTTGGGTACAAGTGAACTCCCCAGAGGTGCCTTTACGCAGCCCCACATGCAACTGGACCCTCCGGGTTCGCTGTTTCCGAGCATCCCTAAACATAGCCCTTGCCGGCATCGAAGACGACTGAAAAATCAGGCCCAAGGAAATGCTTTGCAAGCCCTTTTAACCCATCCAAAAGTGCCCCCAAAGGAAGGCTTTGGGTACAACTGAACTCCCCAGGGGAGCCTTTACGCAGCCCCACATGCAACTGGACCCTCCGGGTTCGATTTTTCCGAGCAACGCTAAATATATCACTAGCCGGCACGGGAGAAGATTGAAAACCCGGGCCCCCAAAAACGCGTTGCAAGCCCCTTTGGACCATCCAAAAGTGCCCCCAAAGGAAGGCTTTGGGTTCAAGTGAACTCCCCAGGGGAGCCTTTACGCAGCCCCACATGCAACTGGACCATCCGTGTTCGCTGTTTCCGAGCATCCTTAAACATATTCCTAGCCGGCATCAAAGACGAATGAAAAATAAGGGCACAGGAAATGCGTTGCGAGCCCTTTTCGCCCATCCAAAAGTGCCCCCAAAGGAAGGCTTTGGGTACAAGTGAACTCCCCAGAGGAGCCTTTACGCAGCCCCACATGCAACTGGACCCTCCGGGTTCGCTGTTTCCGAGCATCCCTAAACATAGCCCTAGCCGGCATCGAAGACGACTGAAAAATCAGGCCCCAAAAAATGCGTTGCGAGCCCTTTTCGCCCATCCAAAAGTGCCCCCAAAGGAAGGCTTTGGGTACAAGTGAACTCCCCAGGGGAGCCTTTACGCAGCCCCACATGCAACTGGACCCTTCGGGTTCGATTTTTCCAAGCAACGCTAAATATATCACTAGCCGGCATGGGAGAAGACTGAAAATCCGGGCCCCAAAAACGCGTTGCAAGCCCCTTTGGACCATCCAAAAGTGTCACCAAAGGAAGGCTTTGGGTACAAGTGAACTCCCCAGGGGAGCCTTTACGCAGCCCCACATGCAACTGGACCCTCCGGGTTCACTGTTCATGAGCAAACCTAAACTTAGCCCTAGTCGTCTTTGGAGTCAAGTGAAAAATCAGGCCCCAGGAAATGCGTTGCGAGCCCCTTTCGCCCATCCAAAAGTGCCCCCAATGGAAGGCTTTGGGTACAAGTGAACTCCCCAGGGTAGCCTTTACGCAGCCCCACATGCAACTGGACCATCCGGGTTCGCTGTTTCCGAGCATCCCTAAACATCGCCCTAGCCGGCATCGAAGACGACTGAAAAATCAGGCCACAGGAAATGCTTTGCGAGCCCTTTTCGCCCATCCAAAAGTGCCCCCAAAGGAAGGCTTTGGGTACAAGTGAACTCCCCAGGGGAGCCTTTACGCAGCCCCACATGCAACTGGACCCGCCGGGTTCGATTATTCCGAGCAACGCTAAATATATCACTAGCCGACTTGGGAGAAGACTGAAAACCCGGGCCCCAGAAAACGCGTTGCAAGCCCCTTTGGACCATCCAAAAGTGTCACCAAAGGAAGGCTTTGGGTACAAGTGAACTCCCCAGGGGAGCCTTTACGCAGCCCCACATGCAACTGGACCCTCCAGGTTCGCTGTTCATGAGCAAACCTAAACGTAGCCCTATCCGTCATCGGAGACGAGTGAAAAATCAGGACCCAGGAAATGCGTTGCGAGTCCCTTTGGAACATCAAAACATGCCCCCTAAGGAAGGCTTTGGGTACATCTGAAGTTCCCAGGGGAGCCTTTACGCAGCCCCATATGCAACTGGACCCTCCGGGTTCGCATTTTCCGAGCAACCCTAAACATAGCCCTAGCAGTCATCGGAGACTAGTGAAAAATCAGGCCCCAGGAAATGCGTTCCGAGCCCCTTTGGACCATCCAAAAGTGTCACCAAAGGAAGGCTTTGGGTACAAGTGAACTCCCCAGAGGTGCCTTTACGCAGCCCCACATGCAACTGGACCCTCCGGGTTCGCTGTTTCCGAGCATCCCTAAACATAGCCCTTGCCGGCATCGAAGACGACTGAAAAATCAGGCCCAAGGAAATGCTTTGCAAGCCCTTTTAACCCATCCAAAAGTGCCCCCAAAGGAAGGCTTTGGGTACAACTGAACTCCCCAGGGGAGCCTTTACGCAGCCCCACATGCAACTGGACCCTCCGGGTTCGATTTTTCCGAGCAACGCTAAATATATCACTAGCCGGCACGGGAGAAGATTGAAAACCCGGGCCCCCAAAAACGCGTTGCAAGCCCCTTTGGACCATCCAAAAGTGCCCCCAAAGGAAGGCTTTGGGTTCAAGTGAACTCCCCAGGGGAGCCTTTACGCAGCCCCACATGCAACTGGACCATCCGTGTTCGCTGTTTCCGAGCATCCTTAAACATATTCCTAGCCGGCATCAAAGACGAATGAAAAATAAGGGCACAGGAAATGCGTTGCGAGCCCTTTTCGCCCATCCAAAAGTGCCCCCAAAGGAAGGCTTTGGGTACAAGTGAACTCCCCAGAGGAGCCTTTACGCAGCCCCACATGCAACTGGACCCTCCGGGTTCGCTGTTTCCGAGCATCCCTAAACATAGCCCTAGCCGGCATCGAAGACGACTGAAAAATCAGGCCCCAGGAAATGCGTTGCGAGCCCTTTTCGCCCATAAAAAAGTGCCCCCAGAGGAAGGCTTTGGATACAAGTGAACTCCCCAGGGGAGCCTTTACGCAGCCCCACATGCAACTGGACCCTCCGGGTTCGATTTTTCCAAGCAACGCTAAATATATCAGTAGCCGGCACGGGAGAAGACTGAAAACCCGGGCCCCCAAAAACGCGTTGCAAGCCCCTTTGGACCATCCAAAAGTGTCACCAAAGGAAGGCTTTGGGTACAAGTGAACTCCCCAGGGAAGCCTTTACGCAGCCCCACATGCAACTGGACCCTCCGGGTTTGCTGTTCCTGAGAAAACCTAAACGAATCCCTAGCCGTCATCGGAGACGAGTGAAAAATCAGGCCCCAGGAAATGCGTTGCAAGCCCCTTTGGACCATCCAAAAGTGCCCCCAAAGGAAGGCTTTGGATACAAGTGAACTCCCCAGGGGAGCCTTTATGCAGCCCCACATGCAACTGGACCCTCCGGGTTCGATTTTTCCGAGCAACCCTAAATATATCCCTAGCCGGCATGAGAGAAGACTGAAAACCCGGGTCCCAGGAAATGCGTTGCAAGCCTTTTTCGCCCATCCAAAAGTGCCCCCAAAGGAAGGCTTTGGGTACAAGTGAACTCCCCAAGGGAGCCTTTACGCAGACCCACATGCAACTGGACCCTCCGGGTTCGCTGTTTCCGACCATCCCTAAACATAGCGCTAGCCGGCATCGATGACGACTGAAAAATCAGGCCCCTGGAAATGCGTTGCGAGCCCTTTTCGCCCATCCAAAAGTGCCCCCAAAGGAAGGCTTTGGGTGCAAGTGAACTCCCCAGGGGAGCATTCTCGCAGCCCCACATGCAACTGGACCCTCCGGGTTCGCTGTTTCCGAGCATCCCTAAACATAGCCCTAGCCAGCATCGATGAAGACTGAAAAATCAGGCCCCAGGAAATGCGTTGCGAGCCCTTTTCGCCCATCCAAAAGTGCCCCCAAAGGAAGGCTTTGGGTACAAGTGAACTCCCCAGGGGAGCCTTTACGCAGCCCCACATGCAACTGGACCCTCCGGATTCGATTTTTCCGAGCAACGCTGAATATATCACTAGCCGGCACGGGAGAAGACTGAAAACCCGGGCCCCCAAAAACGCGTTGCAAGCCCCTTTGGACCATCCAAAAGTGTCACCAAAGGAAGGCTTTGGGTACAAGTGAACTCCCCAGGGGAGCCTTTACGCAGCCCCACATGCAACTGGACCCTCCGGGTTCGCTGTTTCCGAGCATCCCTAAACATAGCCCTAGCCGGCTTTGAAGAGGACTGAAAAATCAGGTCCCAGGAAATGCGTTGCGAGCCCTTTTCGTCCATCCAAAAGTGCCCCCAAAGAAATGCTTTGGGTACAAGTGAACTCCCCAGGGGAGCCTTTACGCAGCCCCACATGCAACTGGACCCTCCGGGTTCGCTGTTTCCGAGCATCCCTAAACATAGCCCTAGCCGGCATCGATGAAGACTGAAAAATCAGGCCCCAGGAAATGCGTTGCGAGCCCATTTCGTCCATCCAAAAGTGCCCCCTAAGGAAGGCTTTGGGTACAAGAGAACTCCCCAGGGGAGCCGTTACGCAGCCCCACATGCAACTGGACCCTCCGGGTTCGCTGTTTCCGAGCATCCCTAAACATAGCCCTAGCCGGCATCAATGACGACTGAAAAATCAGGCCCCAGGTACTGCGTTGCGAGCCCTTTTCGCCCATCCAAAAGTGCCCCCAAAGGAAGGCTTTGGGTACAAGTGAACTCCCCAGGGGAGCCTTTACGCAGCCCCACATGCAACTGGACCCTTCGGGTTCGATTTTTCCAAGCAACGCTAAATATATCACTAGCCGGCATGGGAGAAGACTGAAAATCCGGGCCCCAAAAACGCGTTGCAAGCCCCTTTGGACCATCCAAAAGTGTCACCAAAGGAAGGCTTTGGGTACAAGTGAACTCCCCAGGGGAGCCTTTACGCAGCCCCACATGCAACTGGACCCTCCGGGTTCGCTGTTCATGAGCAAACCTAAACTTAGCCCTAGTCGTCTTTGGAGACAAGTGAAAAATCAGGCCCCAGGAAATGCGTTGCGAGCCCCTTTCGCCCATCCAAAAGTGCCCCCAAAGGAAGGCTTTGGGTACAAGTGAACTCCCCAGGGCAGCCTTTACGCAGCCCCACATGCAACTGGACCCTCCGGGTTCGCTGTTCCTGAGCAAAACTAAACGTAGCCTTAGCCGTCATTGGAGACGACTGAAAAATCAGGCCCCAGGAAATGCGTTCCGAGCCCTTTTCGTCCATCCAAAAGTGCCCCCAAAGGAAGGCTTTGGGTACAAGTGAACTCCCCAGGGCAGCCTTTACGCAGCCCCACATGCAACTGGACCCTCCGGGTTCGCTGTTTCCAAGCATCCCTAAACATATCCCTAGACGGCATTGAAGACGACTGAAAAATCAGGCCCCAGGAAATGCGTTACGAGCCCCTTTGGACCATACAAAAGTGCCCCCAAAGGAAGGCTTTGGGTACAAGTGAACTCCCCAGGGGAGCCTTTACGCAGCCCCACATGCAACTGGACCCGCCGGGTTCGATTATTCCGAGCAACGCTAAATATATCACTAGCCGGCATGGGAGAAGACTGAAAACCCGGGCCCCAGAAAACGCGTTGCAAGCCCCTTTGGACCATCCAAAAGTGTCACCAAAGGAAGGCTTTGGGTACAAGTGAACTCCCCAGGGGAGCCTTTACGCAGCCCCACATGCAACTGGACCCTCCAGGTTCGCTGTTCATGAGCAAACCTAAACGTAGCCCTAGCCGTCATCGGAGACGAGTGAAAAATCAGGACCCAGGAAATGCGTTGCGAGTCCCTTTGGAACATCAAAACGTGCCCCCTAAGGAAGGCTTTGGGTACATCTGAAGTTCCCAGGGGAGCCTTTACGCAGCCCCATATGCAACTGGACCCTCCGGGTTCGCATTTTCCGAGCAACCCTAAACATAGCCCTAGCAGTCATCGGAGACTAGTGAAAAATCAGGCCCAAGGAAATGCGTTGCGAGCCCCTTTGGACCATCCAAAAGTGTCTCCAAAGGAAGGCTTTGGGTACAAGTGAACTCCCCAGGGGAGCCTTTACGCAGCCCCACATGCAACTGGACCCTCCGGGTTCGCTGTTTCCGAGCATCCCTAAACATAGCCCTAGCCGTCATCGAAGACGACTGAAAAATCAGGCCCAAGGAAATGCTTTGCAAGCCCTTTTAACCCATCCAAAAGTGCCCCCAAAGGAAGGCTTTGGGTACAACTGAACTCCCCAGGGGAGCCTTTACGCAGCCCCAGATGCAACTGGACCCTTCGGGTTCGATTTTTCCGAGCAACGCTAAATATATCACTAGCCGGCACGGGAGAAGATTGAAAACCCGGGCCCCCAAAAACGCGTTGCAAGCCCCTTTGGACCATCCAAAAGTGACACCAAAGGAAGGCTTTGGGTTCAAGTGAACTCCGCAGGGGAACCTTTACGCAGCCCCACATGCAACTGGACTCTCCGGGTTCGCTGTTTCCGAGCATCCCTAAACATAGCCTTAGCCGGCATCGAAGACGACTTAAAAATCAGGCCCCAGGAAATGCGTTGCGAGCCCTTTTCGCCCATCCAAAAGTGCCCCCAAAGGAAGGCTTTGGGTACAAGTGAACTCCCCTGAGGAGCCTTTACGCAGCCCCACATGCAACTGGACCCTCCGGGTTCGCTGTTTCCGAGCATCCCTAAACATAGCCCTAGCCGTCATCGAAGACGACTGAAAAATCAGGCCCCAGGAAATGTTTTGCGAGCCCTTTTCGCCCATCCAAAAGTGCCCCCAAAGGAAGGCTTTGGGTACAAGTGAACTCCCCAGAGGTGCCTTTACGCAGCCCCACATGCAACTGGACCCTCCGGGTTCGCTGTTTCCGAGCATCCCTAAACATAGCCCTAGCCGTCATCGAAGACGACTGAAAAATCAGGCCCCAGGAAATGCGTTGCGAGCCCTTTTCGCCCATCCAAAAGTGCCCCCAAAGGAAGGCTTTGGATACAAGTGAACTCCCCAGGGGAGCCTTTACGCAGCCCCACATGCAACTGGACCCTCCGGGTTCAATTTTTCCAAGCAACGCTAAATATATCAGTAGCCGGCACGGGAGAAGACTGAAAACCCGGGCCCCCAAAAACGCGTTGCAAGCCCCTTTGGACCATCCAAAAGTGTCACCAAAGGAAGGCTTTGGGTACAAGTGAACTCCCCAGGGAAGCCTTTACGCAGCCCCACATGCAACTGGACCCTCCGGGTTTGCTGTTCCTGAGAAAACCTAAACGAATCCCTAGCCGTCATCAGAGACGAGTGAAAAATCAGGCCCCAGGAAATGCGTTGCAAGCCCCTTTGGACCATCCAAAAGTGCCCCCAAAGGAAGGCTTTGGGTACAAGTGAACTCCCCAGGGGAGCCTTTATGCAGCCCCACATGCAACTGGACCCTCCGGGTTCGATTTTTCCGAGCAACCCTAAATATATCCCTAGCCGGCATGAGAGAAGACTGAAAACCCGGGTCCCAGGAAATGCGTTGCAAGCCTTTTTCGCCCATCCAAAAGTGCCCCCAAAGGAAGGCTTTGGGTACAAGTGAACTCCCCAGGGGAGCCTTTACGCAGCCCCACATGCAACTGGACCCTCCGGGTTCGCTGTTTCCGAGCATCCCTAAACATAGCCCTAGCCGGCCTCGAAGACGACTGAAAAATCAGGCCCCAGGAAATGCGTTGCGAGCCCTTTTCGCCCATCCAAAAGTGCCCCCAAAGGAAGGCTTTAAGTACAAGTGAACTCCCCAGGGGAGCCTTTACGCAGCCCCACATGCAACTGGACCCTCCGGGTTCGCTGTTTCCGAGCATCCCTAAACATATCACTACAGGCATCGAAGACGAGTGAAAAATCAGGCCCCAGGAAAAGCGTTGAAAGCCCTTTTCACCCATCCAAAAGTGCCCCCAAAGGAAGGCTTTGGGTACAATTGAACTCCCCAGGGGAGACTTCACACAGCCCCACATGCAACTGGACCCTCCGGGTTCGCTGCTTCCGAGCATCCCTATACATATCCCTTGCCGGCTTGGAAGACGAATGAAAAATCAGGCACCAGGAAATGTGTTGCGAGCCCTTTTCGCCAATTCAAAAGTGCCCCCAAAGGAAGATTTTGGGTACAAGAGAACTCCCCAGCGGAGCCTTTACGCAGCCCCACATGCAACTGGACCCTCCGGGTTCGCTGTTTCCGAGCAACCCTAAACATAGGCCTAGAAGTCATCGGAGACTAGTGAAAAATCAGGCCCAAGGAAATGCGTTGCGAGCCCCTTTGGACCATCCAAAAGTGTCACCAAAGGAAGGCTTTGGGTACAAGTGAACTCCCCAGGGGAGCCTTTACGCAGCCCCACATGCAACTGGACCCTCCGGGTTCGCTGTTTCCGAGCATCCCTAAACATAGCCCTAGCCGTCATCGAAGACGACTGAAAAATCAGGCCCAAGGAAATGCTTTGCAAGCCCTTTTAACCCATCCAAAAGTGCCCCCAAAGGAAGGCTTTGGGTACAACTGAACTCCCCAGGGGAGCCTTTACGCAGCCCCACATGCAACTGGACCCTCCGGGTTCGATTTTTCCGAGCAACGCTAAATATATCACTAACCGGCACGGGAGAAGATTGAAAACCCGGGCCCCCAAAAACGCGTTGCAAGCCCCTTTGGACCATCCAAAAGTGACACCAAAGGAAGGCTTTGGGTTCAAGTGAACTCCGCAGGGGAACCTTTACGCAGCCCCACATGCAACTGGACCATCCGGGTTCGCTGTTTCCGAGCATCCTTAAACATAGTCCTAGCCGGCATCAAAGACAAATGAAAAATAAGGGCACAGGAAATGCGTTGCGAGCCCTTTTCGCCCATCCAAAAGTGCCCCCAAAGGAAGGCTTTGGGTACAAGTGAACTCCCCTGAGGAGCCTTTACGCAGCCCCACATGCAACTGGACCCTCCGGGTTCGCTGTTTCCGAGCATCCCTAAACATAGCCCTAGCCGTCATCGAAGACGACTGAAAAATCAGGCCCCAGGAAATGTTTTGCGAGCCCTTTTCGCCCATCCAAAAGTGCCCCCAAAGGAAGGCTTTGGGTACAAGTGAACTCCCCAGAGGTGCCTTTACGCAGCCCCACATGCAACTGGACCCTCCGGGTTCGCTTTTTCCGAGCATCCCTAAACATAGCCCTAGCCTTCATCGAAGACGACTGAAAAATCAGGCCCCAGGAAATGCGTTGCGAGCCCTTTTCGCCCATCCAAAAGTGCCCCCAAAGGAAGGCTTTGGATACAAGTGAACTCCCCAGGGGAGCCTTTACGCAGCCCCACATGCAACTGGACCCTCCGGGTTCGATTTTTCCAAGCAACGCTAAATATATCAGTAGCCGGCACGGGAGAAGACTGAAAACCCGGGCCCCCAAAAACGCGTTGCAAGCCCCTTTGGACCATCCAAAAGTGTCACCAAAGGAAGGCTTTGGGTACAAGTGAACTCCCCAGGGAAGCCTTTACGCAGCCCCACATGCAACTGGACCCTCCGGGTTTGCTGTTCCTGAGAAAACCTAAACGAATCCCTAGCCGTCATCGGAGACGAGTGAAAAATCAGGCCCCAGGAAATGCGTTGCAAGCCCCTTTGGACCATCCAAAAGTGCCCCCAAAGGAAGGCTTTGGATACAAGTGAACTCCCCAGGGGAGCCTTTATGCAGCCCCACATGCAACTGGACCCTCCGGGTTCGATTTTTCCGAGCAACCCTAAATATATCCCTAGCCGGCATGAGAGAAGACTGAAAACCCGGGTCCCAGGAAATGCGTTGCAAGCCTTTTTCGCCCATCCAAAAGTGCCCCCAAAGGAAGGCTTTGGGTACAAGTGAACTCCCCAGGGGAGCCTTTACGCAGCCCCACATGCAACTGGACCCTCCGGGTTCGCTGTTTCCGAGCATCCCTAAACATAGCCCTAGCCGGCCTCGAAGACGACTGAAAAATCAGGCCCCAGGAAATGCGTTGCGAGCCCTTTTCGCCCATCCAAAAGTGCCCCCAAAGGAAGGCTTTAAGTACAAGTGAACTCCCCAGGGGAGCCTTTACGCAGCCCCACATGCAACTGGACCCTCCGGGTTCGCTGTTTCCGAGCATCCCTAAACATATCACTACAGGCATCGAAGACGAGTGAAAAATCAGGCCCCAGGAAAAGCGTTGAAAGCCCTTTTCACCCATCCAAAAGTGCCCCCAAAGGAAGGCTTTGGGTACAATTGAACTCCCCAGGGGAGACTTCACACAGCCCCACATGCAACTGGACCCTCCGGGTTCGCTGCTTCCGAGCATCCCTATACATATCCCTTGCCGGCTTGGAAGACGAATGAAAAATCAGGCACCAGGAAATGTGTTGCGAGCCCTTTTCGCCAATTCAAAAGTGCCCCCAAAGGAAGATTTTGGGTACAAGAGAACTCCCCAGCGGAGCCTTTACGCAGCCCCACATGCAACTGGACCCTCCGGGTTCGCTGTTTCCGAGCATCCCTGAACATAGCCCTAGCCCGCATCGAAGACGACTGAAAAATCAGGCCCCAGGAAATGCGTTGCGAGCCCTTTTCACCCATCCAAAAGTGCCCCCAAAGGAAGGCTTTGGGTACAAGTGAACTCCCCAGGGGAGCCTTTACGCAGCCCCACATGCAACTGGACCCTCCGGGTTCGCTGTTTCCGAGCATCCCTAAACATAGCCCTAGCCGGCATCGAAGACGACTGAAAAATCCGGCCCCAGGAAATGCGTTGCGAGCCCTTTTCGCCCATCCAAAAGTGCCCCCAAAGGAAGGCTTTGGGTACAAGTGAACTCCCCAGGGGAGCCTTTACGCAGCCCCACATGCAACTGGACTCTCCGGGTTCGCTGTTTCCGAGCATCCCTAAACATAGCCTTAGCCGGCATCTAAGACGACTTAAAAATCAGGCCTCAGGAAATGCATTGCGAGCCCTTTTCGCCCATCCAAAAGTGCCCCCAAAGGAAGGCTTTGGGTACAAGTGAACTCCCCAGGGGAGCCTTTACGCAGCCCCACATGCAACTGGACCCTCCGGGTTCGCTGTTTCTGAGCATCCCTAAACATAGCCCTAGCCGGCATCGAAGACGACTGAAAAATCAGGCCCCAGGAAACGCGTTGCAAGCCCCTTTGGACCATCCAAAAGTGTCAGCAAAGGAAGGCTTTGGGTACAAGTGAACTCCCCAGGGGAGCCTTTATGCAGCCCCACATGCAACTGGACCCTCTGGGTTCGCTGTTTCCGAGCATCACTATACATAACCCTTGCCGGCATCGAAGACGAATGGAAAATCAGGCCCCAGGAAATGCGTTCTGAGCCCTTTTCGCCCATCCAAAAGTGCCCCCAAAGGAAGGCTTTGGGTACAAGAGAACTCCCCAAGGGAGTCTTTACGCAGCTCCACATGCAACTGGACCCTCCGGGTTCGCTGTTTCCGAGCATCACTATACATAACCCTTGCCGGCATCGAAGACGAATGGAAAATCAGGCCCCAGGAAATGCGTTGCGAGCCCTTTTCGCCCATCCAAAAGTGCCCCCAAAGGAAGGCTTTGGGTACAAGAGAACTCCCCAGGGGAGCCTTTACGCAGCCCCACATGCAACTGGACCCTCCGGGTTCGCTGTTTCCGAGCATCCCTAAACATAACGCTAGCCGGCATCGATGAAGACTGAAAAATCAGGCCCCAGGAAATGCGTTACGAGCCCTTTTCGCCCATCCAAAAGTGCCCCCAAAGGAAGGCTTTGGGTAAAAGTGAACTCCCCAGGGGAGCCTTTACGCAGCCCCACATGCAACTGGACCCTCCGGGTTCGCTGTTTCCGAGCATCCCTAAAGATAGCGCTAGCCGGCATCGAAGACGACTGAAAAATCAGGCCCCAGGAAATGCATTACGAGCCCTTTTCACCCATCCAAAAGTGCCCCCAAAGGAAGGCTTTGGGTACAAGTGAACTCCCCAGGGGAGCCTTCACACAGCCCCACATGCAACTGGACCCTCCAGGTTCGCTGTTTCCGAGCATCCCTATACATATCCCTTGCCGGCTTGGAAGACGAATGAAAAATCAGGCACCAGGAAATGTGTTGCGAGCCCTTTTCGCCAATTCAAAAGTGCCCCCAAAGGAAGATTTTGGGTACAAGAGAACTCCCCAGGGGAGCCTTTACGCAGCCCCACATGCAACTGGACCCTCCGGGTTCGCTGTTTCCGAGCATCCCTGAACATAGCCCTAGCCCGCATCGAAGACGACTGAAAAATCAGGCCCCATGAAATGCGTTGCGAGCCCTTTTCGCCCATCCAAAAGTGCCCCCAAAGGAAGGCTTTGGGTACAAGTGAACTCCCCAGGGGAGCCTTTACGCAGCCCCACATGCAACTGGACTCTCCGGGTTCGCTGTTTCCGAGCATCCCTAAACATAGCCTTAGCCGGCATCGAAGACGACTTAAAAATCAGGCCCCAGGAAATGCGTTGCGAGCCCTTTTCGCCCATCCAAAAGTGCCCCCAATGGAAGGCTTTGGGTACAAGAGAACTCCCCAGGGGAGCCTTTACGCAGCCCCACATGCAACTGGACCCTCCGGGTTCGCTGTTCCTAAGAAAACCTAAACGAATCCCTAGCCGTCATCGGAGACGACTGAAAAATCAGGCCCCAGGAAATGCGTTGCGAGCCCTTTTCGCCCATCCAAAAGTGTCAGCAAAGGAAGGCTTTGGGTACAAGTGAACTCCCCAGGGGAGCCTTTACGCAGCCCCACATGCAACTGGACCCTCCGGGTTCGCTGTTTCCGAGCATCCCTAAACATAGCCCTAGACGGCATCGAAGACGACTGAAAAATCAGGTCCCAGGAAATGCGTTGCGAGCCTTTTTCGCCCATCCAAAAGTGCCCCCAAAGGAAGGCTTTGGGTACAAGAGAACTCGCCAGGGGAGCCGTTACGCAGCCCCACATGCAACTTGACCCTCCGGGTTCGCTGTTTCCGAGCATCCCTAAAGATAGCGCTAGCCGGCATCGATTACGACTGAAAAATCAGGCCCCAGGAACTGCGTTTTGAGCCCTTTTCGCCCATCCAAAAGTGCCCCCAAAGGAAGGCTTTGGGTACAAGTGAACTCCCCAGGGGAGCCTTTACGCAGCCCCACATGCAACTGGACCCTCCGGGTTCGATTTTCCGAGCATCCCTAAACATAGCCCTAGCCGGCATGGGAGAAGACTGAAAACCCGGGCCCCCGAAAACGCGTTGCAAGCCCCTTTGGAACATATAAAAGTGCCCCCAGAGGAAGGCTTTGGGTACAAGTGAACTCCCCAGGGGAGCCTTTACGCAGCCCCACATGCAACTGGACCCTCCGGGTTCTCTGTTTCTGAGCATCCCTAAACATAGCCCGAGCCGGCATCGAAGACGACTGAAAAATCAGGCCCCAGGAAATGCGTTGCAAGCCCTTTTCGCCCATCCAAAAGTGCCCCCAAAGGAAGGCTTTGGGTACAAGTGAACTCCCCAGTGGTGCCTTTACACAGCCCCACATACAACTGGACCCTCCGGGTTCGCTGTTTCCGAGCATCCCTAAACATCGCCCTAGCCGGCATCGAAGACGACTGATAAATCAGGACCCAGGAAATGCGTTGCAAGCCTTTTTCGCCCATCCAAAAGTGCCCCCAAAGGAAGGCTTTGGGTACCAGTGAAATCCCCAGGGGAGCCTTTACACAGCCCCACATGCAACTGGACCCTCCGGGTTAGCTGTTTCCGAGCATCCCTAAACATAGCCCTAGCCGGCATCGAAGACGACTGAAAAATCCGGCCCCAGGAAACGCGTTGCAAGCCCTTTTCGCCCATCCAAAAGTGCACCCAAAGTGTGAGGAATGTTTTAACAATTCCAATTTGTGTCCATAAATTCGTGTCCATAAATTCGTGTCCATAAAGAATAATTCTGTTTGAATCATGTCTGCCTGAGCCCTGCACTGGCAATTTAGTTCTTGAACCACAGATGCAGTGTGTCCCTGTCTCCCCCTCATTCCAGTCAATTTATCACGTCTTCAGAAAACACTCCTTAAATTTATGAACCTGTTTGCTTTTGTTATTCCTGACTTCTAGTTCTAACAGTTACAGCCTTTTTTCCTGTCTTCTTCGAGATTAACTTAACACTGCTATAGATTTGTCTGTGAATGGCTGGGGAAGAATGTTTTAATTACTCGTGAAGCGTCAAATAAGAAAGCTGTTTGTGTTTGATGTCTGGGAGTTTCAGAACAACTGATAACAACTAGTGACTGTTATGGGATACTATGAGGATCCTTGGTATCTGGCCAGGGGGGGCCAAGAGATTAAGAGGAAGAAAAAAGAAGCTGAAGGACGGTTGGGAGACAAGACCTGTGGAGAGTGTACAGAGAGTGTTCCATAAACTTGGAATAGTGCCAAGTAAGTACAAAGGGTGAGAGGAAGACTACGAGCCTTCAGCATGAAAGACCCCTAGAGACCCCCAGAGGAGACTGATGCGCATGCTCCAGTAGGAGGAACTGGACCCCGGAAGCTAATTATAATAATCTACTTTTTTAGAAGTAGTAATGAATATGTATTAGTCTAGGTGCATAAAAATCAGCTGCTTGATGTAACTGGTGTGCGTCCTGGTGGAGCGGAGACTCCCGGTGCACCCAGCGCTGTTTGCTTACCTCTATTCCTTCATATTCTTTTAATAAATCCTATTTTTTTATTTAATCCTAATTTGAATCCTGAGCCATTTATAACAATTTGGGGGCTCGTCCAGGAGGGCTATAGTTCCTGAATTCTGATTTAATCTAGGAGAGGCGCCCCACCATTTGGTGGCTCCTGTTTGAGTCAGATCGGGACTAATGCCATCCTGAACCTGAATAAAGGTAAGCAAAAATTTGATTTTTTTTTGAGCTCCCTCGTTGCCGGCTGTTTTTTGCCCGTAATTCTGCGCGCGAAGATCCGGACGAAGACGACAGAGTCGTTTGGATACCGTTCGGTTGGATTCCGGTGTCCGGAATCGAACCGGATGAAGACGACAGTCGTTTGGATACCGTCTGGTTCGATCCCAGACGAAGACAGCAGAGACGCTGGTGGATACCGTCCGATTGGAGTCTGGACGAAGACGACTGATTCGTAAGATACCGTCCGGTTGGGTAAGGGTACGGTTGCCAGTTTTTGTGTGTGAGAGTGTAACTGAGACTTCTAAAGTCAGCGTGGAGGTCTTTTTGTTTTCTCACTGGTTCTAATCTCCTGTCGGGGGGGCTGGACTGGTGAGAAGAGGGATACGTGGGTGGGTGATAGGTCCTAAACCCCCTGCAAGACACTCTCACTGGGCAGCCAAGGGCTGTGGGAATTGCCACTAGTAAAATTCCCGGATGGGTCAGATAAAATCGAAGACCAAGGACCAGAAAGGGAGCAAATTACCAGATATATGACCAAAAAGTCCATTATGAATAATGATTAGAAATTGGAACAATAGGGGCCCCAGAAAATTAAAGAGTAAATTAAAAATGATCCAGTATTTTATGACAGAATGACCAGAAGAACCCTTAAGACCCCATGTATTTTGATCCACAGAGGACGGGGTCTGTCAGGCTTTCAACATTAATAGTAGAATACCTGTGGATCCAGAAAAGAGCAAGCTGAAACATTGGAATTAGAAATTAGAGAGCAATTGATTAAGAATGAATATGTGCTACTGTGCTGTGCTGCGCTTATACCTCCAGATAACAGGAGCCTCTCGGGCCCTGAGAACCAGATCAAAAACAACCTCATGGTTCAGACTTTAACCAAGGGGTCTAAAATAAGGAGGACTGTTCATAAAGGGACAGGTTATGTATATGTATAGGAATGTTTATGTATATGTAACTTTTTACTAAAGCAATTTGTCACGTTAGGCCTGCACGACTTTGGGGGGACTACCCGCCCCATGCTGCATGGAACTGAGTAAACATACCTACTTTACAATCCTACTGATTGTGGAGTCAGCTTTCTGTGAGTCATTTTGGTGAGCCAGGCAGGAGACACTCTGCTCGGCTGCGGGATCGGCTGCAGCGTGGACGCCCCTAGGTGCACCCTGAGTGTTTTTGCTCGGAGGGGACTCCACTCTCAGCTGCTCACCGCAGGAGCAAGGATCTCCTGAAACTGCAGACAAACGGTATGTTTTCAGCTGCTGGAGGGATACTAACTGGAGTGTTAATAATTGTATGTGTTTTTATGTATGTATTTTGTGTTGAAAGTATTTGTGTAAATGTAAGGGTTTGAAACAAAGTGTTACAAGTCACTTCACGAAGAACACAGTCAGAGACAATACTTATTTGGTTGGTTATCATTCTAAATTATATTCCTGTGGTATGAATGAGATGTGCTGGAGGCCTCCGTGTGCGAGTGTGCTGTGTGAGTGAGACGCAGCGTTGCTGCAAAGCGAGTGCAGAGTTCCGATCCGTTGTTCCTTACTCTCCGCAAGGGAGTGGGCAGAGACGAACAAAGTGCTTGACAGACTGAAAAGAAGTGCTGTTTTATCCAAGTTTTGAGTGGTGGTGCCTAATATATGGGCCCGGTGTATCTTGTGTATCTTGTGTATCCTATTTTTGCTCTTAAATGTTTTGACTGTGACAAGAAAAAGGCAGGAGCATGATATGACATGCTTCCTGCAACATATGAGGCCCGCACAGGCCGAGACCTGGACTCACTGAGACCCAGACTCGCTGAGACCTGAACAGGCCGAGAGACCGGAGCGGCGCCGAGAGACTGGAGCGGCGCCGGGAGAGCCGAGACACTACGGAGGGGCTACCGCTGGACGGAGAGAGCCCTGAGAGACGCTGCAGAGTCACGGACGGCTCTGAGAGACACAGAATAGACCCGACAGAAGCTGCAAAACGCGGGGAAATTGAAGTAATTGCGGAACATCCGAGATCGAGTTGCTACGGGAGACCAGAGGCGTCAGTGGACACTGGTAGCTGACCCTCACCGTGAGGCGAGTTGGCACATAGCAGAGGGGCGGACATCAGGACCCTGCAGCCTGTCTGACATAACCATGGAGGCAGCGGCAGCAGCGGCTGTGCTGCTTCACTCTGGCATTCTTTTTATAAAAGGTTTATCTTGCAATGCAAAAAAAAGACTATTCATCCTCAGATCGGTGTTATAACTATTACTAATGACGACTTAGCTCTATTGCAGGGCAGGAGTGCAGAGACGCAGATTACACTGCCAAATGACCACCGGCAGGCTCTTTCACAAACCTAAGGTTGCAGCTGGCACTGCCTGCAGCCGTATAGCAGACGTTACACTCTCTTTCCTAACTAGTAATCATGTGTCTCATCCATTTGTGGTGAATGGCCAGTGACAAAAAGAAAAGGGGGGAGACAAAGACAGAAACGGTACAAGGAGAATGCCACTGACACTAACAGCATGGGTAATAGGAGTAGTATAAGTGACACAGGTGACGGTGCAGGGCGCTCTGCCTGTTGCTCGCCTTCGCCTGACTGTGCACTGCTGCCAACGGTGCTAGAGTAAAATGTGAAGACTGCTCAGATGGCAGTGATGAGAGTGCTTGTGTGAAGAAGATGTGTACTGAATCTGACTTTGTGTGCATAGATATCAATAAAGTGTGTAACCAACAGAGAGACTGCAAGGACTGGGGTGATGCCCCTGAAGGAATGCAACATAAATGAATGTGACTGTCCAGCTGGGAAACTGTGGAGATAGTGATGAATGCCAAAACCCTGGTATCTGTAGTCAAATCTGTATCAACCTGAAAGGCTATCAGATGAATCCTGCTACGGGAACCTGAAAAGGGCCATACGGCAAAGCAAATTAGATAACTGTTATTTAACTTGTCAGAAGATAAAAAAGAAAGTGTTTCAACAAGCAGCCACGGGAGGGAAGAATCACTGAACCCTCGGTGTGAGGGACTGTACCTTGTTTTACTGACTACTGAAACAGCTGTGAGAACCGCAGAAAGGGACCCATGCATCCAGAATAAAAGGACCAGTAACTACTGAAACTTGGAGAGTTGAGCCCGCTCCTGGGAAACTGAAACTCAAGCTAAGGAAGAACTAATATTCTGGCAACGAGGCTCTGCATGAATTAAGGATGCCAAATAAAGGGGACAAGCCTGAAGGGAGGAAAGGGAGAAGGCAAGACCAGGGCAGGACCCTCCACTGCGGTGTGTATGGTCTACCGAGGGAAGCAACCCCTATGGGTATTGACTGCCGAGTGAGAGGGCCTCGACTGGACTTCTCCCACACTAAGGTCAGGTTGTCCTGAGAAAATAACATAAGAACCTTTTTTTTTAACCTATATAAAATTGTGATTCGTTTTCCAGGAGCTGGATCACCCTGACAGGCCGAATGGTAACACAAGCCTGAATCAACCCTGAAGGTGTTTGCCTATTATGATCCAGATACGTGGGCAGAAGACAGATCCTGGGACTATAGGACCCCAGTATATATACTTAATAGAATAATTAGGTTATTAGCTGTAATAGAAATAGTTATAAATGATGAGAACTGCTTTGTATCAAAATAGCCTAGCTTTGGATTATTTACTAGCACAAGAAGGAGAAATCTGTGCAAAATTTAGCTTTAGTAATTGCTGTTTAAAAATTGATAAAAAGGGTGTTTCTTCCTAGTAGCTGATAGAAAGTTATGTTCTGGTTTAGGATGAGAAGAATGTTAATAATATGCTGATGTTTTAATTGTTTTTAATTGTTACAGAGCAGTGCTTACATCAAGCCAAGGACCAAGCTAAATTCAGCTTCTCACTGTCCTGTCAGCAGGCAGGCTGGGAGGAGGGCCGGACTGCTCGGGGTTAGGTTGGGCATCGGACAGCAGGTGGTGAGCAATTGCATTGTGCATCACTTGTTTCGTACACATTATTACTAGTAGTACTATTATAATCATTATTGTTATTATTATTATTGTTATTATCTTCTTGTTTTTATCTCAACTCACAGGCTCCACTTTCCCATTTCTCTCTCCCATCCCAGAGAAGGAGAGGGGGGGAGGTGAGCGAGCAACACAAACCTGGAAGGATATGGAATGGGATTTATTTTCATTTATTTTCATTTATTTTTATTTTCATGGTTGCCTGGTGGACCATGGGTTAAAAGAGTGTTATTTTTATTGTTATGTGGTGTAAAGATGTTATTGTTTATACCTTGTATGATACCTTGTCTTACATTATTAATACACCGGGTGATAAATAGTACATTGGTAATAACTTCATTTAAAAAAAAAAAAGAAGAAGAGAATATGTCAATTATGATGCTTAAGAATTGGACCCTCCAAGAAAAAACTGATGAAATCCAATTATTAATAACAGAAGAGACACGAATTGGGGATATTAAAAAGAAGATAAGGGATTGTGAGGAATGTTTTAACAATTCCAATTCGTGTCCATAAATTCGTGTCCATAAATTCGTGTTCATAAAGAATAATTCTGTTTGAATCCTGTCTGCCTGGGCCCTGCACTGGCAATTTAGTTCTTGAACCACAGATGCAGTGTGTCCCAGTCTCCCCCTCATTCCAGTCAATTTATCACGTCTTCAGAAAACACTCCTTAAATTTATGAACCTGTTTACTTTTGTTATTCCTGACTTCTAGTTCTAACAGTTACAGCCTTTTTTCCTGTCTTCTTCGAGATTAACTTAACACTGCTATAGATGTGTCTGTGAATGGCTGGGGAAGAATGTTTTAATTACTCGTGAAGCGTCAAATAAGAAAGCTGTTTGTGTTTGATGTCTGGGAGTTTCAGAACAACTGATAACAACTAGTGACTGTTATGGGATACTATGAGGATCCTTGGTATCTGGCCAGGGGGGGCCAAGAGATTAAGAGGAAGAAAAAAGAAGCTGAAGGACGGTTGGGAGACAAGACCTGTGGAGAGTGTACAGAGAGTGTTCCATAAACTTGGAATAGTGCCAAGTAAGTACAAAGGGTGAGAGGAAGACTACGAGCCTTCAGCATGAAAGACCCCTAGAGACCCCCAGAGGAGACTGATGCGCATGCTCCAGTAGGAGGAACTGGACCCCGGAAGCTAATTATAATAATCTACTTTTTTAGAAGTAGTAATGAATATGTATTAGTCTAGGTGCATAAAAATCAGCTGCTTGATGTAACTGGTGTGCGTCCTGGTGGAGCGGAGACTCCCGGTGCACCCAGCGCTGTTTGCTTACCTCTATTCCTTCATATTCTTTTAATAAATCCTATTTTTTTATTTAATCCTAATTTGAATCCTGAGCCATTTATAACAAAAGGAAGGTTTTGGGTACAACTGAACTCCCCAGGGGAGCCTTTACGCAGCCCCACATGCAACTGGACCCTCCGGGTTCGATTTTCCGAGCAACGCTAAATATATCACTAGCCGGCATGGGAGAAGACTGAAAACCCGGGCCCACGAAAACGCGTTGCAAGCCCCTTTGGAACATCCAAAAGTGCCCCCAAAGGAAGGCTTTGGATACAAGTGAACTCCCCAGGGGAGCCTTTACGCAGCCCCACATGCAACTGGACCCTCCGGGTTCTCTGTTTCTGAGCATCCCTAAACATAGCCCGAGCCGGCATCGAAGACGAATGAAAAATCAGGCCCCAGGAAATGCGTTCCGAGCCATTTTCGCCCATCCAAAAGTGCCCCCAAAGGAAGGCTTTGGGTACAAGTGAACTCCCCAGTGGAGCCTTTACACAGCCCCACATACAACTGGACCCTCCGGGTTCGCTGTTTCCGAGCATCCCTAAACATAGCCCTAGCCGGCATCGAAGACGACTGAAAAATCAGGCCCCAGGAAATGCGTTACGAGCCCTTTTCGCCCATCCAAAAGTGTCCCCAAAGGAAGGCTTTGGGTACCAGTGAAATCCCCAGGGGAGCCTTTACACAGCCCCACATGCAACTGGACCCTCCGGGTTCGCTGTTTCCGAGCATCCCTAAACATAACCCTAGCCGGCATCGATGACGACTGAAAAATCAGGCCCCAGGAAATGCGTTACGAGCCCTTTTCGCCCATCCAAAAGTTCCCCCAAAGGAAGGCTTTGGGTACAAGTGAACTCCCCAGGGGAGCCTTTACGCAGCCCCACATGCAACTGGACCCTCCGGGTTCGATTTTCCGAGCAACGCTATATATATCACTAGCCGGCATGGGAGAAGACTGAAAATCCGGGACCCAGAAAACGCATTGCAAGCCCCTTTGGAACATCCAAAAGTGCCCCCAAAGGAAAGCTTTGGATACAAGTGAACGCCCCAGGGGAGCCTTTACGCAGCCCCACATGCAACTGGACCCTCTGGGTTCTCTGTTTCTGAGCATCCCTAAACATAAACCTAGCCGGCATAGAAGACGAATGAAAAATCAGGCCCCAGGAAAGGCGTTGCGAGCCCATTTCGCCCATCCAAAAGTGCCCCCAAAGGAAGGCTTTGGGTACAAGTGAACTCCCCAGGGGAGCCTTTACGCAGCCCCACATGCAACTGGACCCTCCGGGTTCGCTGTTTCCGAGCATCCCTAAACCTAGCCCTAGCTGGCATTGAAGACGACTGAAAAATCAGGCCCCAGGAAATGCGTTACGAGCCCTTTTCGCCCATCCAAAAGTGCCCCCAAAGGAAGGCTTTGGGTACAAGTGAACTCCCCAGGGGAGCCTTTACGCAGCCCCACATGCAACTGGACCCTCCGGGTTCGCTGTTTCCGAGCATCCCTAAACATAGCCCGAGCCGTCATCGGAGTCGACTGAAAAATCTGGCCCCAGGAAACGCGTTACAAGCCCCTTTGGACCATCCAAAAGTGCCCCCAAAGGAAGGCTTTGGGTACAAGTGAACTCCCCAGTGGAGCCTTTACACAGCCCCACATACAACTGGACCCTCCGGGTTCGCTGTTTCCGAGCATCCCTAAACATAGCCCTAGCCGGCATCGAAGACGACTGAAAAATCAGGCCCCAGGAAATGCGTTACGAGCCCTTTTCGCCCATCCAAAAGTGTCCCCAAAGGAAGGCTTTGGGTACCAGTGAAATCCCCAGGGGAGCCTTTACACAGCCCCACATGCAACTGGACCCTCCGGGTTCGCTGTTTCCGAGCATCCCTAAACATAACCCTAGCCGGCATCGATGACGACTGAAAAATCAGGCCCCAGGAAATGCGTTACGAGCCCTTTTCGCCCATCCAAAAGTTCCCCCAAAGGAAGGCTTTGGGTACAAGTGAACTCCCCAGGGGAGCCTTTACGCAGCCCCACATGCAACTGGACCCTCCGGGTTCGATTTTCCGAGCAACGCTATATATATCACTAGCCGGCATGGGAGAAGACTGAAAATCCGGGACCCAGAAAACGCATTGCAAGCCCCTTTGGAACATCCAAAAGTGCCCCCAAAGGAAAGCTTTGGATACAAGTGAACGCCCCAGGGGAGCCTTTACGCAGCCCCACATGCAACTGGACCCTCTGGGTTCTCTGTTTCTGAGCATCCCTAAACATAAACCTAGCCGGCATAGAAGACGAATGAAAAATCAGGCCCCAGGAAAGGCGTTGCGAGCCCATTTCGCCCATCCAAAAGTGCCCCCAAAGGAAGGCTTTGGGTACAAGTGAACTCCCCAGGGGAGCCTTTACGCAGCCCCACATGCAACTGGACCCTCCGGGTTCGCTGTTTCCGAGCATCCCTAAACCTAGCCCTAGCTGGCATTGAAGACGACTGAAAAATCAGGCCCCAGGAAATGCGTTACGAGCCCTTTTCGCCCATCCAAAAGTGCCCCCAAAGGAAGGCTTTGGGTACAAGTGAACTCCCCAGGGGAGCCTTTACGCAGCCCCACATGCAACTGGACCCTCCGGGTTCGCTGTTTCCGAGCATCCCTAAACATAGCCCTAGCCGTCATCGGAGTCGACTGAAAAATCTGGCCCCAGGAAACGCGTTACAAGCCCCTTTGGACCATCCAAAAGTGCCCCCAAAGGAAGGCTTTGGGTACAAGTGAACTCCCCAGGGGAGCCTTTACGCAGCCCCACATGCAACTGGACCCTCCGGGTTCACTGTTTCCGAGCATCCCTAAACATAGCGCTAGCCGGCATCGAAGACGACTGAAAAATCAGGCCCCAGGAAATGCGTTGCGAGCCCTTTTCGCCCATCCAAAAGTGCCCCCAAAGGAAGGCTTTTGATACAAGTGAACTCCCCAGAGGCGCCTTTACGCAGCCCCACATGCAACTGGACCCTCCGGGTTCGCTGTTCCTGAGAAAACTTAAACGAAGCCCTAGCCGTCATCGGAGACGACTGAAAAATCAGGCTCCTGGAAACGCGTTGCAAGCCCCTTTGGACCATCCAAAAGTGTCACCAAAGGAAGGCTTTGGGTACAAGTGAACTCCCCAGTGGAGCCTTTACGCGGCCCCACATGCAACTGGACCCTCAGGGTTAGCTGTTTCCGAGCATCCCTGAACATAGCCCTAGCCGGCATCGATGATGAATGAAAAATCAGGCCCCAGGAAATGCGTTTCGAGCCCTTTTCGCCCATCCAAAAGTGCCCCCAAAGGAAGGCTTTGGGTACAAGTGAACTCCCCAGGGGAGCCTTTACGCAGATCCACATGCAACTGGACCCTCCGGGTTCGTTGTTTCCGAGCATCCCTAAACATAGCCCTAGCAGGCATCGAAGACCACTGAAAAATCAGGCCCCAGGAAATGCGTTGCGAGCCCTTTTCGCCCATCCAAAAGTGCCCCCAAAGGAAGGTTTTATGTACAAGTGAACTCCCCAGGGGAGCCTTTACGCAGCCCCACATGCAACTGGACCCTCCGGGTTCGCTGTTTCCGAGCATCCCTAAACATAGCCCTAGCCGGCATCGAAGACGACTGAAAAATCAGGCCCCAGGAAATGCGTTGCGAGCCCTTTTCGCCCATCCAAAAGTGCCCCCAAAGGAAGGCTTTGGGTACAAGTGAACTCCCCAGGGGAGCCTTTACACAGCCCCACATACAACTGGACCCTCCGGGTTCGCTGTTTCCGAGCATCCCTAAACATAGCCCTAGCCGGCATCGAAGACGACTGAAAAATCAGGCCCCAGGAAATGCGTTGCAAGCCTTTTTCGCCCATCCAAAAGTGTCCCCAAAGGAAGGCTTTGGGTACCAGTGAAATCCCCAGGGGAGCCTTTACACAGCCCCACATGCAACTGGACCCTCCGGGTTCGCTGTTTCCGAGCATCCCTAAACATAACCCTAGCCGGCATCGATGACGACTGAAAAATCAGGCCCCAGGAAATGCGTTACGAGCCCTTTTCGCCCATCCAAAAGTTCCCCCAAAGGAAGGCTTTGGGTACAAGTGAACTCCCCAGGGGAGCCTTTACGCAGCCCCACATGCAACTGGACCCTCCGGGTTCGATTTTCCGAGCAACGCTATATATATCACTAGCCGGCATGGGAGAAGACTGAAAATCCGGGACCCAGAAAACGCATTGCAAGCCCCTTTGGAACATCCAAAAGTGCCCCCAAAGGAAAGCTTTGGATACAAGTGAACGCCCCAGGGGAGCCTTTACGCAGCCCCACATGCAACTGGACCCTCTGGGTTCTCTGTTTCTGAGCATCCCTAAACATAAACCTAGCCGGCATAGAAGACGAATGAAAAATCAGGCCCCAGGAAAGGCGTTGCGAGCCCATTTCGCCCATCCAAAAGTGCCCCCAAAGGAAGGCTTTGGGTACAAGTGAACTCCCCAGGGGAGCCTTTACGCAGCCCCACATGCAACTGGACCCTCCGGGTTCGCTGTTTCCGAGCATCCCTAAACCTAGCCCTAGCTGGCATTGAAGACGACTGAAAAATCAGGCCCCAGGAAATGCGTTACGAGCCCTTTTCGCCCATCCAAAAGTGCCCCCAAAGGAAGGCTTTGGGTACAAGTGAACTCCCCAGGGGAGCCTTTACGCAGCCCCACATGCAACTGGACCCTCCGGGTTCGCTGTTTCCGAGCATCCCTAAACATATCCCTAGCCGTCATCGGAGTCGACTGAAAAATCTGGCCCCAGGAAACGCGTTACAAGCCCCTTTGGACCATCCAAAAGTGCCCCCAAAGGAAGGCTTTGGGTACAAGTGAACTCCCCAGGGGAGCCTTTACGCAGCCCCACATGCAACTGGACCCTCCGGGTTCGCTGTTTCCGAGCATCCCTAAACATAGCGCTAGCCGGCATCGAAGACGACTGAAAAATCAGGCCCCAGGAAATGCGTTGCGAGCCCTTTTCACCCATCCAAAAGTGCCCCCAAAGGAAGGCTTTTGATACAAGTGAACTCCCCAGAGGCGCCTTTACGCAGCCCCACATGCAACTGGACCCTCCGGGTTCGCTGTTCCTGAGAAAACTTAAACGAAGCCCTAGCCGTCATCGGAGACGACTGAAAAATCAGGCTCCTGGAAACGCGTTGCAAGCCCCTTTGGACCATCCAAAAGTGTCACCAAAGGAAGGCTTTGGGTACAAGTGAACTCCCCAGTGGAGCCTTTACGCAGCCCCACATGCAACTGGACCCTCCGGGTTCGCTGTTTCCGAGCATCCCTGAACATAGCCCTAGCCGGCATCGATGATGAATGAAAAATCAGGCCCCAGGAAATGCGTTTCGAGCCCTTTTAGCCAATCCAAAAGTGCCCCCAAAGGAAGGCTTTGGGTACAAGTGAACTCCCCAGGGGAACCTTTACGCAGATCCACATGCAACTGGACCCTCCGGGTTCGCTGTTTCCGAGCATCCCTAAACATAGCCCTAGCAGGCATCGAAGACCACTGAAAAATCAGGCCCCAGGAAATGCGTTGCGAGCCCTTTTCGCCCATCCAAAAGTGCCCCCAAAGGAAGGTTTTATGTACAAGTGAACTCCCCAGGGGAGCCTTTACGCAGCCCCACATGCAACTGGACCCTCCGGGTTCGCTGTTTCCGAGCATCCCTAAACATAGCCCTAGCCGGCATCGAAGACGACTGAAAAATCAGGCCCCAGGAAATGCGTTGCGAGCCCTTTTCGCCCATCCAAAAGTGCCCCCAAAGGAAGGCTTTGGGTACAAGTGAACTCCCCAGGGGAGCCTTTACGCAGCCCCACATGCAACTGGACCCTCCGGGTTCGCTGTTTCCGAGCATCCCTAAACATAGCCCTAGCCGGCATCGAAGACGACTGAAAAAACAGGCCCCAGGAAATACGTTACGAGCCCTTTTCGCCCATCCAAAAGTGCCCCCAAAGGAAGGCTTTGGATACAAGTGAACTCCCCAGGGGAGCCTTTACGCAGCCCCACATGCAACTGGACCCTTCTGGTTCGATTTTTCCGAGCAACGCTAAATATATCCCTAGCCGGCACGGGAGAAGACTGAAAACCCGGGCCCCCAAAAACGCGTTGCAAGCCCCTTTGGACCATCCAAAAGTGTCACCAAAGGAAGGCTTTGGATACAAGTGAACTCCCCAGCGGAGCCTTTACGCAGCCCCACATGCAACTGGACCCTCCGGGTTTGCTGTTCCTGAGAAAACCTAAACGAATCCCTAGCCGTCATCGGAGACGAGTGAAAAATCAGGCCCCAGGAAATGCGTTGCGATCCCCTTTGGACCATCCAAAAGTGCCCCCAAAGGAAGGCTTTGGATACAAGTGAACTCCCCAGGGGAGCCTTTATGAAGCCCCACATGCAACTGGACCCTCCGGGTTCGATTTTTCCGAGCAACCCTAAATATATCCCTAGCCGGCATGAGAGAAGACTGAAAACCCGGGTCCCAGGAAATGCGTTGCAAGCCTTTTTCGCCCATCCAAAAGTGCCCCCAAAGGAAGGCTTTGGGTACAAGTGAACTCCCCAGTGGAGCCTTTACGCAGCCCCACATGCAACTGGACCCTCAGGGTTAGCTGTTTCCGAGCATCCCTGAACATAGCCCTAGCCGGCATCGATGATGAATGAAAAATCAGGCCCCAGGAAATGCGTTTCGAGCCCTTTTAGCCAATCCAAAAGTGCCCCCAAAGGAAGGCTTTGGGTACAAGTGAACTCCCCAGGGGAGCCTTTACGCAGATCCACATGCAACTGGACCCTCCGGGTTCGCTGTTTCCGAGCATCCCTAAACGTAGCCCTAGCAGGCATCGAAGACCACTGAAAAATCAGCCCCCAGGAAATGCGTTGCGAGCCCTTTTCGCCCATCCAAAAGTGCCCCCAAAGGAAGGTTTTATGTACAAGTGAACTCCCCAGGGGAGCCTTTACGCAGCCCCACATGCAACTGGACCCTCCGGGTTCGCTGTTTCCGAGCATCCCTAAACATAGCCCTAGCCGGCATCGAAGACGACTGAAAAATCAGGCCCCAGGAAATGCGTTGCGAGCCCTTTTCGCCCATCCAAAAGTGCCCCCAAAGGAAGGCTTTGGGTACAAGTGAACTCCCCAGGGGAGCCTTTACGCAGCCCCACATGCAACTGGACCCTCCGGGTTCGCTGTTTCCGAGCATCCCTAAACATAGCCCTAGCCGGCATCGAAGACGACTGAAAAAACAGGCCCCAGGAAATACGTTACGAGCCCTTTTCGCCCATCCAAAAGTGCCCCCAAAGGAAGGCTTTGGATACAAGTGAACTCCCCAGGGGAGCCTTTACGCAGCCCCACATGCAACTGGACCCTTCTGGTTCGATTTTTCCGAGCAACGTTAAATATATCCCTAGCCGGCACGGGAGAAGACTGAAAACCCGGGCCCCCAAAAACGCGTTGCAAGCCCCTTTGGACCATCCAAAAGTGACACCAAAGGAAGGCTTTGGATACAAGTGAACTCCCCAGCGGAGCCTTTACGCAGCCCCACATGCAACTGGACCCTCCGGGTTTGCTGTTCCTGAGAAAACCTAAACGAAACCCTAGCCGTCATCGGAGACGAGTGAAAAATCAGGCCCCAGGAAATGCGTTGCGATCCCCTTTGGACCATCCAAAAGTGCCCCCAAAGGAAGGCTTTGGATACAAGTGAACTCCCCAGGGGAGCCTTTATGAAGCCCCACATGCAACTGGACCCTCCGGGTTCGATTTTTCCGAGCAACCCTAAATATATCCCTAGCCGGCATGAGAGAAGACTGAAAACCCGGGTCCCAGGAAATGCGTTGCAAGCCTTTTTCGCCCATCCAAAAGTGCCCCTAAAGGAAGGCTTTGGGTACAAGTGAACTCCCCAGGGGAGCCTTTACGCAGCCCCACATGCAACTGGACCCTCCGGGTTAGCTGTTTCCGAGCATCCCTGAACATAGCCCTAGCCGGCATCGATGATGAATGAAAAATCAGCCCCCAGGAAATGCGTTGCGAGCCCCTTTCGCCCATCCAAAAGTGCCCCCAAAGGAAGGCTTTGGTTACAAGAGAACTCCCCAGGGGAGCCTTTACGCAGCCCCACATGCAACTGGACCCTCCGGGTTCGCTGTTTCCGAGCATCCCTACACATAGCGCTAGCCGGCATCATTGACGACTGAAAAATCAGGCCCCAGGAAATGCGTTGCGAGCCCTTTTCGCCCATCCAAAAGTGCCCCCAAAGGAAGGTTTTATGTACAAGTGAACTCCCCATGGGAGCCTTTACGCAGCCCCACATGCAACTGGACCCTCCGGGTTCGCTGTTTCCGAGCATCCCTAAACATAGCCCTAGCCGGCATCGAAGACGACTGAAAAATCAGGCCCCAGGAAATGCGTTGCGAGCCCTTTTCGCCCATCCAAAAGTGCCCCCAAAGGAAGGCTTTGGGTACAAGTGAACTCCCCAGGGGAGCCTTTACACAGCCCCACATGCAACTGGACCCTCCGGGTTCGCTGTTCATGAGCAAACCTAAACGTAGCCGTAGCCGTCTTTGGAGACAACTGAAAAATCAGGCCTCAGGAAATGCGTTACGAGCCCTTTTCGCCCATCCAAAAGTGCCCCCAAAGGAAGGCTTTGGGTACAAGTGAACTCCCCAGGGGAGCATTTACGCAGCCCCACATGCAACTGGACCATCCGGGTTCGCTGTTTCCGAGCATCCCTAAACATAGTCCTAGCCGGCATCGATGAAGACTGAAAAATCAGGCCTCAGGAAATGCGTTACGAGCCCTTTTCGCCCATCCAAAAGTGCCCCCAAAGGAAGGCTTTGGGTACAAGTGAACTCCCCAGGGGAGCCTTTACCTAGCCCCACATGCAACTGGACCCTCCGGGTTCGCTGTTTCCAAGCATCCCTAAACATAGCCCTAGCCGGCATCGAAGACGACTGAAAAATCAGGCCCCACGGAACGCGTTGCAAGCCCCTTTGGACCATCCAAAAGCGTAACCAAAGGAAGGCTTTGGGTACAAGTGAACTCCCCAGGGGAGCCTTTACGCAGCCCCACATGCAACTGGACCCTCCGGGTTCGCTGTTTCCGAGCATCACTAAACATATCCTTAGCCGGCATCGAAGACGACTTAAAAATCAGCCCCCAGGAAATGCGTTGCGAGCCCTTTTCGCCCATCCAAAAGTGCCCCCAAAGGAAGGCTTTGGGTACAAGTGAACTCCCCAGGGGAGCCTTTACGCAGCCCCACATGCAACTGGACCCTCCGGGTTCGCTGTTTCTGAGCATCCCTAAACAAAGCCCTAGCCGACATCGAAGACGACTGAAAAATCAGGCCCCAGGAAACGCGTTGCAAGCCCCGTTGGACCATCCAAAAGCGTAACCAAAGGAAGGCTTTGGGTACAAGTGAACTCCCCAGGGGAGCCTTTACGCAGCCCCACATGCAACTGGACCCTCCGGGTTCGCTGTTTCCGAGCATCACTAAACATATCCTTAGCCGGCATCGAAGACGACTTAAAAATCAGGCCCCAGGAAATGCGTTGCGAGCCCTTTTCGCCCATCCAAAAGTGCCCCCAAAGGAAGGCTTTGGGTACAAGAGAACTCCCCAGGGGAGCCTTTACGCAGCCCCACATGCAACTGGACCCTCCGGGTTCGCTGTTCCTGAGCAAACCTAAACAAAGCCCTACCCGTCATCGGAGACGACTGAAAAATCAGGCCCCAGGAAATGCGTTTCGAGCCCCTTTGGACCATCCAAAAGTGCCCCCAAAGGAAGGCTTTGGGTACAAGTGAACTCCCCAGGGGAGCCTTTACGCAGCCCCACATGCAACTGGACCCTCCTGGTTCGCTGTTTCCGAGCATCCCTAAACATAGCCCTAGCCGGCATCGAAGACAAATGAAAAATCTGGCCCCAGGAAATGCGTTGCGAGCCCTTTTCGCCCATCCAAAAGTGCCCCCAAAGGAAGACTTTGGGTACAAGAGAACTCCCCAGGGGAGCCTTTACGCAGCCCCACATGCAACTGGACCCTCCGGGTTCGCTGTTTCCGAGCATCCCTGAACATAGCCCTAGCCCGCATCGATGACGACTTAAAAATCAGGTCCCAGGAAATGCGTTCTGAGCCCTTTTCGCCCATCCAAAAGTGCCCCCAAAGGAAGGCTTTGGGTACAAGTGAACTCCCCAGGGGAGCCTTTACGCAGCCCCACATGCAACTGGACCCTCCGGGTTCGCTGTTTCCGAGCATCCCTAAACATAGCCCTAGCCGGCATCGAAGACGACTGAAAAATCAGGCCCCAGGAAACGCGTTGCAAGCCCCTTTGGACCATCCAAAAGTGTCACCAAAGGAAGGCTTTGGGTACAATTGAACTCCCCAGTGGAGCCTTTACGCAGCCCCACATGCAACTGGACCCTCCGGGTTAGCTGTTTCCGAGCATCCCTGAACATAGCCCTAGCCGGCATCGATGATGAATGAAAAATCAGGCCCCAGGAAATGCGTTTCTAGCCCTTTTCGCCCATCAAAAAGTGCCCCCAAAGGAAGGCTTTGGTTACAAGAGAACTCCCCAGGGGAGCCTTTACGCAGCCCCACATGCAACTGGACCCTCCGGGTTCGCTGTTTCCGAGCATCCCTACACATAGCGCTAGCCGGCATCGTTGACGACTGAAAAATCAGGCCCCAGGAAATGCGTTGCGAGCCCTTTTCGCCCATCCAAAAGTGCCCCCAAAGGAAGGTTTTATGTACAAGTGAACTCCCCATGGGAGCCTTTACGCAGCCCCACATGCAACTGGACCCTCCGGGTTCGCTGTTTCCGAGCATCCCTAAACATAGCCCTAGCCGGCATCGAAGACGACTGAAAAATCAGGCCCCAGGAAATGCGTTGCGAGCCCTTTTCGCCCATCCAAAAGTGCCCCCAAAGGAAGGCTTTGGGTACAAGTGAACTCCCCAGGGGAGCCTTTACACAGCCCCACATGCAACTGGACCCTCCGGGTTCGCTGTTCATGAGCAAACATAAACGTAGCCGTAGCCGTCTTTGGAGACAAGTGAAAAATCAGGCCTCAGGAAATGCGTTACGAGCCCTTTTCGCCCATCCAAAAGTGCCCCCAAAGGAAGGCTTTGGGTACAAGTGAACTCCCCAGGGGAGCCTTTACGCAGCCCCACATGCAACTGGACCATACGGGTTCGCTGTTTCCGAGCATCCCTAAACATAGTCCTAGCCGGCATCGATGAAGACTGAAAAATCAGGCCTCAGGAAATGCGTTACGAGCCCTTTTCGCCCATCCAAAAGTGCCCCCAAAGGAAGGCTTTGGGTACAAGTGAACTCCCCAGGGGAGCCTTTACCTAGCCCCACATGCAACTGGACCCTCCGGGTTCGCTGTTTCCAAGCATCCCTAAACATAGCCCTAGCCGGCATCGAAGACGACTGAAAAATCAGGCCCCACGAAACGCGTTGCAAGCCCCTTTGGACCATCCAAAAGCGTAACCAAAGGAAGGCTTTGGGTACAAGTGAACTCCCCAGGGGAGCCTTTACGCAGCCCCACATGCAACTGGACCCTCCGGGTTCGCTGTTTCCGAGCATCACTAAACATATCCTTAGCCGGCATCGAAGACGACTTAAAAATCAGCCCCCAGGAAATGCGTTGCGAGCCCTTTTCGCCCATCCAAAAGTGCCCCCAAAGGAAGGCTTTGGGTACAAGTGAACTCCCCAGGGGAGCCTTTACGCAGCCCCACATGCAACTGGACCCTCCGGGTTCGCTGTTTCTGAGCATCCCTAAACAAAGCCCTAGCCGACATCGAAGACGACTGAAAAATCAGGCCCCAGGAAACGCGTTGCAAGCCCCGTTGGACCATCCAAAAGCGTAACCAAAGGAAGGCTTTGGGTACAAGTGAACTCCCCAGGGGAGCCTTTACGCAGCCCCACATGCAACTGGACCCTCCGGGTTCTCTGTTTCCGAGCATCACTAAACATATCCTTAGCCGGCATCGAAGACGACTTAAAAATCAGGCCCCAGGAAATGCGTTGCGAGCCCTTTTCGCCCATCCAAAAGTGCCCCCAAAGGAAGGCTTTGGGTACAAGAGAACTCCCCAGGGGAGCCTTTACGCAGCCCCACATGGAACTGGACCCTCCGGGTTCGCTGTTTCTGAGCATCCCTAAACAAAGCCCTAGCCGGCATCGAAGACGACTGAAAAATCAGGCCCCAGGAAACGCGTTGCAAGCCCCTTTGGACCATCCAAAAGTGCCCCCAAAGGAAGGCTTTGTGTACAAATGAACTCCCCAGGGGAGCCTTTACGCAGCCCCACATGCAACTGGACCCTCCGGGTTCGCTGTTTCCGAGCATCCCTATACATATCCCTTGCCGGCATCGAAGACAAATGAAAAATCAGGCACCAGGAAATGCGTTGCGAGCCCTTTTCGCCCATCCAAAAGTGCCCCCAAAGGAAGACTTTGGGTACAAGAGAACTCCCCAGGGGAGCCTTTACGCAGCCCCACATGCAACTGGACCCTCCGGGTTCGCTGTTTCCGAGCATCCCTGAACATAGCCCTAGCCCGCATCGATGACGACTGAAAAATCAGGCCCCAGGAAATGCGTTCTGAACCCTTGTCGCCCATCCAAAAGTGCCCCCAAAGGAAGGCTTTGGGTACAAGAGAACTCCCCAAGGGAGTCTTTACGCAGCCCCACATGCAACTGGACCCTCAGGGTTCGCTGTTTCCGAGCATCCCTAAACATATCACTACAGGCATCAAAGACGAGTGAAAAATCAGGCCCCAGGAAAAGCGTTGCGAGCCCTTTTCGCCCATCCAAAAGTGCCCCCAAAGGAAGGCTTTGGATACAAGAGAACTCCCCAGGGGAGCCTTTACGCAGCCCCACATGCAACTGGACCCTCCGGGTTCGCTGTTTCCGAGCATCCCTAAACATAGCCCTAGCCGGCATCGAAGACGACTGAAAAATAAGGCCCCAGGAAATGTGTTACGAGCCCTTTTCGCCCATCCAAAAGTGTCACCAAAGGAAGGCTTTGGGTACAAGTGAACTCCCCAGGGGAGCCTTTACGCAGCCCCACATGCAACTGGGCCCTCCGGGTTCGATTTTTCCGAGCAACCCTAATTATATCCCTAGCAGGCATGGGAGAAGACTGAAAACCCGGGTCCCAGAAAACGCGTTGCAAGCCCCTATGGACCATCCAAAAGTGTCACCAAAGGAAGGCTTTGGGTACAAGTGAACTCCCCAGGGGAGTCTTTACGCGGCCCCACATGCAACTGGACCCTCCGGGTTCGCTGTTTCTGAGCATCCCTAAACATAGCCCTAGCCAGCATCGAAGTCGAATGAAAAATCAGGCCCCAGGAAACGCGTTGCAAGCCCCGTTGGACCATCCAAAAGTGTCACCAAAGGAAGGCTTTTGGTACAAGTGAACTCCCCAGTGGAGCCTTTACGCAGACCCACATGCAATTGGACCCTACGGGTTCGCTGTTTCCGAGCATCCCTAAACATAGCCCTAGCCGGCATCGAAGACGAATGAAAAATCAGGCCCCAGGAAATGCGTTGCGAGCCCTTTTCGCCCATCCAAAAGTGCCCCCAAAGGAAGGCTTTGGGTACAAGAGAACTCCCCAGGGGAGCCTTTACGCAGCCCGACATGCAACTGGACCCTCCGGGTTCGCTGTTTCCGAGCATCCCTAAACATAGCCCTAGCCGGCCTCGAAGACGACTGAAAAATCAGGCCCCAGGAAATGCGTTGCGAGCCCTTTTCGCCCATCCAAAAGTGCCCCCAAAGGAAGGCTTTGTGTACAAGTGAACTCCCCAGGGGAGCCTTTACGCAGCCCCACATGCAACTGGACCCTCCGGGTTCGCTGTTTCCGAGCATCCCTACACATAGCGCTAGCCCGCATCGTTGACGACTGAAAAATCAGGCCCCAGGAAATGCGTTGCGAGCCCTTTTCGCCCATCCAAAAGTGCCCCCAAAGGAAGGCTTTGGGTACAAGTGAACTCCCCAGGGGAGCCTTTACGCAGCCCCACATGCAACTGGACCCTCCGGGTTCGCTGTTTCTGAGCATCCCTAAACAAAGCCCTAGCCGACATCGAAGACGACTGAAAAATCAGGCCCCACGAAACGCGTTGCAAGCCCCGTTGGACCATCCAAAAGCGTAACCAAAGGAAGGCTTTGGGTACAAGTGAACTCCCCAGGGGAGCCTTTACGCAGCCCCACATGCAACTGGACCCTCCGGGTTCGCTGTTTCCGAGCATCACTAAACATATCCTTAGCCGGCATCGAAGACGACTTAAAAATCAGGCCCCAGGAAATGCGTTGCGAGCCCTTTTCGCCCATCCAAAAGTGCCCCCAAAGGAAGGCTTTGGGTACAAGAGAACTCCCCAGGGGAGCCTTTACGCAGCCCCACATGGAACTGGACCCTCCGGGTTCGCTGTTTCTGAGCATCCCTAAACAAAGCCCTAGCCGGCATCGAAGACGACTGAAAAATCAGGCCCCAGGAAACGCGTTGCAAGCCCCTTTGGACCATCCAAAAGTGCCCCCAAAGGAAGGCTTTGTGTACAAGTGAACTCCCCAGGGGAGCCTTTACGCAGCCCCACATGCAACTGGACCCTCCGGGTTCGCTGTTTCCGAGCATCCCTATACATATCCCTTGCCGGCATCGAAGACAAATGAAAAATCAGGCACCAGGAAATGCGTTGCGAGCCCTTTTCGCCAATCCAAAAGTGCCCCCAAAGGAAGACTTTGGGTACAAGAGAACTCCCCAGGGGAGCCTTTACGCAGCCCCACATGCAACTGGACCCTCCGGGTTCGCTGTTTCCGAGCATCCCTGAACATAGCCCTAGCCCGCATCGATGACGACTGAAAAATCAGGCCCCAGGAAATGCGTTCTGAACCCTTTTCGCCCATCCAAAAGTGCCCCCAAAGGAAGGCTTTGGGTACAAGAGAACTCCCCAAGGGAGTCTTTACGCAGCCCCACATGCAACTGGACCCTCCGGGTTCGCTGTTTCCGAGCATCCCTAAACATATCACTACAGGCATCGAAGACGAGTGAAAAATCAGGCCCCAGGAAAAGCGCTGCGAGCCCTTTTCGCCCATCCAAAAGTGCCCCCAAAGGAAGGCTTTGGATACAAGAAAACTCCCCAGGGGAGCCTTTACGCAGCCCCACATGCAACTGGACCCTCCGGGTTCGCTGTTTCCGAGCATCCCTAAACATAGCCCTAGCCGGCATCGAAGACGACTGAAAAATAAGGCCCCAGGAAATGTGTTACGAGCCCTTTTCGCCCATCCAAAAGTGTCAGCAAAGGAAGGCTTTGGGTACAAGTGAACTCCCCAGGGGAGCCTTTACGCAGCCCCACATGCAACTGGACCCTCCGGGTTCGATTTTTCCGAGCAACCCTAATTATATCCCTAGCAGGCATGGGAGAAGACTGAAAACCCGGGTCCCAGAAAACGCGTTGCAAGCCCCTATGGACCATCCAAAAGTGTCACCAAAGGAAGGCTTTGGGTACAAGTGAACTCCCCAGGGGAGTCTTTACGCGGCCCCACATGCAACTGGACCCTCCGGGTTCGCTGTTTCTGAGCATCCCTAAACATAGCCCTAGCCAGCATCGAAGTCGAATGAAAAATCAGGCCCCAGGAAACGCGTTGCAAGCCCCGTTGGACCATCCAAAAGTGTCACCAAAGGAAGGCTTTTGGTACAAGTGAACTCCCCAGTGGAGCCTTTACGCAGACCCACATGCAACTGGACCCTACGGGTTCGCTGTTTCCGAGCATCCCTAAACATAGCCCTAGCCGGCATCGAAGACGACTGAAAAATCTGGCCCCAGGAAATGAGTTGCGAGCCCTTTTCGCCCATCCAAAAGTGCCCCCAAAGGAAGGCTTTGGGTACAAGAGAACTCCCCAGGGGAGCCTTTACGCAGCCCCACATGCAACTGGACCCTCCGGGTTCGCTGTTTCCGAGCATCCCTAAACATAGCCCTAGCCGGCATCGAAGACGACTGAAAAATCAGGCCCCAGGAAATGCGTTGCGAGCCCTTTTCGCCCATCCAACAGTGCCCCCAAAGGAAGGCTTTGTGTACAAGTGAACTCCCCAGGGGAGCCTTTACGCAGCCCCACATGCAACTGGACCCTCCGGGTTCGCTGTTTCCGAGCATCCCTACACATAGCGCTAGCCCGCATCGTTGACGACTGAAAAATCAGGCCCCAGGAAATGCGTTGCGAGCCCTTTTCGCCCATCCAAAAGTGCCCCCAAAGGAAGGCTTTGGGTACAAGTGAACTCCCCAGGGGAGCCTTTACGCGGCCCCACATGCAACTGAACCCTCCGGGTTCGCTGTTTCCGAGCATCACTAAACATATCCTTAGCCGGCATCGAAGACGACTTAAAAATCAGGCCCCAGGAAATGCGTTGCGAGCCCTTTTCGCCCATCCAAAAGTGCCCCCAAAGGAAGGCTTTGGGTACAAGTGAACTCCCCAGGGGAGCCTTTACGCAGCCCCACATGCAACTGGACCCTCCGGGTTCGCTGTTTCTGAGCATCCCTAAACAAAGCCCTAGCCGGCATCGAAGACGACTGAAAAATCAGGCCCCAGGAAACACGTTGCAAGCCCCTTTGGACCATCCAAAAGCGTAACCAAAGGAAGGCTTTGGGTACAAGTGAACTCCCCAGGGGAGCCTTTACGCAGCCCCACATGCAACTGGACCCTCCGGGTTCGCTGTTTCCGAGCATCCCTATACATATCCCTTGCCGGCATCGAAGACAAATGAAAAATCAGGCACCAGGAAATGCGTTGCGAGCCCTTTTCGCCAATCCAAAAGTGCCCCCAAAGGAAGACTTTGGGTACAAGAGAACTCCCCAGGGGAGCCTTTACGCAGCCCCACATGCAACTGGACCCTCCGGGTTCGCTGTTTCCGAGCATCCCTGAACATAGCCCTAGCCCGCATCGATGACGACTGAAAAATCAGGCCCCAGGAAATGCGTTCTGAACCCTTTTCGCCCATCCAAAAGTGCCCCCAAAGGAAGGCTTTGGGTACAAGTGAACTCCCCAGGGGAGCCTTTACGCAGCCCCACATGCAACTTAACCCTCCGGGTTCGCTATTCCTGAGCAAACCTAAACGTAGCCCTAGCCGTCATCGGAGACGACTGAAAAATCAGGCCCCTGGAAATGCGTTGTGAGCCCTTTTCGCCCATCCAAAAGTGCCCCCAAAGGAAGGCTTTGGGTACAAGTGAACTCCCCAGGGGAGCCTTTACACAGCCCCACATGCAACTGGAACATACGGGTTCGCTGTTTCCGAGCATCCCTAAACATAGCCCTAGCCAGCATCGAAGACGACTGAAAAATCAGGCCCCAGGAAATGCATTACGAGCCCTTTTCGCCCATCCAAAAGTGCCCCCAAAGGAAGGCTTTGGATACAAGAAAACTCCCCAGGGGAGCCTTTACGCAGCCCCACATGCAACTGGACCCTCCGGGTTCGCTGTTTCCGAGCATCCCTAAACATAGCCCTAGCCGGCATCGAAGACGACTGAAAAATAAGGCCCCAGGAAATGTGTTACGAGCCCTTTTCGCCCATCCAAAAGTGTCACCAAAGGAAGGCTTTGGGTACAAGTGAACTCCCCAGGGGAGCCTTTACGCAGCCCCACATGCAACTGGACCCTCCGGGTTCGATTTTTCCGAGCAACCCTAATTATATCCCTAGCAGGCATGGGAGAAGACTGAAAACCCGGGTCCCAGAAAACGCGTTGCAAGCCCCTATGGACCATCCAAAAGTGTCACCAAAGGAAGGCTTTGGGTACAAGTGAACTCCCCAGGGGAGTCTTTACGCGGCCCCACATGCAACTGGACCCTCCGGGTTCGCTGTTTCTGAGCATCCCTAAACATATCCCTAGCCAGCATCGAAGTCGAATGAAAAATCAGGCCCCAGGAAACGCGTTGCAAGCCCCGTTGGACCATCCAAAAGTGTCACCAAAGGAAGGCTTTGGGTACAAGTGAACTCCCCAGTGGAGCCTTTACGCAGACCCACATGCAACTGGACCCTACGGGTTCGCTGTTTCCGAGCATCCCTAAACATAGCACTAGCAGGCATCGAAGACGACTGAAAAATCAGGCCCCAGGAAATGCGTTCCGAGCCCTTTACGCCCATCCAAAAGTGTCACCAAACGAAGGCTTTGGGTACAAGTGAACTCCCCATGGGAGCCTTTACGCAGCCCCACATGCAACTGGACCCTCCGGGTTCGCTATTCCTGAGCAAACCTAAACGTAGCCCTAGCCGTCATCGGAGATGACTGAAAAATCAGGCCCCAGGAAATGCGTTGCAAGCCCTTTTCGCCCATCCAAAAGTGCCCCCAAAGGAAGGCTTTGGGTACAAGTGAACTCCCCAGTGGAGCCTTTACGCAGCCCCACATGCAACTGGACCCTCCGGGTTCGCTGTTTCCAAGCATCCCTAAACATAGCCCTAGCCGGCATCGAAGACGACTGAAAAATCAGGCCCCTGGAAATGCGTTGTGAGCCCTTTTTGCCCATCCAAAAGTGCCCACAAAGGAAGGCTTTGGGTACAAGTGAACTCCCCAGGGGAGCCTTTACGCAGCCCCACATGCAACTGGACCCTCCGGGTTCGCTGTTTCCGAGCATCCCTAAACATAGCCCTAGCCGGCATCGAAGACGACTGAAAAATCAGGCCCCAGGAAATGCGTTGCGAGCCCTTTTCGCCCATCCAAAAGTGCCCCCAAAGGAAGGCTTTGTGTACAAGTGAACTCCCCAGGGGAGCCTTTACGCAGCCCCACATGCAACTGGACCCTCCGGGTTCGCTGTTTCCGAGCATCCCTACACATAGCGCTAGCCCGCATCGTTGACGACTGAAAAATCAGGCCCCAGGAAATGCGTTGCGAGCCCTTTTCGCCCATCCAAAAGTGCCCCCAAAGGAAGGCTTTGGGTACAAGTGAACTCCCCAGGGGAGCCTTTACGCAGCCTCACATGCAACTGGACCCTCCGGGTTCGCTGTTTCCGAGCATCACTAAACATATCCTTAGCCGGCATCGAAGACGACTGAAAAATCAGGCCCCAGGAAACGCGTTGCAAGCCCCTTTGGACCATCCAAAAGGTGTCACCAAAGGAAGACTTTGGGTACAAGTGAACTCCCCAGGGGAGCCTTTACGCAGCCCCACATGCAACTGGACCCTCCGGGTTCGCTGTTTCCGAGCATCCCTATACATATCCCTTGCCGGCATCGAAGACAAATGAAAAATCAGGCACCAGGAAATGCGTTGCGAGCCCTTTTAGCCAATCCAAAAGTGCCCCCAAAGGAAGACTTTGGGTACAAGAGAACTCCCCAGGGGAGCCTTTACGCAGCCCCACATGCAACTGGACCCTCCGGGTTCGCTGTTTCCGAGCATCCCTAAACATAGCCCTAGCCCGCATCGATGACGACTGAAAAATCAGGCCCCAGGAAATGCGTTCTGAGCCCTTTTCATCCATCCAAAAGTTCCGCCAAAGGAAGGCTTTGGGTACAAGAGAACTCCCCAAGGGAGTCTTTACGCAACCCCACATGCAACTGGACCCTCCGGGTTCGCTGTTTCCGAGCATCCCTAAACATATCACTATAGGCATCGAAGACGAGTGAAAAATCAGGCCCCAGGAAAAGCGTTGAAAGCCCTTTTCGCCCATCCAAAAGTGCCCCCAAAGGAAGGCTTTGGGTACAAGTGAACTCCCCAGGGGAGCCTTTACGCAGCCCCACATGCAACTGGACCCTTCGGGTTCGCTGTTCCTGAGAAAACCTAAACGAATCCCTAGCCGTCATTGGAGACGACTCAAAAATCAGGCCCCAGGAAATGTGTTGCGAGCCCTTTTCGCCCATCCAAAAGTGCCCCCAAAGGAAGGCTTTGGGTACAAGAGAACTCCCCAGGGGAGCCTTTACGCAGCCCCACATGCAACTGGACCCTCCGGGTTCGCTGTTTCCGAGCATCCCTAAACATATCCCTAACCGGCATCGAAGACGCATGAAAAATTAGGCCCCAGGAAACGCGTTATGAGCCTTTTTCGCCCATCCAAAAGTGCCCCCAAAGGAAGGCTTTGGGTACAAGTGAACTCCCCAGGGGAGTCTTTACGCGGCCCCACATGCAACTGGACCCTCCGGGTTCGCTGTTTCTGAGCATCCCTAAACATATCCCAAGCCAGCATAGAAGTCGAATGAAAAATCAGGCCCCAGGAAACGCGTTCCGAGCCCTTTTGGACCATCCAAAAGTGTCACCAAAGGAAGGCTTTGGGTACAAGTGAACTCCCCAGGGGAGCCTTTACGCAGCCCCACATGCAACTGGACCCTCCGGGTTCGCTGTTTCCGAGCATCCCTAAACATAGCCCTAGCCGGCATCGAAGACGACTGAAAAATCAGGCCCCAGGAAATGCGTTGCGAGCCCTTTTCGCCCATCCAAAAGTGCCCCCAAAGGAAGGCTTTGTGTACAAGTGAACTCCCCAGGGGAGCCTTTACGCAGCCCCACATGCAACTGGACCCTCCGGGTTCGCTGTTTCCGAGCATCCCTACACATAGCGCTAGCCCGCATCGTTGACGACTGAAAAATCAGGCCCCAGGAAATGCGTTGCGAGCCCTTTTCGCCCATCCAAAAGTGCCCCCAAAGGAAGGCTTTGGGTACAAGTGAACTCCCCAGGGGAGCCTTTACGCAGCCCCACATGCAACTGGACCCTCCGGGTTCGCTGTTTCCGAGCATCACTAAACATATCCTTAGCCGGCATCGAAGACGACTTAAAAATCAGGCCCCAGGAAATGCGTTGCGAGCCCTTTTCGCCCATCCAAAAGTGCCCCCAAAGGAAGGCTTTGGGTACAAGTGAACTCCCCAGGGGAGCCTTTACGCAGCCCCACATGCAACTGGACCCTCCGGGTTCGCTGTTTCCGAGCATCCCTATACATATCCCTTGCCGGCATCGAAGACAAATGAAAAATCAGGCCCCAGGAAATGCGTTGCGAGCCCTTTTAGCCAATCCAAAAGTGCCCCCAAAGGAAGACTTTGGGTACAAGAGAACTCCCCAGGGGAGCCTTTACGCAGCCCCACATGCAACTGGACCCTCCGGGTTCGCTGTTTCCGAGCATCCCTAAACATAGCCCTAGCCCGCATCGATGACGACTGAAAAATCAGGCCCCAGGAAATGCGTTCTGAGCCCTTTTCATCCATCCAAAAGTTCCGCCAAAGGAAGGCTTTGGGTACAAGAGAACTCCCCAAGGGAGTCTTTACGCAGCCCCACATGCAACTGGACCCTCAGGGTTCGCTGTTTCCGAGCATCCCTAAACATATCACTATAGGCATCGAAGACGAGTGAAAAATCAGGCCCCAGGAAAAGCGTTGAAAGCCCTTTTCGCCCATCCAAAAGTGCCCCCAAAGGAAGGCTTTGGGTACAAGTGAACTCCCCAGGGGAGCCTTTACGCAGCCCCACATGCAACTGGACCCTTCGGGTTCGCTGTTCCTGAGAAAACCTAAACGAATCCCTAGCCGTCATTGGAGACGACTCAAAAATCAGGCCCCAGGAAATGTGTTGCGAGCCCTTTTCGCCCATCCAAAAGTGCCCCCAAAGGAAGGCTTTGGGTACAAGAGAACTCCCCAGGGGAGCCTTTACGCAGCCCCACATGCAACTGGACCCTCCGGGTTCGCTGTTTCTGAGCATCCCTAAACATAGCCCTAGCCGGCATCGATGACGACTGAAAAATCAGGCCCCAGGAAATGCGTTGCGAGCTCTTTTCGCCCATCCAAAAGTGCCCCCAAAGGAAGGCTTTGGGTACAAGTGAACTCCCCAGTGGAGCCTTTACGCAGCCCCACATGCAACTGGACCCTCCGGGTTCGCTATTTCCGAGCATCCCTAAACATAGCCCTAGCCGGCATCGATGAAGACTGAAAAATCAGGCCCCAGGAAATGCGTTACGAGCCCTTTTCGCCCATCCAAAAGTGCCCCCAAAGGAAGGCTTTGGGTACAAGTGAACTCCCCAGGGGAGCCTTTACGCAGCCCCACATGCAACTGGACCCTCCGGGTTCGCTGTTTCCGAGCATCCCTAAACATATCCCTAACCGGCATCGAAGACGCATGAAAAATTAGGCCCCAGGAAACGCGTTATGAGCCTTTTTCGCCCATCCAAAAGTGCCCCCAAAGGAAGGCTTTGGGTACAAGTGAACTCCCCAGGGGAGTCTTTACGCGGCCCCACATGCAACTGGACCCTCCGGGTTCGCTGTTTCTGAGCATCCCTAAACATATTCCAAGCCAGCATAGAAGTCGAATGAAAAATCAGGCCCCAGGAAACGCGTTCCGAGCCCCTTTGGACCATCCAAAAGTGTCACCAAAGGAAGGCTTTGGGTACAAGTGAACTCCCCAGGGGAGCCTTTACGCAGCCCCACATGCAACTGGACCCTCCGGGTTCGCTGTTTCCGAGCATCCCTAAACATAGCCCTAGCCCGCATCGATGACGACTGAAAAATCAGGCCCCAGGAAATGTGTTGCGAGCCCTTTTCGCCCATCCAAAAATGTCACCAAAGGAAGGCTTTGGGTACAAGTGAACTCCCCATGGGAGCCTTTACGCAGCCCCACATGCAACTGGACCCTCCGGGTTCGCTATTCCTGAGCAAAACTAAACGTAGCCCTTGCCGGCATCGATGACGACTGAAAAATCTGGCGCCAGGAAATGCGTTGCGAGCCCTTTTCGCCCATCCAAAAGTGCCCCCAAAGGAAGGCTTTGGGTACAAGTGAACTCCCCAGGGGAGCCTTTACGCAGCCCCACATGCAACTGGACCCTCCGGGTTCGCTGTTTCCGAGCAACCCTAAACATAGCCCTAGCAGTCATCGGAGACTAGTGAAAAATCAGGCCCCAGGAAATGCGTTCCGAGCCCCTTTGGACCATCCAAAAGTGTCACCAAAGGAAGGCTTTGGGTACAAGTGAACTCCCCAGGGGAGCCTTTACGCAGCCCCACATGCAACTGGACCCTCCGGGTTCGCTGTTTCCGAGCATCCCTACACATATGGCTAGCCGGCATCGTTGACGACTGAAAAATCAGGCCCCAGGAAACGCGTTGCGAGCCCTTTTCGCCCATCCAAAAGTGCCCCCAAAGGAAGGCTTTGGGTACAACTGAACTCCCCAGTGGAGCCTTTACGCAGCCCCACATGCAACTGGACCCTCCGGGTTCGCTGTTTCCGAGCATCCCTAAACATAGCCCTAGCCGGCATCGATGACGACTGAAAAATCAGGCCCCAAAAAATGCGTTCCGCGCCCTTTTCGCCCATCCAAAAGTGCCCCCAAAGGAAGGCTTTGGGTACAAGTGAACTCCCCAGGGGAGCCTTTACGCAGCCCCACATGCAACTGGACCCTCCGGGTTCGATTTTTCCAAGCAACGCTAAATATATCACTATCCGGCACGGGAGAAGACTGAAAACCCGGGCCCCAAAAACGCGTTGCAAGCCCCTATGGACCATCCAAAAGTGTCACCAAAGGAAGGCTTTGGGTACAAGTGAACTCCCCAGGGGAGCCTTTACGCAGACCCACATGCAACTGGACCCTACGGGTTCCCTGTTTCCGAGCATCCCTAAACATAGCCCTAGCCCGCATCGATGACGACTGAAAAATCAGGCCCCAGGAAATGCGTTCCGAGCCCTTTTCGCCCATCCAAAAGTGTCACCAAAGGAAGGCTTTGGGTACAAGTGAACTCCCCAGGGGAGCCTTTACGCAGCCCCACATGCAACTGGACCCTCCGGGTTCGCTATTCCTGAGCAAACCTAAACGTAGCCCTAGCCGGCATCGAAGACGACTGAAAAATCAGGCCCCAGGAAACGCGTTGCAAGCCCCTTTGGACCATCCAAAAGGTGTCACCAAAGGAAGACTTTGGGTACAAGTGAACTCCCCAGGGGAGCCTTTACGCAGCCCCACATGCAACTGGACCCTCCGGGTTCGCTGTTTCCGAGCATCCCTATACATATCCCTTGCCGGCATCGAAGACAAATGAAAAATCAGGCACCAGGAAATGCGTTGCGAGCCCTTTTAGCCAATCCAAAAGTGCCCCCAAAGGAAGACTTTGGGTACAAGAGAACTCCCCAGGGGAGCCTTTACGCAGCCCCACATGCAACTGGACCCTCCGGGTTCGCTGTTTCCGAGCATCCCTGAACATAGCCCTAGCCCGCATCGATGACGACTGAAAAATCAGGCCCCAGGAAATGCGTTCTGAGCCCTTTTCATCCATCCAAAAGTTCCGCCAAAGGAAGGCTTTGGGTACAAGAGAACTCCCCAAGGGAGTCTTTACGCAGCCCCACATGCAACTGGACCCTCCGGGTTCGCTGTTTCCGAGCATCCCTAAACATATCACTATAGGCATCGAAGACGAGTGAAAAATCAGGCCCCAGGAAAAGCGTTGAAAGCCCTTTTCGCCCATCCAAAAGTGCCCCCAAAGGAAGGCTTTGGGTACAAGTGAACTCCCCAGGGGAGCCTTTACGCAGCCCCACATGCAACTGGACCCTTCGGGTTCGCTGTTCCTGAGAAAACCTAAACGAATCCCTAGCCATCATCGGAGACGACTCAAAAATCAGGCCCCAGGAAATGTGTTGCGAGCCCTTTTCGCCCATCCAAAAGTGCCCCCAAAGGAAGGCTTTGGGTACAAGTGAACTCCCCAGGGGAGCCTTTACGCAGCCCCACATGCAACTGGACCCTCCGGGTTCGCTGTTTCTGAGCATCCCTAAACATAGCCCTAGCCGGCATCGATGACGACTGAAAAATCAGGCCCCAGGAAATGCGTTGCGACCTCTTTTCGCCCATCCAAAAGTGCCCCCAAAGGAAGGCTTTGGGTACAAGTGAACTCCCCAGTGGAGCCTTTACGCAGCCCCACATGCAACTGGACCCTCCGGGTTCGCTATTTCCGAGCATCCCTAAACATAGCCCTAGCCGGCATCGATGAAGACTGAAAAATCAGGCCCCAGGAAATGCGTTACGAGCCCTTTTCGCCCATCCAAAAGTGCCCCCAAAGTAAGGGTTTGGGTACAAGTGAACTCCCCAGGGGAGCCTTTACGCAGCCCCACATGCAACTGGACCCTCCGGGTTCGCTGTTTCCGAGCATCCCTAAACATATCCCTAACCGGCATCGAAGACGACTGAAAAATTAGGCCCCAGGAAACGCGTTATGAGCCTTTTTCGCCCATCCAAAAGTGCCCCCAAAGGAAGGCTTTGGGTACAAGTGAACTCCCCAGGGGAGCCTTTACCTAGCCCCACATGCAACTGGACCCTCCGGGTTCGCTGTTTCCAAGCAACCCTAAACATAGCCCTAGCAGTCATCGGAGACTAGTGAAAAATCAGGCCCCAGGAAATGCGTTCCGAGCCCCTTTGGACCATCCAAAAGTGTCACCAAAGGAAGGCTTTGGGTACAAGTGAACTCCCCAGGGGAGCCTTTACGCAGCCCCACATGCAACTGGACCCTCCGGGTTCGCTGTTTCCGAGCATCCCTACACATATCGCTAGCCGGCATCGTTGACGACTGAAAAATCAGGCCCCAGGAAACGCGTTGCGAGCCCTTTTCGCCCATCCAAAAGTGCCCCCAAAGGAATGCTTTGGGTACAACTGAACTCCCCAGTGGAGCCTTTACGCAGCCCCACATGCAACTGGACCCTCCGGGTTCGCTGTTTCCGAGCATCCCTAAACATAGCCCTAGCCCGCATCGATGACGACTGAAAAATCAGGCCCCAAAAAATGCGTTCCGCGCCCTTTTCGCCCATCCAAAAGTGCCCCCAAAGGAAGGCTTTGGGTACAAGTGAACTCCCCAGGGGAGCCTTTACGCAGCCCCACATGCAACTGGACCCTCCGGGTTCGCTGTTTCTGAGCATCCCTAAACATAGCCCTAGCCGGCATCGAAGACGACTGAAAAATCAGGCCCCAGGAAACGCGTTGCAAGCCCCTTTGGACCATCCAAAAGGTGTCACCAAAGGAAGACTTTGGGTACAAGTGAACTCCCCAGGGGAGCCTTTACGCAGCCCCACATGCAACTGGACCCTCCGGGTTCGCTGTTTCCGAGCATCCCTATACATATCCCTTGCCGGCATCGAAGACAAATGAAAAATCAGGCACCAGGAAATGCGTTGCGAGCCCTTTTAGCCAATCCAAAAGTGCCCCCAAAGGAAGGCTTTGGGTACAAGAGAACTCCCCAAGGGAGTCTTTACGCAGCCCCACATGCAACTGGACCCTCCGGGTTCGCTGTTTCCGAGCATCCCTAAACATATCACTATAGGCATCGAAGACGAGTGAAAAATCAGGCCCCAGGAAAAGCGTTGAAAGCCCTTTTCGCCCATCCAAAAGTGCCCCCAAAGGAAGGCTTTGGGTACAAGTGAACTCCCCAGGGGAGCCTTTACGCAGCCCCACATGCAACTGGACCCTTCGGGTTCGCTGTTCCTGAGAAAACCTAAACGAATCCCTAGCCATCATCGGAGACGACTCAAAAATCAGGCCCCAGGAAATGTGTTGCGAGCCCTTTTCGCCCATCCAAAAGTGCCCCCAAAGGAAGGCTTTGGGTACAAGTGAACTCCCCAGGGGAGCCTTTACGCAGCCCCACATGCAACTGGACCCTCCGGGTTCGCTGTTTCTGAGCATCCCTAAACATAGCCCTAGCCGGCATCGATGACGACTGAAAAATCAGGCCCCAGGAAATGCGTTGCGACCTCTTTTCGCCCATCCAAAAGTGCCCCCAAAGGAAGGCTTTGGGTACAAGTGAACTCCCCAGTGGAGCCTTTACGCAGCCCCACATGCAACTGGACCCTCCGGGTTCGCTATTTCCGAGCATCCCTAAACATAGCCCTAGCCGGCATCGATGAAGACTGAAAAATCAGGCCCCAGGAAATGCGTTACGAGCCCTTTTCGCCCATCCAAAAGTGCCCCCAAAGTAAGGGTTTGGGTACAAGTGAACTCCCCAGGGGAGCCTTTACGCAGCCCCACATGCAACTGGACCCTCCGGGTTCGCTGTTTCCGAGCATCCCTAAACATATCCCTAACCGGCATCGAAGACGACTGAAAAATTAGGCCCCAGGAAACGCGTTATGAGCCTTTTTCGCCCATCCAAAAGTGCCCCCAAAGGAAGGCTTTGGGTACAAGTGAACTCCCCAGGGGAGCCTTTACCTAGCCCCACATGCAACTGGACCCTCCGGGTTCGCTGTTTCCAAGCAACCCTAAACATAGCCCTAGCAGTCATCGGAGACTAGTGAAAAATCAGGCCCCAGGAAATGCGTTCCGAGCCCCTTTGGACCATCCAAAAGTGTCACCAAAGGAAGGCTTTGGGTACAAGTGAACTCCCCAGGGGAGCCTTTACGCAGCCCCACATGCAACTGGACCCTCCGGGTTCGCTGTTTCCGAGCATCCCTACACATATCGCTAGCCGGCATCGTTGACGACTGAAAAATCAGGCCCCAGGAAACGCGTTGCGAGCCCTTTTCGCCCATCCAAAAGTGCCCCCAAAGGAATGCTTTGGGTACAACTGAACTCCCCAGTGGAGCCTTTACGCAGCCCCACATGCAACTGGACCCTCCGGGTTCGCTGTTTCCGAGCATCCCTAAACATAGCCCTAGCCCGCATCGATGACGACTGAAAAATCAGGCCCCAAAAAATGCGTTCCGCGCCCTTTTCGCCCATCCAAAAGTGCCCCCAAAGGAAGGCTTTGGGTACAAGTGAACTCCCCAGGGGAGCCTTTACGCAGCCCCACATGCAACTGGACCCTCCGGGTTCGCTGTTTCTGAGCATCCCTAAACATAGCCCTAGCCGGCATCGAAGACGACTGAAAAATCAGGCCCCAGGAAACGCGTTGCAAGCCCCTTTGGACCATCCAAAAGGTGTCACCAAAGGAAGACTTTGGGTACAAGTGAACTCCCCAGGGGAGCCTTTACGCAGCCCCACATGCAACTGGACCCTCCGGGTTCGCTGTTTCCGAGCATCCCTATACATATCCCTTGCCGGCATCGAAGACAAATGAAAAATCAGGCACCAGGAAATGCGTTGCGAGCCCTTTTAGCCAATCCAAAAGTGCCCCCAAAGGAAGACTTTGGGTACAAGAGAACTCCCCAGGGGAGCCTTTACGCAGCCCCACATGCAACTGGACCCTCCGGGTTCGCTGTTTCCGAGCATCCCTGAACATAGCCCTAGCCCGCATCGATGACGACTGAAAAATCAGGCCCCAGGAAATGCGTTCTGAGCCCTTTTCATCCATCCAAAAGTTCCGCCAAAGGAAGGCTTTGGGTACAAGAGAACTCCCCAAGGGAGTCTTTACGCAGCCCCACATGCAACTGGACCCTCCGGGTTCGCTGTTTCCGAGCATCCCTAAACATATCACTATAGGCATCGAAGACGAGTGAAAAATCAGGCCCCAGGAAAAGCGTTGAAAGCCCTTTTCGCCCATCCAAAAGTGCCCCCAAAGGAAGGCTTTGGGTACAAGTGAACTCCCCAGGGGAGCCTTTACGCAGCCCCACATGCAACTGGACCCTTCGGGTTCGCTGTTCCTGAGAAAACCTAAACGAATCCCTAGCCGTCATCGGAGACGACTCAAAAATCAGGCCCCAGGAAATGTGTTGCGAGCCCTTTTCGCCCATCCAAAAGTGCCCCCAAAGGAAGGCTTTGGGTACAAGTGAACTCCCCAGGGGAGCCTTTACGCAGCCCCACATGCAACTGGACCCTCCGGGTTCGCTGTTTCTGAGCATCCCTAAACATAGCCCTAGCCGGCATCGATGACGACTGAAAAATCAGGCCCCAGGAAATGCGTTGCGACCTCTTTTCGCCCATCCAAAAGTGCCCCCAAAGGAAGGCTTTGGGTACAAGTGAACTCCCCAGTGGAGCCTTTACGCAGCCCCACATGCAACTGGACCCTCCGGGTTCGCTATTTCCGAGCATCCCTAAACATAGCCCTAGCCGGCATCGATGAAGACTGAAAAATCAGGCCCCAGGAAATGCGTTACGAGCCCTTTTCGCCCATCCAAAAGTGCCCCCAAAGGAAGGCTTTGGGTACAAGTGAACTCCCCAGGGGAGCCTTTACGCAGCCCCACATGCAACTGGACCCTCCGGGTTCGCTGTTTCCGAGCATCCCTAAACATATCCCTAACCGGCATCGAAGACGACTGAAAAATTAGGCCCCAGGAAACGCGTTATGAGCCTTTTTCGCCCATCCAAAAGTGCCCCCAAAGGAAGGCTTTGGGTACAAGTGAACTCCCCAGGGGAGTCTTTACGCGGCCCCACATGCAACTGGACCCTCCGGGTTCGCTGTTTCTGAGCATCCCTAAACATATCCCAAGCCAGCATAGAAGTCGAATGAAAAATCAGGCCCCAGGAAACGCGTTCCGAGCCCCTTTGGACCATCCAAAAGTGTCACCAAAGGAAGGCTTTGGGTACAAGTGAACTCCCCAGTGGAGCCTTTACGCAGCCCCACATGCAACTGGACCCTCCGGGTTCGCTGTTTCCGAGCATCCCTAAACATATCCCTAGCCGGCATCGATGACGACTGAAAAATCAGGCCCCAGGAAATGTGTTGCGAGCCCTTTTCGCCCATCCAAAAATGTCACCAAAGGAAGGCTTTGGGTACAAGTGAACTCCCCATGGGAGCCTTTACGCAGCCCCACATGCAACTGGACCCTCCGGGTTCGCTATTCCTGAGCAAAACTAAACGTAGCCCTTGCCGGCATCGATGACGACTGAAAAATCAGGCCCCAGGAAATGCGTTGCGAGCCCTTTTCGCCCATCCAAAAGTGCCCCCAATGGAAGGCTTTGGGTACAAGTGAACTCCCCAGGGGAGCCTTTACGCAGCCCCACATGCAACTGGACCCTCCGGGTTCGCTGTTTCCGAGCATCCCTAAACATCTCCCTAGCCGGCATCGAAGACGACTGAAAAATCAGGCCCCAGGAAATGCGTTGCGAGCCCTTTTCGCCCATCCAAAAGTGCCCCCAAAGGAAGGCTTTGGGTACAAGTGAACTCCCCAGGGGAGCCTTTACGCAGCCCCACATGCAACTGGACCCTCCGGGTTCGCTGTTTCCGAGCATCCCTAAACATAGCGCTAGCCGGCATCGATGACGACTGAAAAATCAGGCCCCTGGAAATGCGTTGCGAGCCCTTTTCGCCCATCCAAACGTGCCCCCAAAGGAAGGCTTTGGGTACAAGTGAACTCCCCAGGGGAGCCTTCTCGCAGCCCCACATGCAACTGGACCCTCCGGGTTCGCTGTTTCCAAGCATCCCTAAACATAGCCCTAGCCCGCATCGATGACGACTTAAAAATCAGGCTCCAGGAAATGCGTTGCGAGCCCTTTTCGCCCATCCAAAAGTGCCCCCAAAGGAAGGCTTTGGGTACAAGTGAACTCCCCAGGGGAGCCTTTACGCAGCCCCACATGCAGCTGGACCCTCCGGGTTCGCTGTTTCCGAGCAACGCTGAATATATCACTAGCCGGCACGGGAGAAGACTGAAAACCCGGGCCGCCAAAAACGCGTTGCAAGCCCCTTTGGACCATCCAAAAGTGCCCCCAAAGGAAGGCTTTGGGTACAAGTGAACTCCCCAGGGGAGCCTTTACGCAGCCCCACATGCAACTGGACCCTCCGGGTTCGCTGTTTCCGAGCATCCCTAAACATAGACCTAGCCGGCATCGAAGACGACTGAAAAATCAGGTCCCAGGAAATGCATTGCGAGCCCTTTTCGTCCATCCAAAAGTGCCCCCAAAGAAAGGCTTTGGGTACAAGTGAACTCCCCAGGGGAGCCTTTACGCAGCCCCACATGCAACTGGACCCTCCGGGTTCGCTGTTTCCGAGCATCCCTAAACATAGCCCTAGCCGGCATCGATGAAGACTGAAAAATCAGGCCCCAGGAAATGCGTTGCAAGCCCTTTTCGTCCATCCAAAAGTGCCCCCAAAGGAAGGCTTTGGGTACAAGAGAACTCCCCAGGGGAGCCGTTACGCAGCCCCACATGCAACTGGACCCTCCGGGTTCGCTGTTTCCGAGGATCCCTATATATAGCCCTAGCCGGCATCGAAGACGACTGAAAAATCAGGCCCCAGGTACTGCGTTGCGAGCCCTTTTCGCCCATCCAAAAGTGCCCCCAAAGGAAGGCTTTGGGTACAAGAGAACTCCCCAGGGGAGCCTTTACGCAGCCCCACATGCAACTGGACCCTCCGGGTTCGCTGTTTCCGAGCATCCCTAAACATAGCCCTAGCCGTCATCGAAGACGACTGAAAAATCAGGCCCCAGGAAATGCGTTGCGAGCCCTTTTCACCCATCCAAAAGTGCCCCCAAAGGAAGGCTTTGGGTACAAGTGAACGCCTTTACGCAGCCCCACATGCAACTAGACCCTCCGGGTTCGATTTTTCTGAGCAACGCTAAATATATCAGTAGCCGGCATGGGAGAAGACTGAAAACCCGGGCCCCCAAAAACGCGTTGCAAGCCCCTTTGGACCATCCAAAAGTGTCACCAAAGGAAGGCTTTGGGTACAAGTGAACTCCCCAGGGGAGCCTTTACGCAGCCCCACATGCAACTGGACCCTCCGGGTTTGCTGTTCCTGAGAAAACCTAAACGAATCCCTAGCCGTCATCGGAGACGAGTGAAAAATCAGGCCCCAGGAAATGCGTTGCGAGCCCTTTTCGCCCATCCAAAAGTGCCCCCAAAGGAAGGCTTTGGGTACAAGTGAACTCCCAAGGGGAGCCTTTACGCAGCCCCACATGCAACTGGACCCTCCGGGTTCGCTGTTTCCGAGCATCCCTAAACATAGCCCTAGCCGGCATCGATGACGACTGAAAAATCAGGCCCCAGGAAATGCGTTACGAGCCCTTTTCGCCCATAAAAAAGTGCCCCCAGAGGAAGGCTTTGGATACAAGTGAACTCCCCAGGGGAGCCTTTACGCAGCCCCACATGCAACTGGACCCTCCGGGTTCGATTTTTCTGAGCAACGCTAAATATATCAGTAGCCGGCACGGGAGAAGACTGAAAACCCGGGCCCCCAAAAACGCGTTGCAAGCCCCTTTGGACCATCCAAAAGTGCCCCCAAAGGAAGGCTTTGTGTACAAGTGAACTCCCCAGGGGAGCCTTTACGCAGCCCCACATGCAACTGGACCCTCCGGGTTCGCTGTTTCCGAGCATCCCTATACATAACCCTTGCCGGCATCGATGACGACTGAAAAATCAGGCCCCAGGAAATGTGTTGCGAGCCCTTTTCGCCCATCCAAAAATGTCACCAATGGAAGGCTTTGGGTACAAGTGAACTCCCCAGTGGAGCCTTTACGCAGCCCCACATGCAACTGGACCCTCCGGGTTCGCTATTCCTGAGCAAACCTAAACGTAGCCCTAGCCGTCATCGGAGACGACTGAAAAATCAGGCCCCAGGAAATGCGTTGCAAACCCTTTTCGCCCATCCAAAGTGCCCCCAAAGGAAGGCTTTGGGTACAAGTGAACTCCCCAGGGGAGCCTTTACGCAGCCCCACATGCAACTGGACCCTCTGGGTTCGCTATTTCCGAGCATCCCTAAACATAGCCCTAGCCGGCATCGAAGACAAATGAAAAATCTGGCCCCAAGAAATGCGTTGCGAGCCCTTTTCGCCCATCCAAAAGTGCCCCCAAAGGAAGGCTTTGGGTACAAGTGAACTCCCCAGGGGAGCCTTTACGCAGCCCCACATGCAACTGGACCCTCCGGGTTCGCTGTTTCCGAGCAACCCTAAACATAGCCCTAGCAGTCATCTTAGACTAGTGAAAAATCAGGCCCCAGGAAATGCGTTCCGAGCCCCTTTGGACCATCCAAAAGTGTCACCAAAGGAAGGCTTTGGGTACAAGTGAACTCCCCAGGGGAGCCTTTACGCAGCCCCATATGCAACTGGACCCTCCGGGTTCGCTGTTTCCGAGCATCCCTAAACATAGCGCTAGCCGGCATCGTTGACGACTGAAAAATCAGGCCCCAGGAAATGCGTTGCGAGCCCTTTTCGCCCATCCAAAAGTGCCCCCAAAGGAAGGCTTTGGGTACAAGTGAACTCCCCAGGGGAGCCTTTACGCAGCCCCACATGCAACTGGACCCTCCGGGTTCGCTGTTTCCGAGCATCCCTAAACATAGCCCTAGCCGGCATCGATGACGACTGAAAAATCAGGCCCCTGGAAATGCGTTGCGAGCCCTTTTCGCCCATCCAAAAGTGCCCCCAAAGGAAGGCTTTGGGTACAAGTGAACTCCCCAGGGGAGCCTTTACGCAGCCCCACATGCAACTGGACCCTCCGGGTTCGATTTTTCCAAGCAACGCTAAATATATCACTATCCGGCACGGGAGAAGACTGAAAACCCGGGCCCCAAAAACGCGTTGCAAGCCCCTATGGACCATCCAAAAGTGTCACCAAAGGAAGGCTTTGGGTACATCTGAACTCCCCAGGGGAGCCTTTACGCAGCCCCACATGCAACTGGACCCTCCGGGTTCGCTCTTCATGAGCAAACCTAAACGTAGACCTAGTCGTCTTTGGAGACAAGTGAAAAATCAGGCCCCAGGAAATGCGTTGCGAGCCCCTTTCGCCCATCCAAAAGTGCCCCCAATGGAAGGCTTTGGGTACAAGTGAACTCCCCAGGGTAGCCTTTACGCAGCCCCACATGCAACTGGACCCTCCGGGTTCGCTGTTTCCGAGCATCCCTAAACATCGCCCTAGCCGGCATCGAAGACGACTGAAAAATCAGGCCCCAGGAAATGCGTTGCGAGCCCTTTTCGCCCATCCAAAAGTGCCCCCAAAGGAAGGCTTTGTGTACAAGTGAACTCCCCAGGGGAGCCTTTACGCAGACCCACATGCAGCTGGACCCTCCGGGTTCGCTGTTTCCGAGCAACGCTGAATATATCACTAGCCGGCACGGGAGAAGACTGAAAACCCGGGCCGCCAAAAACGCGTTGCAAGCCCCTTTGGACCATCCAAAAGTGTCACCAAAGGAAGGCTTTGGGTACAAGTGAACTCCCCAGGGGAGCCTTTACGCAGCCCCACATGCAACTGGACCCTCCGGGTTCGCTGTTTCCGAGCATCCCTAAACATAGAACTAGCCGGCATCGAAGACGACTGAAAAATCAGGTCCCAGGAAATGCGTTGCGAGCCCTTTTCGTCCATCCAAAAGTGCCCCCAAAGAAAGGCTTTGGGTACAAGTGAACTCCCCAGGGGAGCCTTTACGCAGCCCCACATGCAACTGGACCCTCCGGGTTCGCTGTTTCCGAGCATCCCTAAACATCGCCCTAGCCGTCATCGAAGACGACTGAAAAATCAGGCCCCAGGAAATGCGTTGCGAGCCCTTTTCACCCATCCAAAAGTGCCCCCAAAGGAAGGCTTTGGGTACAAGTGAACGCCTTTACGCAGCCCCACATGCAACTGGACCCTCCGGGTTCGATTTTTCTGAGCAACGCTAAATATATCAGTAGCCGGCACGGGAGAAGACTGAAAACCCGGGCCCCCAAAAACGCGTTGCAAGCCCCTTTGGACCATCCAAAAGTGCCCCCAAAGGAAGGCTTTGTGTACAAGTGAACTCCCCAGGGGAGCCTTTACGCAGCCCCACATGCAACTGGACCCTCCGGGTTCGCTGTTTCCGAGCATCCCTATACATAACCCTTGCCGGCATCGAAGACGACTGAAAAATCAGGCCCCAGGAAATGCGTTGCGAGCCCTTTTCGCCCATCCAAAAGTGCCCCCAAAGGAAGGCTTTGGGTACAAGTGAACTCCCAAGGGGAGCCTTTACGCAGCCCCACATGCAACTGGACCCTCCGGGTTCGCTGTTTCCGAGCATCCCTAAACATAGCACTAGCCGGCATCGAAGACGACTGAAAAATCAGGCCCCAGGAAATGCGTTGCGAGCCCTTTTCGCCCATCCAAAAGTGCCCCCAAAGGAAGGCTTTGGGTACAAGTGAACTCCCCAGGGGAGCCTTTACGCAGCCCCACATGCAACTGGACCCTCCGGGTTCGATTTTTCTGAGCAACGCTAAATATATCAGTAGCCGGCAAGGGAGAAGACTGAAAACCCGGGCCCCCAAAAACGCGTAGCAAGCCCCTTTGGACCATCCAAAAGTGCCCCCAAAGGAAGGCTTTGTGTACAAGTGAACTCCCCAGGGGAGCCTTTACGCAGCCCCACATGCAACTGGACCCTCCGGGTTCGCTGTTTCCGAGCATCCCTAAACATAGCCCTAGCCGGCATCGAAGACGACTGAAAAATCAGGCCCCCGGAAATGCGTTGCGAGCCCTTTTCGCCCATCCAAAAGTGCCCCCAAAGGAAGGCTTTGGGTACAAGTGAACTCCCAAGGGGAGCCTTTACGCAGCCCCACATGCAACTGGACCCTCCGGGTTCGCTGTTTCCGAGCATCCCTAAACATAGCCCTAGCCGGCATCGAAGACGACTGAAAAATCAGGCCCCAGGAAATGCGTTGCGAGCCCTTTTCGCCCATCCAAAAGTGCCCCAAAAGGAAGGCTTTGGGTACAAGTGAACTCCCCAGGGGAGCCTTTACGCAGCCCCACATGCAACTGGACTCTCCGGGTTCGCTGTTTCCGAGCATCCCTAAACATATCCTTAGCCGGCATCGAAGACGACTTACAAATCAGGCCCCAGGAAATGCGTTGCGAGCCCTTTTCGCCCATCCAAAAGTGCCCCCAAAGGAAGGCTTTGGGTACAAGTGAACTCCCCAGGGGAGCCTTTACGCAGCCCCAGATGCAACTGGACCCTCCGGGTTCGCTGTTCCTGAGCAAATCTAAACGTAGCCCTAGCCGTCATCGGAGACGACTGAAAAATCAGGCCCCAGGAAATGCGTTGCGAGCCCTTTTCGCCCATCCAAAAGTGCCCCGAAAGGAAGGCTTGGGGTACAAGTGAACTCCCCAGGGGAGCCTTTACGCAGCCCCACATGCAACTGGACCCTCCGGGTTCGCTGTTCCTAAGAAAACCTAAACGAATCCCTAGCCGTCATCGGAGACGACTGAAAAATCAGGCCCCAGGAAATGCGTTGCGAGCCCTTTTCGCCCATTCAAAAGTGCCCCCAAAGTAAGGGTTTGGGTACAAGTGAACTCCCCAGGGGAGCCTTTACGCAGCCCCACATGCAACTGGACCCTCCGGGTTCGCTGTTTCCGAGCATCCCTAAACATAGCCCTAGCCGGCATGAAAGACGTCTGAAAAATCAGGCCCCAGGAAATGCGTTGCGAGCCCTTTTCGTCCATCCAAAAGTGCCCCCAAAGGAAGGCTTTGGGTACAAGTGAACTCCCCAAGGGAGCCTTTACACAGCCCCGCATGCAACTGGACCCTCCGGGTTCGCTGTTTCCGAGCATCCCTAAACATAGCCCTAGCCGGCATCGAAGACGAATGAAAAATAAGGCCACAGGAAATGCGTTGCGAGCCCTTTTCGCCCATCCAAAAGTGCCCCCAAAGGAAGGCTTTGGGTACAAGTGAACTCCCCAGGGGAGCCTTTATGCAGCCCCACATGCAACTGGACCCTCCGGGTTCGCTGTTTCTGAGCATCCCTAAACATAACACTAGCCGGCATAGAAGACGACTGAAAAATCGGGCCCCAGGAAACGCGTTGCGAGCCCCTTTCGCCCATCCAAAAGTGCCCGCAAAGGAAGGCTTTGGGTACAAGTGAACTCCCCAAGGGAGCCTTTACACAGCCCCACATGCAACTGGACCCACCGGGTTCGCTGTTTCCGAGCATCCCTAAACATAGCCCTAGCCGGCATCGAAGACGAATGAAAAATCAGGCCCCAGGAAATGCGTTGCGAGCCCTTTTCGCCCATCCAAAAGTGCCCCCAAAGGAAGGCTTTGGGTACAAGTGAACTCCCCAGGGGAGCCTTTATGCAGCCCCACATGCAACTGGACCCTCCGGGTTCGCTTTTTCCGAGCAACACTAAACATAGCCCTAGCCGGCATGGGAGACGACTGAAAACTCGGGCCCCCGAAAACGCGTTACAAGCCCAATTCGCCCATCCAGAAGTGCCCCCAAAGGAAGGCTTTGGGTACAAGTGAACTCCCCAGGGGAGCCTTTATGCAGCGCCACATGCAACTGGACCCTCCGGGTTCACTCTTTCACCGCAAGCCTATATAGAGCCCTCGGCGCAATGGGAGAAGACTGAAAAAGCGGGCCTCAGAACACGCATTTCGTATCCCCTTGGACCATACAAAAGTGCCCCCAAAGGAAGGCTTTGGGTACAAGTGAACTCCCCAGGGGAGCCTTTATGCAGCCCCACATGCAACTGGACCCTCCGGGTTCGATCTTTCCGAGCAACACTAAACATAACACTAGCCGGCATGGGAGACTACTGAAAATTCGGGCCCCAGAAAACGCTTTCCGAGCCCCTTTCGCCAATCCAAAAGTGCCCCCAAAGGAAGGCTTTGGGTACAACTGAACTCCCCAGGGGAGCCTTTACGCAGCCCCACATGCAACTGGACCCTCCGGGTTCGCTGTTTACGAGCAACCCTAAATATAACCCTGGCCAGCATGGCAGACGACTGAAAAATCGGGCCCCCGAAAACGCGTTACAAGCCCCATTCGTCAATCCAAAAGTGCCCCCAAAGGAAGGCTTTGGGTACAAGTGAACTCCCCGGGGGAGCTTTTATGCAGCCCCACATGCAACTGGACCCTCCGGGTTCACTCTTTCACCGCAAGCCTAAATATAGCCCTCGGCGCAATGGGAGAAGACAGAAAAAGTGGGCCTCTGAAAAGGCATTGCGATTCCCCTTGGACGATCCAGAAGTGCCCCCAAAGGAAGGCTTTGGGTACAAGAGAACTCCCCAGGGGAGCCTTTATGCAGCCCCACATGCAACTGGACCCTACGTGTTCGCTGTTTCCGAGCAACCCTAAACATAGCCCTAGCAGTCATCGGAGATGAGTGAAAAATGAGGCCCCAGGAAATGCATTCCGAGCCCCTTTGGACCATCCAAAAGTGTCACCAAAGGAAGGTTTTGGGTAAAAGTGAACTCCCCAGGGGAGCCTTTACGCAGCCCCACATGCAACTGGACCCTCCGGGTTCGCTGTTTCCGAGCATCCCAAAACATAGCCCTAGCCGGCATCGAAGACGACTGAAAAATCAGGCCCCAGGAAATGCGATCCGAGCCCTTTTGGACCATCCAAAATTGCCCCCAAAGGAAGGCTTTGGGTACAAGTGAACTCCCCAAGGGAGCCTTTACGCAGCCCCACATGCAACTGGACCCTTCGGGTTCGAATTTTCCGAGCAACCCTAAATATATCCCTAGCCGGCATGGGAGAAGACTGAAAACCCGGGCCCCAGAAAACGCGTTTCAAGCCCCTTTGGACCATCCAAAAGTGTCACCAAAGGAAGGCTTTGGGTACAAGTGAACTCCCCAGGGGAGCCTTTACGCAGCCCCACATGCAACTGGACCCTCCGGGTTCACTGTTTCTGAGCATCCATAAACATAGACCTAGCCGGCATCGAAGACGACTGAAAAATCAGGCCCCAGGAAATGCGTTGCAAGCCCTTTTCGACCATCCAAAAGTGCCCCCAAAGGAAGGCTTTGGGTACAAGTGAACTCCCCAGGGGAGCCTTTATGCAGCCCCACATGCAACTGGACCCTCCGGGTTCGCTGTTTACGAGCAACACTAAATATAACCCTAGCCAGCATGGCAGACGACGAAAAAATCGGGCCTCCGAAAACGCGTTACAAGCCCCATTCGCCCATCCAGAAGTGCCCCCAAAGGAAGGCTTTGGGTACAAGTGAACTCCCCAGGGGAGCCTTTATGCAGCCCCACATGCAACTGGACCCTCCGTATTCGCTCTTTCACAGCAACCCTAAATATAACACAGGCCCGCATGGCAGACGACTGAAAAATCGGGCCCCCCAAAACGCGTTACAAGCCCAATTCGCCCATCCAGAAGTGCCCCCAAAGGAAGGCTTTGGGTACAAGTGAACTCCCCAGGGGAGCTTTTATGCAGCCCCACATGCAACTGGACCCTCCGGGTTCACTCTTTCACCGCAAGCCTAAATATTGCCCTAGGCGCAATGGGAGAAGACAGAAAAAATGGGCCTCAGAAAAGGCATTGCGATTCCCCTTGGACGATCCAGAAGTGCCCCAAAAGGAAGGCTTTGGGTACAAGTGACTCCCCAGGGGAGCCTTTATGCAGCCCCACATGCAACTGGACCCTACGTGTTCGCTGTTTCCGAGCAACCCTAAACATAGCCCTAGCAGTCATTCGAGACGAGTGAAAAATCAGGCCCCAGGAAATGCGTTGCGAGCCCTTTTCGCCCATCCAAAAGTGCCCCAAAGGAAGGCTTTGGGTACAAGAGAACACCCCAGGGGAGCCTTTACGCCGCCCCACATGCAACTGGACCCTTCGGGTTCGAATTTTCCGAGCAACCCTAAATATATCCCTAGCCGGCATGGGAGAAGACTGAAAACCCGGGCCCCAGAAAACGCGTTGCAAGCCCCTTTGGACCATCCCAAAGTGTCACCAAAGGAAGGCTTTGGGTACAAGTGAACTCCCCAGGGGAGCCTTTACGCAGCCCCACATGCAACTGGACCCTTCGGGTTCGCTGTTTCTGAGCATCCCTAAACATAGCCCTAGCCGGCATCGAAGACGACTGAAAAATCAGGCCCCAGGAAATGCGTTGCGAGCCCTTTTCGACCATCCAAAAGTGCCCCCAAAGGAAGGCTTTGGGTACAAGTGAACTCCCCAGGGGAGCCTTTACGCAGCCCCACATGCAACTGGACCCTCCGGGTTCACTCTTTCACCGCAAGCCTAAATATAGCCCTCGGCGCAATGGGAGAAGACAGAAAAAAAGGGCCTCAGAAAAGGCATTGCGATTCCCCTTGGACGATCCAGAAGTGCCCCAAAAGGAAGGCTTTGGGTACAAGTGACTCCCCAGGGGAGCCTTTATGCAGCCCCACATGCAACTGGACCCTACGTGTTCGCTGTTTCCGAGCAACCCTAAACATAGCCCTAGCAGTCATTCGAGACGAGTGAAAAATCAGGCCCCAGGAAATGCGTTGCGAGCCCTTTTCGCCCATCCAAAAGTGCCCCAAAGGAAGGCTTTGGGTACAACTGAACTCCCCAGGGGAGCCTTTATGCAGCGCCACATGCAACTGGACCCTCCGGGTTCACTCTTTCACCGCAAGCCTATATAGAGCCCTCGGCGCAATGGGAGAAGACTGAAAAAGCGGGCCTCAGAATACGCATTTCGTATCCCCTTGGACCATCCAGAAGTGCCCCCAAAGGAAGGCTTTGGGTACAAGTGAACTCCCCAGGGGAGCCTTTATGCAGCCCCACATGCAACTGGACCCTCCGGGTTCGCTGATTCCGAGCATCCCTAAATATAGCCCTAGCCGGCATCGATGACGACTGAAAAATCAGGCCCCAGGAAATGCGTTGCGAGCCCCATTCGCCCATCCAAAAGTGCCCTCAAAGGAAGGCTTTGGGTACAAGTGAACTCCCCAGGGGAGCCTTTACGCAGCCCCACATGCAACTGGACCCTCCGGGTTCGCTGTTTCCAAGCATCCCTAAACATAGCGCTAGCCGGCATCGATGACGACTGAAAAATCAAGCCCCAGGAAATGCGTTACGAGCCTTTTTCGCCCATCCAAAAGTGCCCCCAAAGGAAGGCTTTGGGTACAAGTGAACTCCCCAGGGGAGCCTTTATGCAGCCCCACATGCAACTGGACCCTCCGTAGTCGCTCTTTCACAGCAACCCTAAATAAAACCCTGGACAGCATAGCAGACGTCTGAAAATTCTGCCCCCGAAAACGCGTTACAAGCCCCATTCGTCCATCCTGAAGTGCCCCCAAAAGAAGGCTTTGGGTACAAATGAACTCCCCAGGGGAGCCTTTATGCAGCCCCACATGCAACTGGACCCTCTGGGTTCACTCTTTCACCGCAAGCCTAAATATAACCCTCGGCGCAATGGGAGAAGACTGAAAAAGCGGGCCTCAGAAAACATTTGAAAACAGAAAGCATTGCGATTCCCCTTGGACAATCCAAAACTGCCGCCAAAGGAAGGCTTTGTGTACAAGTGAACTCCCCAGGGGAGCCTTTATGCAGCCCCACATGCAACTGGACCCTCCTTATTCGCTCTTTCCGAGCAACACTAAACATATCCCTAGCCGGCTGGAGACGACTGAAAACTCGGGCTCCAGAAAACGCATTCCGAGCCCCTTTCGCCCATCCAGAAGTGCCCCCAAAGGAAGGTTTTGGGTACATCTGAACTCCCCAGGGGAGCCTTTATGCAGCCACACATGCAACTGAACCCTACGTATTCGGTCTTTCACAGCAACCCTAAATATAACCCTGGCCAGCATGTCAGACGACTGAAAAATCGTGCCCCAGAAAACGCATTCTGAGCCCCATTGGCCCATCCAAAAGTGCCCCCAGAGGAAGGCTTTGGGTACATCTGATCTCCCAGGGGATCCTTTATACAGCCCCACATGCAACTGGACCCTCCGTATTCGCTCTTTCACAGCAACCCTAAATATAACCCTGGCCCGCATGGCAGACGACTGAAAAATCGGGCCCCAGAAAACGCGTTACAAGCCCCATTCGCCCATCCAGAAGTGCCCCCAAAGGAAGGCTTTGGGTACAAGTGAACTCCCCAGGGGAGCCTTTATGCAGCCCCACATGCAACTGGACCCTCCGGGTTCGCTCTTTCCGAGCAACACTAAATATAAATCAAGCCAGCATGGCAGAAGACTGAAAACTCAGGCCCCAGAAAATGCGTTACAAGCCCCATTCGCCCATCCAAAAGGGCCCCCAAAGGAAGGTTTTGGGTACAACTGAGCACTCCAGGGGAGCCATTACGCAGCCCCATATGCAACTGGATCCTCCGCGTTCACTCTTTCTACGCAAGCCTAAATATAGCCCTAGCCCCAAAGGCAAAAGACTGAAAAAGCGGGCCTCAGAAAACGCATTGCGAGTCTCTTTAGACCATCCAAAGGGGCCCACAAAGGAAGGCTTTGGGTACAACTGAACTCCCAAGGGGAGCCTTTATGCAGCCCCACATGCAACTGGACCCTCCGGGTTCGCTGTTTCCGAGCAACACTAAATATAGCCCTAGCCGGCATGGGAGACGACTGAAAACTCGGGCCCCAGAAAAAGCGTTTCAAGCCCCTTTCGCCCATCCAGAAGTGCCCCAAAGGAAAGCTTTGGGTACAAATGATCTTCCCTGGACAGGATTTACGCAGCCCCACATGCAACTGGACCCTCTGGGTTCGCTGTGTCTGAGCAACACTAAATATAGTTCTAGCCGGCATCGGAGACGACTGAAAAATCGGGCCAAATAAAACGCTTACAAGACCCTTTCGCCCATCCAAAAGTGCCCGCAAAGGAAGTCTTTGGGTACAACTGAACTCCCCAGGGGAGCCTTTATGCAGCCCCACATGCAACTTGAACCTCCGGGTTCACTCTTTCTACGCAAGCCTATATATAGCCCTAGCCGCAAAGGGAGAAGACTGATAAAGCGGGCCTCCGAAAATGCATTGCGAGTCTCTTTCGAATATCCAAAAGGGTCCCCAAAGGAAGGCTTTGGGTAAAACTGAACTCCCCAGCGGAGCCTTTATGCAGCCCCACATGCAACTGGACCCTCCGGGTTCGATCTTTCCGAGCTACACTAAACATAGCCCTAGCCGGCATGGGAGAAGTCTGAAAACTCGGGCCCCAGAAAACGCTTTCCGAGCCCCTTTCGCCCATCCAGAAGTGCCCCCAAAGGAAGGCTTTGAGTACAACTGAACTCCCCAGGGGAGCCTATACCCAGCCCCACGTGAAACTGGTCCCTCCTGGTTCACTCTGTCTAATCAAGCCTAAATATAGCCCTCAACGCGGTGGGAGAAGACTGAAAAAGCTGGCCTCAGAATACATATTGCGATTCCCCTCGGACCATCCAAAAGTGCCCCCAAAGGAAGGCTTTGGGTACAAGTGAACTCCCCAGAGGAGCCTTTATGCAGCCCCACATGCAACTGGACCCTCCGGGTTCACTCTTTCACCGCAATCCTAAATATATCACTCGGCGGTATGGGAGACGACTGAAAACTCGGGCCCCCGAAAACTCATTCCAAGCCCCTTTCGCCCATCCAAAAGTGCCCCCAAAGGAAGGCTTCGGGTACAAATGAACTCCCCAGGAGAGCCTTTATGCAGCCCCACATGCAACTGGAACCTCCGGGTTCGCTCTTTCCGATCAAGCCTAAATATAACCCTAGCCGGCATCGAAGACGACTGAAAAATCAGGCCCCAGGAAATGCGTTGCAAGCCCTTTTAAACCATCCAAAAGTGCCCCCAAAGGAAGGCTTTGGGTACAAGTGAACTCCCCAGGGGAGCCTTTACGCAGCCCCACATGCAACTGGACCCTCCGGGTTCGCTGATTCCGAGCATCCCTAAACATAGCCCTAGCCGGCATCGATGACGACTGAAAAATCAGGCCCCAGGAAATGCGTTACGAGCCCCATTCGCCCATCCAAAAGTGCCCTCAAAGGAAGGCTTTGGGTACAAGTGAACTCCCCAGGGGAGCCTTTACGCAGCCCCACATGCAACTGGACCCTCCGGGTTCGCTGTTTCCAAGCATCCCTAAACATAGCGCTAGCCGGCATCGATGACGACTGAAAAATCAAGCCCCAGGAAATGCGTTACGAGCCTTTTTCGCCCATCCAAAAGTGCCCCCAAAGGAAGGCTTTGGGTACAACTGAACTCCCCAGGGGAGCCTTTATGCAGCCCTACATGCAACTGGACCCTCCACGTTCACTCTTTCACCGCAAGCCTAAATATATCCCTCGGCGCAATGGGAGAAGACTTAAAAAGCGGGCCTCAGAAAACGCATTGCGATTCCCCTTGGACCATCAAAAAGTGCCCCCAGAGGAAGGTTTAGTTACAACTGAACACACCAGGGGAGCCTTTATGCAGCCCCACATGCAACTGGGTCCTCCGCGTTCACTCTTTCTACGCAAGCCTAAATATAGCCCTAGCCGCAAATGGAGAAGATTGAAAAAGCGGGCCTCAGAAAACGCATTTCGAGTCTCTTTCGACCATACAAAAGGGCCCCCAAAGGAAGGCTTTGGGTACAACTGAACTCCCCACGGGAGCCTTTATGCAGCCCCACATGCAACATGACCCTCCGGGTTCACTCTTTCCGAACAACACTAAATATAGCCCTAGCTGGCATTGGAGACTACTGAAAACTCGGGCCTCAGAAAAGGCATTCCGAGCTCCTTTCGCCCATCCAAAAGTGCAAGCAAAGGAAGGCTTTGGGTACAAGTGAACTCCCCAGGGGAGCCTTTATGCAGCCCCACTTGCAACTGGACCATCCTTATTCGCTCTTTCACAACAAACCTAAATATAGCCCTAGCCGGCATCGAAGATGACTGAAAAATCGGGCCAAAGAAAATGCATTATAAGACTTTTTCGCCAATCCAGAAGTGCCCCGAAAGGAAGGCTTTGGGTACAAGTGAACTCCCCAGGGGAGCCTTTATGCAGCCCCACATGCAACTGGACCCTCCGTGTTCGCTGTTTACGAGCAAACCTAAATATAACCCTGGCCGGCACGGCACAAAACTGAAAAATCGGGCCCCCGAAAACGCGTTTCAAGCCCCATTCGCCCATCCAGAAATGCCCCCAAAGGAAGGCTTTGGGTACAAGTGAACTCCCAAGGGGAGCCTTTATGCAGCCCCACATGCAACTGGACCCTCCGGGTTCGCTTTTTCCGAGCAACACTAAACATAGCCCTAGCCGGCATGGGAGACGACTGAAAACTCGGGCCCCCGAAAACGCGTTACAAGCCCAATTCGCCCATCCAGAAGTGCCCACAAAGGAAGGCTTTGGGTACAAGTGAACTCCCCAGGGGAGCCTTTATGCAGCGCCACATGCAACTGGACCCTCCGGGTTCACTCTTTCACCGCAAGCCTATATAGAGCCCTCGGCGCAATGGGAGAAGACTGAAAAAGCGGGCCTCAGAATACGCATTTCGTATCCCCTTGGACCATACAAAAGTGCCCCCAAAGGAAGGCTTTGGGTACAAGTGAACTCCCCAGGGGAGCCTTTATGCAGACCACATGCAACTGGACCCTCCGTATTCGCTCTTTCACAGCAACCCTAAATATAACACAGGCCCGCATGGCAGACGACTGAAAAATCGGGCCCCCCAAAACGCGTTACAAGCCCAAATCGCCCATCCAGAAGTGCCCCCAAAAGGAAGGCTTTGGGCACAAGTGAACTCCCCAGGGGAGCTTTTATGCAGCCCCACATGCAACTGGACCCTCCGGGTTCACTCTTTCACCGCAAGCCTAAATATAGCCCTCGGCGCAATGGGAGAAGACAGAAAAAATGGGCCTCAGAAAAGGCATTGCGATTCCCCTTGGACGATCCAGAAGTGCCCCCAAAGGAAGGCTTTGGGTACAAGTGACTCCCCAGGGGAGCCTTTATGCAGCCCCACATGCAACTGGACCCTTCGGGTTCGAATTTTCCGAGCAACCCTAAATATATCCCTAGCCGGCATGGGAGAAGACTGAACACCCGGGCCCCAGAAAACGCGTTGCAAGCCCCTTTGGACCATCCCAAAGTGTCACCAAAGGAAGGCTTTGGGTACAAGAGAACACCCCAGGGGAGCCTTTACGCCGCCCCACATGCAACTGGACCCTTCGGGTTCGAATTTTCCGAGCAACCCTAAATATATCCCTAGCCGGCATGGGAGAAGACTGAAAACCCGGGCCCCAGAAAACGCGTTGCAAGCCCCTTTGGACCATCCAAAAGTGTCACCAAAGGAAGGCTTTGGGTACAAGTGAACTCCCCAGGGGAGCCTTTACGCAGCCCCACATGCAACTGGACCCTCCGGGTTCGCTGTTTCCGAGCATCCCTAAACATAGCCCTAGCCGGCATCGAAGACGACTGAAAAATCAGGCCCCAGGAAATGCGTTGCAAGCCCTTTTCGACCATCCAAAAGTGCCCCCAAAGGAAGGCTTTGGGTACAAGTGAACTCCCCAGGGGAGCCTTTACGCAGCCCCACATGCAACTGGACCCTCCGGGTTCGCTGTTTCCAAGCATCCCTAAACATAACGCTAGCCGGCATCGATGACGACTGAAAAATCAGGCCCCAGGAAATGCGTTACGAGCCTTTTTCGCCCATCCAAAAGTGCCCCCAAAGGAAGGCTTTGGGTACAAGTGAACTCCCCAGGGGAGCCTTTATGCAGCCCCACATGCAACTGGACCCTCCGTAGTCGCTCTTTCACAGCAACCCTAAATAAAACCCTGGACAGCATAGCAGACGTCTGAAAATTCGGGCCCCCGAAAACGCGTTACAAGCCCCATTCGCCCATTCAAAACTGCCCCGAAAGGAAGGCTTTGGGTACAACTGAACTCCCTAGGGGAGCCTTTATGCAGCCCCACATGCAACTGGACCCTCTGGGTTCACTCTTTCACCGCAAGCCTAAATATAACCCTCGGCGCAATGGGAGAAGACTGAAAAAGCGGGCCTCAGAAAACATTTGAAAACAGAAAGCATTGCGATTCCCCTTGGACAATCCAAAACTGCCGCCAAAGGAAGGCTTTGGGTACAAGTGAACTCCCCAGGGGAGCCTTTATGCAGCCCCACATGCAACTGGACCCTCCGGGTTTGCTCTTTCCGAGCAACACTAAACATATCCCTAGCCGGCTGGAGACGACTGAAAACTCGGGCTCCAGAAAACGCATTCCGAGCCCCTTTCGCCCATCCAGAAGTGCCCCCAAAGGAAGGCTTTGGGTACATCTGAACTCCCCAGGGGAGCCTTTATGCAGCCACACATGCAACTGAACCCTACGTATTCGGTCTTTCACAGCAACCCTAAATATAACCCTGGCCAGCATGTCAGACGACTGAAAAATCGTGCCCCAGAAAACGCATTCTGAGCCCCATTGGCCCATCCAAAAGTGCCCCCAGATGAAGGCTTTGGGTACATCTGATCTCCCAGGGGAGCCTTTATACAGCCCCACATGCAACTGGACCCTCCGTATTCGCTCTTTCACAGCAACCCTAAATATAACCCTGGCCCGCATGGCAGACGACTGTAAAATCGGGCCCCAGAAAACGCGTTACAAGCCCCATTCGCCCATCCAGAAGTGCCCCCAAAGGAAGGCTTTGGGTACAAGTGAACTCCCCAGGGGAGCCTTTATGCAGCCCCACATGCAACTGGACCCTCCGGGTTCGCTCTTTCCGAGCAACACTAAATATAAATCAAGCCAGCATGGCAGAAGACTGAAAACTCAGGCCCCAGAAAATGCGTTACAAGCCCCATTCGCCCATCCAAAAGGGCCCCCAAAGGAAGGTTTTGGGTACAACTGAGCACTCCAGGGGAGCCATTACGCAGCCCCATATGCAACTGGATCCTCCGCGTTCACTCTTTCTACGCAAGCCTAAATATAGCCCTAGCCCCAAAGGCAAAAGACTGAAAAAGCGGGCCTCAGAAAACGCATTGCGAGTCTCTTTCGACCATCCAAAGGGGCCCACAAAGGAAGGCTTTGGGTACAACTGAACTCCCCAGGGGAGCCTTTATGCAGACCACATGCAACTGGACCCTCCGGGTTCGCTGTTTCGGGCAACACTAAATATAACTCAAGCCAGCATGGCAGAAGACTGAAAACTCGGGCCCGAGAAAATGCGTTACAAGCCCCATTCGCCCATCCAAAAGTGAACCCAAAGAAAGGTTTTGGGTACAATTGAACACCCCAGTGGAGCCATTACGCAGCCTCACATGCTACTGGATCCTCCACGTTCACTCTTTCTACGCAAGCCTAAATATAGCCCTAGCCGCAAAGGGAGAAGACTGAAAAAGCGGGCCTCAGAAAACGCATTGTGAGCATCTTTCGACCATCCAAAAGGGCCCCCAAATAAAGGCTTTGGGTACAACTGAACTCCCAAGGGGAGCCTTTATGCAGCCCCACATGCAACTGGACCCTCCGGGTTCGCTGTTTCCGAGCAACACTAAATATAGCCCTAGCCAGCATGGGAGACGACTGAAAACTCGGGCCCCAGAAAAAGAGTTTCAAGCCCCTTTCGCCCATCCAGAAGTGCCCCAAAGGAAGGCTTTGGGTACAAAAGATCTTCCCTGGACAGGATTTACGCAGCCCCACATGCAACTGGACCCTCTGGGTTCGCTGTGTCTGAGCAACACTAAATATAGTTCTAGCCGGCATCGGAGACGACTGAAAAATCGGGCCAAGTAAAACGCTTACAAGACCCTTTCGCCCATCCAAAAGTGCCCGCAAAGGAAGTCTTTGGGTACAACTGAACTCCCCAGGGGAGCCTTTATGCAGCCCCACATGCAACTTGAACCTCCGGGTTCACTCTTTCTACGCAAGCCTATATATAGCCCTAGCCGCAAAGGGAGAAGACTGATAAAGCAGGCCTCCGAAAATGCATTGCGAGTCTCTTTCGAATATCCAAAAGGGTCCCCAAAGGAAGGCTTTGGGTAAAACTGAACTCCCCAGCGGAGCCTTTATGCAGCCCCACATGCAACTGGACCCTCCGGGTTCGCTCTTTCTGAGCTACACTAAACATAGCCCTAGCCGGCATGGGAGAAGTCTGAAAACTCGGGCCCCAGAAAACGCTTTCCGAGCCCCTTTCGCCCATCCAGAAGTGCCCCCAAAGGAAGGCTTTGAGTACAACTGAACTCCCCAGGGGAGCCTATACCCAGCCCCACGTGAAACTGGTCCCTCCTGGTTCACTCTGTCTAATCAAGCCTAAATATAGCCCTCAACGCGGTGGGAGAAGACTGAAAAAGCTGGCCTCAGAATACATATTGCGATTCCCCTCGGACCATCCAAAAGTGCCCCCAAAGGAAGGCTTTGGGTACAAGTGAACTCCCCAGGGGAGCCTTTATGCAGCCCCACATGCAACTGGACCCTCCGGGTTCACTCTTTCACCGCAATCCTAAATATATCCCTCGGCGGTATGGGAGACGACTGAAAACTCGGGCCCCCGAAAACTCATTCCAAGCCCCTTTCGCCCATCCAAAAGTGCCCCCAAAGGAAGGCTTCGGGTACAAATGAACTCCCCAGGAGAGCCTTTATGCAGCCCCACATGCAACTGGAACCTCCGGGTTCGCTCTTTCCGAGCAAGCCTAAATATAACCCTAGCCGGCATCGAAGACGACTGAAAAATCAGGCCCCAGGAAATGCGTTGCAAGCCCTTTTCGACCATCCAAAAGTGCCCCCAAAGGAAGGCTTTGGGTACAAGTGAACTCCCCAGGGGAGCCTTTATGCAGCCCCACATGCAACTGGACCCTCCGGGTTCGCTGATTCCGAGCATCCCTAAACATAGCCCTAGCCGGCATCGATGACGACTGAAAAATCAGGCCCCAGGAAATGCGTTACAAGCCCCATTCGCCCATCCAAAAGTGCCCTCAAAGGAAGGCTTTGGGTACAAGTGAACTCCCCAGGGGAGCCTTTACGCAGCCCCACATGCAACTGGACCCTCCGGGTTCGCTGTTTCCAAGCATCCCTAAATATAGCGCTAGCCGGCATCGATGACGACTGAAAAATCAAGCCCCAGGAAATGCGTTACGAGCCTTTTTCGCCCATTCAAAAGTGCCCCCAAAGGAAGGCTTTGGGTACAAGTGAACTCCCCAGGGGAGCCTTTATGCAGCCCTACATGCAACTGGACCCTCCGCGTTCACTCTTTCACCGCAAGCCTAAATATATCCCTCGGCGCAATGGGAGAAGACTTAAAAAGCGGGCCTCAGAAAACGCATTGCGATTCCCCTTGGACCATCAAAAAGTGCCCCCAGAGGAAGGTTTAGTTACAACTGAACACACCAGGGGAGCCTTTATGCAGCCCCACATGCAACTGGGTCCTCCGCGTTCACTCTTTCTACGCAAGCCTAAATATAGCCCTAGCCGCAAATGGAGAAGATTGAAAAAGCGGGCCTCAGAAAACGCATTTCGAGTCTCTTTCGACCATACAAAAGGGCCCCCAAAGGAAGGCTTTGGGTACAACTGAACTCCCCACGGGAGACTTTATGCAGCCCCACATGCAACATGACCCTCCGGGTTCACTCTTTCCGAGCAACACTAAATATAGCCCTAGCTGGCATTGGAGACTACTGAAAACTCGGGCCTCAGAAAAGGCATTCCGAGCTCCTTTCGCCCATCCAAAAGTGCCCCCAAAGGAAGGCTTTGGGTACAAGTGAACTCCCCAGGGGAGCCTTTATGCAGCCCCACTTGCAACTGAACCATCCTTATTCGCTCTTTCACAACAAACCTAAATATAGCCCTAGCCGGCATCGAAGATGACTGAAAAATCGGGCCAAAGAAAATGCATTATAAGACTTTTTCGCCAATCCAGAAGTGCCCCGAAAGGAAGGCTTTGGGTACAAGTGAACTCCCCAGGGGAGCCTTTATGCAGCCCCACATGCAACTGGACCCTCCGTGTTCGCTGTTTACGAGCAAACCTAAATATAACCCTGGCCGGCATGGCAGAAAACTGAAAAATCGGGCCCCCGAAAACGCGTTTCAAGCCCCATTCGCCCATCCAGAAGTGCCCCCAAAGGAAGGCTTTGGGTACAAGTGAACTCCCCAGGGGAGCCTTTATGCAGCCCCACATGCAACTGGACCCTCCGGGTTCGCTTTTTCCGAGCAACACTAAACATAGCCCTAGCCGGCATGGGAGACGACTGAAAACTCGGGCCCCCGAAAACGCGTTACAAGCCCAATTCGCCCATCCAGAAGTGCCCACAAAGCAAGGCTTTGGGTACAAGTGAACTCCCCAGGGGAGCCTTTATGCAGCGCCACATGCAACTGGACCCTCCGGGTTCACTCTTTCACCGCAAGCCTATATAGAGCCCTCGGCGCAATGGGAGAAGACTGAAAAAGCGGGCCTCAGAATACGCATTTCGTATCCCCTTGGACCATACAAAAGTGCCCCCAAAGGAAGGCTTTGGGTACAAGTGAACTCCCCAGGGGAGCCTTTATGCAGCCCCACATGCAACTGGACCCTCCGGGTTCGCTCTTTCCGAGCAATACTAAACATAACACTAGCCGGCATGGGAGACTACTGAAAACTCGGGCCCCAGAAAACGCTTTCCGAGCCCCTTTTGCCCATCCAAAAGTGCCCCCAGAGGAAGGCTTTGGGTACAACTGAACTCCCCAGGGGAGCCTTTATACAGCCCCACAAGCAACTGGACCCTCCGGGTTCGCTGTTTACGAGCAACCCTAAATATAACCCTGGCCAGCATGGCACACGACTGAAAAATCGGGCCCCAGAAAACGCGTTACAAGCCCCATTCGTCAATCCAGAAGTGCCCCCAAAGGAAGGCTTTGGGTACAAGTGAACTCCCCAGGTGGGCCTTTATGCAGCCCCACATGCAACTGGACCCTCCCCGTTCGCTCTTTCCGAGCAACACTTAACATATCCCTAGCCGGCATGGGAGACGACTGAAAACACAGGCCCCAAAAAACTCATTCCAAGCCCCTTTCGCCCATCCAGAAGTGCCCCCAAAGGAAGGCTTTGGGTACAACTGAACTCCCCAGGGGAGCCTTTATGCAGCCCCACATGCAACTGGACCCTCCGTATTCGCTCTTTCACAGCAACCCTAAATATAACCCTGGCCCGCATGGCAGACGACTGAAAAATTGGGCCCCCCAAAACGCGTTACAAGCCCAATTCGCCCATCCAAAAGTGCCCCCAAAGGAAGGCTTTGGGTACAAGTGAACTCCCCGGGGGAGCTTTTATGCAGCCCCACATTCAACTGGACCCTCCGCGTTCACTCTTTCACCGCAAGCCTAAATATAGCCCTCGGCGCAATGGGAGAAGACAGAAAAAGTGGGCCTCAGAAAAGGCATTGCGATTCCCCTTGGACGATCCAGAAGTGCCCCCAAAGGAAGGCTTTGGGTACAAGTGAACTCCCCAGGGGAGCCTTTATGCAGCCCCACATGCAACTGGACCCTACGTGTTCGCTGTTTCCGAGCAACCATAAACATAGCCCTAGCAGTCATCGGAGATGAGTGAAAAATCAGGCCCCAGGAAATGCATTCCGAGCCCCTTTGGACCATCCAAAAGTGTCACCAAAGGAAGGTTTTGGGTAAAAGTGAACTCCCCAGGGGAGCCTTTACGCAGCCCCACATGCAACTGGACCCTCCGGGTTCGCTGTTTCCGAGCATCCCAAAACATAGCCCTAGCCGGCATCGAAGACGACTGAAAAATCAGGCCCCAGGAAATGCGTTGCCAGCCCTTTTCGCCCATCCAAAAGTGCCCCCAAAGGAAGGCTTTGGGTACAAGTGAACTCCCCAGGGGAGCCTTTACGCAGCCCCACATGCAACTGGACCCTCCGGGTTCGAATTTTCCGAGCAACCCTAAATATATCCCTAGCCGGCATGGGAGAAGACTGAAAACCCGGGCCCCAGAAAACGCGTTGCAAGCCCCTTTGGACCATCCCAAAGTGTCACCAAAGGAAGGCTTTGGGTACAAGTGAACTCCCCAGGGGAGCCTTTACGCAGCCCCACATGCAACTGGACCCTCCGGGTTCGCTGTTTCTGAGCATCCCTAAACATAGCCCTAGCCGGCATCGAAGATGACTGAAAAATCAGGCCCCAGGAAATGCGTTGCAAGCCCTTTTCGACCATCCAAAAGTGCCCCCAAAGGAAGGCTTTGGGTACAAGTGAACTCCCCAGGGGAGCCTTTATGCAGCCCCACATGCAACTGCACCCTCCGTGTTCGCTGTTTACGAGCAACACTAAATATAGACCTAGCCAGCATGGCAGACGACTAAAAAATCGGGCCTTCGAAAACGCGTTACAAGCCCCATTCGCCCATCCAGAAGTGCCCCCAAAGGAAGGCTTTGGGTACAAGTGAACTCCCCAGGGGAGCCTTTATGCAGCCCCACATGCAACTGGACCCTCCGTATTCGCTCTTTCACAGCAACCCTAAATATAACACAGGCCCGCATGGCAGACGACTGAAAATTCGGGCCCCCCAAAACGCGTTACAAGCCCAATTCGCCCATCCAGAAGTGCCCCCAAAGGAAGGCTTTGGGTACAACTGAACTCCCCAGGGGAGCTTTTATGCAGCCCCACATGCAACTGGACCCTCCGGGTTCGAATTTTCCGAGCAACCCTAAATATATCCCTAGCCGGCATGGGAGAAGACTGAAAACCCGGGCCCCAGAAAACGCGTTGCAAGCCCCTTTGGACCATCCCAAAGTGTCACCAAAGGAAGGCTTTGGGTACAAGTGAACTCCCCAGGGGAGCCTTTACGCAGCCCCACATGCAACTGGACCCTCCGGGTTCACTCTTTCACCGCAAGACTAAATATAGCCCTCGGCGCAATGGGAGAAGACAGAAAAAATGGGCCTCAGAAAAGGCATTGCGATTCCCCTTGGACGATCCAGAAGTGCCCCAAAAGGAAGGCTTTGGGTACAAGTGACTCCCCAGGGGAGCCTTTATGCAGCCCCACATGCAACTGGACCCTAAGTGTTCGCTGTTTCCGAGCAACCCTAAACATAGCCCTAGCAGTCGTTCGAGACGAGTGAAAAATCAGGCCCCAGGAAATGCGTTGCGAGCCCTTTTCGCCCATCCAAAAGTGCCCCAAAGGAAGGCTTTGGGTACAAGAGAACACCCCAGGGGAGCCTTTACTCCGCCCCACATGCAACTGGACCCTTCGGGTTCGAATTTTCCGAGCAACCCTAAATATATCCCTAGCCGGCATGGGAGAAGACTGAAAACCCGGGCCCCAAAAAACGCGTTGCAAGCCCCTTTGGACCATCCCAAAGTGTCACCAAAGGAAGGCTTTGGGTACAAGTGAACTCCCCAGGGGAGCCTTTACGCAGCCCCACATGCAACTGGACCCTCCGGGTTCGCTGTTTCTGAGCATCCCTAAACATAGCCCTATCCGGCATCGAAGACGACTGAAAAATCAGGCCCCAGGAAATGCGTTGCAAGCCCTTTTCGCCCATCCAAAAGTGCCCCCAAAGGAAGGCTTTGGGTACAAGTGAACTCCCCAGGGGAGCCTTTACGCAGCCCCACATGCAACTGGACCCTCCGGGTTCGCTGTTTCCGAGCATCCCTAAACATATCCCTAGCCGGCATCGATGACGACTGAAAAATCAGGCCCCAGGAAATGCGTTACGAGCCCCATTCGCCCATCCAAAAGTGCCCTCAAAGGAAGGCTTTGGGTACAAGTGAACTCCCCAGGGGAGCCTTTACGCAGCCCCACATGCAACTGGACCCTCCGGGTTCGCTGTTTCCAAGCATCCCTAAACATAGCGCTAGCCGGCATCGATGACGACTGAAAAATCAAGCCCCAGGAAATGCGTTACGAGCCTTTTTCGCCCATCCAAAAGTGCCCCCAAAGGAAGGCTTTGGGTACAAGTGAACTCCCCAGGGGAGCCTTTATGCAGCCCCACATGCAACTGGACCCTCCGTAGTCGCTCTTTCACAGCAACCCTAAATAAAACCCTGGACAGCATAGCAGACGTCTGAAAATTCGGGCCCCCGAAAACGCGTTACAAGCCCCATTCGTCCATCCTGAAGTGCCCCCAAAAGAAGGCTTTGGGTACAAATGAACTCCCCAGGGGAGCCTTTATGCAGCCCCACATGCAACTGGACCCTCTGGGTTCACTCTTTCACCGCAAGCCTAAATATAACCCTCGGCGCAATGGGAGAAGACTGAAAAAGCGGGCCTCAGAAAACATTTGAAAACAGAAAGCATTGCGATTCCCCTTGGACAATCCAAAACTGCCGCCAAAGGAAGGCTTTGGGTACAAGTGAACTCCCCAGGGGAGCCTTTATGCAGCCCCACATGCAACTGGACCCTCCGGGTTTGCTCTTTCCGAGCAACACTAAACATATCCCTAGCCGGCTGGAGACGACTGAAAACTCGGGCTCCAGAAAACGCATTCCGAGCCCCTTTCGCCCATCCAGAAGTGCCCCCAAAGAAGGCTTTGGGTACATCTGAACTCCCCAGGGGAGCCTTTATGCAGCCACACATGCAACTGAACCCTACGTATTCGGTCTTTCACAGCAACCCTAAATATAACCCTGGCCAGCATGTCAGACGACTGAAAAATCGTGCCCCAGAAAACGCATTCTGAGCCCCATTGGCCCATCCAAAAGTGCCCCCAGAGGAAGGCTTTGGGTACATCTGATCTCCCAGGGGATCCTTTATACAGCCCCACATGCAACTGGACCCTCCGTATTCGCTCTTTCACAGCAACCCTAAATATAACCCTGGCCCGCATGGCAGACGACTGAAAAATCGGGCCCCAGAAAACGCGTTACAAGCCCCATTCGCCCATCCAGAAGTGCCCCCAAAGGAAGGCTTTGGGTACGAGTGAACTCCCCAGGGGAGCCTTTACGCAGCCCCACATGCAACTGGACCCTCCGGGTTCGCTCTTTCCGAGCAACACTATATATAAATCAAGCCAGCATGGCAGAAGACTGAAAACTCAGGCCCCAGAAAATGCGTTACAAGCCCCATTCGCCCATCCAAAAGGGCCCCCAAAGGAAGGTTTTGGGTACAACTGAGCACTCCAGGGGAGCCATTACGCAGCCCCATATGCAACTGGATCCTCCGCGTTCACTCTTCCTACGCAAGCCTAAATATAGCCCTAGCCCCAAAGGCAAAAGACTGAAAAAGCGGGCCTCAGAAAACGCATTGTGAGTCTCTTTCGACCATCCAAAGGGGCCCACAAAGGAAGGCTTTGGGTACAACTGAACTCCCCAGGGGAGCCTTTATGCAGACCACATGCAACTGGACCCTCCGGGTTCGCTGTTTCGGGCAACACTAAATATAACTCAAGCCAGCATGGCAGAAGACTGAAAACTCGGGCCCGAGAAAATGCGTTACAAGCCCCATTCGCCCATCCAAAAGTGAACCCAAAGAAAGGTTTTGGGTACAATTGAACACCCCAGTGGAGCCATTACGCAGCCTCACATGCTACTGGATCCTCCGCGTTCACTCTTTCTACGCAAGCCTAAATATAGCCCTAGCCGCAAAGGGAGAAGACTGAAAAAGCGGGCCTCAGAAAATGCATTGTGAGCATCTTTCGACCATCCAAAAGGGCCCCCAAATAAAGGCTTTGGGTACAACTGAACTCCCAAGGGGAGCCTTTATGCAGCCCCACATGCAACTGGACCCTCCGGGTTCGCTGTTTCCGAGCAACACTAAATATAGCCCTAGCCGGCATGGGAGACGACTGAAAACTCGGGCCCCAGAAAAAGCGTTTCAAGCCCCTTTCGCCCATCCAGAAGCGCCCCAAAGGAAGGCCTTGGGTACAAAAGATCTTCCCTGGACAGGATTTACGCAGCCCCACATGCAACTGGACCCTCTGGGTTCGCTGTGTCTGAGCAACACTAAATATAGTTCTAGCCGGCATCGGAGACGACTGAAAAATCGGGCCAAATAAAACGCTTACAAGACCCTTTCGCCCATCCAAAAGTGCCCGCAAAGGAAGTCTTTGGGTACAACTGAACTCCCCAGGGGAGCCTTTATGCAGCCCCACATGCAACTTGAACCTCCGGGATCACTCTTTCTACGCAAGCCTATATATAGCCCTAGCCGCAAAGGGAGAAGACTGATAAAGCGGGCCTCCGAAAATGCATTGCGAGTCTCTTTCGAATATCCAAAAGGGTCCCCAAAGGAAGGCTTTGGGTACAACTGAACTCCCCAGCGGAGCCTTTATGCAGCCCCACATGCAACTGGACCCATCGGGTTCGCTCTTTCCGAGCTACACTAAACATAGCCCTAGCCGGCATGGGAGAAGTCTGAAAACTCGGGCCCCAGAAAACGCTTTCCGAGCCCCTTTCGCCAATCCAGAAGTGCCCCCAAAGGAAGGCTTTGAGTACAACTGAACTCCCCAGGGGAGCCTATACCCAGCCCCACGTGAAACTGGTCCCTCCTGGTTCACTCTGTCTAATCAAGCCTAAATATAGCCCTCAACGCGGTGGGAGAAGACTGAAAAAGCTGGCCTCAGAATACATATTGCCATTCCCCTCGGACCATCCAAAAGTGCCCCCAAAGGAAGGCTTTGGGTACAAGTGAACTCCCCAGGGGAGCCTTTATGCAGCCCCACATGCAACTGGACCCTCCGGGTTCACTCTTTCACCGCAATCCTAAATATATCCCTCGGCGGTATGGGAGACGACTGAAAACTCGGGCCCCCGAAAACTCATTCCAAGCCCCTTTCGCCCATCCAAAACTGCCCCCAAAGGAAGGCTTCGGGTACAAATGAACTCCCCAGGAGAGCCTTTATGCAGCCCCACATGCAACTGGAACCTCCGGGTTCGCTCTTTCCGAGCAAGCCTAAATATAACCCTAGCTGGCATCGAAGACGACTGAAAAATCAGGCCCCAGGAAATGCGTTGCAAGCCCCATTCGCCCATCCAAAAGTGCCCCCAAAGGAAGGCTTTGGGTACAAGTGAACTCCCCAGGGGAGCCTTTATGCAGCCCCACATGCAACTGGACCCTCCGGGTTCGCTGATTCCGAGCATCCCTAAACATAGCCCTAGCCGGCATCGATGACGACTGAAAAATCAGGCCCCAGGAAATGCGTTACGAGCCCCATTCGCCCATCCAAAAGTGCCCTCAAAGGAAGGCTTTGGGTACAAGTGAACTCCCCAGGGGAGCCTTTACGCAGCCCCACATGCAACTGGACCCTCCGGGTTCGCTGTTTCCAAGCATCCCTAAACATAGCGATAGCCGGCATCGATGACGACTGAAAAATCAAGCCCCAGGAAATGCGTTACGAGCCTTTTTCGCCCATCCAAAAGTGCCCCCAAAGGAAGGCTTTGGGTACAACTGAACTCCCCAGGGGAGCCTTTATGCAGCCCCACATGCAACTGGACCCTCCGCATTCACTCTTTCACCGCAAGCCTAAATATATCCCTCGGCGCAATGGGAGAAGACTTAAAAAGCGGGCCTCAGAAAACGCATTTCGAGTCTCTTTCGACCATACAAAAGGGCCCCCAAAGGAAGGCTTTGGGTACAACTGAACTCCCCACGGGAGCCTTTATGCAGCCCCACATGCAACATGACCCTCCGGGTTCACTCTTTCCGAACAACACTAAATATAGCCCTAGCTGGCATTGGAGACTATTGAAAACTCGGGCCTCAGAAAAGTCATTCCGAGCTCCTTTCGCCCATCCAAAAGTGCAAGCAAAGGAAGGCTTTGGGTACAAGTGAACTCCCCAGGGGAGCCTTTACGCAGCCTTACATGCAACTGCACCCTCCGGGTTCACTCTTTCACCGCAAGACTAAAGAGAGCCCTAGCCGCAAAGGGAGAAGACTGAAAAATCGTGCCTCAGAAAACGCGTTACAAGCCCCATTCGCCCATTCAAAAGTGCCCCGAAAGGAAGGCTTTGGGTACAACTGAACTCCCTAGGGGAGCCTTTATGCAGCCCCACATGCAACTGGACCCTCCGGGTTCACTCTTTCACCGCAAGCCTAAATATAGCCCTCAACGCAATGGGAGAAGACAGAAAAAGCGGGCCTTAGAAAATGCATTGCGATTCCTCTTCGACCATCCAAAAGTGCCCCCAAAGGAAGGCTTTCGGTACAAGTGAACTCCCGAGGGGAGCCTTTATGCAGCCCCACATACAACTGGACCCTCCAGGTTCACTCTTTCCGGGCAATACTAAATATAGCCCTAGCCAGCATGGGAGACGACTGAAAACTTGGGCCCCAGAAAACTCATTCCAAGCCCCATTCGCCCATCCAGAAGTGCCCCCAAAGGAAGGCCTTGGGTACAACTGAACACCCCAAGAGAGCCTTTACGCAGCCCCACATGCAACTGGACCCTCCGGGTTCGCTGTGTCTGAGAAACACTAAATATATCCCTAGCCGGCATTGGAGACGACTGAAAAATCGGGCCAAATAAAACGCTTACAAGCCCCATTCGCCCATCCAAAAGTGCCCCCAAAGGAAGTCTTTAGGTACAAGTGAACTCCCCAGGGGAGCCTTTATGCAGCCCCACATGCAACATGACCCTCCGGGTTCACTCTTTCCGAGCAATACTAAATATAGCCCTCAGCGCTATGGGAGAAGACTGGAAAAGCGGGCCTCAGAATACGCATTGCGATTCCCCTTGGACCATCCAAAAGTGGCCCCAAAGGAAGGTTTAGTTACAAGTGAACTCCCCAGGGGAGCCTTTATGCAGCCCCACATGCAACTGGACCCTCCGTATTCGCTCTTTCACAGCAACCCTAAATATAACCCTGGCCCGCCTGGCAGACGACTGAAAACTCGGGCCCCCGAAAACGCGTTACAAGCCCCATTCGCCCATCCAGAAGTGCCCCCAAAGGAAGGCTTTGGGTACAACTGAACACCCCAAGAGAGCCTTTACGCAGCCCAACATGCAACTGGACCCTCCGGGTTCGCTCTTTCCGAGTAATACTAAATATAGCCCTAGCTGGCACTGGAGACGACTGAAAACTCGGGCACCAGAAAACGCATTCCGAGCCCCATTCGCCCATGCAGAAGTGCCCCCAATGGAAGGCTTTGGGTACAAATGAACTCCCCAGGAGAGCCTTTATGCAGCGCCACATTCAACTGGACCCTCCTTATTCGCTCTTTCCGAGCAAGCCTAAATATAGCCCTAGCTGGCATCGGATATTACTGAAAATTCGGGCCCCAGAAAACGCATTCCGAGCCCCATTCGCCCATCCAGAAGTGCCCACAAAGCAAGGCTTTGGGTACAACTGAACTCCCCAGGGGAGCCTTTATGCAGCCCTACATGCAACTGGACCCTCCGCGTTCACTCTTTCACCGCAAGCCTAAATATATCCCTCGGCGCAATGGGAGAAGACTTAAAAAGCGGGCCTCAGAAAACGCATTGCGATTCCCCTTGGACCATCAAAAAGTGCCCCCAGAGGAAGGTTTAGTTACAACTGAACACACCAGGGGAGCCTTTATGCAGCCCCACATGCAACTGGGTCCTCCGCGTTCACTCTTTCTACGCAAGCCTAAATATATCCCTCGGCGCAATGGGAGAAGACTTAAAAAGCGGGCCTCAGAAAACGCATTGCGATTCCCCTTGGACCATCAAAAAGTGCCCCCAGAGGAAGGTTTAGTTACAACTGAACACACCAGGGGAGCCTTTATGCAGCCCCACATGCAACTGGGTCCTCCGCGTTCACTCTTTCTACGCAAGCCTAAATATAGCCCTAGCCACAAATGGAGAAGACTGAAAAAGCGGGCCTCAGAAAACGCATTTCGAGTCTCTTTCGACCATACAAAAGGGCCCCCAAAGGAAGGCTTTGGGTACAACTGAACTCCCCACGGGAGCCTTTATGCAGCCCCACATGCAACATGACCCTCCGGGTTCACTCTTTCCGAGCAACACTAAATATAGCCCTAGCTGGCATTGGAGACGACTGAAAACTCGGGCCTCAGAAAAGGCATTCCGAGCTCCTTTCGCCCATCCAAAAGTGCAAGCAAAGGAAGGCTTTGGGTACAAGTGAACTCCCCAGGGGAGCCTTTATGCAGCCCCACTTGCAACTGGACCATCCTTATTCGCTCTTTCACAACAAACCTAAATATAGCCCTAGCCGGCATCGAAGATGACTGAAAAATCGGGCCAAAGAAAACGCATTATAAGACTTTTTCGCCAATCCAGAAGTGCCCCGAAAGGAAGGCTTTGGGTACAACTGAACTCCCCAGGGGAGCCTTTATGCAGCCCCACATGCAACTGGACCCTCCTGGTTCATACTTTCACCGCAAGCCTAAATATAGCCCTCAACGCAATGGGAGAAGACTGAAAAAGCGGGCCTTAGAAAACGCATTGCGATTCCCCTTGGACCATCCAAAAGTGCCCGCAAAGGAAGGCTTTGGGTACAAGTGAACTCCCTAGGGGAGCCTTTACGCAGCCTTACATGCAACTGCACCCTCCGGGTTCACTCTTTCACCGCAAGACTAAAGAGAGCCCTAGCCGCAAAGGGAGAAGACTGAAAAATCGTGCCTCAGAAAACGCGTTACAAGCCCCATTCGCCCATTCAAAAGTGCCCCGAAAGGAAGGCTTTGGGTACAACTGAACTCCCTAGGGGAGCCTTTATGCAGCCCCACATGAAACTGGACCCTCCGGGTTCACTCTTTCACCGCAAGCCTAAATATAGCCCTCAACGCAATGGGAGAAGACTGAAAAAGCGGGCCTTAGAAAATGCATTGCGATTCCTCTTCGACCATCCAAAAGTGCCCCCAAAGGAAGGCTTTGGGTACAAGTGAACTCCCGAGGGGAGCCTTTATGCAGCCCCACATACAACTGGACCCTCCAGGTTCACTCTTTCCGGGCAATACTAAATATAGCCCTAGCCAGCATGGGAGACGACTGAAAACTTGGGCCCCAGAAAACTCATTCCAAGCCCCATTCGCCCATCCAGAAGTGCCCCCAAAGGAAGGCCTTGGGTACAACTGAACACCCCAAGAGAGCCTTTACGCAGCCCCACATGCAACTGGACCCTCCGGGTTTGCTGTGTCTGAGAAACACTAAATATATCCCTAGCCGGCATTGGAGACGACTGAAAAATCGGGCCAAATAAAACGCTTACAAGCCCCATTCGCCCATCCAAAAGTGCCCCCAAAGGAAGTCTTTAGGTACAAGTGAACTCCCCAGGGGAGCCTTTATGCAGCCCCACATGCAACATGACCCTCCGGGTTCACTCTTTCACCGCAAGCCTAAATATAGCCCTCGGCGCTATGGGAGAAGACTGGAAAAGCGGGCCTCAGAATACGCATTGCGATTCCCCTTGGACCATCCAAAAGTGGCCCCAAAGGAAGGTTTAGTTACAAGTGAACTCCCCAGGGGAGCCTTTATGCAGCCCCACATGCAACTGGACCCTCCGTATTCGCTCTTTCACAGCAACCCTAAATATAACCCTGGCCCGCCTGGCAGACGACTGAAAAATCGCGCCCCCGAAAACGCGTTACAAGCCCCATTCGCCCATCCAGAAGTGCCCCCAAAGGAAGGCTTTGGGTACAACTGAACACCCCAAGAGAGCCTTTACGCAGCCCCACATGCAACTGGACCCTCCGGGTTCGCTCTTTCCGAGCAATACTAAATATAGCCCTAGCTGGCATTGGAGACGACTGAAAACTCGGGCACCAGAAAACGCATTCCGAGCCCCATTCGCCCATGCAGAAGTGCCCCCAATGGAAGGCTTTAGGTACAACTGAACTCCCCAGGGGAGCCTTTATGCAGCGCCACATGCAACTGGACCCTCCGCGTTCACTCTTTCACCGCAAGCCTAAATATATCCCTCGGCGCAATGGGAGAAGACTGAAAAAGCGGGCTTGAGCGGGTCCAAAGAAGGGCGACGAAGCTGGTGAGGGGCCTGGAGAGCAAGTCCTATGAGGAGCGGCTGAAGGAGCTGTGCTTGTTCAACCTAGAGAAGAGGAGGCTCAGGGGTGACATTATTGCTCTGTATAAGTACATTAAAGGAGGCTGTAGCGAGGTGGGGGTTGGCCTGTTCTCCCATGTTCCTGGTGACAGGACGAGGGGGAATGGGCTAAAGTTACGCCAGGGGAGTTTTAGGTTAGATGTTAGGAAGAATTTCTTTACTGAAAGGGTTGTTAGGCACTGGAACGGGCTGCCCAGGGAGGTGGTGGAGTCACCATCCCTGGAAGTCTTCAAAAGACGTTTAGATGTAGAGCTTAGGGATATGGTTTAGTGGGGACTGTTAGTGTTAGCTTAGAGGTTGGACTCGATGATCTTGAGGTCTCTTCCAACCTAGAAATTCTGTGATTCTCAGAAAAACGCATTTCGATTCGCTTGGACCATCCAAAAGTGCCCCCAAAGGAAGGCCTTGGGTACAACTGAACACCCCAAGAGAGCCTTTACGCAGCCCCACATGCAACTGGACCCTCCGGGTTCACTCTTTCACCGCAAGCCTAAATATAGCCCTCAACGCAATGGGAGAAGACAGAAAAAGCGGGCCTTAGAAAATGCATTGCGATTCCTCTTCGACCATCCAAAAGTGCCCCCAAAGGAAGGCTTTCGGTACAAGTGAACTCCCGAGGGGAGCCTTTATGCAGCCCCACATACAACTGGACCCTCCAGGTTCACTCTTTCCGGGCAATACTAAATATAGCCCTAGCCAGCATGGGAGACGACTGAAAACTTGGGCCCCAGAAAACTCATTCCAAGCCCCATTCGCCCATCCAGAAGTGCCCCCAAAGGAAGGCCTTGGGTACAACTGAACACCCCAAGAGAGCCTTTACGCAGCCCCACATGCAACTGGACCCTCCGGGTTCGCTGTGTCTGAGAAACACTAAATATATCCCTAGCCGGCATTGGAGACGACTGAAAAATCGGGCCAAATAAAACGCTTACAAGCCCCATTCGCCCATCCAAAAGTGCCCCCAAAGGAAGTCTTTAGGTACAAGTGAACTCCCCAGGGGAGCCTTTATGCAGCCCCACATGCAACATGACCCTCCGGGTTCACTCTTTCCGAGCAATACTAAATATAGCCCTCAGCGCTATGGGAGAAGACTGGAAAAGCGGGCCTCAGAATACGCATTGCGATTCCCCTTGGACCATCCAAAAGTGGCCCCAAAGGAAGGTTTAGTTACAAGTGAACTCCCCAGGGGAGCCTTTATGCAGCCCCACATGCAACTGGACCCTCCGTATTCGCTCTTTCACAGCAACCCTAAATATAACCCTGGCCCGCCTGGCAGACGACTGAAAACTCGGGCCCCCGAAAACGCGTTACAAGCCCCATTCGCCCATCCAGAAGTGCCCCCAAAGGAAGGCTTTGGGTACAACTGAACACCCCAAGAGAGCCTTTACGCAGCCCAACATGCAACTGGACCCTCCGGGTTCGCTCTTTCCGAGTAATACTAAATATAGCCCTAGCTGGCACTGGAGACGACTGAAAACTCGGGCACCAGAAAACGCATTCCGAGCCCCATTCGCCCATGCAGAAGTGCCCCCAATGGAAGGCTTTGGGTACAAATGAACTCCCCAGGAGAGCCTTTATGCAGCGCCACATTCAACTGGACCCTCCTTATTCGCTCTTTCCGAGCAAGCCTAAATATAGCCCTAGCCGGCATCGGATATTACTGAAAATTCGGGCCCCAGAAAACGCATTCCGAGCCCCATTCGCCCATCCAGAAGTGCCCACAAAGCAAGGCTTTGGGTACAACTGAACTCCCCAGGGGAGCCTTTATGCAGCCCTACATGCAACTGGACCCTCCGCGTTCACTCTTTCACCGCAAGCCTAAATATATCCCTCGGCGCAATGGGAGAAGACTTAAAAAGCGGGCCTCAGAAAACGCATTGCGATTCCCCTTGGACCATCAAAAAGTGCCCCCAGAGGAAGGTTTAGTTACAACTGAACACACCAGGGGAGCCTTTATGCAGCCCCACATGCAACTGGGTCCTCCGCGTTCACTCTTTCTACGCAAGCCTAAATATATCCCTCGGCGCAATGGGAGAAGACTTAAAAAGCGGGCCTCAGAAAACGCATTGCGATTCCCCTTGGACCATCAAAAAGTGCCCCCAGAGGAAGGTTTAGTTACAACTGAACACACCAGGGGAGCCTTTATGCAGCCCCACATGCAACTGGGTCCTCCGCGTTCACTCTTTCTACGCAAGCCTAAATATAGCCCTAGCCACAAATGGAGAAGACTGAAAAAGCGGGCCTCAGAAAACGCATTTCGAGTCTCTTTCGACCATACAAAAGGGCCCCCAAAGGAAGGCTTTGGGTACAACTGAACTCCCCACGGGAGCCTTTATGCAGCCCCACATGCAACATGACCCTCCGGGTTCACTCTTTCCGAGCAACACTAAATATAGCCCTAGCTGGCATTGGAGACGACTGAAAACTCGGGCCTCAGAAAAGGCATTCCGAGCTCCTTTCGCCCATCCAAAAGTGCAAGCAAAGGAAGGCTTTGGGTACAAGTGAACTCCCCAGGGGAGCCTTTATGCAGCCCCACTTGCAACTGGACCATCCTTATTCGCTCTTTCACAACAAACCTAAATATAGCCCTAGCCGGCATCGAAGATGACTGAAAAATCGGGCCAAAGAAAACGCATTATAAGACTTTTTCGCCAATCCAGAAGTGCCCCGAAAGGAAGGCTTTGGGTACAACTGAACTCCCCAGGGGAGCCTTTATGCAGCCCCACATGCAACTGGACCCTCCTGGTTCATACTTTCACCGCAAGCCTAAATATAGCCCTCAACGCAATGGGAGAAGACTGAAAAAGCGGGCCTTAGAAAACGCATTGCGATTCCCCTTGGACCATCCAAAAGTGCCCGCAAAGGAAGGCTTTGGGTACAAGTGAACTCCCTAGGGGAGCCTTTACGCAGCCTTACATGCAACTGCACCCTCCGGGTTCACTCTTTCACCGCAAGACTAAAGAGAGCCCTAGCCGCAAAGGGAGAAGACTGAAAAATCGTGCCTCAGAAAACGCGTTACAAGCCCCATTCGCCCATTCAAAAGTGCCCCGAAAGGAAGGCTTTGGGTACAACTGAACTCCCTAGGGGAGCCTTTATGCAGCCCCACATGAAACTGGACCCTCCGGGTTCACTCTTTCACCGCAAGCCTAAATATAGCCCTCAACGCAATGGGAGAAGACTGAAAAAGCGGGCCTTAGAAAATGCATTGCGATTCCTCTTCGACCATCCAAAAGTGCCCCCAAAGGAAGGCTTTGGGTACAAGTGAACTCCCGAGGGGAGCCTTTATGCAGCCCCACATACAACTGGACCCTCCAGGTTCACTCTTTCCGGGCAATACTAAATATAGCCCTAGCCAGCATGGGAGACGACTGAAAACTTGGGCCCCAGAAAACTCATTCCAAGCCCCATTCGCCCATCCAGAAGTGCCCCCAAAGGAAGGCCTTGGGTACAACTGAACACCCCAAGAGAGCCTTTACGCAGCCCCACATGCAACTGGACCCTCCGGGTTTGCTGTGTCTGAGAAACACTAAATATATCCCTAGCCGGCATTGGAGACGACTGAAAAATCGGGCCAAATAAAACGCTTACAAGCCCCATTCGCCCATCCAAAAGTGCCCCCAAAGGAAGTCTTTAGGTACAAGTGAACTCCCCAGGGGAGCCTTTATGCAGCCCCACATGCAACATGACCCTCCGGGTTCACTCTTTCACCGCAAGCCTAAATATAGCCCTCGGCGCTATGGGAGAAGACTGGAAAAGCGGGCCTCAGAATACGCATTGCGATTCCCCTTGGACCATCCAAAAGTGGCCCCAAAGGAAGGTTTAGTTACAAGTGAACTCCCCAGGGGAGCCTTTATGCAGCCCCACATGCAACTGGACCCTCCGTATTCGCTCTTTCACAGCAACCCTAAATATAACCCTGGCCCGCCTGGCAGACGACTGAAAAATCGCGCCCCCGAAAACGCGTTACAAGCCCCATTCGCCCATCCAGAAGTGCCCCCAAAGGAAGGCTTTGGGTACAACTGAACACCCCAAGAGAGCCTTTACGCAGCCCCACATGCAACTGGACCCTCCGGGTTCGCTCTTTCCGAGCAATACTAAATATAGCCCTAGCTGGCATTGGAGACGACTGAAAACTCGGGCACCAGAAAACGCATTCCGAGCCCCATTCGCCCATGCAGAAGTGCCCCCAAAGGAAGGCTTTGGGTACAACTGAACTCCCCAGGGGAGCCTTTATGCAGCGCCACATTCAACTGGACCCTCCGCGTTCACTCTTTCACCGCAAGCCTAAATATATCCCTCGGCGCAATGGGAGAAGACTGAAAAAGCGGGCTTGAGCGGGTCCAAAGAAGGGCGACGAAGCTGGTGAGGGGCCTGGAGAGCAAGTCCTATGAGGAGCGGCTGAAGGAGCTGGGCTTGTTCAGCCTAGAGAAGAGGAGGCTCAGGGGTGACATTATTGCTCTGTATAAGTACATTAAAGGAGGCTGTAGCGAGGTGGGGGTTGGCCTGTTCTCCCATGTTCCTGGTGACAGGACGAGGGGGAATGGGCTAAAGTTACGCCAGGGGAGTTTTAGGTTAGATGTTAGGAAGAATTTCTTTACTGAAAGGGTTGTTAGGCACTGGAACGGGCTGCCCAGGGAGGTGGTGGAGTCACCATCCCTGGAAGTCTTCAAAAGACGTTTAGATGTAGAGCTTAGGGATATGGTTTAGTGGGGACTGTTAGTGTTAGCTTAGAGGTTGGACTCGATGATCTTGAGGTCTCTTCCAACCTAGAAATTCTGTGATTCTCAGAAAAACGCATTTCGATTCGCTTGGACCATCCAAAAGTGCCCCCAAAGGAAGGCCTTGGGTACAACTGAACACCCCAAGAGAGCCTTTACGCAGCCCCACATGCAACTGGACCCTCCGGGTTCGCTCTTTCCGAGCAATACTAAATATAGCCCTAGCTGGCATTGGAGACGACTGAAAACTCGGGCTCCAGAAAACGCAATCCGAGCCCCATTCGCCCATGCAGAAGTGCCCCCAAAGGAAGGCTTTGGGTACAAGTGAACTCCCCAGGGGAGCCTTTATGCAGCCCCACATGCAACTGGACCCTCCGGGTTCGCTGTGTCTGAGAAACACTAAATATATCCCTAGCCGGCATTGGAGACGACTGAAAAATCGGGCCAAATAAAACGCTTACAAGCCCCATTCGCCCATCCAAATGTGCCCCCAAAGGAAGTCTTTAGGTACAAGTGAACTCCCCAGGGGAGCCTTTATGCAGCCCCACATGCAACATGACCCTCCGGGTTCACTCTTTCCGAGCAATACTAAATATAGCCCTCGGCGCTATGGGAGAAGACTGGAAAAGCGGGCCTCAGAATACGCATTGCGATTCCCCTTGGACCATCCAAAAGTGGCCCCAAAGGAAGGTTTAGTTACAAGTGAACTCCCCAGGGGAGCCTTTATGCAGCCCCACATGCAACTGGACCCTCCGTATTCGCTCTTTCACAGCAACCCTAAATATAACCCTGGCCCGCCTGGCAGACGACTGAAAAATCGCGCCCCCGAAAACGCGTTACAAGCCCCATTCGCCCATCCAGAAGTGCCCCCAAAGGAAGGCTTTGGGTACAACTGAACACCCCAAGAGAGCCTTTACGCAGCCCCACATGCAACTGGACCCTCCGGGTTCGCTCTTTCCGAGCAATACTAAATATAGCCCTAGCTGGCATTGGAGACGACTGAAAACTCGGGCACCAGAAAACGCATTCCGAGCCCCATTCGCCCATGCAGAAGTGCCCCCAAAGGAAGGCTTTGGGTACAACTGAACTCCCCAGGGGAGCCTTTATGCAGCGCCACATTCAACTGGACCCTCCGCGTTCACTCTTTCACCGCAAGCCTAAATATATCCCTCGGCGCAATGGGAGAAGACTGAAAAAGCGGGCTTGAGCGGGTCCAAAGAAGGGCGACGAAGCTGGTGAGGGGCCTGGAGAGCAAGTCCTATGAGGAGCGGCTGAAGGAGCTGGGCTTGTTCAGCCTAGAGAAGAGGAGGCTCAGGGGTGACCTTATTGCTCTGTATAAGTACATTAAAGGAGGCTGTAGCGAGGTGGGGGTTGGCCTGTTCTCCCATGTTCCTGGTGACAGGACGAGGGGGAATGGGCTAAAGTTACGCCAGGGGAGTTTTAGGTTAGATGTTAGGAAGAATTTCTTTACTGAAAGGGTTGTTAGGCACTGGAACGGGCTGCCCAGGGAGGTGGTGGAGTCACCATCCCTGGAAGTCTTCAAAAGACGTTTAGATGTAGAGCTTAGGGATATGGTTTAGTGGGGACTGTTAGTGTTAGCTTAGAGGTTGGACTCGATGATCTTGAGGTCTCTTCCAACCTAGAAATTCTGTGATTCTCAGAAAAACGCATTTCGATTCGCTTGGACCATCCAAAAGTGCCCCCAAAGGAAGGCCTTGGGTACAACTGAACACCCCAAGAGAGCCTTTACGCAGCCCCACATGCAACTGGACCCTCCTTATTCGCTCTTTCCGAGCAAGCCTAAATATAGCCCTAGCCGGCATCGGATATTACTGAAAATTCGGGCCCCAGAAAACGCATTCCGAGCCCCATTCGCCCATCCAGAAGTGCCCACAAAGCAAGGCTTTGGGTACAACTGAACTCCCCAGGGGAGCCTTTATGCAGCCCTACATGCAACTGGACCCTCCGCGTTCACTCTTTCACCGCAAGCCTAAATATATCCCTCGGCGCAATGGGAGAAGACTTAAAAAGCGGGCCTCAGAAAACGCATTGCGATTCCCCTTGGACCATCAAAAAGTGCCCCCAGAGGAAGGTTTAGTTACAACTGAACACACCAGGGGAGCCTTTATGCAGCCCTACATGCAACTGGGTCCTCCGCGTTCACTCTTTCTACGCAAGCCTAAATATAGCCCTAGCCACAAATGGAGAAGACTGAAAAAGCGGGCCTCAGAAAACGCATTTCGAGTCTCTTTCGACCATACAAAAGGGCCCCCAAAGGAAGGCTTTGGGTACAACTGAACTCCCCACGGGAGCCTTTATGCAGCCCCACATGCAACATGACCCTCCGGGTTCACTCTTTCCAAGCAACACTAAATATAGCCCTAGCTGGCATTGGAGACGACTGAAAACTCGGGCCTCAGAAAAGGCATTCCGAGCTCCTTTCGCCCATCCAAAAGTGCAAGCAAAGGAAGGCTTTGGGTACAAGTGAACTCCCCAGGGGAGCCTTTATGCAGCCCCACTTGCAACTGGACCATCCTTATTCGCTCTTTCACAACAAACCTAAATATAGCCCTAGCCGGCATCGAAGATGACTGAAAAATCGGGCCAAAGAAAACGCATTATAAGACTTTTTCGCCAATCCAGAAGTGCCCCGAAAGGAAGGCTTTGGGTACAACTGAACTCCCTAGGGGAGCCTTTATGCAGCCCCACATGCAACTGGACCCTCCTGGTTCATACTTTCACCGCAAGCCTAAATATAGCTCTCAACGCAATGGGAGAAGACTGAAAAAGCGGGCCTTAGAAAACGCATTGCGATTCCCCTTGGACCATCCAAAAGTGCCCGCAAAGGAAGGCTTTGGGTACAAGTGAACTCCCCAGGGGAGCCTTTACGCAGCCTTACATGCAACTGCACCCTCCGGGTTCACTCTTTCACCGCAAGACTAAAGAGAGCCCTAGCCGCAAATGGAGAAGACTGAAAAATCGTGCCTCAGAAAACGCGTTACAAGCCCCATTCGCCCATTCAAAAGTGCCCCGAAAGGAAGGCTTTGGGTACAACTGAACTCCCTAGGGGAGCCTTTATGCAGCCCCACATGAAACTGGACCCTCCAGGTTCACTCTTTCACCGCAAGCCTAAATATAGCCCTCAATGCAATGGGAGAAGACTGAAAAAGCGGGCCTTAGAAAATGCATTGCGATTCCTCTTCGACCATCCAAAAGTGCCCCCAAAGGAAGGCTTTGGGTACAAGTGAACTCCCGAGGGGAGCCTTTATGCAGCCCCACATACAACTGGACCCTCCAGGTTCACTCTTTCCGGGCAATACTAAATATAGCCCTAGCCAGCATGGGAGACGACTGAAAACTTGGGCCCCAGAAAACTCATTCCAAGCCCCATTCGCCCATCCAGAAGTGCCCCCAAAGGAAGGCCTTGGGTACAACTGAACACCCCAAGAGAGCCTTTACGCAGCCCCACATGCAACTGGACCCTCCGGGTTCGCTGTGTCTGAGAAACACTAAATATATCCCTAGCCGGCATTGGAGACGACTGAAAAATCGGGCCAAATAAAACGCTTACAAGCCCCATTCGCCCATCCAAAAGTGCCCCCAAAGGAAGTCTTTAGGTACAAGTGAACTCCCCAGGGGAGCCTTTATGCAGCCCCACATGCAACATGACCCTCCGGGTTCACTCTTTCACCGCAAGCCTAAATATAGCCCTCGGCGCTATGGGAGAAGACTGGAAAAGCGGGCCTCAGAATACGCATTGCGATTCCCCTTGGACCATCCAAAAGTGGCCCCAAAGGAAGGTTTAGTTACAAGTGAACTCCCCAGGGGAGCCTTTATGCAGCCCCACATGCAACTGGACCCTCCGTATTCGCTCTTTCACAGCAACCCTAAATATAACCCTGGCCCGCCTGGCAGACGACTGAAAAATCGCGCCCCCGAAAACGCGTTACAAGCCCCATTCGCCCATCCAGAAGTGCCCCCAAAGGAAGGCTTTGGGTACAACTGAACACCCCAAGAGAGCCTTTACGCAGCCCCACATGCAACTGGACCCTCCGGGTTCGCTCTTTCCGAGCAATACTAAATATAGCCCTAGCTGGCATTGGAGACGACTGAAAACTCGGGCACCAGAAAACGCATTCCGAGCCCCATTCGCCCATGCAGAAGTGCCCCCAATGGAAGGCTTTGGGTACAACTGAACTCCCCAGGGGAGCCTTTATGCAGCGCCACATGCAACTGGACCCTCCGCGTTCACTCTTTCACCGCAAGCCTAAATATATCCCTCGGCGCAATGGGAGAAGACTGAAAAAGCGGGCTTGAGCGGGTCCAAAGAAGGGCGACGAAGCTGGTGAGGGGCCTGGAGAGCAAGTCCTATGAGGAGCGGCTGAAGGAGCTGGGCTTGTTCAGCCTAGAGAAGAGGAGGCTCAGGGGTGACCTTATTGCTCTGTATAAGTACATTAAAGGAGGCTGTAGCGAGGTGGGGGTTGGCCTGTTCTCCCATGTGCCTGGTGACAGGACGAGGGGGAATGGGCTAAAGTTACGCCAGGGGAGTTTTAGGTTAGATGTTAGGAAGAATTTCTTTACTGAAAGGGTTGTTAGGCACTGGAACGGGCTGCCCAGGGAGGTGGTGGAGTCACCATCCCTGGAAGTTTTCAAAAGACGTTTAGATGTAGAGCTTAGGGATATGGTTTAGTGGGGACTGTTAGTGTTAGCTTAGAGGTTGGACTCGATGATCTTGAGGTCTCTTCCAACCTAGAAATTCTGTGATTCTCAGAAAAACGCATTTCGATTCGCTTGGACCATCCAAAAGTGCCCCCAAAGGAAGGCCTTGGGTACAACTGAACACCCCAAGAGAGCCTTTACGCAGCCCCACATGCAACTGGACCCTCCGGGTTCGCTCTTTCCGAGCAATACTAAATATAGCCCTAGCTGGCATTGGAGACGACTGAAAACTCGGGCTCCAGAAAACGCAATCCGAGCCCCATTCGCCCATGCAGAAGTGCCCCCAATGGAAGGCTTTGGGTACAAGTGAACTCCCCAGGGGAGCCTTTATGCAGCCCCACATGCAACTGGACCCTCCGGGTTCGCTGTGTCTGAGAAACACTAAATATATCCCTAGCCGGCATTGGAGACGACTGAAAAATCGGGCCAAATAAAACGCTTACAAGCCCCATTCGCCCATCCAAATGTGCCCCCAAAGGAAGTCTTTAGGTACAAGTGAACTCCCCAGGGGAGCCTTTATGCAGCCCCACATGCAACATGACCCTCCGGGTTCACTCTTTCCGAGCAATACTAAATATAGCCCTCGGCGCTATGGGAGAAGACTGGAAAAGCGGGCCTCAGAATACGCATTGCGATTCCCCTTGGACCATCCAAAAGTGGCCCCAAAGGAAGGTTTAGTTACAAGTGAACTCCCCAGAGGAGCCTTTATGCAGCCCCACATGCAACTGGACCCTCCGTATTCGCTCTTTCACAGCAACCCTAAATATAACCCTGGCCCGCCTGGCAGACGACTGAAAAATCGCGCCCCCGAAAACGCGTTACAAGCCCCATTTGCCCATCCAGAAGTGCCCCCAAAGGAAGGCTTTGGGTACAACTGAACACCCCAAGAGAGCCTTTACGCAGCCCCACATGCAACTGGACCCTCCGGGTTCGCTCTTTCCGAGCAATACTAAATATAGCCCTAGCTGGCATTGGAGACGACTGAAAACTCGGGCACCAGAAAACGCATTCCGAGCCCCATTCGCCCATGCAGAAGTGCCCACAAAGGAAGGCTTTGGGTACAACTGAACTCCCCAGGGGAGCCTTTATGCAGCCCCACATACAACTGGACCCTCCGCGTTCACTCTTTCACCGCAAGCCTAAATATATCCCTTGGCGCAATGGGAGAAGACTGAAAAAGCGGGCTTGAGCGGGTCCAAAGAAGGGCGACGAAGCTGGTGAGGGGCCTGGAGAGCAAGTCCTATGAGGAGCGGCTGAAGGAGCTGGGCTTGTTCAGCCTAGAGAAGAGGAGGCTCAGGGGTGACCTTATTGCTCTGTATAAGTACATTAAAGGAGGCTGTAGCGAGGTGGGGGTTGGCCTGTTCTCCCATGTTCCTGGTGACAGGACGAGGGGGAATGGGCTAAAGTTACGCCAGGGGAGTTTTAGGTTAGATGTTAGGAAGAATTTCTTTACTGAAAGGGTTGTTAGGCACTGGAACGGGCTGCCCAGGGAGGTGGTGGAGTCACCATCCCTGGAAGTTTTCAAAAGACGTTTAGATGTAGAGCTTAGGGATATGGTTTAGTGGGGACTGTTAGTGTTAGCTTAGAGGTTGGACTCGATGATCTTGAGGTCTCTTCCAACCTAGAAATTCTGTGATTCTCAGAAAAACGCATTTCGATTCGCTTGGACCATCCAAAAGTGCCCCCAAAGGAAGGGTTTGGGCACAACTGAACTCCCCAGGGGAGCCTTTATGCAGCCCCACATGAAACTGTACCCTCCGTATTAGATCTTTCCCAGCAACACTAAACATAGCCCTAGCAGGCATGGGAGATGACTGAAAATTCGGGCCCCAGACAACGCTTTCCGAGCCCCTTTCGCCCATCCAAAAGTACCCCCAGAGGAAGGCTTTGGGTACAACCGAACTCCCCAGGGGAGCCTTCACGCAGCCCCACATGCAACTGGACCCTCCGCGTTCACTCTTTCTACGCAAGACTAAATATAGCCCTAGCTTTAAAGGGAGATGACTGAAAAAGCGGGCCTCAGAAAATGCATTGCGAATCTCTTTGGACCATCGAAAAGTGCCCCCAAAGGAAGGCTTGGGGTACAACTGAACTCCCCAGGAGAGCCCTTACGCAGCCCCACATGCAACTGGACCCTCCGGGTTCGCTCTTTCCGAGCAACACTAAATATATCCCTAGCTGGCATTGGAGATTACTGAAATCTCGGGCCTCAGAAAACGCATTCCGAGCCCCTTTCGCCCATCCAAAAGTGTCCCCAAAGGAAGGCTTTGGGTACAACTGAACTCCCCAAGGGGAGCCTTTATGCAGCCCCACATGCCACTGGACCCTCCGCGTTCACTCTTTCTACGCAAGACTAAATATAGCCCTCGGCGCAATGGGAGAAGACTGAAAAAGCGGGCCTCAGAATACGCATTGCGATTCCCCTTGGACCATCCAAAAGTGCACCCAAAGGAAGGCTTTGGGGACAACTGAACTCCCCAGGGGAGCCATTACGCAGCCCAACATGCAACTGGATCCTCCGCGTTCACTCTTTCTACGCAAGCCTAAATATAGCCCTAGCCAGCATGGGAGACGACTGAAAACTCGGGCCCCAGAAAACGCTTTCCGAGCCCCTTTCGCCCATCCAAAAGTGCCCCCAGAGGAAGGCTTTAGGTACAAGTGAACTCCTCAAGGGAGCCTTTACGCAGCCCCACATGCAACTGGACCCTCCGGGTTTGCTCTTTCCGAGCAACACTAAATATATCCCTTGCCGGCATGGGAGACGACTGAAAACTCGGGCCCCAGAAAAAGCGTTTAAAGCCGTATTCGCCCATCCAGAAGTGCCCCCAAAGGAAGGCTTGGGGTACAAGTGAACTCCCCAGGGGAGCCTTTATGCAGCCCCACATGCAACTGGATCCTCCGCGTTCACTCTTTCTACGCAAGCCTAAATATAACCCTAGCTTTAAAGGGAGATGACTGGAAAAGCAGGCCTCAGAAAATGCATTGCGAGTCTCTTTGGACCATACAAAAGGGCCCCCAAAGGAAGGCTTTGGGTACAACTGAACTCCCCACGGGAGCCTTTATGCAGCCCCACATGCAACATGACCCTCCGGGTTCACTCTTTCCGAGCAACACTAAACATAGCCCTAGCCGGCATGGGAGATGACTGAAAATTCGGGCCCCAGAAAACGCTTTCCGAGCCCCTTTCGCCCATCCAAAAGTACCCCCAGAGGAAGGCTTTGGGTACAACCGAACTCCCCAGGGGAGCCTTTATGCAGCCCCACATACAACATGACCCTCCGTATTCGCTCTTTCACAGCAACCCTAAATATAGCCCTGGCCCGCATGGCAGACGACTGAAAAATTGGGCCCCAGAAAACGCCTTACAAGCCCCATACGCACATCCAAAAGTGCCCCCAAAGGAAGGCTTTGGGTAGAACTGAACTCCCCAGGGGAGCCTTCACGCAGCCCCACATGCAACTGGACCCTCCGCGTTCACTCTTTCTACGCAAGACTAAATATAGCCCTAGCTTTAAAGGGAGATGACTGAAAAAGCGGGCCTCAGAAAATGCATTGCGAATCTCTTTGGACCATCGAAAAGTGCCCCCAAAGGAAGGCTTGGGGTACAACTGAACTCCCCAGGAGAGCCCTTACGCAGCCCCACATGCAACTGGACCCTCCGGGTTCGCTCTTTCCGAGCAACACTAAATATATCCCTAGCTGGCATTGAAGATTACTGAAATCTCGGGCCTCAGAAAACGCATTCCGAGCCCCTTTCGCCCATCCAAAAGTGTCCCCAAAGGAAGGCTTTGGGTACAACTGAACTCCCCAAGGGGAGCCTTTATGCAGCCCAACATGCCACTGGACCCTCAGCGTTCACTCTTTCTACGCAAGACTAAATATAGCCCTCGGCGCAATGGGAGAAGACTGAAAAAGCGGGCCTCAGAATACGCATTGCGATTCCCCTTGGACCATCCAAAAGTGCACCCAAAGGAAGGCTTTGGGGACAACTGAACACCCCAGGGGAGCCATTACGCAGCCCAACATGCAACTGGATCCTCCGCGTTCACTCTTTCTACGCAAGCATATATATAGCCCTAGCCGACATGGGAGACGACTGAAAACTCGGGCCCCAGAAAACGCTTTCCGAGCCCCTTACGGCCATCCAAAAGTGCCCCCAGAGGAAGGCTTTAGGTACAAGTGAACTCCTCAGGGGAGCCTTTACGCAGCCCCACATGCAACTGGACCCTCCGTGTTCGCTGTTTATGAGCAACACTAAATATAACGCTAGCCAGCATGGAAGAAGACTGAAAACTCGGGCCACAGAAAAAGCGTTTCAAGCCCCATTCGCCCATCCAGAAGTGCCCCCAAAGGAAGGCTATGGGTAGAACTGAACTCCCCAGGGGAGCCTTTATGCAGCCCCACATGCAATTGGACCCTCCGAGTTCACTCTTTCACCGCAAGATTAAATATATCCCTAGCCGCAAAGGGAGAAGTCTGAAAAAGCGGGACTCAGAAAACGCATTGCGATTACCTTTGGACCATCGAAAAGTGCCCCCAAAGGAAGGCTTTCAGTACAAATGAACTCCCCAGGGGAGCCTTTATGCAGCCCCACATGCAACTGGACCCTCCTTATTCGCTCTTTCACGGAAAGCCTAAATCTAGCCTTCCTGGCATCAGAGATGACTGAAAAATCGGGCAAAGAAAACGACTTACAAGCCCCTTTCGCCCATTCAAAAGTGCCCCCAAAAGAAGGCTTTGGGTACAAGTGAACTCCCCAGGGGAGCCTTTATGCAGCCTCACATGCAACTGGACCCTCCGCGTTCACTCTTTCACCGCAAGCCTAAATATATCCCTCGGCGGAAAGGGAGAAGACTGAAAAAGCGGGCCTCAGAAAACGCATTGCGAGTCTCTTTCGACCATCCAAAAGTGCCCCCAAAGGAAAGCTTTGGTACATCTGAACTCCCCAGGGGAGCCTTTACGCAGCCCCAAATGCAACTGGACCCTCCGGGTTCGCTCTTTCCGATCAACACTAAACATAACCCTAGCCGGCATTGGAGAAGACTGAAAACTCGGGCCCAAGAAAACGCATTCCGAGCCCCTTTCGCCCATCCAAAAGTGCCCCCAGAGGAAGGCTTTGAGTACCACTGAACTCCGCAGGGGAACCTTTATGAAGCCCCACATACAACTGGACCCTCCTTATTCTCTCTTTCACTGCAAGCCTAAATATAGCCCTAGCCGTCATCAAAGATGACTGCAAAAGCGGGCCTCAGAAAACGCATTGCGAGTCTCTTTCGCCCATCCAAAAGTGCCTGCAAAGGAAGGCTTTGGGTACAAGTGAACTCCCAAGGGGAGCCTTTAAGCAGCCCCACATGCAACTGGACCCTCCGGGTTCGTTGTTTCTGAGCAAGCCTTAATACAGCCCTAGCCGGCATAGAAGACGTCTGAAAAATTGGGCCCCAGGAAATGCGTTGCGAGCCCCTTTCGCCCATTCAAAAGTGCCCGCAAAGGAAGGCTTTGGGTACAAGTGAACTCCCCAGGGGAGCCTTTACGCAGCCCCACATGCAACTGGACCCTCCAGGTTCGCTCTTTCTGAGCAAACGTAAATATATCCCTAGGCGTCTTGGGTCAAGACTGAAAAACCAAGCCCGAGAAAACGCGTTGCGAGCCCCTTTCACCCATCCAAAAGTGCCCCCAAAGGAGGGCTTGGGGTACAAGTGAACTCCCCAGGGGAGCCTTTACGCAGCCCCACATGCAATTGGACCCTCCGAGTTCACTCATCCCGAGCAACCCGAAACATATCCCTGGCCGGCATCAGAGAAGACTGAAAAATCGGGCCCCAGGAAACGCTTTGCAAGGCCCTTACACCCATCCAAAAGAGCCCCGAAAGGAAGGCTTTAGGTACAAGTGAACTCCCCAGGGGAGCCTTTACGCAGCCCCACATGCAACTGGACCCTCCGGGTTCGTTGTTTCCGAGCAAGCCTTAATATAGCCCTAGCTGGCATAGAAGACGTCTGAAAAATCGAGCCCCTGGAAACGCGTTGCAAGGCCCTTACACCCATCCAAATATGCCACCAACGGAAGGCTTTGTGTACAAGTGAACTCCCCAGGGGAGCCTTTATACAGCCCCACATGCAACTGGACCCTCCGGGTTCGCTGTTTCCGAGCAACACTAAACATAGCCCTAGCCGGCATGGGAGACGACTGAAAACTCGGGCCCTAGAAAATGCTTTCCGAGGCCATTTCGCCCATCCAAAAGTGCCCCCAGAGGAATGCTTTGGGTACAACTGAACTCCCCAGAGGAGCCACTACGCAGCAAAACATGCAACTGGAACCTTTGTATTCGCTCTTTCACAGCAACCCTAAATATAACCCTGGCCCGCTTGGCAGACGACTGAAAATTCTGGCCCTAGAAAACGCTTTACAAGCCCCATTGGCCCATCCAAAAGTGCCCCCAGAGGAAGGCTTTGGGTACAAGAGAACTCCCCAGGGGAGCCTTCATACAGCCCCACATGCAACATGACCCTCCGGGTTCGTTGTTTCCAAGCAAGCCTAAATATAGCCCTCAACGCAGTGGGAGAAGACTGAAAAAGCAGGCCTTAGAAAACGCATTGCGATTCCCCTTGGACCATCCAAAAGTGCCCCCAAACGAAGGCTTTGGGTACAAGTGAACTCCCCAGGGGAGCCTTTATGCAGCCCCACATGCAACTGGACCCTCCGGGATCACTCATTCTGAGCAACCCAAAAACATAACCCTGGCCGGCATCAGAGACGACTGAAAAATCTGGCGCCAGAAAACGCGTTGCGAGCCCCATTTGCCCATCCAAAAGTGCCCCCAAATGAAGGCTATGGGTACATCTGAACTCCCCAGGGTAGGCTTTAGGCAGCCCCACATGCAACTACACCCTCCGGGTTCACTATTTCCGAGCAACCCTAAATATATCCCTAGCCGTCATCGAAGTCGACTGAAAAATTGGGCCCCAGAAAACGCGTTACAAGCACCTTTTGCCCATTCAAAAGTGCCCCCAAAGGAAGACTTTGGGTACAAGTGAACTCCCCAGGGGAGCCTTTACGCAGCCCCACACACAACGGGACCCTCCGGTTTCACTCTTTCATAGCAAGCCTAAATATATCCCTTACCTGCACGAAAGACTGAAAATCCGGGCCCGAGAAAACGCATTGCGAGCCCTTTTCGCCCATCCAAAAGTGCTCCTAAAGGAAGGCTTTGGGTACAAGTGAACTCCCCAGGGGAGCCTTTACGCAGCCCCACATGCAACTGGACCCTCCGGGTTCGTTGTTTCCGAGCAAGGCTTAATATATCCCTAGCCGGCATAGAAGACGACTGAAAAATTGGGCCCCAGGAAACGCATTGCGAGCCCCTTTCGCCCATCCAGAAGTGTCCGCAAAGGAAGGCTTTGGGTACAAGTGAACTCCCCAGGGGAGACTTTACGCAGCCCCACATGCAAGGGGACCCTCCGGGTTCGCTCTTTCCGAGCAAACGTAAATATATCCCTAGCCGTCGTGGGTAAGACTGAAAAACCAAGCCTGAGAAAACGCGTTGCAAGCCCCTTTCGCCCATCGAAAAGTGTCCGCAAAGGAATGCTTTGGGTACAAGTGAACTCCCCAGGGGAGCCTTTACGCAGCCCCACATGCAATTGGACCCTCCGAGTTCACTCATCCCGAGCAACCCAAAACATATACCTGGCCGGCATCAGAGACGACTGAAAAATCGGGCCCCAGATAACGCGTTGCAAGGCCCTTACACCCATCCAAAAGTGCCCGAAAGGAAGGCTTTGGGTACAAGTGAACTCCCCAGGGGAGCCTTTACGCAGCCCCACATGCAACGGGACCCTCCGGGTTCACGTTTTCATAGTAAACCTAAATATGTCCCTTACCTGCACGTAGGACTGAAAATCCAGGCCCGAGGAAACGCATTCCGAGCCACTTTCACCCATACAAAAATGCCCCCAAAGGAAGGCTTTGGGTACAAGTGAACTCCCCAGGGGAGCCTTTACGCAGCCCCACATGCAACTGGACCCTCCGGGTTCACTTTTGCACAACAAGCCTAAATATATCCCTTACCGGCATGGGAGAAGACTGAAAATCCGGGTCCCAGGAAACGCATTCCTAGCCCCTTACCCCAACCAAAAGTGCCCCCAAAGGACGGCTTTGGGTACAAGTGAACTCCCGAGGGGAGTTTTTAAGCAGCCCCACATGCAACTGGACCCTCCAATTTCGTTATTTCCGAGCAAACCTTAATATAGCCCTAGCTGGCATAGAAGACGTCTGAAAAATCAGGCCCCAGGAAACGCGTTGCGAGCGACTCTCGCCCATCCAAAAGTGCCCCTAAAGGAAGGCTTTGGGTACAAGTGATCTCCCCAGGGGAGCCTTTACGCAGCCCCACATGCAACTGGACCCTCCGGGTTCACTTTTTCACAACAAGCCTAAATATAACCCTTACCGGCATGGGAGAATACTGAAAATCCGGGTCCCAGGAAACGCATTCCTAGCCCCTTTCACCCATCCAAAAGTGCCCGCAAAGGAAGGCTTTCGGTAGAACTGAACTCCGCAGTGGAGCCTTCACGCAGCCCCACATGTAACTGGACCCTCTGGGATCACTCATTCTGAGCAACCCAAAAACATAACCCTGGCCGGCATCAGAGCCGACTGAAAAATCTGGCGCCAGAAAACACGTTGCGAGCCCCATTCGCCCATCCAAATGTGCCCCCAAAATGAAGGCTATGGGTACATCTGAACTCCCCAGGGGAGCCTTTACGCAGCCCCACATGCAACTGGACCCCTTGCATTCACTGTTTCCGAGCAACCCTAAATATATCCCTAGCCGTCATCGAAGACGACTGAAAAATTGGGCCCCAGAAAACGCGTTGCTAGCCCCTTTCGCCCATTCAAAAGTGCCCGCAAAGGAAGGCTTTGGGTACAAGTGAACTCCCCAGGGGAGCCTTTACGCAGCCCCACATGAAACTGGACCCTCCGGGTTCGATCTTTCCGAGCAAACCTAAATACATCCCTAGCCGGATTGCGAGAAAACTGAAAATCAGGCCCCAGAAAACGCGTTGCGAGCCCCTTTCGCCCATCCAAAAGTGCCCGCAAAGGAAGGCTTTGGGTACAAGTGAACTTCCCAGGGGAGCCTTTACGCAGCCCCACATGCAACTGGACCCTCTGGGTTCGTTGTTTCCGAGCAAGCCTTAATTTATCCTTAGCCGGCATAGAAGACTTCTGGAAAATCTGGCCCCAGGAAACGCGTTTTGAGCCCTTAGGCTCATCCAAAAGTGCCCCCAAACGAAGGCTTTGGGTACAAGTGAACTCCCAAGGGGAGACTTTACGCAGCCCCACATGCAACTGGACCCTCCGGGTTCGTTGTTTCCAAGCAAGCCTTAATATATCCCTAGCCGGCATAGAAGACGACTGAAAACTCGGGCCCCAGGAAACGTGTTGCGAGCCCCTTTCGCCCATCCAAAAGTGCCCCCAAAGGAAGGCTTTGGGTACAAGTGAACTCCCCAGGGGAGCCTTTAAGCAGCCCCACATGCAATTGGACCCTCCGAGGTCACTCATCCCGAGCAACCCAAAACATATACCTGGCCGGCATCAGAGACGACTGAAAAATCGGGCCCCAGATAATGCGTTGCAAGGCCCTTACACCCATCCAAAAGTGCCCGCAAAGGAAGGCTTTGGGTACAAGTGAACTCCCCAGGGGAGCCGTTACGCAGCCCCACATGCAACGGGACCCTCCGGGTTCACGTTTTCATAGTAAACCTAAATATGTCCCTTACCTGCACGTAAGACTGAAAATCCAGGCCCGAGGAAACGCATTCCGAGCCACATTCACCCATAAAAAAATGCCCCCAAAGGAAGACTTTGGGTACAAGTGAACTCCCCAGGGGAGCCTTTACGCAGCTCCACATGCAACTGGACCCTTCGGGTTCGTTGTTTCTGAGCAAGCCTTAATATAGCCCTAGCAGACATAGAAGACGACTGAAAAATTGGGCCCCAGGAAACGCGTTGCGAGCCACTTTCGCCCATCCAAAAGTGCCGGCAAAGGAAGGCTTTGGGTACAAGTGAACTCCCCAGGGGAGCCTTTACGCAGCCCCACATGCAACTGGACCCTCCGGGTTTGTTGTTTCCCAGCAAGCCTTAATATAGCCCTAGCCGGCATAGAAGACGTCTGAAAAATTGGGCCCCAGGAAACGAGTTGCGAGCAATTTTCGCCCGTCCAAAAGTGCCCCCAAAGGAAGGCTTTGGGTACAAGTGAACTCCCCAGGGGAGCCTTTACGCAGCAGCACATGCAACTGAACCCTTTGGGTTCACTGTTTCCGAGCAACCCTAAATATATTCCTAGCTGGCATCGAAGACGACTAAAAAACTGGGCCCCAGAAAACGCGTTGCAAGCCCCTTTGGACCATCCAAAAGTGTCACCAAAGGAAGGCTTTGGGTACAAGTGAACTCCCCAGGGGAGCCTTTACGCAGCAGCACATGCAACTGAACCCTTTGGGTTCACTGTTTCCGAGCAACCCTAAATATATTCCTAGCTGGCATCGAAGACGACTAAAAAACTGGGCCCCAGAAAATGCGTTGCGATCCCATTTCGCCCATTCCAAAGTGCCCGCAAAGGAAGGCTTTGGGTACAAGTGAACTCCCCAGGGGAGCCTTTAGGCAGCCCCACATGTAACTGGACCCTCCGGGTTCACGCTTTCATAGTAAACCTAAATATGTCCCTTACCTACACGTAAGACTGAAAATCCAGGCCCGAGGAAACGCATTCCGAGCCACTTTCACCCATACAAAAATGCCCCCAAAGGAAGGCTTTGGGTACAAGTGAACTCCCCAGGGGAGGCTTTACGCAGCCCCACATGCAACGGGACCCTCCGGGTTCACTTTTTCATAGTAAACCTAAATATGTCCCTTACCTGCACGTAAGACTGAAAATCCAGGCCCGAGGAAACGCATTCCGAGCCACATTCACCCATAAAAAAATGCCCCCAAAGGAAGGCTTTGGGTACAAGTGAACTCCCCAGGGGAGCCTTTACGCAGCTCCACATGCAACTGGACCCTTCGGGTTCGTTGTTTCTGAGCAAGCCTTAATATAGCCCTAGCAGACATAGAAGACGACTGAAAAATTGGGCCCCAGGAAACGCGTTGCGAGCCACTTTCGCCCATCCAAAAGTGCCCGCAAAGGAAGGCTTTGGGTACAAGTGAACTCCCCAGGGGAGCCTTTACGCAGCCCCACATGCAACTGGACCCTCCGGGTTCGTTGTTTCCCAGCAAGCCTTAATATAGCCCTAGCCGGCATAGAAGACGTCTGAAAAATTGGGCCCCAGGAAACGAGTTGCGAGCAATTTTCGCCCGTCCAAAAGTGCCCGCAAAGGAAGGCTTTGGGTACAAGTGAACTCCCCAGGGGAGCCTTTACGCAGCAGCACATGCAACTGAACCCTTTGGGTTCACTGTTTCCGAGCAACCCTAAATATATTCCTAGCTGGCATCGAAGACGACTAAAAAACTGGGCCCCAGAAAACGCGTTGCAAGCCCCTTTGGACCATCCAAAAGTGTCACCAAAGGAAGGCTTTGGGTACAAGTGAACTCCCCAGGGGAGCCTTTACGCAGCCCCACATGCAACGGGACCCTCCGGGTTCACGCTTTCATAGTAAAACTAAATATGTCTCTTACCTGCACGTAAGACTGAAAATCCAGGCCCGAGGAAACGCATTCCGAGCCAATTTCACCCATACAAAAATACCCGCAAAGGAAGGCTTTGGGTACAAGTGAACTCCCCAGGGGAGCCTTTACGCAGCCCCAAATGAAACTGGACCCTCCGGGTTCGCTCTTTCCGAGCTAACCTAAATACATCCCTAGCCGGATTGGGAGAAAACTGAAATCTGGCCCCAGGAAACGCGTTGCGAGCCCCTTTCGCCCATCCAAAAGTGCCCCCAAAGGAAGGCTTTCAGTACAACTGAACTCCGCAGGGGAGCCTTTACGCAGCCCCACATGCAACTGGACCCTCCGGGTTCGTTGTTTCCGAGCAAGCCTTAATATAGCCCTAGCCGGCATAGAAGACGTCTGAAAAATCTGGCCCCAGGAAACGCGTTGCGAGCCCCTGTCGCCCATCCAAAAGTGCCCGCAAAGGAAGGCTTTGGGTACAAGTGAACTCCCCAGGGGAGCCTTTACGCAGCTCCACATGCAACTGGACCCTTCGGGTTCGTTGTTTCTGAGCAAGCCTTAATAGAGCCCTAGCCGACATAGAAGACGTCTGAAAAATTGGCCCCAAGAAACGCGTTGCGAGCCCCTGTCGCCCATCCAAAAGTGCCCGCAAAGGAAGGCTTTGGGTACAAGTGAACTCCCCAGGGGAGCCTTTACGCAGCCCCACATGCAACTGGACCCTCCGGGTTCGTTGTTTCCCAGCAAGCCTTAATATAGCCCTAGCCGGCATAGAAGACGTCTGAAAAATTGGGCCCCAGGAAACGCGTTGCGAGCCCCTGTCGCCCATCCAAAACTGTCCGCAAAGGAATGCTTTGAGTACAAGTGAACTCCCCAGGGGAGCCTTTACGCAGCCCCACATGCAACTGGACCCTCCGGGTTCACTCTTTCACAGCAAGCCTGAATATATCCATAGCCGGCATCAGAGACGACTGAAAAACCGGGCCCTAGGAAACGAATTCCGAGCCCCTTTCGCCCATCCAAAAGTGCCCGCAAAGGAAGGCTTTGGGTACAAGTGATCTCCCCAGGGGAGCCTTTACGCAGCCCCACATGCAACTGGACCCTCCGGGTTCGCTCTTTCCGAGCAACCCTAAATAGATCCCTAGCCGGCATCGAAGACAACTGAAAAATTGGGCCCCAGGAAACGCGTTGCGAGCCCCTGTCGCCCATCCAAAAGTGCCCGCAAAGGAAGGCTTTGGGTACAAGTGAACTCCCCAGGGGAGCCTTTACGCAGCCCCACATGCAACTGGACCCTCCGGGTTTGTTGTTTCCGAGCAAGCCTTAATATAGCCCTAGCCGGCATAGAAGACGTCTGAACAATTGGGCCCCAGGAAACGTGTTGCGAGCCCATTTCGCCCATCCAAAAGTGCCCGCAAAGGAAGGCTTTGGGTACAAGTGAACTCCCCAGGGGAGCCTTTACGCAGCCCCACATGCAACTGGACCCTCCGGGTTCACTCTTTCATACTAAACCAAAATATGTCCCTTACCTCCACGTAAGACTGAAAATCTGAGCCCGAGGAAACGCATTCCGAGACACTTTCACCCATACAAAAATGCCCCCAAAGGAAGGCTTTGGGTACAAGTGAACTCCCCAGGGGAGCCTTTACGCAGCCCCACATGCAACTGGACCCTCCGGGTTCGTTCTTTCCGAGCAAACCTAAATACATCCCTAGCTGGATTGGGAGAAAACTGAAAATCTGGCCCCAGAAAACGCGTTGTGAGCCACTTTCACCCATTCTAAAGTGCCCGCAAAGGAAGGCTTTGGGTACAAGTGAACTTCCCAGGGGAGCCTTTACGCAGCCCCACATGCAACTGGACCCTCCGGGTTCGTTGTTTCTGAGCAAGCCTTAATATAACCCTAGCCGGCATAGAAGACGTCTGAAAAATCAGGCCCCAGGAAACGCGTTCCGAGCCACTTTCACCCATCCAAAAGTGTCACCAAAGGAAGGCTTTGGGTACAAGTGAACTCCCCAGGGGAGCCTTTTCGCAGCAACACATGCAACTGGACCCTTTGGGTTCACTGTTTCCGAGCAACCCTAAATATATCCCTAGCTGGCATCGAAGACGTCTGAAAAATTGGGCCCCAGGAAACGCGTTTCGAGGCCCTTTCGCCCATCCAAAAGTGCCCTCAAAGGAAGGCTTTGGGTACGAGTGAACTCCCCATGGGAGCCTTTACGCAGCCCCACATGCAACTGGACCCTCCGGGTTCACTCTTTCACAACAAGCCTAAATATATCCTTAGCTGGCATCGAAAACGACTAAAAAATTGGGCCCCAGAAAGCGCGTTGCGATCCCCTTTCGCCCATCCAAAAGTGCCCCCAAAGGAAGGCTTTGGGTACAAGTAAAGTCCATAGGAGAGCCTTTACGCAACCCCACATGCAACTGGACCCTCCGGTTTCACTCTTTCACAGTAAGCCTAAATATATCCATAACAGGCATAGAAGAAGTCTGATATATCGAGCCATAGGTAAAGCATTCCGAGCCACTTTCGCCCATCCAAAAGTGCCCGCAAAGGAAGGCTTTGGGTACAAGTGAACTCCCCAGGGGAGCCTTTACGCAGCCCCACATGCAAAAGGACCCTCCAGGTTCACTCACTCAGAGCAACCCTAAATATAGCCCTTGCTAACATCGAAGACGACTTAAAATTCGGCCCCAGGAAACACGTTGCGAGCCCCTTTCACCCGTCCAAAAATACCCAGAAAGGAAGGCTTTGGGTAAAAGTGAACTCCCCAGGGGAGCCTTTACGCAGCCCCACATGCAACTGGACCCTCCGGATTCACTCTTTCACAACAAGCCTAAATATATCCCTTGCCGGCATAGAAGACGACTGAAAAATCGGGCCCCAGGAAACGCGTTGCGAGCCCCTTTCGCCCATCCAAAAGTGCCCTCAAAGGAAGGCTTTGGGTACAAGTGAACTCCCCAGGGGAGCCTTTACGCAGCCCCACATGCAACGGGACCCTCCGGGTTCACTGTTTCCGAGCAACCCAAAATATATCCGTAGCTGACATCGAAGACAACTGAAAAATTGGGCCCCAGGAAACGCGATGCGAGCCCCCTTTTCCCTTCAAAAAGTGCCCCCAAAAAATGCTTTGGGTACAAGTGAACTCCCCAGGGGAGCCTTTACGCAGCCCCACATGCAACTGGCCCCTCCGAGTTCACTTTTTCACAACAAGCCTAAATATATGCCTCACCAGGATGGGAGAAGACTGAAAATTCAAGCCCTAGAAAAAACGTTGTGAGTCCCTTTCGCCCATCCAAAAGTGCCCGCAAAGGAAGGCTTTGGGTACAAGTCAACTCCCCAGGGGAGGCTTTACGCAGCCCAACATGCAACTGGACCCTCCGGGTTCGCTCTTTCCGAGCAAAACTAAATACAGCCCTAGCCGGATTGGGAGAAAAGTGAAAAACCGGCCCCAGAAAACGCGTTGCTAGCCCCTTTCGCCCAACCAAATGTGCCCCCAAAGGAAGGCTTTGGGTACAAGTGAACTCCCCAGGAGAGCCTTTACGCAGCCCCACATGCAACTGGACCCTCCGGGTTCACTCTTTCACAACAAGCCTAAATATATCCCTTGCCGGCATGGGAGAAGACTGAAAATCTGGGCCCTAGGAAACACATTCCTAGACCCTTTCACCCATCCAAAAGTGCCCGCAAAGGAAGGCTTTGGGTACAAGTGAACTCCCCAGGGGAGCCTTCACGCAGCCCCGCATTCAACTGGAAACTCCGGGGTCGCTCATTCCGAGCAACCCAAACACATAACCATAGCCGTCATCAGAGACGATTGAAAAATCAGTCCACAGAAAAATCGTTGCGAGCCCCTTTAGCTCATCCAAAAGTGCCCCCAAAGGAAGGCTTTTGGTACAAGTGAAATCACCAGGGGAGCCTTTACCCAGCCCCACATGCAGCTGGACCCTCCGTGTTCGTTGTTTCCGAGCAAGCCGTAATACAGCCCTAGCCGACATAGAAGACGACTGAAAAATCGGGCCCCAGGAGACGCGTTGTGATCCCCTTTTGCCCATTCAAAAGTGTCCGCAAAGGAAGGCTTTTGGTACAAGTGAACTCCCCAGGGGAGCCTTTACGCAGCCCCACATGCAACTGGACCCTCCGAGTTCGTTGTTTCCGAGCAAGCCTTTATATAGCCCTAGCCGGCATAGAAGACGATTGAAAAATCGGGCCCCAGGAAATGCGTTGCGAGCCCCTTTCGCCCATCCAAAAGTGCCCGCAAAGGAAGGCTTTGGGTACAAGTGAACTCCCCAGGGGAGCCTTCACGCAGCCCCACATGCAACTGGACCCTCCGGGGTCGCTCATTCCGAGCAACCCAAAAACATATCCCTGACCGGCAACAGAGACGACTGAAAAATCTGGCGCCAGAAAACGCGTTGCTAGCCCCTTTCGCCCATCCAAAAGTGCCCCCAAAGGAAGGCTTTGGGTACAAGTGAACTCCCCAGGGGAGGCTTTACGCAGCCCAACATGCAACTGGACCCTCCGGGTTCGCTCTTTCCGAGCAAAACTAAATACATCCCTAGCCGGATTGGGAGAAAAGTGAAAAACCGGCCCCAGAAAACGAGTTGCGAGCCCCTTTCGCCCATCCAAATGTGCCCCCAAAGGAAGGCTTTGGGTACAAGTGAACTCCCCAGGAGAGCCTTTACGCAGCACCACATGCAACTGGACCCTCCGGGTTCACTCTTTCACAACAAGCCTAAATATATCCCTAGCTGGCATCGAAGACGACTGAAAAATCGGGCCCCAGAAACGCGTTGAGAGCTCCTTTCGCCCACTCAAAAGTGCCCCCAAAGGAAGGCTTTGGGTATAACTGAACTCCCCAGGGGAGCCTTTACGCAGCGCCACATGCAACTGGACCCTCCGGGTTCACTTTTTCACAACAAGCCTAAATATATGCCTTACCTAATGGGAGAAGACTGAAAATTCAGGCCCTAGAAAAAGCGTTGCGAGCCCCATTCGCCCATCCAAAAGTGCCCCCAAAGGAAGGCTTTGGGTACAAGTGACCTCCCCAGGGGAGCCTTTACCCAGCCCCACATGCAGCTGGACCCTCCGGGTTCGTTGTTTCCGAGCAAGCCGTAATACAGCCCTAGCCGACATAGAAGACGACTGAAAAATCGGGCCCCAGGAAACGCGTTGCGAGCCCCTTTCGCCCATCCAAAAGTGCCCGCAAAGGAAGGCTTTGGGTACAAGTGAACTCCCCAGGGGAGCCTTTACGCAGCCCCACATGCAACTGGACCCTCCGGGTTCACTATTTCACAGTAAGCCTAAATATATCCATAGCCGGAATAGAAGACGTCTGAAAAATCGGGCCCTAGGAAACGCGTTGCGAACCCCTTTAACCCATCCAAAAGTGCCCGCAAAGGAAGGCTTTGGGTACAAGTGAACTCCCCAGGGGAGCCTTTACGAAGCCCCACGTGCAACTGGACCCTCCGAGTTCGTTGTTTCCGAGCAAGCCTTTATATAGCCCTAGCCGGCATAGAAGACGATTGAAAAATCGGGCCCCAGGAAATGCGTTCCGAGCCCCTTTCGCCCATCCAAAAGTGCCCGCAAAGGAAGGCTTTGGGTACAAGTGAACTCCCCAGGGGAGCCTTCACGCAGCCCCACATGCAGCTGCACCCTTTGGGTTCACTGTTTCTGAGCAACCCTAAATATAACCCTAGCTGGCGTGGGAGAAGACTGAAAATCTGGGCCCGAGGAAATGCGTTGCGAGCCCCTTTCGCCCATCCAAAAGATCCCGCAGAGGAAGGCTTTGGGTACAAGTGAACTCCCCAGGGGAGCCTTTACGCAGCCCCACATGCAACTGGACCCTCCGGGTTCACTCTTTCACAACAAGCCTAAATATATCCCTTGCCGGAATGGGATAAGACTGAAAATCTGGGCCCCTGGAAACGCATTCCGAGCCCCTCTCGCCCATCCAAAATGCCCCCAAAGGAAGGCTTTGGGTACAAGTGAACTCCCCAGGGGAGCCTTTACGCAGCCCCACATGCAACTGGACCCTCCGAGTTCGTTGTTTCCGAGCAAGCCTAAATATATCCCTAGCCGGCATAGAAGACGACTGAAAAATAGGGCCCCAGAAAACGCGTTGCGAGCCCCTTTCGCCCATCCAAAACTGCCGGCAAAGGAAGGCTTTGGGTACAAGTGAACTCCCCAGGGGAGCCTTCACGCAGCCCCACATGCAACTGGACCCTCCGGGGTCGCTCATTTCGAGCAACCCAAAAAAATAACCCTAGCCGTCATCAGAGACGATTGAAAAATCATATCAAAAGGTAAATCGTTGCGAGCCCCTTTCGCCCATCCAAAAGTGCCCCCAAAGTAAGGCTTTGGGTACAAGTGAACTCCCCAGGGGAGCCTTTACACAGCCCCACATGCAACTGGACCTTCCGGGTTCACTCTTTCACAACAAGCCTAAATATATCCCTAGCTGGCATCGAAGACGACTGAAAAATCGGGCCCCAGAAACGCGTTGAGAGCTCCTTTCGCCCACTCAAAAGTGCCCCCAAAGGAAGGCTTTAGGTATAACTGAACTCCCCAGGGGAGCCTTTACGCAGCGCCACATGCAACTGGACCCTCCGGGTTCACTTTTTCACAACAAGCCTAAATATATCCCTTACCGGCATGGGAGAAGACTGAAAACCTGGGCCCCAGGAAACGCATTGCGAGCCCCATTCACCCATCCAAAAGTGCCCGCAAAGGAAGGTTTTGGGTACAAGTGGACTCCCCAGGGGAGTCTTCACGCAGCCCCACATACAACTGGACCCTCGGGGGTCGCTCATTACGAGCAACCCAAAAACATAACCCTTGCCGTCATCAGAGACGATTGAAAAATCAGGCCACAGAAGAATCGTTGCGAGCCCCTTTCGCCCATCCAAAAGTGCCCGCAAAGGAAGGCTTTGGGTACAAGTGAACTCCCCAGGGGAGCCTTTACGCAGCGCCACATGCAACTGGACCCTCCGGATTCACTTTTTCACAACAAGCCTAAATATATGCCTTACCTAATGGGAGAAGACTGAAAATTCAGGCCCTAGAAAAAGCGTTGCGAGCCCCATTCGCCCATCCAAAAGTGCCCCCAAAGGAAGGCTTTGGGTACAAGTGACCTCCCCAGGGGAGCCTTTACCCAGCCCCACATGCAACTGGACCCTCCGTGTTCGTTGTTTCCGAGCAAGCCGTAATACAGCCCTAGCCGACATAGAAGACGACTGAAAAATCGGGCCCCAGGAAACGCGTTGCGAGCCCCTTTCGCCCATCCAAAAGTGCCCGCAAAGAAAGGCTTTGGGTACAAGTGAACTCCCCAGGGGAGCCTTTACGCAGCCCCACATGCAACGGGACCCTCCGGGTTCACTCTTTCACAGCAAGGCTTAATATAACCCTAGCCGTCATAGAAGACGTCTGAAAAACTGGGCCCCAGGAAACGCGTTGCGAGCTCCTTTCGCCCATCCAAAAGTGCCCGCAAAGGAAGGCTTTGGGTACAAGTGAACTCCCCAGGGGAGGCTTTATGCAGCCCCACATGCAACTGGCCCCTCCGAGTTCGTTGTTTCCGAGCAAGCCTTTATATAACCCTAGCCGGCATAGAAGACGATTGAAAAATCTGGCCCCAGGAAATGCGTTCCGAGCCCCTTTCGCCCATTAAAAAGTGCCAGCAAAGGAAGGCTTTGGGTACAAGTGAACTCCCCAGGGGAGCCTTCACGCAGCCCCACATGCAACTGGACCCTCCGGGGTCACTCATTCCGAGCAACCCAAAAATATATCCCTGGCCGGCAACAGAGACGACTGAAAAATCTGGCCCCAGAAAACGCGTTGCTAGCCCCTTTCGCCCATCCAAAAGTGCCCCCAAAGGAAGGCTTTGGGTATAAGTGATCTCCCCAGGGGAGCCTTTACGCAGCCCCACATGCAACTGGACCCTCAGAGTTCACTGTTTCCGAGCAAGCCTAAATATACCCCTAGCTGGCATCGAAGACAACTGAAAAATTTGGCACTAGAAAATGCGTTGCGAGCCACTTTCACCCATCCAAAAGTGCCCGCAAAGGAAGGCTTTGGGTACAAGTGAACTCCCCAGGGGAGCCTTCACGCAGCCCCACATGCAGCTGGACCCTTTGGATTCACTGTTTCCGAGCAACCCTAAATATAGCCCTAGCTGGCGTGGGAGAAGACTGAAAATCTGGGCCCGAGGAAATGCGTTGCGAGCCCCTTTCGCCCATCCAAAAGATCCCGCAAAGGAAGGCTTTGGGTACAAGTGAACTCCCCAGGGGAGCCTTTACGCAGCCCCACATGCAACTCGAACCTCCAGGTTCACTCTTTCACAGCCAGCCTAAATAAATCCATAGCCGGCATAGAAGACGACTGAAAAATCGGGCCCCAGGAAACGCGTTGCGAGCCCCTTTCGCCCATCCAAAAGTGCCCGCAAAGGAAGGCTTTGGGTACAAGTGAACTCCCCAGAGGAGCCTTTACGCAGCCCCACATGCAACTGGACCCTCCGGGTTCACTCTTTCACAACAAGCCTAAATATATCCCTTACCGGCATGGGAGAAGACTGAAAACCTGGGCCCCAGGAAACGCATTGCGAGCCCCTTTCACCCATCCAAAAGTGCCCGCAAAGGAAGGTTTTGAGTACAAGTGGACTCCCCAGGGGAGTCTTCACGCAGCCCCACATACAACTGGACCCTCCGGGGTCGCTCATTACGAGCAACCCAAAAACATAACCCTTGCCGTCATCAGAGACGATTGAAAAATCAGGCCACAGAAAAATCGTTGCGAGCCCCTTTCGCCCATCCAAAAGTGCCCGCAAAGGAAGGCTTTGGGTACAAGTGAACTCCCCAGGGGAGCCTTTACGCAGCCCCACATGCAACTGGACCTTCCGGGTTCACTCTTTCACAACAAGCCTAAATATATCCCTAGCTGGCATCGAAGACGACTGAAAAATCGGGCCCCAGAAACGCGTTTAGAGCTCCTTTCGCCCATCCAAAAGTGCCCCCAAAGGAAGGCTTTGGGTACAAGTGACCTCCCCAGGGGAGGCTTTACGCAGCCCCACATGCAACTCGAATCTCCAGGTTCACTCTTTCACAGCAAGCCTAAATATATCCCAAGCTGGGGTGGGAGAAGACTGAAAAACCAAGCCCGAGAAAACTTGTTGTGAGCCCCTTTCGCCCATACAAAATTGCCCCCAAAGGAAGGCTTTGGGTACAAGTGAACTCCCCAGGGGAGCCTTCACGCAGCCCCACATGCAACTGGACCCTCCGCGTTCGCTGTTTCCGAGCAAGAGTTAATATATCCCTTACCGGCATAGAAGACGACTGAAAAATCGGGCCCCAGGAAACGCATTTCGTGCCACTTTCGCCCATCTAAAATTGCCCGCAAAGGAAGGCTTTGGGTACAAGTGAACTCCCCAGGGGAGCCTTTACGCAGCCCCACATGCAACGGGACCCTCTGGGTTCGCACTTTCCGAGCAAACCTAAATATATCCTTAGCCGTCTTGGCTCAAGACTGAAAAACCAGGCCCCAGAAAACGCGTTGCGAACCCTTTTCCCCATACAAAAGTGCCCCTAAAGGAAGGCTATGCGTGTATCTGAACTCCCTAGGGGAGCCTTTACGCAGCCCCACATGCAATTGGACCCTCCGGGTTCACTGTTTCCGAGCAACCCTAAATATATCCCTAGCTGGCATCGAAGACGACTGAAAAATTGGGCCCCAGAAAACGCATTGCGAGCCCCTTTCGCCAATCCAAAAGTGCCCCCAAAGGAAGGCTTTGGGTACAACTGAACTCCCCAGGGGAGCCTTTACGCAGCCCCACATGCAACTGGACCCTCCGGGTTCCCTCACTCCGAGCAACCCTAAATATAGCCCAAGCTAACATCGAAGACGACTTAAAATTCAGCCCCAGGAAACGCGTTGCGAGCCCCTTTCGCCCATCCAAAAGTGCCCCCAAAGGAAGGCTTTGGGTACAACTGAACTCCCCAGGGGAGGCTTTACGCAGCCCCACATGCAACGGGACCCTCCGGGTTCGCTCTTTCCGAGCAAACCTAAATACATCCCTAGCCGGATTGGGAGAAAACTGAAAAACCGGGCCCCAGAAAAAGAATTGTGAGCCGCTTTCGCCCATCCAAAAGTGCCCCCATAGGAAGGCTTTGGGTACAAGTGAACTCCCCAGGGGAGCCTTTACACAGCCCCACATGCAACTGGACCCTCTGAGTTCACTCATCCCGAGCAACCCGAAACCTATCCCTGGCCGGCATCAGAGATGACTGAAAAATTGGGCCCCAGAAAACGCGTTGCGAGGCCCTTACACCCATCCAGAAGTGCCCCCAAAGAAAGGTTTTGGGTACAAGTGAACTCCCCAGGGGAGACTTTACGCAGACCCACATGCAACGGGACCCTCCAGGTTTGCTCTTTCCGAGCAAAGCTAAATACAGCCCTAGCCGGATTGGGGGAAAACTGAAAAACCGGGCCCCAGGAAACGCGTTGCAAGCCCCTTTCGCCCATCCAAAAGTGCCCGCAAAGGAAGGCTTTGGGTACAACTGAACTCCCCAGGGGAGCCTTTACGCAGCCCTACATGCAACTGGACCCTCCGGGTTCGTTGTTTCCGAGCAACCCTAAATATAGCCCTAGCCGGCGTGGGAGAAGACTGAAAATCTGGGCCCCAGTATACGCGTTGCTAGCCCCTTTCGCCCATCCAAAAGTGCCCCCAAAGGAAGGCTTTGGGTACAAGTGAACTCCCCAGGGGAGCCTTTACGCAGCCCCACATGCAACCGGACCCTCAGAGTTCACTCATTCCAAGCAACCCTAAATATATCTCTAGCCGTCATCAGAGACGACTGAAAAATCAGGCCACAGAAAAATCGTTGTGAGCCCATTTCGCCCATCCAAAAGAGCCCCCAAACGAAGGCTTTGTGTACAAGTGAACTCCCCAGGGGGAGCCTTTACGCAGCCCCACATGCAACTGGACCCTCCGGGTTCTCTGTTTCCGAGCAAGAGTTAATATATCCCTTACCGGCATAGAAGACGACTGAAAAATCGGGCCCCAGGAAACGCGTTTCATGCCACTTTCGCCCACCTAAAATTGACTGCAAACGACGGCTTTGGGTACAAGTGAACTCCCCGGGGGGGCCTTTACGCAGCCCCACATGCAACGGGACCCTCCGGGTTCGCTCTTTCCGAGCAAACCTAAATATTTCCCTAGCCGTCATGGGTCAAGACTGAAAATCCGGACCCCAGGAAACGCATTGCGAGCCCCTGTCGCCCATCCAGAAGTGTCCGCAAAGGAAGGCTTTGTGTACAAGTGAACTCCCCAGAGGAGGCTTTACGCAGCCCCACATGCAACTGGACCCTCTGAGTTCACTCATTCCAAGCAACCCTAAATATATCTCTAGCCGTCATCAGAGACGACTGAAAAATCAGGCCACAGAAAAATCGTTGTGAGCCCCTTTCGCCCATCCAAAAGTGCCCGCAAAGGAAGGCTTTGGGTACAAGTGAACTCCCCAGGGGAACCTTTACGCAGCCCCACATGCAACTGGACCCTCCAGGTTCATTCTTTCACAGCAAGCCTGAATATATCCATAGCCGGCATAGAAGACGACTGAAAAATCGGGCCCCAGAAAACGCATTCCGAGCCCCTTTCGCCCATCCAAAAGTGCCCCCAAAGGAAGGATTTGGGTACAAGTGAACTCCCCAGGGGAGCCTTTACGCAGCCCCACATGCAACAGGATCCTCCGGGTTCTCTCTTTCTGAGCAACCCAAAATATATCCCTAGCAGGCATCGAAGACGACTGAAAAATCGCGCCCCAGAAAACGCGTTGCGAGCCCCTTTCACCCACCAAAAAGTGCCCCCAAAGGAAGTCTTTGGGTACAAGTGACCTCCCCAGGGGGGTTTTTACGCAGCCCCACATTCAACTGGACCCTCCGGGTTCGTTGTTTCTGAGCAAGCCTTAATATAGCCCTAGCCGGCATAGAAGACGACTGAAAAATCGGGCCCCAGGAAACGCGTTGCGAGCCCCTTTCGCCCATCCAAAAGTGCCCCCAAAGGAAGTCTTTGGGTACAAGTGAACTCCCCAGGGGAGCCTTTACACAGCCCCACATGCAACTGGACCCTCCGGGTTCGTTGTTTCCGAGCAAGCCTTAATATAGCCCTAGCCGGCATAGAAGACGACTGAAAAATCGGGCCCCAGGAAACGCGTTGCGAGCCCCTTTTGCCCATCCAAATGTGCTTCAAATAAAGGCATTGTGTACAAGTGAACTCCCCAGGAGATCCTTTAGGCAGCCCCACATGCAACTGGACCTTCCGGGTTCACTCTTTCACAACAAGCCTAAATATAGCCCTTACCGGCATGGAAGAAGACTGAAAATCTGTCCATCAGTATCACCATTTTATCGTGCTGGAGAGAGTGAAGCAATGCAACAACAAATCTGTAAAAATATGATCTTGTCCTTGTTCTTTCCTCCTTTGAAAGAAAGTTTGTCTTGCAGTCTCCTGTTGGATGTCCTCTTTCATCCCAGGGTGTTAGTTGTCATGCCAGAATTTGCATTCCCATTTCCATCCAGTAGAACAGCCGGACTTGTCGAAGAATGCAGCCAAAGCTGGTTGCAATACCACCACCTCCAATCCCAGCAGTTTCTGTACTTCCTCGCAGGTGTTTGTCTTCCATGGGGGTGACAGCTGAATTGTGTGCAGAAGGATTGACTGAGGCTGGCACACATACAAAGGCAAGTCTCCTCTTGGCTTCCTGTCTTCCTCTGGCCAGATGTTGCCACTGTGGAGCAGAGGCTGCTGGAAACAAATTCTTGTTCAAGCAGTCATTTGCTCAGTTCGGACAACAGGCTTCCAGCACTAAGTCTTGAGCAATCTTCACTAGGAAAGCTATGTGTTTCTGCAGCAAGGCTCTTTTTTCTTTCAGTGGCTTCTGCTCTGAGACGATTTGGAGTAGAGAGAAGCATTTTCTGAAAGACTCTTCTGGGCAGAGGATCTTCATTGTTAGTCTTGTAGTAGCACATTCTCTGAGATTTCCATCAAATTAGGTTTTGGACATAGTTGTAGATAAGATTGTCATTGGGTTTCTAGGTCTGTATTTCTTGATGTCAACTAGGTACGGAACAAATCAAAGAGGCACACTGTATTCTTGTGCCTCTTTCCTCCTAATGAATGAATCCTTCCCTTTTTCTACAAGAATGGGTGAAATAAATGTCATGCTCATGTAAGGTGATCTACAGCTTATCTTCTGGCACAACCGCAACGTTGTCATCTGAAATCCAAGGTTACTCTGCACTGTAACCTAGTCATCAGCTGTCACCCAACTTGCGAGCATTTCTAACCAGTCCTACCTTACCAGTCAGGCATTTTTGTTAAATGCTCCAGGGAATTCTATACATATTGTACAAGTGTGACTTTTGCTTCAATATGCACATTACAGACCCTTCACTTCAGAATGAGAACTACCAAGAATTCACGAGCTTCTTCCTCTAAGCCCAGAATGCACGTTGATGTGTTTGCGTTCTGCTCTGCAAAATGGCATGGCAACTTTACAACAGCTACAGACTTCTGCGTAGTAGCTTTTTACTTATTGTCAATCCCAGCTAAGATGCTTGCTTTTCACACACAGCTAAGATGCTTGCTTTTCCCATGAGTCTTGTTTTCCCCATTATTTTTCCACTTCAAGAAAGACATTTGGTTATCTCTTTTCCTTTATCCGCACGTGACACTGCTACCTGTGTTTTTCTCAGATCTATTTCATGGCTGATCTTTGTCTCCACTTCCTCTGTTATAAATCCCTACATCTGTTAGATTTGGACTCCTGTTTTCAAACACCTTGGTAACTTTTTGCTTTTTGAGATGCTTCTACTTTCTTAAAGAAGAAAGACCTGGATGTACAAGTCAAGTATCTCCAAAGAAAGGAAGCATGCAGAATTCATGAGAAAAGCCACAAAGCAAATTGCCAGCTGATTCACAGCATACCTGATCATTTTGTTTTCCAAGATATTAAAAACACCACGGCTGTGCTGGCCAAGAGGAAATGTGGCAATTCCCTTCGGGCTTGGAGTACTTACGACACTCAAGATACTAATGTTTATCTGGTATCTTTTCAATATTGAGTACCTTGTGTTCTTTTGCCCAAGGTGAAGACAGGCAGTTTTGGAACCAACAGACTACACCTGGGTAGCCAGATAGCATACCATATAGGCATCCTTCTTCACTTCTATGAAATTCTGAAGTGGTTCACCTGGGAAATACAACAGCAGCATAGTTGTTAGACAGCCAGTCATGTGAAAGGCTTTGTTCAATTGACTGCTGCTTGTAAGCAATAATTACATCATGACAGAAAGTGACAGAGTGACATAATTTTTCAGTGCATAACTCCGGTCTGTATGTGAATAGCTGGATTAGTATGAATGGGAAAGAACCACTTAAGTAAATCTACACAGGAAATAAAGATAGATAGAATCATTTTTGTCTGTTCTTCTAAAAGCTGTCTATTAATTATGAAGCCACAGCACTGCTTCAAATGCTGGAATTGACACTGTTCCTGTAAATTGACACTGTTCCTTTCATTTCATTAGACCAACTATACAGAGTTGTATAGAGAAGACTATTCTTGTGAAGAAGAGTTGTATAGCATAGCCTAAGTACCCTAAATCTAAGCAGGTAAAATCATACCTAGTAAAGAACATGTCTTTCTTTCATGAGGTAAGTGTAAGAGCATTCCCAAAATTCCGTCCTGACTTGGGGAACAACAAACCAAAACTGTGCAAAAGAAATCATGAGCCACTGGGATGAGTGCTCTGGCAAGCAGACCCAGATTCTTCAGATTCTTTGCAGCAAATCTACCCAGGCTATCATTTGCACTTCCTATCTACTTCAGTGCAACCAACTTTTGATTTATCCTCGGAGTATTTCTCAAGTTTTTCAGTCCTTCCCCAGACCTCTCCCCTTCACACGGTCCATGAAGCCCACCTTCAGCCAGAGAGGAGGCATGGCCACCCTGAAGAAAGAAAATGAATGGGGACAGTCCCTGCCACCTCATCCTAGTACTACGTACTGGGACCAGGTTGCCATAGGCATCTGTCCCTGGAGTGGAGCAGGGTGGAGCATTAATCAGAAAGGAATTTGTCTCTATTGCCGAGAGCAAGCCACATTCCTCATGGATATCACAAGTCTTCTTTTCATTCCCTGTGGAGCTCTTGAAGCCCTCTGCTCAGGGAACCTCACTGCTGGAGACCCCTGTATGTTCTACAGGGACTCCTGGTACCTCAAGTGACCTGAGGCGTGGATTTCACAGCTCAACTGGAAGCTTGAGCGATGCATAAGCCTTAGGTATTGCAACCTGTTCCTTCCTTAGATCTCTCCTTACCTACGTATGGACAAGATTGTCAGGTGTTGTTTTTGAACCTTCCAGTACCCACTAATCACTGAATTGAAAAAGCCAATCTGCAAGCAAGGACTGGATTTCCAACAAAAAACGGAGAGAAGCACTGGAAAAGCTGTTGTGAACAATAGCCCCCTCTTGTGTGTTAAAGGAGCAGCAGGTCTGTGTCTGCATAGGCCTGAGCTTTGGAGCTTTACGCAAACTTGGTAAACTTGTGAGGAAAGCAACCAGTGCAAGTGGCTTCCCCAAGGGGCGACTGGACAGAAGCGAACGCCTGACAGTGGCTGCCCAAGCTGACGGCTTAGCTCTGGTCTGGATATATCATAAGCTTTGTTGTGCAGGGTAGAAGTGAATTTCCGTCATGAAAAACAGCCCGGTGCTGTATGATATCATGTTTATTTCATAAAGAAGCAAGGAGGGAGGAAAACTTGACTGTTTTCTAAGACTCTTGCACATCCTCAGCACATTGAGCACGTAGGTCCTAGCACTGCACTAGTAAGGGAAGACCTCAATCAGGAGCAGATTATTCTTGATTAATTTAAACTGGGGGAGCGGGAATCACACCAGACAAAGACGTCCTTTTCACCAACATAGTTTATTTTGCCTGTCACAGCTCTACACGAAGACAGTAAAAAGGTAACAAATAAGGCAATATTCCCTCCTTCCCCTTCCCTCTCCTCCCCTCCACTTCCTTCCCCGACTCTCTCCTCCCCTATACTCCCGTACATTCCCCCCACACACACTCCCCTACACTCTCCTCACCTACACTCCCCTACACACACCTCCCCTACACACTGCTCCCCTACACTCCTCTACACTCTGCTCCCCTACCCTCTTCTTCACCCAGTTCCCCTACACTCCCCTACACTCTGCTCCCCTACCCTCTTCTTCACTCAGTTCCCCTACACTCTCCTACACTCTGCTCCCCTACCCTCCCCTACATTCTGCTCCCCTACCCTCTTCTTCACTCAGTTCCCCTACACTCCCCTACACACACCTCCCCTACCTTCCCCTTCACTCTGTTCCCCTACACTCCCCTTCCCTACACTCCCCTCCACTCTCCTCTCCTACACTCCCCTATACTCTCCTCCCCTACGCTCCCCTACACTCTCCTCACCAAACAATCCCCTCCCCTACACTACCCTACACTACCATACACTACCCTACACTCCACTACACTCTGCTCCCCTGCCCTCCCCTGCCCTCCCGTGCCCTCCCCTGCCCTCCCCAGAACTCCCCTGCCCTCCCCTGCCCTTCCCTCCCCTCCCATTCTCGTTTTTACCCTTCCCTCCCCTCCCTCCCGTTCTCTTCATTCCCTCCCCTTCCCTCCCGTCTTCTCCTTTCTTCTTCTCCTCTCTTCTCCTTTCTTTCACAAATTGCAATGGAGAACAGGGAGAAGCATCACTTCCAGTCACTTCCGTCGTTCTCGTAGCTTGTGTCACTGCCTGATTCGTGGCAATCCATCAGCAGTATCCAGAAGCATTCCAGCTGCTGTGCTACTAGGTGAGCAGCAGTCTCCAAGGGGCAATCACGGACTTCTTGCTGTGGCTCAGACACGGCACTTTCAAGTCCACCCTGGCTTGGCCATGTCCTCTTGCTACGTCCCCACCTACATTACAGTTCTGTTTAGAAGCCGAAGCACGGTGCTGAAGTAGTTCCACTCCTTCCATTTGCAATGATTGAGTTTATCTAGCCAAGTGGTTTCTGTCCATAGAACACAAGAAAGAGGTTTTGCTTAGAAACAACGCAAGGAGGACTTCTTTTCCACATGGGCAAGGAATAGTCACGCTTTTCTAATGGAGACTCTAGTGGAAGAGAGAATGACAGATCATTCCGAGAGCTTTGAAATATCCCTTGGGGATGCTTAGTGCAGAGGACCAGAGGAAAGCTGTCCAAAGGACACCAGAGAATCACTCTGAATTACTTCCTCACAGACACATGTCCTTACTATGTCTGATATGGCTTCATGTCTGATATGGCTTCAGCTGGTTTCAGGGTTCTTGTTCACCTAAAACCTAAATTCGGAGTTGTAAATGAAGATGGAAAGATTGACAAATGTATAAATCACTGATGGGGAAAAAAAAAAAAAGAAAAAAAAGTGCTTTGAGAACTTTGGCCATTAGCCCTGGAAAGCATCAAAGTACTGTCCTCTGAAGCAAATGCCTTCTTCTCTTGACACCTAAAGAGGTAAATCAATCCAATGTTGTAACATTAGAAAAGCAAACACTAAACACAAGCAAAGGAGAAGAACACAAGTAAGCAATTGCAATGCCTATGGGGCTATTGCAGGGTTAGGCAAAGAACTATTGTACCATGAAATCTTGGGATAGAAGAAATATTATGTGCATTTTTTACTGTTTCATTTGTTGAGCTAATTTAGAAGTGGATATAAAATTGTTTTCTTTTTTTTTTTTTTCCTCTTGAGTTCACTCCTTTTTATAGGATTTCATAATAGAATAGATATATACTAAAAAAAAAAAAAAAAAAAAAAAAAAGATTCCAAGCAGGTAATCATATTCACAATTATTTTTTCAATCCAGAAACAATAGCAAGGATGAGCTGAAAAGTATTTCTATGCCATTAGAGTGTCAAGGTGTGTCCCATACGTTAGTAACAGTCAGAGGATTCATTTTGGAGAACAAAAGATATCTTGAAAGAAGTAAAGACAGAAGTAAATATGTATGCATGTACATCTCTCTCTCTCTACAGAAACCTAAGAAACTCGTATGCAGGTTAGCTTCTTGTGCTCTCTTCTCAAAGTTCTAGTGAATACAGCATCAGTGTGTGTTCCAAACATTACCCTCAGTCCAGCACGGATACACACGAGAGGTCAGTCTGCAGGTTGTGCAGGCCAAGAAACTGCTCTGGCTTGATGGGAAGAGGCAAGGCAGAAGTTGCTGTCAGAGAAAAGATGCTGTCAAAGCGTGTCACGTCCATGCTAGAGCCTCTCTCCCACCATCTAGCTCTACTGCATCTAGATGCATCTATACTAGAGCGTCGCTACTTAGCCAGTCTGGGGGATCTTAGGAGCTTTCTGAAGACCCAGAGGAGGGGCTCTTTGTCCTTTCTGTTTTAACAGCCAGTGAAAACTCTTAGCGTTTGACACAGAGTGGCTGAAAAACACAAAGTGGACTTGCAATCTTCACAGCTTCGAAGCAAGTGGAGATTGTGGAGGTTGTGGAGTAACCAAGGAAACTGTTGATCTAGAAGCAGCCTACAGATTGTGTTTAGCCAGGGCCTTGTATTGCCCTTCTGGCTGATCTGCCAGCAATTCAAGAAAGTCTCCCTGGCAAGCCAGCCCTGGAGTCACCCAAAACTTGGTGAAACCCATGAGATTAGAAAGGAGACAGTTGCACTCCATAAACTGCAGGTTTCTGTGCTTTTTGCTTGCTTGCTTGCTTGCTTGTTTTCCAGGCTGAATTGGATTAGCTGGACAAGTTGGCAGCTGCCTACAGACAAATACCTTATCAGGAGTCTAAACTACGGGATTGCTCTAACTGAGAACAATGAATTGGACTTGACGTTCTTAGGAAGTCTTTCCAGCTACGCTTTCTACCACTACAGAAATGCACCTGATTCTTTCACAAAGCTTACGCGTGCTGACTGCAAATAGTCCTCATCATTCTCCATTGCCTTCCTCATCTCCATTCTCTTTTGGCCCGTGAAGCTTTTCCGAGCAGAGATGAAGAGCAGCTCTAATACGCAGTCTGGGATTCTGCAAAGGAAAAGAAGAATCCTCCTGAAAACTCTTTGCAACCTCACCCACCATCCCCAAAGCAAAGAAGAGCAAAAGAACACCGCTTGATCACAGCAAGCATCAACTCGAGCATAGGTCTCCTGCAAGTGTAGCGGGGTTCAACAGCTGCCGAACAAGCTTAAGGAGCACACCCAGAATCAAGTCCATCAAACCGTGTCTTCAAACAGGTGCTTGAAAGAGTTAGGTTTTCTTAGGCGTGAGGAATGAAAAAGAAAGCAAGAACTGACAACTTACCAGCACACAGTTTCCCTCGAGCTTGCTTGGCTTCATTCCGCACCTGAGGCTGGGCTCCCAAGCAGGATTGAGCAGCATTGTGCAGAAATGCCAAAGCCTCCCCAGCTGTGCTGGATCTTCAGCCCGAAGGGCTTTGGCTCTGTTGCCTCCTCAGCAACATGGGCAATTGCCCAGGCAAGCCGGAGTCCAGCAGCTTGACTCAGGAAGCACAGCCCCCCCTTGCCACCGCTTGCCACTCACACCAGGAGCCCCCGCGGTGGTGGCAGCCGTTGCGCGGCGCTTGGTGCAGTGCGGTGCGTTGCGGGCAGAGGGCTGCGGGCTCCTTCTCCTCGGGGGCGGCTCTGCCATGGGGCGTCCGCCACGGGGCTGCTGAGGCGGCGGGGGGCTCCATGGGGGAGCGGAGGGCGACGTGCGCTGGGGCTGGGATGGGCCTGGGGCTGGGGCACCGCGCCGCCGCCGCCATGCCAAGCAGCACTCCTGGCATCTGTGCTGCAGAGCCAGCCAGTGTGATGCCTTGGCGTTTGTGACTTCACAGAATCACAGAATGTCTACGTTGGAAGAGACCTCAAGACCATCGAGTGCCAAACAAAGGCAACTCTGCATTTCCTTCTTAAACACCCGGTTTCTTCAGAAAAACAAAACAAAACAAAACAAAACAAAACAAAAACAAAACAAAAAACACAGAACTTCATCCCTCACACGGGATTCCCGAAGTGAGCCTGCAGGGGCTGCCAAAGGCAGCAGCTCCTCAAGCACTGCTCCCACATGGCTCCCTACCACGGGCTCCATCCATCCCCCAGGAGCAAACTTGGTCAAACTAAGCCCCTTTGGAGATATTGGATGGCAGGCCTTACCAAATGCCGGACAAAGGAGAAGATCTAACCCATTTCGGAAACCAATATTTGCAACAACATCTTACAGTTTGGTGCAAGCAACTAGAACAAATCAATGTTTTAGGCACTAGACCTTTTATTTGCCTCCCAAGGGGAAGGATGCACTTTAATCAATATTAGTTGCTGTATGTGTGTAAATGAGGCAGGAGGAATTGAGACTGAGCACGAAAACATTTGGGGAAAGACTACGGTAATAAGGTGATTAGTCTAAGGTGATTACATAAGGTAATTCAAGATGACACCTCCTGGGGTTTTCGAGAATTATGCAACAAAATCACCTTTTTGGTTACCCAACTTTTCTTGGCTTAAGCAATCGTTTAGAGGAATCCTGATCTTCTTTTTAAGAGTAGTAGTCTTGACTTGTGTAGTGGTACAATGTGCATTTTGGTGCTGTATGAAGGACTAGATTATGATACCTGGAAGTGTAACTGAAACAAGCACCAAGTCAAAACTGGTAAGAATTTAATGAAAACTTTTAATCAAGAAGGATTGTAATAAGCCAAAGAATTTGCTTAGGCTCAAGAAAAGGGGGGACTTGAGACAGGGAACAAGATAAAGACTGGTGATTCCTAGGTCTGAGCTAGCACCATTGTATGTTAAGGACCCGAAAGACAAGGAAGTAAAAGACTGTGTCTTTTACTTTCCGCTGGCTCTTTGCTTGTAATACAAGCTTCACCATTCTAACTTGCAATTTAGGCAATCTTAAAACAACTGAACCATGACAGTAAAATATGAAATTCTTCGTATTTTCAAAAGTAGTCTGCAATTTCAGTAGCAGAACACACAAAACATAGTCTTTGAATGTGACTTTAATGTACACAGGGATTTTTGTTATTTTTAAAGCTCATCACTTTTTTATTGCATTGTATTATGCCCCAAAATATATTCAGAGGAAAGATAACTAAAGGTAATTATACAAAAATACTGAGCGCTTCTTACAAACGTTACAAACATATGGATTTGAAAAAGTTAGAAATTCACAGGGACATTCATCCTTCTACATTTCGCTACAGTTTGGCTGCGATGGATGTTTCCTCACAGCAAAACATGTCCTGGACTACATGCTTCTTTGTGTATTAGACACAGAATAATCTTCCCCATGCTCATTTACAGTCCAACCTGTGCAATATTCATGTTCACACCGTCACAGCATACTTTCGAGTAATGAACCTCTAGGCTTATTATCCTGCCTGGAGAGCTAAACCTCAATTCACTCTGGTAGCAACAGATGCATATGTGACCAGCATCTACGTGTTACAAAGACATGGCACTACCTCAAGTGTGACGAAATAGAACCATCAGTTAAGAGGAAGAATGAGTCACACTGAGCCTTAAGACGAAACACGGGGCCAAGAAGGCTGCACTGTGCGTGTGAAGTGGTGGTGGTGGCAGTGTGAGGTGTAAGACAACCAAGATAATGACAATGATTAAACCATTTTTGCTTCTACACTAGAACTACTTCATTTTAAGTTTGAGTTGTGGTTAGTAGGACCTGGAACAATCAAAAAAACTTTTCATAGTTGTTTGTTGGTCCTTTTTTTTTTTTTTTTTTTTTTTTGGTCAAAGCATAGATCACATTAGGAAGCTTATCTTCTTACTACAAATATCTAGGTCTTTTAACCTTAATAAAGAATGATTTTAGTTAACTGGAAGTATGGACCTCCTCATTGACAATCTTCCAAGAAATAACTTCTATGAAATCAAGTGCTGGCAGCAAAATCAAGTTGATTGTTTAAAATACTGGCATCTAAAAGCATAGCATATTACACATTTGTTAATTATAATGCCATTCAGAGTCTTTCAGATCATAAAATACCGTTTTCTCAACCACAACAGTGTGAGACTGTAGCTTCTGAAATTATGCTCGAATCCACAGAAAACCAAACACGAATTTAGAACAGTGTTATACCACTGCCTCTATTACAAACTGATGTTGTCTCTCCTTTGCAAGTGTGGGGAGATGTAGTACCTTCCTGGATAAGAGTTAGTTCAGTAAAAATATGAGTTTTATGTCTATCTGATATACTTCTGTCTGTTTGCTACCCCTCAAATGATCTACTGACAAACACAAAAGCATTTTAAGATCATGTACTTACATTTAGTAGGTGCCATTAGTTGATGGGGTGACTCTCCAAAAAAGCCCTTCAATTTCTTCTTCAGCTCTCTGCTGGTTTTCTCTAGAATAAAAGAAGTCTTTTTCCAGTTGCTGGACTTTTACTTCATACTCTTTCAAGGTTTCTGCAATACCTTCACCATCTTGTTCTAGGGCAAGTAAAACTAGTATGAGAATCAAATCTTCACTTCACTTCTCTGTGCCAAAATCAAGATGCCCAGCTAGAGAATGTCCTGTATTTTGCTGACACTCTGCTTTCATGGTGTACATTTAAACTAGTATGACAGAGGAGCAAAAAGCCCATGCCAACCCCAATTCTCCATTTTAATAGGAGCATTTAGAGGATAAAGATCAAGGGGATTGCTATCTTTCACCTTTCCAATGTCAACAAATTGAATATAAAAATGTGACAATTCTGACCGTTTTTTAAAAATGGTCAGCTTTTTTCTTTTATACAAGCACCTTGTGTCTGTTCATCAGCTTCCTACACGACATCAGAATTAGTAACAGCCAAAATGTTATCTTTCTACCTCATATCTTCTTTTTTCTTTCATATGAAACACAGTATTTCTCAACAGTGACTAAAGATAATATCTGCTGTACAATTCCCCTTGGAAAACAAACAAGCACCCTTGAAATGATGCAGTATCAACTGTAGTTTTTTCTCATGTTCTCTGTGTTGTAGCATCAGCTGCCTGTCACACTGCAACTTGATGTGCTCAAGTGCAGATTCCAATTCACGTTTTATATTTTCCTGGTCTATGACCTTCATCTCCTGTTCTTCAGTCTGCAGTTGTAATTTACGTTCAGACTCTCGCAGGCCAACAATCTAAGACAATCTAATACACTTCTATCAAACCATTTCAACAAATGCTTTTACAGTTCTGCTTAATAGATGAATGGATACAAAAGCAATTGTCTGTATAAGCTGTAAGCTTATACTGGAAACAGATTTGCCTGCTGACACGAGTTCACACTTCAGAATTGAGCTCTGTAGATTTTGATCACATGGACTAGTGGATTTTTTAATGCCCTGTGCAGAACTTAAACTGATACAAGAGTTTTTTTCCTGTTTCTGGAAAACTGCCAATTTGTGTACCACAGACAACTTGTTCACAAAATCACCCAAGGTTCACCCATGGGCAAAGAGAGACACCAAGTCCTAATGCATTTCTTTTTTATGTTTCCAGGTGTCATTACGATTCTTCAGTATATGGTGGTAAGCGCTTGTTTGCAGAAAGATTTTATAATGGATTTGGAAAAAAGAAATACTATCCTGAGGTTAATAAAGACTGCAGGTGGGAAGAATTTCGATACGACACCACTGTTTAAATATGTTGCTACTTGAGAAGTTAGCAGCATAAAGCAGTGGAAAGGAGCAAGGAAATTTCCAGAGTTGCAACACCTTTTAAGCTAATGACACCAAAACAAGATACAAACAAGTAATAGAAAAGCATCCTTTTTTATGTTGATGTCAAGATGCAAAATATCCAAATTAACAACAGATGTGAGTAACCTAAGCAGGCTTTCAAGGAAAGTGGATTAAATTGACTTTACTTCTTGACACTATTTCATTTAACTATTTAGTGCAATAACAGGTAATAGGATAAAATATTGATCATTAGCCAAAGCAAACCTTGTTAAAGTATTTGAAGAGGATAGCTCTGAGCTCATCAGCAGACAAGGAAACTAGTTTTCCTATTGCATTATCCTCACTCTGTGAAAGGATCTGTGAAGAGGATCTAAGCAAGTACTGGCGACTCTGAATACTTTCATTCTTGTAATTAATAGCAGCCTCCAGGGCTTCAATTCCTTCTTCCAGCTGCAAAAGGACATGTTCTTCCTACACAGAAACACAGGAGTGAGATTGTAAAAAAAGTACAAAACAAACCTTTGTGTGCATAAGACATTAACTTCATTCTCAAAGGTGAATCTAAATTGAAGAGCAAGACTAACTAGTAGTAGTACAGAGAATGGAATGGGAAAAATAAGAGGAAGAGTACAAATCTAGAACCTGCTTGGAGCAAGCAGGAAATGTCTTGATATCCCTTCCACAGACCAGAGTTCAAACAAATGGTTCATCACCACAAAAGCCTACATTCTATTCTTCCTCCATTTTCCCCTCCCCACAATTTGATGACTTCTATTACTTTTTCAGTTGAACTAGTTTTCTAATTAGCGATTAATGAACCAATCAGATCTGTAAGCAGTTTGGTGACCATTATCTGTGCAGGAAGGTGGCAGAAATTCATGCCCTGAAGTATTGCAGAAGATTCTGTGGAGTGAAGCAAATAGGATTCTTTCTGGCATGCTATCAGCTCAGTAATAGGCCCCAACTGCTGCTTCTCAAGACCTAAAACAAATCTGTGTATTTTACATCAATTTATTCAATCTTCAACTTAATTATACTGATCAATTCAAGTGTGTAACATCCACAATATGGCTTATTTTCATTGTAACTATATGGAGGCCTTCAGGTGAGGTTTGGTCTTTCACAAAAGCCTATGAAAAAAAAAATCAAGGGACATCACTATTAGAGTACTTCACCTTGTTCTATGTCCTGATAGGAAAATAGCTGCCTAAGATAAATTGATGGACATCCTGTTTCATTATTTCTAATTATAGAATTGTTAGGCCAGCGACATTTGTCCGGACTCTAGCTAAAGTAAGTAAGTTCCTCTGAAAGTATATGTTGTTCACTGTTATGGAAGTAGTGCCATTATAGCAGTATTTTCATGTCGGCTGTTAACAAAAATACCCAACCTCAGTTCCTTGATTCTCTACTGTCTAATACTGGGAGACATTTTAGGTCATGATTGGAATACTTTATTATACAACATTGCCTAAAACTTTGATGTATCTCAGAGATAGTTACTTACTTCAGCTGACAACACTTTTCAGTTACCCTCTTTCAGTTTCTCATCCACACTATTTCTTCTTCTGAGTAGCTGATCCCTTTCCTTCTGAAGAACCTGAATTTTTTCCAGAATGTCTGTCTTATCTTCAGTAGTGCTGTCCTGAAGCTGCATACCTTTATCACACAATTCCTGGTCCAGCATACTTAAGCGAGTAGACAATTTCATACTATCTTTGTTTAAAGCCTTTAAAAAAAGAAAAAAAAGAGAGAGAGAGAGAGAAAGAAATAAGAGGAAGAATGAAAGAAACCGTAAATATAAAACTCCTTCCCCATAAACATGTACATGAGACTGTCGCATCCTAAAGTGGAAGACCTGTCTACTTCTTGTAAAGGGATGCCATTTAGGCTAAGTAGACAGCTACCATAAAATTTACTATTTAATCAAAAGATGAAAGAAAACAAAGAAAAGCAATGTGCAGTTTTCTACATATCTTACATGAGTTAGTCATTACGGTGACAATGACATTTCAATTTCTGTTTCTCAGTAGCCAAAGTAAATAATACAGAATGTTTCTCTGCCATGTTCTCTACTTTGCAGGCATTGAGCAATTTTTTAGATATCGTTATTTAATGTGCTGCAATAACAGAACTTTGGAAGTCAGATTTTGTTTTGTTGTTAGAATTTCGGGGATATCATGTAAATAAAGGTTATTACATTCTATTATTCATGTTTAAAATGTTCATTTGATCAAGCCACACAATAATGTAATGGCAGCGCTAGAGATACAAGTCGCATGGCTTAAACCTCTTCTGTTATCCGGCTGCCCTCCTCCCATAGTCTTTTCAGGCAGCTCTACAATTGTGTTAAATTTCTTTCTTTCTTTCTTTTTTTTTTTTCTTAAATCACCTGGCTAGATCTCAGTTTCTTGATTTCTAGGAGGCTCTTCTCTTGCAATAATGCTTCTTTTTTAGCTACAATGGCTTCTCTTTTCTTTAAATCTTCTTCTAGTTCCGCTAACTGTTGGTGCTGTTGAAGAATTCTTTCCATTTCTTCATCCAGCCATTTCTTTTGCTCTTCTAACTTCTACAATTTAAACAGAGATCCAGAGAGCATTAACGAGGACTATTTGGGTCAGAATTTTATGACTATGTTTTTCCTCTTTTAGAGTAACTGATAAAACGTGAGAAATCAACATTTCAATTCTTAACATTAAGTGATCAACAGAATCCTGATTCAGGATAATACAGAAATAGGACTGACTTAAGGAGAGGCTCAGCAATGTTATATTACTACATCTTATGCAAACAATTTTATCAGATGCTTTTAAGGAAATGTATTATTTTCCTAAAAACAGTTATAGAAATAGATGTCATATATAGAATGACAACAACTAAGTTTGAAAGGTACCACAAGAAATCAGCTAGCCCATCCTCATTGCACGATTCTTGCCCAAGACCAAGATTTGTGGAAAAACACATCGTGATGAGAAACTGCGATGCTGAAAGAAAGAAAAAATGGGAGTTCTGATCCTGCTAGCAGAGTCTATTATAAGTCTCTTCTGAAGCAATGGTTTATCAGTGGGCATATTGCTGGTATGGCTAAGAAGTTGCTTTTATTTCGTTTTTTAAATTGATTTTCACCTCTAAAGACTTTGGTTAACTCATGAAACTCTCATGTTCCAATGTCTAGTTCTGAAATCATGCAGGTAGCACTGTTGCACAGGAAACCTACTATTCTAACACTGTCATGAACAACCAAAACCATAGCCGTCTGTCATATTTGTCAGATGGGAAAAGAAATAAACAAACAAACCGTGCAACATTTATAACAGAGCTCATCAGAATCACCTTCAAGCCTACCAGACAACCAAACTCGTTGAATTTCCAGCTATCTGAATTACTACCTTTGACAAGTCATAGAAAAAACAAAGACATTACAGCCCTCTCCTTTCGTTCATTCAAAACCAGTTAAAGAGCTTCTTGACTTGTCTCAGTTTTTGCTACAAAAAAAAAAAAAAAAAAAAAAAAAATTTTAAAAAAAAACAGGGGAGGGACATAATAACATTCAAAAAAATAGCTGAAGAGAAAGGAAGAATGAAGATTTCTGTGAAAATACTTATACACAATTTCTTCAGTGTCAAGTAAGCAATTACTTAAAAGGACAAAATCTGGTAGTATAGTACATTGCCTTTGGGAAAACAAAGGTCAAACTGGTTGATCTTATTCTTTGTCATAAGGAAACAGAAAGAATCCTACTTTAATTTGTAGCTGGTCCCGCTGAAGCTCTGCTTCTAGTTGCTTCTTTTTTTTCACTCTCCTCACGCAGTCTTTTCTCTAGCAGGGTCTGCTGATGCTTCATCTGAGCCACGTTCTGTTCAAGTTCTATTGCTCGTTTTTCACTTTGGTTAGATAGAGAAGCCAGATTCTTAGTGTCTTGCTTCTTCTTCTGTAAGGCCTGAATGTTCATGGAAAATTTCAGCTTAACAACAGGAAAACTTAAAACTAAAACCCGACTCAGGTTAATTCTCTATTTCACTGAGTTAGGACAGTGAGCAAGACTTGCTACATTTTGCCACAACAATCACACATTATCTCTAAGGTCTCTGAGCCTTCGTAAAATCATCAAAGACAGAACTATCTAACTACTTAGTTGTTAAATAGTAGTGGGTATAACTGTGTGAAGGTTCTCATTGGCTACTTCAATCCAACTAGCTTCAATTGTGTGAAGCTGGTGAGAGTTTCACAAGCAGAGTGTACGGATTTCAAAGGTGATGCTGAGACAGGAATTTGCAAATCCTAATGGTCATATTGGAAATACCTGCACTTTCAGCTTAGCTGCATCCATCTTCTTTCGGAACTCTCTTTGCAGCTTGGCTTTCTCAGCTCCTTATTCTCCAGCTCCTGAAGCTGCTTTTGAGTTTCGGCCAGTTCCATTTTGGCCTGCTCGGATTCTTGCTCCGGTTTAGTTATCTTCAAAGAATATTGCCTGCTTACACACTCTGCATCCTTACCTTAAAGACATCATATCCAAATAGTTTTAAAACAGCAAGCTAATAATTTGCAATGTATCACTTAAACCTGTAATTGAATCGTTACTTACTTCATCCTGATTAAACCAAAAATTTCTGAGACATTTTCCAAACCTAAACAAACAGCTCCCTTATAACACTGAAATATAGATGAACAAAGGAATCTTAAATCTGAACTCTTCATAAATCATCTGATGTCACCAAAAAAAGTAACACCTGAGTGCCACATCAAGTGAAAATTTTCTGCCTACTGCAGTCCTTGACAAAATAGCTTGCCTGTATTATTATGTTTTTTGTTGTTTGTTTGTATGTTTGTTTGTTTGTTCCCCAGAAGAATATGCTACATATTTCTCAGCTTTCAACTTGGTAATCAGCAAAAAACTCTCGATTGTGTTTCTACTGATTTGCCCTGTTCGGGCAATCTGATTTGCTCTGTTTGGGATTCCGTAAGTACTGTTACTGGGGGCGCACAATGTTTCTCAATGCCAAAAGACTGCCTCAGGAGAATATGTACACACTAGAAGAGTGTGATTGAAACAGGTAAGCACAGATCTTTAGGGTCATCACAATGATAAGTTTCTGGCAAGCATATATATATCAGGACAGGTGTGTAATGATATAGGCTAACAGGGACACTGACCTTTTCCCTCATCCACTTCTGACTCCTGCTTCTCTACTGCTATGATGGCAATGCAAGCATTCCCAGCACAGTGTCGTATCTTCTCTCCTATCCCAGACACTGGGTGACAAACACATGTCCATGAAGAGATCAGTTGCACTAAGCATACATGAAAAATTACACTATAGGTGGACAAACACAATAAGCTACAAAACACAAAAAAATATTTAACAAACAAATCTGCAGATCACAGCTGAGTAGGACACAATAAAAATTTGCAGCCTTCAATGCACTCATAGCAAGTAATTCATAGAAGTTAGGAAACTGTAAGTTACCAGAAGTATTCCCACAGAAGAAAATTACCCAAAAACTAAGATATGCAGGTCTTCAGAAGTTTTGTGTCTTTTTTCTTGCTTATTTCTGAATGTCTTCATTTCAATTTTTCAGTCACTTACCTGTTCTTACTAATTCCTTAATAAGTTCTTCTTTCATTTTGATGTTAAGTGCAAGTTCTCCCATTTTTTGCTTGGCCTCAGTGAGTCTCAACTCTGAATTCTTTAACTTCTGCATGTTAAAAACATGACTTTTCTGGAGGCAGTTGATTTCTTCACCTTGAAAGAAAACAAAACAATGTGGAGACCAAAAAAAAAAGGAATAAAAAAGGAATAAAAGGAATACACTCTTTAGCCAAAAGACAGTGATCTGAAATATAGTATGTATAGAATTCTTACAAATGAAGCGAAAGAGCCAAAAAGAGAGAGTATTACAAAGAGTCTTTTCCCTGCCGTCTAAATATGGAAATGACAGCATGCATTAGCATTTCAAGAATGCTAATGAATGCTAATCTGAGAGAGAAAAAACATATTTAATTTAAGCATTTTCAGTGCATCTCTGATGAAATAATAGCATGTTTCCTTTTCTTGAACTAGTACTAGATTTGTAGGTCAAGTGCTTTCTCGCTAGTAAGTAGTACTCAAACATTAAGGTCACTGATGTCAATTTCAGAAAAGGGAAAAGGAAAATAATTAAAAAATAAATTTATGTTGAGCTATAATGAAAAAAGTATTTGTAGCAAATAAAGACATTTTGATGAGAAAAATAATTACATGTGATAAAGACATTATTGCATATTCTAGTATTATATCTAACACAATTTACTCTCATGACTTCCATTTTACCTGTGGCTGTATCAGTCTGTGGCACAGATTTGTCACATAAGCTGGACTTGTCAACTTGACATTTCATGTCACTTTGCTCAAAGGGAAAGCACAGAGAAGCCTGTTTTCGTGTCCATTTTTTCTTTATTGAATGCCTAAGAAAGAATGGAAAACATGATACATTCTAAACACAAAGGGATTTTTTTTTCTTTTAACTTTATATAAAGTACATGATATTAAAGAGAAGAGTGCCAAACTGAGAAAGCTTACATAAGCATTTGCACCTTCTTCTTCCCATGCTTGATCTTGTTGGATGATGTCCCCAAAACAAAGATCATGCAATCTTTATCGCATCAAAAAAATGTGGTTTTTAAACTAGTTTCATAATATGCCTAGTTGGTCCTGCAAATTTATTTTAAGTAGTATCACAAATGGCCTCACATTACAGTAGGATTAGGCAGTAATATTATATTTGCTATATATTTATCTGTAACAAAAGTTAAAGAAAAAATTACCTAAATGAGAAAAAAAAAATAAATTACTTTTGACTGTCTGTATTTTCTTTCTCTTCATCACTCTGATAGAGAGGTGGCAGTGAAGGACTTCATCTTGATCTTCTATGTAGCTCAGTATCATCTGGCTACGAGCACGGAATCCTGCCATCATCCGAGCCAGGGAAAAAGCAGGGGGACTGGTATACACCTGCCAAAAAGCACCAAAAAAACACTTGGAATAGTTCAGTAATTCTTCATTGATATTCCAATAGTATTTCAGTTTAAAAGTCTATCACTACCTGACCTTGTATGCAGAATTGCAGGTGTTTAAATAATATTTCTGAGTACCTGTGTACCAGAAGGTTTTGCAAGAGAAGGTTCTGCTTAGAACACTTGTCCCAAGTGCAAAAGAAGGTACTGTTACCAACTTATTACCCAAAATGTTCAGTTTATCAGTACAGAATAATCATTCATTTTGGGAATGCTTCCTATCTGAACTGTTAAACATTGCACAAAAAGATCACTAAAGACTACAGCTTTATGACTGTGATAAATTCTGTGTTTTAAGTCAATTTGTATGGGGCTTTGAGCAACCTGATCTAGTGAAAGGTGTCTCTGTCCATGGCAGAGTTGGACTAGATGATTTTTAAAGGTCCCTTCAAACTCCAGCCATTCTGGGATTCAAAATGTAAGCCCATAGATTTTGGACAACTGGGACATAGCGTGTGTTGCAAGACATTCAAAAGTACTTTTTCAGTCTTCAATGCTAAAATGCTTCAAAGCTAAACAGCAGCTGACAAGAGGTCACCATAATTTGTCACGCCCAATAGAATTATTGAACAATAACTGTTAAAAAAAATATAATGCTTAGGTAGACCTTACCTTTCGTGTCTCTGTCCCTGAAGATGGGTAAAGCGAGTGTAGCAGACTCTTTGTGAGTGGGACACTGTATGGCCTTCTTGCAGATGCCGTAACAGCAGGCCCATCTCCACAAGCACTTGAGAAGTCCCAAGTTTTCACAACCATAAACTTCTCTAATTTTTCTTTTAGCTGATCAATAAAGATTTGCTGTTCCACCATTTTTTCATTCTCATATGAAAAAAACAAAAACAAAAACGGTTGCTGATCATCAGATTTGCATCATACCTTTCTAAATTCATTATAAAGGTCAGTCTTCTTGTATATCATTCACTAACTCTAAATTCTTCTGCAGTGCACAGGCAAATTCTGCAACAAACTGAAAATTCTCTGGCATGACAGGTAGAATCTTACCTCTCCCCAAACTCCAATCATTTTTTTGAGACATTTTTGTCTCTAAAGGACCTGTCCTATATAAATTATGTCAGCTAGATTTAGACATCTAGTGAGAAGTAGATGACATATTTATCAGCCCTTGCTTGCCTTATTTGTGTGTTCATGGATAAATAAAACGGTAATTCAAGAAAAATGTTCAAATGAAGCACATGGTCTGAGTTTAAAGAATGAAATGTACATACATGTAGGCTTCCTCTTCCTCTTGGAGTGGTCCAACTTGAAAGATTATTTTTATTAATTAACATTCATAAAATTGGACGTGACCCCAGGATCCCCTGTATCAACCGTTACTTTCTTTTCTACCCAGCCTCAAATTTGTCGGTAATGCTAGTTTGAAGAACTTACTTGCCTTTCCTACAGCAATCTCTGTGCATTGTTCAAAATTACATATCTTCACTGAACTGATTTATCCATAAGGCCAAGACCATACAATTTTCAGTCTTCTCTGTTCCTTTCAGAATACATCGAAAATCTTGCCTACCAACAGGAAATTTGAATAACAGCTAGAGATAGTTAACTAAAGTATGCATTCTCCTACTTTGAATCATATATTTTTTATTTATTCTTTTTTTCTCATCTTCTTAGACTGCAAGTCCTTTCCCCATACATAGACAATGCCCCACAAATTGACATTTTGTTGGAATACAATACATAATATTTCTGTGTCATAGCAAAAAGAATATATATGTCAATACCATACATTTTATGATTGTGGAAGTAGTAATGGGCAACTCCACCTTGCAACTTTTTTTTTTTTTTAATCCCTATAAGACTCTGTCCCTTATGCCCTTGTACATACAACCCCATAGTGCATAACCTGTTACATAAATACATGGGTACAAACATTTACATGCTACTTTTACAGTTCTTATTCTGTCATGTATCATTGAAACGACACTTTCCTGTGCATACAACTTTAAGCCATTTGACACAAGCATTTGATTTAATTATTATACTGATTTTTCTGTTTTTATGTAAAAGTGAGAGCTGCGATCTTTTGCCTACAGTACAACTGTTTCTGTTCATAACATCTGCCTCGTATCCTCCATAGGATACAATTATAAGCATAATCGTATATAAGCATCTATGTGTATTAGAAGCATGGATTATTTCAGTCTAATAAGCTGACAATATGCAGTATGGGTTAAAAAAGGAAAACACACAAAAAAAGCCTATCCAGAGATGACAGAACAGAAAAAAAGTTACAGAGGGAAGGAAAAGATGGTGACCAGTGTACTTACCTTTCATTCATTGACTCTCCCCAAGCCATCAGCAAAGAAGAGGAAAAAGGAGGAAAAGGAGGAAAAGGAGAATAAGGAGAATAAGGAGAATAAGGAAAAAAAGGAGAAAAAGGAGAAGAGTACTAACTAGCCATGTTTATGCTGTTCCCTTTAAAAAAGGTCAGATCTATCATCCTATAAAGTCAGATCTATCAACTATCCTATATATGGTCTCCTGGATCTTGAAATGCTATTCACTTACTACCCATTACAATTTCATTAGCATATACAAGATCTAGAGAGGGAAGGAGGCAAGCAGTGTTTCCACTGTGTCACTCAGCTTCTTGTAATAGTAAACTCTCAGAATACTAGGATGAAATTCTGTCTTAAAAAGTCAAAAGGCAACAATACTTTACTCTCACACTGAATAAAGATATAACAAAGCATGTTTCTACACAGCCTTTCAATTAAAGCATTCTGTAGGAACTTGATGGTCTTTTTGAGATTCTAAACAAGCTTTTAAAGCCTTTCAAGTCCTAAATCATGAATCGTCCTGAAACAACTTAGCAACAACACAGATCTGGAGGAAGGCAGGAAGCAAAGAGAGGGTGAATGAATCACTTAATATCATACAGGAAGGCTGTGGCGGTTAGGCTGATACACAAACTTCAGGAATCACAGTACTGTGATTCACCCACTAGATGATCTCAGCTCATTAGGGAATACAGCTCTAATTCAAACAAGGTGCTTGTAAGACTGGTAGGTGTTTACATCCAAAAAAATTCTGAAGGATCTGTCTTGAAATCATGAGTACATTCCTATAGTGGATGGATGGTTCGATATAGATACATGTAATATATGCCAGAGGAAAAATACCTGTAATCTATGTGTTTCTTCAGCCTTCTTTAAAGATTCCAGTTGCTCTTCATTTTCCTGTATTAATGTCTTTATCTGATTCTGCAATATCTTCAATTCATGATCCTTCTGGATGAATACTTCCTCATCCATAGCTAGAGCCTGCTAGATAATAAAAGGAAAATTCAGCCAGTGGAAAAGCAGGCATTGTTATTCTTGAAGTTGGAAAATTAAATACATACATATATTTATTTGTTGTTCAAAGATGTGATTGGAACTGCAAAGTTGGGACGTATATATGGCAAATTCTCCCACCATAGAATCACAGAACAGCTGAGGCTGGAAAGGACCTCTGGAGGTCACCTGGTTTAACCCCTGGCTCAAGCAAGGCCACCTTGAGCAGGATGCCCAGGACCATGTCCAGGTGGCTTTTGATGGTCTCAGAGGATGACTCCACCTCTTTGGGCAACTTGTTCCAGTGCACAGCCACGGCCACCACACAGTACACAAGTGCTTCCAGATGTTAGCCTAGAAGCTCTTGTGCCCACTGCCTTTTGTCCTGGCTGCACGTTCACTGCACCTTCCCTTCAGGTATTTGTAAGACATTGCTAAAATCCCCCACTGAGCCTCCTCTTCTCCAAACTGAACAGTCCCATCTCTCCCAGCCTTTCCTCATTGGAGAGGTGCTCCAGTCCCTTAAGCATCTTTGTGGCCCTCTGCTGCACTTTTTCCATTATGTCCCTGAATCTCTTGCATGGGGGAGCCCGGAACTGAACAGAATCAAGCAGAATGCAGTAGAGAAGTTGGAAAGGACCTACAAAGATCATCAAGTCCAACTGGCTGACCACTTCAGGACTAACCTAAAGTTACAGCATGTTATTGCGGGCAGTGCCCAAACGCCTCCTGAATACTGACAGGCATGGGGCACCAAACAGCTCGCTAGGAAGCCGGTGCCAGTGTCTGACCATCCTCATGGTACAGAAATTTTCCCTGATGTCCAGCGTGAACTGGACATCCCCCACAGCTTTGTGCCATTCCCATGCATTCTTCCCTCAGTTACCAGCAGCACAGACCAGCACCTTCCCTCCTCAGCAAGTTGCTGAGAGCCATGAGGTCGCCTCTTGGCCTCCTATTCTTCAGACTGGACAACACAAGTGTTCTCAGTCTCTCCTCATAGGACCTGCCTTCCAGCCCTTCTACCAGCTTTGTTGCCTTCCTCTTCACACTTTCAATTATCTTCACATCCTTTTTCAACTGGGGTGCCCCTGAGCACACGATACTCAAGGTGAGGCCACATCAATGCTAAATATGGTGGGAGACTCCTCTTTTGACTGGCTGCCTATGCTGTGTATAACGCACCACAAAATACAGTTTGCAACTGCAACTGGACACACTACTCCAGCTGTGGCCTCACTGAGCGGAAGGATCACATCTGTTGACCTGTTAGTGACACTTTGCCTAGTGCAGCCAACAAAACCACTAGCCTTCTTAGGAGGAAGGGCACATGGCTGACTCATGTTCAACTTGGTGGCCACCAGGACGCCCAGCTCCTTTTCTGCAGGGCTGCTTTCCAGCAGGGTGGCCCCCGGCATGCACTAGTGCCTGCAGTTGTTCCTCTTCAGGTGCAGGACTCTGAACTTGCCCTTGCTGAACTTCATGAGGTTCTTGTCAGCCCACCTTTCTAGGCTGTCAAGGTCCCTGTGGCTATGGCAGCATGGCCCTCTGGGGAATCAGCTGCTCCCTTCAAAAGTGGTTTCCACCAGTCGTTTCTTTACTTCTGTTTCTCATCTATTGATTTTGTTTTGACAAGTTTCTTTCTCCCAAAGGAAATAATGGACCCATAACCAACACTACCTTACAAAGTGGGTATTTAAATCCAATTACTTTCTTCGGTGTGCTGTGAGATTTGGCTGTAAAATCTCAGCATCAATCATAATATTAATACACTTCTCAAACAAAAAAATAAGGATGGCCCTCCTCATTTTTCATCTCAAAGAAGAGCCTAAAGATTAAAGAAATTATAATGTTATTTTTTTTCAGATGTTTTTCTGGGTAAGTGATCCAATAGTGATTGAAGGTTACTTCCAAATGTAGTTGGCCTTCCAGAAAACCTTTAGGAGCCAAATGCAAAGTATAGACACACTATGTCTTACCATTCTAAAGACAGATACTTCTGTACAACTGTATCTTTTCTGTACAACCTATATCTTTCAAGTAAATACAACTCTTAAGAGCTGCTCAAGAGCCTTTATTGCCCTGTTTATTTTAGCATCTCCCTAACCATCTCCTCCGAGCTGTGGATGGCATGCTTACCTGGGTATCTTTCAGTTTAAACCCAGCTCTTACACTGTTTTGAACCTGGGAAGCAGAGCTTTACAATAAGCCAGAGAAAAAAAATGAAGAATAAATAACAGAGCTGTAATTTAGGATGATGAGAACCAAGAAAAGCCAGAATTTGTGTATGCGATTGCGAGGTAACAATCTACAGGCTTACCAGAATTCAGTGTGAAAAATGAAAATAGGTTGATTTTATAAAATTCTAACTTGTTGGAACTCTATCTCCTCCTCCTACAAGACAGACACATTAGCTTTCCTGATTTGTTCATAGGTACCTAAACAATCAACTTAGAATGAAATACCTGGCAGTTCTTTAGTTCTCTCCTCAGCTGAAGAATTGTGATATGATGGGGCTCTTGCATGGTGCCAGTTCCAGTGTCAATTTGCTGCACGGTGAGAGCTTCCTGCTTTTTAAGCTAACATCATCATTCAAATCAACCAGGAATGGGAAGGCTTCGTCCAAACAGTTTCTGTAGCTGAAGCACTGAACTTGAAGCTGGGTGAGCTGTTCTTCTAGCAAACTGATTCGGGTTCTTTCTTGATTTAAGTCATGTCAACACTGATTACCAACTTGTTGGTTCTGCAAAGCTTCTCGGAGCAATCTGATTTCAAGTTCCATTTCATCAATCCGGTCTTGATCAGGGTTGTAGTTGACAACTGGTTTATTTCTAATGTTTTTGGCTCTGTTTGCATATTTGAGCGAATTTAAAGATTCATCAAAGTCTGATGAGGATGGACTTATACATGTTATCATGACAGTCTTGGTGTTCCCTCCTAGGGAGTCTTTCAGAATGCGAGTGATTTTAGCATCCCTGTATGGAATATGTACGCTTTTCCTTTTTGGGTCTCCAAGAGCACTGATGACATTTCCCAAGGCCAACAAACCACTATTGATTTGAATTGATTCTTTGAATCCTTCACTGGTATTTCCAGTCTTTGTCACCCTCTCTGATCCTGCCAAATCCACAAAATGGAACTTTGAAGCAATCATCTGGACTGATTTCCAAGATGAATCCTGTGGATCACTATTTTTTTTGAGACTCTGCAGATTGTTTCTGACAAATACTGATAGTAAAAATGGCATGTGATCGACTAGAGTGTTCGTTCATTTGTGTTGTGCCTGCGTGACGAGCTGCATTGCCACTTTCCAACAGGCTCATCACTTCATCTGCACATTCTACTTGGAATTCCTTAGCACCAACAATCACTTCAAACACCAAAAGAAAATCAGAATAATTACATTAATTTTAAACTTTTCAGTAAAAGTTTACTGCAATTATGAAAAGTCAATCTATAAACACAAATCACAGAAGCATACAAGCCTGCATTATTATAAGGTCGTAGCACATAGCTAAATAAAATAAAACAGTATGTGGAAAGCATGAAGTACAGCACATCTGAAACCTGCAGAAATAGAATATATGGGTGTATTTTGTCACACCATTTGAAACAGTATTGTAAACAGAATACACAGAATACACTTAGGTGTTTACACATCGTCTTATGCAATTTGCAACCTAGTGCTATCTAGAAAAAAAGTATGAGCAAACCTAGCTCAAAGCTTACTTTGTCAGTTAAAAAAAAAAAAAAGACAGAAATTTTGAAAGTTTGTAGTAAAAGTGACTCCCACCCTATGTTAAGAACATAGTTCTTAGTGGAATGGAAGCAGATATTTACAGCATAAGTAGCTTAACAAATATAACTTTGAAGTGAGAAGCAAAGGCTTAATCTTAAAGCATTCATTCAACTGAATAATCATGCACAATTGTGTTTCTATGCTGAATTTGCAGAAACAGTAACAGTACTACCTTACCACCTGATGCTGCTTCTGGAGGAACATTGATATTGTTCATAGGAATCTCAAATGAAGGCTGCTTCAGATCAGCTAAACTGAATTGATATTTTGAAAACGTGACTTCGTCTAGTATTAGTCATCGGTAAGCTCTCTTTTCAAGAGATGGAAACAATAATTTGTGCACACAACAGAAATCAAATGCACGAAGTTCTAGAGCTGAAATCCTACCTGTATTTCCGTTTTCATCTTCTCAGATATGTAAATCTTTCACAGAGGTCTCCAACTCCAATAAATCTCAAAGTTCTTCCTCGTAAACCTCTATATAAGATACCTTCACTCGGAAATTGATGTTATGGTTTTCAGAAATATGCTGAAATAACTCCTGAATAGCCCGTGGGATTATGCCTTTTTCATCCTCTGAAAATGATGCTAAAATAGAAACACAGATGTCACAGACACTTGCAGTCATTCTGTCACACAAATTACAAAGACTAAAACTAAAGAGAAGTCTGCGAGGTTTATCACTCAATATAATAAGGAATAGGAAGAGCTCAGTTTTCCCAAGTTTTCATGTAAAGATTTGCTTTTCTGTTGATCAGAAATGCATGGAAATGATACAGAACTTTACTACTTTCTGCGGGTACGAGACTACAAGAAAATTAAATTAGTAAAAAATCACGCTAGAAGAAAAAAATATTTTGAACTTGCTAATGAATTAATGATAAAACTTCAAATCCTTTATGCAAAAAGAACGAATACATAATTTTCAGGGTTTCAAATTCAGAATCAAGGACCAAGAAAAATCCAGATAGTCTTCTAATTCCTGCTACTCCACTTCTTCTCTCTTATTCAGCAGAACAGACAAACAAATTGTGACTTCTCGATACGGAAGGGAAGATAACCAGAGCTGGTGATACACGATTTCAGGGAAAGTCAGAAAGCAAAATTGTATACATGCAGAAGCTGAAGAATTCTTCTGCGAACAAATACAGAAAAATAGTAGTTTCCAGTCTCAGGTGTTTGAGAAACACTGACTTGGAAATACCAAGTAAGTCGAATAGTAGAGTTTCAGATATCTGCCTTTAAAAAAGCAAAATTTGAATTCCACATAAAGTTCAACAAGGCCAATATGCAAGGTTCTGCACTTGTGCTGGAACAGTTCCAACCACAACTACAGTCTGGACAGAAAACAGATTGAGAGCAGCCTTGAGGAGAAGGACCTGGCGGTGTTGGATGATGAGAATCTCCACCTGAGCCAGCAATGTGTGCTTCCAGCCCAGAAAGCCAACCATATCCTGGGCTGCATCAAAAGCAGCATGGCCAGCAGGGGGAGGGAAGTGATTGTCCCCCTCTGCTCTGCTCTCGTGAGACCCCACCTGGAGCTCTGGGTCCCCCAGCACGAGGACGTGGAAGTATTTGAGAGAGTCCAGGAGGGCCACAGGGATACTTAGAGAGATGGAGCACCTCTCTTACGAAGACAGGCTGAGGGAGTTGGAGTTGTGCAGCCTGGAGAAGAGGCTTTAGGCACAGCAGCCTGCCAGTGCCTAAAGGGGGCCTACAGGAAAGCTGGGGAGGGACTCTGGAGGGACTCTTTGGCAGGTGGTGTAATGATAGGACAAGGAGGAATGGCTTTCCAACTAAAAGAGGGTTGATTTGGATTAGATATTCAGAAGAAATTCTTTACTCAGAGGGTGGCAAGGCACTGGCACAGGTTGCCCAAAGAAGCTGTGGATGCCCCATCCCTGGGGGTGTTCAAGGCCAGGCTGGATGGGGCCCTGGGCAACCCGGTCTAGTGGGTGACATCTTTGCCCGTGGCGGGGGGTTGCAACTGGGTGATCTTTAAGGTCCCTTCCAACCCAAACCATTCTAGGATTCTATTCCATGAAATTTATCTATGAAATCTCTTTGTCAGACTCTGAAAAAAGTCCAAGAGTGAGTTTGCTTCATACAATTACCTAAAGCAGATACTTTCTAAGTAGGATAAATGGAGCCAAAATTTCTAAAGCACTGTGTTTCAGAAAGTAGGGTAAGTTGCCTGTTAGAATAGAGAATGGGAAAGAGCACTTTAATTTTTTTTTATTTTTTTTTTCTCTCATACTTTTGGTATAGCCTAACGGACACAGAATTTGTGTTTAGAACACAACCATCACATAAACTTTGGAATATATATGTCTTTTTTTGCTATACATTTTTTCATTATCTCTTAAAAATTCTCAAGCATCATCTGTTATGTATTAAATACTTAATTTGCAGAACTACATTGTTCACACACACACAAAAAAAGACTTTTTACAACGTACCAATGTGACCTCCTCCAATGGTGTAAGTCTTCCCAGAACCTGTCTGTCCGTATGCAAATACTGTAGCATTATATCCCTCAGCCAAAGACACTAGAAGAGGTTTAATGCAAACTGGATAAACTTCTTCTTGGGTTGAGTTTTTGCCAAATACAACATCAAAAGTGAAGACACGGTCTTTCCCAATGATTATTTGTTGTGTATTTGGGACTAATCTCACGCATACTTGGTGGTTATGAAGTACTTCCTTGGAAAGCAGAGGTCTGACCCTTACTGCAACTTTAACCAGGATCTCCTCCATGCCGGCCTCCATCTCTGTGCTCCCCACTCAGTATTCAGGAAGTCATTACGAGATCTGTTACAATTCCTCTGTTCACCTCATTTGCAATTTTCTGCACCTAAGAAAAAATGTTCTCCGAGTTAAATAATAAAGAATTAACTCCCTGCTGAAACAGAATGTTGAAGAGTTTCCCAAAGAATACATAAGCATCATTACACCCTGGAAAGGAACTGTGATAAAAAAGCAGATATGTTAACAACTGTTAAACCAGTGCAGAAACTAATTTTGCTTCTATTACCTTCTAAGCTAGCAGACTTAACCTTTGGTCTGAAAGTGGTCAGACTTTCTGTTTGGATGTTATACTGCCGGATGAAGCAACAATATTGTAAGATCTTGTTAATGAACTCTTGATAAAGCATAGACTTACAATGAACCTTATTTTCTCACTGCTACAGTACCGATGCATAGGCAACAGAAATTATTCAAACAAAACCTTTTTATCCTGAATTTATACCTACAGACACACATGTGCTTGAAAGCCATCTTCTGCTTACAAGGGCCAAGTATTTAGAATTTCAGAAGCACAGAAAGCTGTCGTGTTGCTTACATGGGGGGTATGATTTTAAATAGTTGTGATTACTACACACCAAGCATTCCTCTGATTTTAATCCGTCTCTTTATGCCCATATGGAACTATTTTTTATTAGTTATATATTTCAGCAACCATGGTTCCTTATACTGCCCCCCATCTATTAATTCTGAAGCACAAGAAGAAGCATCGAATAGGATTTCTTTACAAATGTCTACCAGAAACACTCCAAAGCCTCGATGGGTATCAAATGCTGCCGGATCCCAAACACATCTTCTGCTCTTGCTGATTCTCAGTCAAGGAGGCTTTGCCATGCAAAGGACAGTTTGCTGAACTTCCTTCTTGCTCAACTCCCACGCAGCCTTTTTGCTCTGTTACCCAACTGGCAGAACTCACCAGCTAAGCACATCAAATTCAGCCTGCATGAAAATGCAACCAGATTGAAACACAAGTCTTCTGTGGTTGCAAAGAGAAGAGTTTTGGCATTTCACTCACACCCATTTGCATTGAGGGCTTGTCCATTCAGAGCTGAGAAACTTTGGAAGCTGACAAAAAGCCTTGTTGTACAGAACAGAGCAAAGGGAAGCCAAGAAAGAGAAGCAAGAGCCTGAAATCCTGCTCATTTCAGAAAGGGCACGGCAATCACGAGCACATACTGAAAACTTACTGACTCCCCCTCCCCTGCCCCCCCCTCCCAAAATGACACCCAAACCAGTCGCGGGAGGGGAGGGGCGGAGGAGGGGAGAGATCCCATTTCCTACTTCCTCAAACAAACACCAAGCAAAATGCCGGCTCAGCGGCGCTGTGGGGCGGCTCCCCCCAGCCCCAGCCCCGGCCCCGTCGCTCCCCGCTCCAAACCTGCTCCGGGCGGCGGGAGGCAGCCTCCGGGCGGGCTGAGGGGCCGGCGGGCCGCGCCTGGGCCGCCCGCGCTGCTGGTGACAGCACCTCGCTAGGCAACGTCCGCAACCTTCGGCGGCGCCGCCCCGCCGCGCACAGTTGCCCCCCGCAGCAGGAGGGCGCAGGCGGAGTGGGGGTTGAGGGGTGGGTGTGAGGGGACACCGGGGGGCAGCGGGGGGCAGCCCCCGGCCCCCAGGGACGCGCACAGCTCGCCCTCGAGTCCTGGGGAGGGTGGAGGGGGCCGTCTGCTTGTGGTCAAAGCAGGGGTGCGAAATGCGGCTTCCATCGCCGCGCTCGTCATGGAGGAGAGCGTCTCCTTACGGCTCCGGTGGAGCTCAGCGGTAAAGGCTGAGTTTTCCCTCAAACACAAGCGGTCTCCAAGTAGGCGAGCCACGCTCACAACTGCTCGCAGCTGCTGGCCCAGCAGCCGCCGGGAGTGCCCAGGCACACGTCCACACACAGACACATCTGTAGACACAATGACGACAGAGCTCAAGGAGCAAAACAAGAACGGATTCTGTCCGATTTGTATATGAAAAACAACAGATAAGACCGAGTCGGTCCCATTCATGACATGGAACACTGCTTTAGCAATTTGTAAGTGCACAGAGCTTACTCCACCCTAAAGACTTGATAAACAAAGAGACATTTAGAAAGCTAAGCTGTGAAATGACTGAAACAAAAAGGTGTATTTCCAGCTTCAGTTCCCTAAAGCGTGTAAGTACTTCTCAGAAACATAAGACAGGACAATGTAAAGATGTAATCTGCGATTAAGTAGTTCTTCTTTCACAGGGAAAACCAAAACCAATGACTTTTCAGGGACAGCAAAAACTCTTGATGAGACAACAACCTTACTCACTGTTGAAAATACAATCCCTTTACATCATTGGCCTCACTCTGCTGCTGTTCTCTCCTTTTTCTTCTTTTCTCTCTTTTCTTCACATTTATAGATCTACACCCTGAAGCTAGAGATTTACCAGCACGTCGGCCACTTCTGCCTTTTCCAGGCTCTGAATCAGTATCACTTTCCAGTTGTAGTAAGGCAAAACGAGACGCAATGGTAGGGACTGAACTGATTAGAGCAGATTCCATTGCCATGTCTGAAATTCTAGGGAGCTGGCTTCTTTTAATTATCAGTTTCCTGGGAAAGTAGCACAGAAGGTAGAATGAAAACATTGTTTGATCAAACAAGCAATAATTCATATCATTAAACCACAGAAGTGGGTTTTTTTGGCTCAGAAAGCATAAGACAGGGCTGGAATTGGGGGAGTGAGGGAGAAATCAAAAAGATACAGTATAATTTATTTATATTTTAACCGACTACACTGTATTACCTTAGGTAACTAAAGAAGAATTACATAAAAAAAAAAAAAAAAACAACAATCTACCAAACACATTTTAGGCTAATACATTCGCTCTTGAGAGATTTCGTGGAAAAAAGGTGGCTCTACAAGAAGCTGGTCTTCATGTTCTGGGTGGAAATAGACACAATTAGAATAGAATAGAATAGAATAGAATAGAATAGAATAGAATAGAATAGAATAGAATAGAATAGAATAGAATAGAATAGAATAGAATAGAATAGAATAATTTAGTGCTTAAAAACTATTTCAGATGCCATCCCCAGAGCCTGACAAACACAATTTAAAAATGAAGTAGATAATACACATACGCAAGCTCCAGTTTGGGGTAAGCAGCCTTATCTCTTCTTTTACAAGAAGTTTAATTTTGTTTGCAATGCACTGGAGATTCAGCAAGCAGTTTTCTCCACAGGGAGGTGAACCCAGCATTTCAGCTGGTACCGTCCACAAACATCAAGTTCACCTGTTCTTAGAGCAAGACACAGAGGATACGTTGGGAGGAGACAGAACTAAGTAACACTTATGCCTTCTGTTGTTGCCTGTAGCTAAAAGCAACATGTACATCCCTGGGACACCATTCTAAAGATCAAATCATTTACCTAGCATTAAAGATAGATCCTGGGTATATCTATGTTTGTCCAACTGCAATTTTTCCATGCAGAGTTTGGTCAATTAGCAGAGTATTGAAAGTGATGATATCCATCTCTGATTACAAATTTCATAGAAAACAGACATCTAGATATGCTGACATATTATGACAGCGGTGTAGTGAGATAATACATACTTCTTGAAATTACTGTTCAAAAGGGATCTTTAGATTTTGAAACAAGTTCTTGAGTTATCTGCTTAGATAACCTACAAATCTGTTCCTTATTAAGTACTATTACAAAAGAACATGAGACTCTGCAGAAGTTTCCACAGGCTCTCTTTACCACTTAACTCCAGAATTTCTCCAGTCCAAAATTGTATAGGTGCTCCATATATACTCAGGTATGTCAACATGCAACAATAGCATGGCAGAGACCATTCCCCAAAATAATGATTTAAAAGGAATATGTCATTTCACTTTTCAGAGATGAAAGAACCATGCTCTACTCTTAAGTTTACAGGAGACAAAAAGGTTACAGAAAAGAGCATTCTCATCACACAAAGTTACTCAACTCCATTTCTCTCAAAAGAAGAGAAAATGAAGCTGGTCATCTTAGGAGAAAACGGCCATTGAGCTGTGAATCTACTTGATGCTGATATTCAGATTAGCTGATCAGACCACAACTATGTATCTAGAAAATACAGGTCAATCATATCTACATCATAAGTAATTCATATTTGTCACTCTTTAAATGACAGAACAGGATACATTTGGATTTTTGTGCAGACAAGACTGTGCACATATGCACACGTGTGCATACATTGACAAATATTTTAATGCTAAATAACTATATAGTTAACCAGCTGAGGAAATTAGTTAAAGTTGAGAGACTTCATGCTCTTACTAGCTGGACACGAAATATGTTGAAACTTGAAGCTCAGAGAAAAGATTACAGGTGCATCTTTACAGCAAGAAAAAGCACCAGATAAAAGTGCTCAGTCATGTTCCACAAGACCTTATGATGCTGGATGTTGCTCTAAAGCAGACAACACTCAAAGTTTTGTCTGCAGACTCCCTGCTGTGCTTGGCTTAAGAAAAAAAAAAGAACTATAGTATGACTCTTCAGTAAAAGCTTGGAATTTCTAGTCTCTCTCTACTGTGGTGTATTTATAGTTAATGTAAACAGTACAACGGCACAACAGTCTTTACTTGTACAGTGGCAGCAGTGGCTAATGCTGCCAAATCCTTCTTTTTGCACATACAATCTGAAAATAATTACACATAGCTGAACCTCTACACAGGTACATAAAGTGGCTGCAAACTCCCTTCTTTCGTCTATAAATACACCAATATAAACACACCAATAAGTATACCTTTGCTGTCTTATCGTAGTTGGCATGCAATTAAGAGCCCAGCTGACAAGTACATTTAACAAGTACTACCCATGGAATTCTGCTGTTCCAATTCACTGAAATACTATAGTGACAACATGATATCAATTTACAAAACCTTATTCCTGAATTCGGTGTTTCTACATCATCATCATCATAATGGATGGCAATGAGTTTATAAAGTGAATTGCAAATACATGAGATTGCAGGTTATTTTCTAGTTGAGTCGCAGATAGTTGTTAACATTGCTAATTCAGTTGGTAGGACATTTCAATACTATTCATATTACAGCAGGATCAAATTATCCCACTTCTGCAACACCTAAAGATGGATCCAGTGATTCACCAAGGCCTACCACCATGCCAGGCTTCATATTTTAGCACCACACCTACAATTCTGGCAGACCCATTTTATTAAGCACCTAGCACTTCAGTTTCAAAGTATGGCTCCCATTCCCCCTTCCCTGAAAAAACAATGGGCTGATACCTCAAAAGCTTTCAGCTAATTAGAAGTGCTTGCTAGCACCCTTTCAGAGGCTGGTATAGTTCCCCCCACCTCAGGAATTATGAGCAGTGTTATTCTGTATTGCTATAGAAATAACCAGCCGTAGAAAATTAAAAACACACTGGTGTAATTGAGCTTGAGGCTGTGTTTAAGGAAGCTTTTTGATCACAGAAAGAAAGTGTTCAAATATGATTCAAAGATCGAAGCCGAAATTCCTTGAAGTGGTATAGTCTTTATTGCAGCGCTGGATGATGCACAGGGGATCTCTCCACCTATCGTGCATACCCAAGGCGGAAAGCAGTCTTGAATTTATACAATCAATCTATCAATATTCTACAAGCGCCTATACATATTCCTTACCTATCCCCGCCTTCCCTCGCTTCTCATGCTAATTAGCCTTTTGGCACCTTGCGCCTGCGTAGAGCCTCCCAAGAATTGTGGGCAGGGGTCTTTGGGATGTGGGCAGGGGTCTTTGGGAGGAAGACCCCGAGTCTTCCTCACAGTGTACTTTTCACCTTTGGTCAGGAATCTGCCGAGTTGGCATGTTTCTTAATTGCAAGCGCTGGTTGTTGCTAATTCTTCCATTTGTTGTATCTTTATAATGAATTCCAATGTCCAGTTTTGAGATTTATAGTCCTTCCATTTGTTTCTCTGTCTGTCTACCGCTTCCTTATCATGAGTTGCAGCGTCTTGTTTCGAGATATACAGTCCTTGTCTGGGGATTGTCCTTGCCTCCCCAATGCCTCCCCAATGCCTCCTTAATCAAATACCACAAGGAGTTTCATAATTCCACAGATCAAACTATGACCTGAAGCATCATTTCAACTTCTACAGTAGTTTTCAAGTAAGAGTTTTGAAGTGCGGTAAAATATTGGAAGTAAATAACAGCCTGTTGCCCAAACCCTATTTATCTGAACACAATATTCCCTACTACATAGGCTACAGGAAAAATCCGCATGAAGGTAAAAGGAAGCAAAGCCTGCTGGCAAGTATTTGAAATTGTTTCCATTTGTGTTATGTATTAGCAAGAGCCATAGTCTTGAGAGAAGGCTTTCACTAATGTGTCAAGGAAGTAAGTAACCCCGTTACAAAAAGAGCCCTCAATAATCCAACTTGCAACACCATCATGGCATGGATTGACATCTCCCATAAATGACCCAGTTCCCAAACGTTCTGATCTGCATATCACTAGCAGGCTGTTAGTGCAACTCTCTGTGCAGTCTGCTCCAAGCAGTAAGAGTTGTGAACACAGCTCCTGCAGCCAAAAGTACCTGTTACTCAGATTCATGCATCACCAACAGAAGATGAGCATTATATACATGTACCATATAATTTTAAGGCAACATTATAGCAATGGTTATTTCTAGCAAGTAGTAATTTATTTATTTATTTATTTATTTATTTAGTGCTTTACTCATTTGTAGGTCATGCTTTTCTACAAACCATGTCAGCATACGTGAATGGATTATTTCAGATTTTTATATTAAAACAACAGATAAGACCAAGTCGGTCCTACTAATGACATGGAACACTGCTTTAGCATGTCTGATGCAGCAATTTGTAAGTACACAGAGCTTACTCCACCCTAAAGACTTGATAAACAAAGAGACATTTAGAAAGCTAAACTGTGAAATGACTGAAACAAAAGGGTGTATTTCTAGCTTCAGTTCCCTAAAGCATTTAAGTACTTCTCAGAAACAGAAGACAGGACAATGCCCTGAAGAGCTTCAGTCTAGTTTTAGACATGATGTAACAAAGCTAACTATGATAAAAGTAACATATCCAGTGTTTCAGTAACACCGAATCCCTTTTCTATGTTACCCACCTTAACCCACACTGCAGGTCAAATAGCTCTACTGTAAGCACTGCTGTAAGCCCCCAACACACATGTTAAGAGGAGCGTAATGCACACCCAGAAACTCAGTTGGAGCATCAGCAGCTTCCTGGTCTGCGTACAGCTTTGTATACATGCATGAATTTACAGTTAACTGGCAAATGTTCAAACACCACAAAGAAATGAGCAGCACATCACAATTTAGGACTCTAGGCTGACGTTAGGAGCAGACTTTCAAGCATTTGTGGAATAACCACATAGCTTTAAATACGGTGATCTACTGTTTCAAGGAAAATACGCTGAATAGCCCAAAAACACAACTCAGTTCCTCTTGAACCACTTCCATCTTCAACTAAACTAATAAAGCCACAGATTTCCAAGAACTTTGAAAAGAGCATCTTCCCACACGCTGTCTCCTTGTGTCTATTACTAACATGCTTATTTGCCACCATCTATCATCGAAACACGTGCTCAGCTAACACCTAAAGTACTGACTGTACTAACTCACCACTGTGTCTCTTATTTTTTTCCTTCATCTTCTGAGATTTGATTTCCTCAAGTGTTTTTATTCCAAAATTCAGATTGCCCTCTGAAAATAGGAAACAGTTCATGAGACTGGCTTAGAGGCACTCACTGAGGACCACAGCTCCTCAGGCTTCTTAGCGCTCAGCAACTTTCTGAAGTATTTAGAATAAAGCCTGTCAACACTCCTCACAAGTGAAAGAGCCAGAGAACCAAGGGCATTTTGCCCCTCCTTTCATCCTTCAGGCTTAAAAATGTAGTTTTAATTTTAATCCATTTACACGATATTAGATCCCTCTATCGTTAGATATGGCTTATCAACAGTGGTTGCAAGGCTGCACGTGCAGCCATTTCAACTCCATGCTGTGGCCCTGTTTTGTTCTCCAAAAATAAAGAAAAGGAGTTCACCTTTCTGACCCAATTGGCACATGATGGTATTCATGGCAGAAATGAGATCATGGAAATAACCGAGTCCATTCAGCATCCCTACATTTTGTTGTGTTTTTACACCACACTGCTTTTGAGTTAACTGTCAAGTTCTTCTGATTTATCCTACTAAGGTGCTGGAATACCTTGTTTAGTAGCAGTAGAACTGCCTTTGCGAGTGGAAATCACCCGTAATCCATTTTTGCCTTTCACAGCTGGTTGCTGGACAGGAGTTTTAGTTTCTTCTTCCTCAGAAAGTTGGTCTGAAGGGGAAAAATCTATTCAGTTATGCATAGACCAGATTGTTCATGATTACGTAGCTCATGCAGTGACACTTCAGCCCATGCTTCATATAAAAAACTTTGTTGCTCTTTTGTTTTGTTTTGTTTTTTAAAGAGCTACATTGACCTGATGAACTCCTAAGTAGAATACACTAGGACAAAACATCTAGGACTCTAGATTCTCTCTGCAGCTTTAACTTCTACACAACACATTGCTCTTCAGACAGAAAAAAGAAATTTCCTTCCTAGTTTCACATAGAACTTTACACAACAGACCAGCTAAAGCCAGGAGTGGTTCTAAGCTTTCCTCCAACATTTCAGGTTCTGTCCACTGACTGACGGACAAAGCCACCAGTGACCTGGCCACACTGCCTGCCCTATCGCTAGTCAGACCTCAGGTCATCTGTGATTTCTACATTCCTTTACAGCACAGATTCCTTCAAGAACCAAAGATTTACACAATCATTTACAGCACAAATTCCTTCCAAGAACCAAAACATGCTCACCATCATCATCTTCATCATCATCTGCAGCCTTGATTACAACTGAAGGGTGTGTAGGGCTTGGGACATTTTCAGAGTTTTCCACTTTCATCACCCCCTTAGCTGTGGAGAGGGATTTGACTGGACAGAAAGTTTGTTTTGCTGCAGTGACATCTGAGCCACTTTCAAATCATCGTCCGCGGACTCAGGCGGACTTGGCAGTGTAGCTAGAGGAAGAGGATGATCATCGGTAATATGGCAGTTTAAAACTTTGACCACAATTTAGCAAAGAGGTGGTAGGAAAGGCAGATAACCCGCACAGACAATGAATTCATCATCTCCTTTTGCCCATCCCATCACTGTTTACACCGTCAACAAAGACTTCCCTTCGAACAACAACACATCTCCCTACCACCCAGCAAAAGATGAAACAACAGGAAGCAAACTGCAAGGCAAACATCACACAAAGCCAAGAGAAGCTGAGCACGAAAGCAGAAAACAAACACCAGCAGTACACTCGGTGCAGTACACCTATGACTGCAGACCTTTTCCTGTACTCACAAATGAACAGTTACCTGATGCCCCCTACAGGATTGGCACCCACTAAGTAATACTCCAAATTAAGTCTTCAGCACTTCAAGAAAAAGGACCTAAACTCACTCTTGCTTGGTGGGAAGAATTGTCCATCGATGTAACGTCCCTTTGCATGATGAAAAGCACAGTTGGCTTTCTGACAGCCTCCCGGCTGCTTCTCCCAGTAGCAAGGAATCTCACTGCACTTTTTCTGAAGACAGAAAGAAAGAAAAGCTCGTGATAACATGCACCTGAGGCTTGCAAAGAAATGCGCAGCTCCAGATCATGACAGCTGTCACAACACAGTGCTGAAACATCATTCCAAAGGTCAGTTTCTCAGTTCAGTGGAGTATTTCTGGGCATATTCACAAAGTTTGCATAAGCTGGAACCACTATGCACATTTAGATTTGTCATCATTCAGTTTGAGAAGACAGGCACTCTCAGACACCAGATGAGGGTGGGTTAAACTAATACACCTAGGATTATACTAGCATTATTCAGAGGGAAAAAGAACATCTGAAATTGCCTAGGTTAACCCTGTCTAGAACTACTTCTTGGAGACTTAGTTCTTCTGCACCTTTAACTTTCCCCACTTCCTACCCCAGGCAGCTAGAACAGCGTTATCGGAAGGACTGTGGGTCAGAAGAGACCTGAGAGTTCATTATCAAGCCTGCTCCCATGACGATAGAACAGCCTGTTTATTACCCCCCTGCTCCAGCAGGTTTTAGCAGTCTATTTAACAGCTATTCTGCATCTGTTGAGAAAACTGTCAGCATCTAATAAAAATATATATATATCTTGCTAAGACATACCTAAGGCATTGATTTTATTTTCCTCTGCTTCCTCCCACCCCCTCTCTTGGTAACAGAAACAAGTATGATTTTGAAGCAAACAAATCTATCCTGCAAAAGCACAATCAGTACACCTACGGCACTGAAAAATGCTTTTGTTGATTGATTTTGAGAACACATCGTTAGGCACTCACGTCAATTTCCATGTGTCTGAATCGGCAGACGTTCCTGAAACAACGACCCTCCTGCCACAGCTTGCAGACCGTCTCATTGCCCAGAGCAGCTTCGCAGTGGTGGTAGGCACATTTGTCTCCCTGGAACCAAAAGGAAACCAACGAGGAAAATAGAGTACAGCCTCAAAAATGGCCATGCTGCTGCCTAATGTTGCTACAACTGAATTCAGAATCTATCTGGTTCTCAAGTTAACCAAAGACCAGCGTGCTTCCTCCTCCTAATCTACTCCTTCCTGAAAAAAAATGGGAAAAAAAAAGCAAAGCAAAGGAAAGCCAGCCATACCTTGGTACAGGTAGAATAGAAATAGAAGTAGCAATCGTCTCCTTGTTTAGACATGCCGACGAGTTCTGCTAACAAGCTCGGCTTCTCTCCACAGGGCCTTCCTCTGCTCTTGGAGAGAGCTGTCTTCACCCTTGCTTGGGCTGAAAGTCTTCTACTGGCTTGTGAGCAGGGAAATCTTCTTTTGAAAAGTAACCCTAAAGAAAGTAACAAGTGAAAAATAATGAGGAACCAACATTTTTCCAGCTTTCTTCGGTTCATCAAATCAAGTTATCAGTCTCTCGAAGAGAGCAAAGCCTTGAAATCAGCTGTTACATGAACTAACTAAATATGAAAGTTCCGTAAAGCTGCCAGGAGCTTTGTCAGCAAGCGTTCTCTTCCACATCCTCAATAAGATGACTTGGAGCACATCTGGAAGCCTGAAAACGGAGTCACTCCTTAAAAAACCACCTGATCATACATGCAAGTCAATAATCAACTCTGGCTACAAATAACTTCTCTAGAACACAGTTAGGACGCATTAAACAGCACGTTCCAGGCACTGTGGGTCTTCCATTTCACCTACCTGGACAACCTCAGCAAAGTTATCGATCTTCAAAGACTTCCAGTTAACTTCTCCTGTAGGCCAAACCAAGACTGAATCCGTGAATTAAAAATAAAGGGGTAGGAAGAATTTTCCTCCTCACTTTGCCAAGGGAACCTCTCATCCACAATTCAAACATAGGATGTGCTTTTAAACGGCTTATAACTAATAGAGGAAGCAAGTCCATTTGAATGCTCTCTCAGACTGGAGACAGCCAGGGATAGTTAGCTCTTCAAAAAAATAAAAACCAAAAAACAAAACAAAACAAAAACAAAAAACCCAGCACATTTAGAGATGAACTCGTGATTCAAAGTGGCTGCAAAAATGAGGCTCCATCTTCCACAGCCAGACAATTTAACTTTTTTTTTTTTTTTTTAATTTAAAATTCAGTATGTTCCAATCTCTGGTCTTCAAGATTTCTTCACCTATTAAGAAAACACAAAAACCTTTCCCCGTCTTTATTACCTGTACAGCAAAAAACATACCAGTGCATATAAATCCACAGATGTGCATACGCATACACAGATCTGTGTTTATACACACACGAGGAGGGAGTGAGAGAAAGTTAGCGAGAGCGACAGTGAAAATCAGAATTTTTGCCTTTTTGACACAGAGAGCGCGTAAAAATTCTCTCATTTTGAGGGAACTAGAAAAAAATGGAGGCTCTACAAAAGATTTTGATGAGTATGCCTTCGAGGCCGATGCTTTGTAAGATGAGTGATCTGGGGGCCAGCACACAAATATGCAGACGTATGTACATGCATACAGGATAAACAGATCTATACACACAAGCGTGCACAGTATATGTTGTATGATCTCCATAGCGAGAACAACTCGTAGCCCTGATCAGACACGTAGAGTTGCAATCAATTAACAGCAGGAAGACAGCAGATCAAGGGTACAGCAAGCTTTGAGAGGCAGGGGAATGCTCACTTTGCCAGTGGCATGACTGCATGATGCCAAGGATTTTGAATTAGTTGGATTTTTTGGAAGCAATTGGGTTTTTCTTTCTGCGCTGTAGCAAATACCACAGGTTTGCCACCACGTGCTGTTCCCTAATCCATATATCCATCCTCATCCATTGCTGCAGGATCATGAAAGGTTAGAGAAGACGACTTAGGTCCAATTTAACAGCCAATGATTTTTCGATGAGCAGAGCTGCAACAGATTTTATTTAGCCACAAGCATTTTTTTTTCTTTTTTCTGAGATGAAGTCAGAAATTTTAATTATTATTTTTTTTAAAGACACTAAACACAAAACCTGCAACCAGACCAGATAAAGTTCAAATTAGAGTGATTCTGAAACCTTTCATTAAAACGCTGCACATTTCTGTGCAAATTATTTCTGACTCTTCTGGACAAAAGTGGATGAAATAGTTCTTACAAATTAATAATCAAAGGTTGGAACCTTTTACTCACACAAATACTAGTGAATTTTCCAGGAAATATTTTTTTGGCAGGGAATTTTTTCAAATCTAAAATAAAGAGAGGAAAAGTTGGCTTCTCATACTAGTTACTGCTTTTGACTGCTGGGCAAAGGGAATAAAAACAGTAGTTAAGTGCAAGCTTTCCTTCTCTTCTTTACTATGGATAGGAATCGTCACTTCGGACCTTTAGCACCTTCAGAAACACACCCAGTGCCATGCAGGTTCCTCTGCATCTACTTCTAACAATTACTGGTGCTCCTTAGCATGGAAGTTTGACTCAAAACACTCTCCAGATTTAGCTCTTTTGACTGCCCAAGGAGCTCATCATTTTGCTTGTTGCCTTCCAGTTTCCTGAACAGACCGGGAACGCTGTTCAGAATCTGAATGGATCTGGTATAAGGAATGGCAAGAAAGCAAAACCAAGCATACCTCGCAGCCCTAAATTCCAAAAAAGCAGTCTCATTTTAAAAAGGACCTCAAAAGCTTTTTTTTTTTTAAACTGACACCTGCTAACACGGCAATCCGGGCGCTAAACCAACTGAAGTTGCCCCTGAAAGCCTGAATAAAAATGAGTAACTCTGGTGCACTCAGCAGGTCTGTAATAGAAGTTGGTAAGATTTTTAGATTTCTTTTTTTTGCTCCAGGGTGCTGGTAAAATGTTTGCATTAAGAGATTTTGAACCTTTTGTACCAAAGAATTAGAGATGCGCTACAGTGCCAGTAGCTGGGGGTCTGGAAATACACACCAACAAGTGTCATAAGCTTTGCCTTTGCTGAAGGAAGATAAATAGTACCAAGAAAATCTGTCTAGTTTGTTTTACAGGCTTGTCTTTCTCAGTATGGAACAAACTGACCTCCCTGGTCTAACTTTGCAGTTGCCTATTCTGCCTTTGTCCTGGAGAGAAGAGCAAGAAAGGAACAAATCTATTTTTGCACTCCAAAAACGCATTAGAGGAGGATTATCACACCCACCTAAGGGTACTTCCTTGTTTGTTTATAAAGCACCAAGTATTTCTCTTGGACAGTCTCTGTAGCTGGTCTGTTTTGTGCCTTCCATTTATAATAAAGATATTAAGATGCTTACCCCTTGTTTTTTGTTTTTTGTTTTTGTTTTTGTTTTTTTTCTAACGAACAGTGGAAGTGGAGAGTCGGATGACAAGCAAGAACAAACACTAGAAACTCCTTGTTCTGCCCCTGCTTTTTAATCACCCAGCATCACCCCGGCTGCAAAACAGCCTCTGCTGATTTACCTGCTTGTTAAAGCACCCCACAGGCTGCAAGTGCAGTGTGCTAGGTGTCAAGTTCTATTTAACGGTGCACAGGTAACCATTCATCTTCCCACATTCGAAGCACAGAACAGCCTCTTGCTAACAGAACTCATCCCTGCTGCTGCAAGAAACCTCATGGCCTGCAGGAAAACCTCAAGCTAAGAGTTCCAAAGCAAAAGCAGAAAACGCATGATTTGTACTCTTTATATTGGAGTGAATTCTAGCTGCTAAACGCTGCCTACATCTGAGGGCACGTGCTGAGGCTGGGGGGAAGGACACTCAACACCCACTGACAGCAGGAGTGCAAAGATGACAGCCAAGAAGGCAAAGGTTAGAGCTGAACGCTGCCTCAGCTTCCTCCAGCAGCCAGCTGGGGGTCACCTTTCAGCACGCTCTCTGAGACTCTGAGCCCCGAGTTACCGCAGCCGCCAGGTACAGCTGCTCCTTGCTGGCCCAAACTATTGGAAGAGTCTTCAAACTTCAGGGACCTGTTTTATGACAGCCTCGAGATCCAATTAATCTGTTCCTGAAGGCGCTGATCGTCCTGGTGTTTCTGGAGCTGTCCAAGAACAATCCTGAACTGAGGCACTCGTCTGATCAGACAGTGCTTTGGCACAGATTTGTCTTTAGCTTGACACATCAAGGTGAAGAGGAATCGATTCTTGCAAGCAACCTCTCAAGCAGGGATCTGATAAGGTGACCAAAACGACAGATCTGTTGTACAGATCTGAGCACGTCCCTCTGCAGGGAATCACTTTCAAGCCTAAGATGTTTCACCCATCTCCCTGCCCCAGAGCGACACAAGTAAAGCTCTTAAGCAATTGCTAACCTGTTCTCAGTGCTCACGAGTCCCAAATCACTCATTTTACAATCTATAAAACATGGCAGCTGGCACCTAGTTGGCACACGGTGACACTGCACACGTTGGCAGTGTCGTCAGGAGCTGCAAAGTCAGGGCTGAGGGGGTTAAGGGAAAACCACACATCAGTTTAGCAACTTGGCTCCCGTAGGATACTTCCTACGGCAGGAGTTTCAGCAAAGCCACTCAGAGGGACCTGCTGGCTAATTCAAACGGGACTTCTGCTGGAGCAGTCAGAAGGCAGCAGGAGATATCCAGTGGGCATCGCTGTCAGTCTGTGGCAGTTTGGGGTCCAGGTATCAGTGGTTAGGTGGGGTTTTCTCTGCTTCACTTTCTCCAAAGCTGTGAAAAAATATTTCTTTTAAAGCACTGTACAGTCCCACGTTAAGGATGGAACCAGCTGCATCAACTTCCAGTACGACGGTGTTGGAAAAAGGTGCCTTTGGTGGTCAGGAGCACAACCGCTCTGCTGATGTGTTATTTAAGTGTGTTCTTACATCTGAGTTTCCTCACAGCAGTATGTAGCTGAGGGGGTCCTACTTTCCTAGGGAAGATTTATGGTTTTTCTCCTACCAAGCACCAGCTCAGTATACAAAGCTCTGTTAATAACACCCAAGCATGTAGATGGAATGCAATTGTTTTCCTTACAACCCCCCAGTTATTTCCATGTCTTTTCTGGACCTTGGGATCTCTTTTGGGAGCTACATTACGCAGAGCAATACAATAAGGCTGAGATCACCGCTGCCTCAATGTAATGCAAAGGTGAAGGCCTTTATGACAGCCAGTTTGGAAATGAATGCAGCCCCATCTTGTCAGCATCAGAGCAGAGCCAGCTCCAGATGGCTCCAAAAAGGAGCTGCTGCTGGCCAGAGCCGAGGCAGGGAGTGCTGCTGGGTGGGCTTCGGGAGAGCAGATTTAAGGAAGGGGGGAAAATACTGCTGTGCAACAGCAGCTGGGAGAGAGGATTGTGAAAGCGTGAGAGAAGCAGCCCTGCAGCTCCCAGGTGAGCGCCGCAGGAGGGCAGGAGGTGCTGCAGGCAGGCAGCAGCAGTTCCCCTGCGGGCTGTGCAGGGAGAGGCCCCTGGTGGAGCAGGCTGTCCCCCTGCAGCCCATGGGTCCCCCATGGAGCAGATCTCCACGCTGCAGCCCCCCCATGGGTGGAGGAGCCCCCGGTGGAGCAGGTGGATGTGGCCTGGAGGAGGCTGCGGCCCATGGAGAGCCCCTGCAGGAGCAGGCCCCGGGCCGGAGCTGCAGCCCGTGGACAGGAGCCCACGTGGAGCAGGGGCAGAGAGGGACCGAGAAGGAGTGGTGGAGATGAAGTGCTACAGACTGACCACAACCCCCAGTCCAGTCCCCCTGTTCCCCTGCGCTGCACGGGGGGAGGAGCTGGAAGAGGTCAGATGGGGGGAAGGAAGGTGTTTTTGGTTTCTTTCCTTTGGTTCTCACTTGTCTAGCCTGGTAGTAGTAGTAGTTAGGCAGGAAATCTTACTGTCTCCCTATGCTGCGTCTGCTTTGCCCATCACAATCCTTGTTGAGCGATCTCCCTGTCCTTGTCTCAACCCTTGAGCCCTTTGCCTCGTATTTTCTCTCCCTTTCTCTTTGAGGAGGGGGAGGGAGAGAGTGGCCGTGATGGAGCTCGGCTGCCCACCCACCGAAAAGCACTGCAGCTGCAAAGTACTGGAAAAGTTTTCAGAAGCAACAAGGTGTTTAACAAGGAAATGTATAGTTTCCTTTTTCAGGCTTCCTAAATAATTGGGCTTATTTCATATTCCCAACTCGGAGGAGGAGAATTGTTGATTTCACCTTCTTTTTTCTTCCTTGGAAATCAAAGGTGAACAGCTCTAAAAGGAAGGGGAACGTATCAGAAGCAAGCTTTTTTTGGCTTGTAATCCTTTCTTAAGGAAAAGATTTCTCACACACCTTCCCCAGATGTAGGGGGGCAGAGAATAATTTTGGAACTACTCCAATTAAAGTCAGCTTGGGGAGAGTGGGACTTCTCTACTTGTTTCTGAGACATTCGCATTAGCAAGAGAGAGTGTTGTGTTGCCGCTGCCAGGGGCCTACGGTGATGACTTCAGAAACAGAATTGAATGATGTCACTGTGACACCTTGGTAACAGCTGCCTCTGAGCAAGTTTAGCGAGGAGGGACAGAGAAGTGTGCTGGATGAAACCACGTGAGGACTTGTGGATCCCACGTTGAGGTGCATCGAGAGGGCCCACCCTCCTGTAAGTGTTTGGATGCTTCATTTTCGATTTCTGTAATTTGTGTAAAGTCCTTTCACAAGCATGAAGTTTGGTACTTTGGCTCAGGGATGTAGCTGCACAGAGTGACAGGTGCAGCATGTGGCTGAGGGCCTCTGCACGTTCTCTCTTTCCCACACACGATCAAGAAAGAAGGGTAGACAAATAAGAGTGTGCTGTGGTCCTGCCATAGACCTCAAGTACTACAGCATAAACAAGAGACTTAAAAGTAGCCCATCACATGAAACTTCAGGACAGCAATGCACTTCATCAGCTGGTCTGGCCTGTTGAGTGGAGTATCTCAGGATGGAGTGTATGAAGATGCACTCCATCTGCTTTCAGATTAGCACTTGCAGTGAGCAAGCTTCCTGGCCTTAACATTTTTCATTCCATTTTTCACCCGACTTTTGCTGGTTCTTCTTGGTCTAGAAAAAAAAAAAAAAAAAAGTGAACTCAGATCAAAATAGAAGGATTTCCTTTTCATTAATTCCATGTTCTTAACTTGACAGGTTTGGTTATTGACGTAGAAGGGACATATCTGGCCTGACTTGAGTTACTCATAATGTTTCACTTCATTGTAGATATGACTGGAAACCAGAGACAAGACTGGTAAAATCATTCCTAGAACTCTGTGTTGTTTTCCTTCAGGTACCTTGTCTCTCAAGTCGGTGAGGGCTGGGACAGAATGAGATTGGAAAAGTCAAGTGTAGTATTCATTGTTACAGAAGTAGTTGTCCTGTATCTTCTATGGCAAAAGAATTTTCCTGAATAAATATATAAATAAATAGATAAAATTCCCCTGGCAAAGATTGGAAGCTGACACTTACCTGAAAGTTACCAAAGCAACTTCCTCCCGGCAAGGTAACATAGCTCACAAATGGTGGGCCCAGGGAGCTCAGCGATTCATACACAATGATGCCTTCGCTTGGGAATACGGCCTTCTGCTTCTGTTTGCTTTCCCAGAACTCCTGCAATATTGCTACGACATTCACTGTCAAAGACATAAAAATGCTGAATGTAGGATGCATACATGTCCTTGATCTTAGTGTTTTCTGTGTTACACAAGAAATGCAGACATATGAGCTTGATACATTTATTATTGATAATAAAATGTCTGTGATTATTTCTGCTGGTGTGAAAAATATGATTTTGTGGCAATTTTGGACTTTCTGGGATTGCAGGCTACTGTAGTACATAAATTGCAGGTCAGCAATATTGTACTATTAAGTCAATGTGTTGGAACTTTGATATCACAGCAGCCATTAAGCTGCTCACTTTCAAACATGAGAAAATGTTATACTCAGATTCCTCTTTTCCATTCTCAAAAAACAAAAACAAAAACAAAAACAAAAACAAAAACAAAAACACATGGTCATGCAAGGAAAGCAGCTGACTTTTAATGCAAAACTTTATGAAGTAGCTGGAAAAAAAGGTGTTGTATATTATGATGATAATAGTTGCAGGCTAATGTGAAAATAGAAATGTGAAAACCAGAAATCCAATTGACATCATGACTATTGAGCCAGTACTCCAAAGTTTTACGTTCTGTGTTGGGGTTTTCTCAACACTTTTTGGCTTGGACTCGAAAAGAATTTTAGTATAGTTTATCTAGACTCCTTTTACAGAGCCATGTGTAGCTTAGAGATAATTTTCTTTCTTTCTGGGCATCGTTCAGCAGGTGGTGAGCAATTGCATTGTGCATCACTTGTTTTGTACACATTAGTGGTATTAATACTCTTATCATCATTATTATTATTTTCCTTTTTTTTCTTCTTCTTTTTTTTTTTTTTTTCCTCTCTCCAAATAAACTGTCTTTATCTCAACCTACAGGCTTTCTTTCCTTTTTTTTTTTTTTTCTTTTTCTTTTTCCTGATTCTCTCCCCCATCCCACAGAGGGAGGGAGGAGGGTAAGCAAATGGCTGCGTGGTGCTTAGCTGCCTAATAGGTTAAACCACAACACTATGCAAAAACAAACAAATGAACAAACAAACAAAAAAAAAAACAGCTGTGTATGATGTTCATCATTTCTCACTTGAAAATTTAAATTCAGAAGGTAAGAAGTATGTTTCTTAATTTGGACCTTCCAGTGGAAATATGGAAGCCCTAGGCAGCAGTATGGGTCCTTCAGAGTACTGATACTGGTTCAGTATCAAGTATTAGTGCATACAGGAATCAGTGGCAGAGATAATTTTCCTCATACATGTATAATTTTCCTCTTTCTTCATCTCGTCTGACCTTGTTAGTAGTGGAATAATGTAGAAGTGATCCATTTTGAGACAGTGTCACCCTGGTGGTAGCTCACATGCAATCTATGGACAGGGCATTGCTCTGTTTGCTGCAGGGTGAGCAATGTGAGCTCCAATATTGTCACCGCCTGTTTCCTGACTTCTGGCAGCTGCACTGCTCTCACAGACAACAGCTTTTCTTGGCATTTAGCCATGACAAGGGCAGACACACAGAGTGTGGTCATCACCAGTTCCCTTTTTGCTGTGCTCAAGCCATGAGGAAGTGTGGGTGGCGTGGTCTGAGCTCTGGGGAGGCGAGGCAGGGTGTTTGGAGCACACTGCTGTCTGCCACTGGATGGTGTCACGGATGCAGCAGCAGTGTTGGCTCCTACCAGTTCTGGCATTTTGGGCATTTAAAGCTGCAGAACTCTCATGGCATTGGAATATTGCTTCACCGTAAAGAAGAAAGCTATCTGAATAAATTTTGTATTTGTAACAGGAAACACGTTGGGATAACCACTGTCTCAGTGCAGCTGTGAGAAAAAACTGAAATATTGAGGAACTCTTAACCACAGAAACTGACTTCTGCTTTTCTAAATGATGATGAATGTGGGAGAAAAACTGGTCTACTAGCCAGGGAAACTGCTACCGGTACGGACTCCAAATGGTAATCCACCTTCAGAAATTGGTCTCTGGCTGAATACCTCACTGATGTAAACATCTGAGTGTTTTTTTTTTCTTCTTTTTTTTTTCTTTTTTATGAGACCTTCTGCTCCACAGAGCATGCACACATTGGGTAACAATCTAATTTTAAACCCATTAAGTGAAAACTGATATTTGAACATAAAATTCATGAATGTAAAATTTCCAAGTTTAAACATGACAATTCAGTAGGAGCTGTTGCTTCAGTGTGAGAATGGTATTGGTGACATTCAGTCCTTTACTGGTATTGAAATAGATAGCAACAGAAAGTATCAGCTTTAAGAATATCACTGATTTAGGATGTTTCCATAAAGTGCTTTGGTTTTTGAAACAACTGTTGTCCAAGAGTGCAGTCCTTAAAAACAATAATGCAAAGTCCACAGGAATAATGAATTTGGTGGTGTAGGTAACCCACAGTACTCTTTCTGGTCTCATCATTCAGCCTGTATGATACAACTTTTGGTAAAACAATAAATAAATAAATTTTAATAAAGCTTGATTTCTCCCACATCATGATGAGATCGATTATTCTGTAGGTAATAAACTGCTGAGTCTTCTAAGAAGATGTACAATGCAATTGGCAAAGCTGCACAGGGAAATCCCAAGCATGATCATTTTTTGTCCAGTCCAAGTCCCTAGATTTTAGTATCCTAAGCCCCTCATTGATGGAGGGGAAACTACCCATAAATATCATGCGTGCTTTTGCTTACCAAGAGGAAATTATACTGGTATAGTGGTCTATAAAAGAAACAGGTATTTAAACTGTTTAGTACCAATGATAGCAATAAGTGACCTAAATTGCTGTGTGTCTGATCCTTGCTTCTCTTCTGTTGTTAGTTTTACAGAAATTAAGAGTTCAGAGTGTAAAATTTCTGTTTTAATTTCCATTCTTGTTCATGAGTCCTTTCGATGGTAATTCAGCATTTAGACAGCCTCTCACTTGGCTGAAAGTTTCCACTCTGAAAACTAATATTCAAAAGACTTTTTAGAGCTATAGAGAGGTATCTACTTTCACTGCAATACACCAACAGAAATATATTTCCCTTCTTTTCCTGAAATCCTGAAACATGCTTTAAGCTGTCTCAAATTTTACAGATAAAGCAATATTTTACCAGAGGACTAGTAAGCAGTGAGTAGCTGCTACAGATTAAACTAATACGTGTATGACTAACACAGAAACAGTAGCTGAGCAGCATCATTTTTATTCTGTTTAGAATTTCTGTCAAATGAAAGCTATGTGCCTATCCCACAGTGCAGCTGGATATCTCTGTAATTAAGTAATTAAAAGTGCCTGGGTTTGTACTGAATTGGATAAACATAAAACCTGGCTTAGCTGTGAGGATGGTAGCAGGAAATACTTGGTGGTATATATGTAGTGGCAGCATCAAATTATCACTGCAGTTTTTGCTGTGATTTTTTCAATCCTAGCCAAAACTAGCACCTCAAAACAGTGATGAACATGAAGATGCATCAGGTTAAACTACAGAATGCAGCCATGATATCAAAGCCTCAAACTTTTTTTTCCCCAAGAATTCTTTATGTTTTGATTTAATTAATTTTATTTTACTCAACTGTTTAGCTTGAATCAGTATGTTTATCATCATTAAATTAAAACAGCATATCAATTTCAAATATATAATTAAAACAATTTCAGCTAAACTTGTAAAAATTCGGTGTGTGTGAAAACAGTTCTCTACTAAAAAAAAAAAAAAAAGATTTTATTTATGCCTAACAGCCACTACAGCCACTATTATTTTTTTTTCCTTCATTATGTATCACATGGATTTGTAGTAGTTTAGGAAGATGTGAAAAATGTATACATATGATCAGATGCACAATCAAATATACTAAGTTACTATTCTAAGATAGTAACTAATGATTACTAATATGATGATTACTAATGTTGTATTAAGATCTCTCAATATTCATTTTTCCTGCAATCACATGCATTGTTTGCCTTCATTTCTAAACATTCCAGGCAGAATGTTGTTCAGTCTCTATGCTGTATATCAGTATTTGGAATCCAACTGGCTTAAGTCTAAAAATGCAGTATGGAAAACAATGAGAATTTTCAGAAGTACATAAATGAAACAACAAGATTCATGGTTTAATGCAGCAAAATACTGTAATTTACGTCTCATTTTGAAAGGACATTCTCATTGTAATTGACTTTCGTATTTTGAAAGATGCCTATGATGTGGTTGAGTTTTTAAGATAATGCTTATAGTATTTGTATGCAATGACAAACAATTTTCTTCAGGATTAAATCATCCATGCTTTAAAACAATTTATTTTGTACACTGTCAGTTGCTGAATTAGTTAACAGTATTGATTTTGTTGTAGGCAATGCCAAGACCCCATTCAGACAATATTTTATCCACTTTATACCTCAGATCTTTCTCAGTTAGAGTTTCATAGTAGTACGTGCATCACCAAGTTCAAGAGCAAGAATTCCATATACCCTCCTTTAGTACTCTCCCATCTGTGAATATTAATGGTTCCACAATAGTCTATTTGAAGCTGGCTGTAATGCCTAGTTACGAGGTGAGAAGATGATTTTTCTTCTCTACTTTGCTTTTTACTCAGCTGGAAAAGCCTCTTGCCCAGGGGCTGAGCATTGTACCAAATGAAGCTGTCCCCAAGTGCAAATCCTGGTAGAGTTCTTGAAGTTTTCCTAGACTCTAAGGACTTTTTATTATTTATTTATTTATTTATATATATATATATTTGAATTTAGGACAGGCTGCGAGTTCTGTGGAACAACAAATATGTGGGTTATACAGCTGCATTTACCCTAAATGAACCCTGAGCTCTTTTGAGAGTTCAGAAATACAGTTTGATGTGAACTGTGTTTGAAAGAGGATTAAATGATAACACATTTATTATAACACAACATTGTTTTCCAGACAATTTCTCACCTTTCAGTAGCAACTGTCTTGCCTCTGCTCAAGGAAGTCTGTGAGTCAAATTAAATATCATTCTAAGTGGGAAACAGAACTCTCCAACTTGGATTATGTCAGTAAGTTTGCACTGCATTGATGCCAGAAAAAAAATAGCTCCAGGTTTCTGTGAATTACTGCTAAAAATACTGGCTAGGCATTCACCTCAACCAAGGCAAACAAACAATGCCATAAACAGGAGGCTGGCCAACTGGGAGGGGGGTGTTTTGGCCAAGACTGGAAGGGCAAATCGGAGTGGGAGCCAAGTGACTCTGCCACTGAAGTGGAATGGAGTCATATACTTGACAACGTCTCACTGCCGAGAGAGTGGAGTATAAAGAACACACATACAAGATAACCACCTACTTTGTCATTTTAAAACTTAAAACAGCTGTTTCTAAAAGTCCTTTTAACTGCCTTCGTGGATTTAATTTAATACGTGAATGCAGAAGAAAAATACAAGCTTTCTGAATGAAAGAAATATGTAATATGAAATCTATTAAAGAAGATTCTTCAGTGAGAGGCTAGTAAAGTTCCCTTACATGTCTTAAATCAAGCCATGGCACATAATCAGTAAAACTATATCGTTTAAACAAAGTTCATAAGTTACAAGTGCACCCTTCCCCAGCTGCAGCCTATTAAGGCTTGTAACTTAATGCATACATCTTAGGGAAGCTGTTAAATTGGGCTCAGGCTAGCAAAGAGATACTGTTTAAATCTCTAGAAAAAAAAAAAAAAAAAAAGGCAGCAACTGGAGTGGGATCCAGCTGTTTTGAGGGAAGGTTTTATTGCTTCTCTTTTGATTTATTTTGCATATTTTTAAACATATAAATAATAGCTTTAGGAAAAAAAAGGTACAAATGCGAGTAGGCAATATCAATTAATTTTCCCATGATCTTACTATGCATTTATCATATATATTATGTTATGTATTAGCATGTTAGCAGTGATTTTGTTAGGATATTCTGGTCCATATGCTATACTATTCTGTTCTCCATGTATATGTACAAAAATAAAAAGCCCCATATCCTTACTAAACCTAATGAAATTAGGTATATTGTTAAATATATATAAAAACATTATCAAGTATCATGTACTGGGACACCAACAATATGCTGAGAGGACTTCAGGGGCATTTTTCCTTCTCCATGATGGATTTGGATGCTATATGAGTGAGCTGATGTAGCAGTGGACTACTAGGTGATTCTGTCTAAAACCCTTAAAAAGCACAAAAAGTAGCAAGATGTTGTTTCAGGAAAAGAAGATCTGATTGTGGGGTGAGATTCCACTTGTGAGAAGCAACATCTTTAATTGGCAATGGCTACCTTAAATCCAGCACTGACTGACAGTTCCTAGACTTCAAGGATTTGGAAAAAGAACAAAATAAAATTAAATAAATGAACTGGATGGCCTCCTCAAGAGCCATTCTGAACATGTTACCAAGTAAAGGAAGAAAGAAGAAGATGTTGGAGGCAAGCAGCTCAGAGAATGGTGTAGGCTTTGTGAACCATTGGTATGTTTGTAGTCACAGCAGATTTAGATGCAGCTAGGGAAAGGAAGGGTAGAGACTGGGAGGGTTTCACTGACACCACCGTTGGACTGAGGCAAAAAGTCAATCCCTGCAGTGTTATGAATTGAGTAAGCAGGTTATCACTTGGAACAGAATGAGTAGACATACTAAAGTCAGGTGTTTTTAAGCTGATAGTCTGAAGACAACTGTTAATCATTGCCGAACAGCTTGGCTTGGTCTACATTCTTATGTAGCATTACATGGGAAAATGATAAGAACCTTGGTATAATTTCAGCATCTGAATATAGCAATAAAGAATTATAAATTGGTCAATCTCCTGTGATAACCAGAAGTATAACTGATTCGCATAGGAATAGTATAGTAATAATAACATTAATCTAGAAAGGAAAAGACTGTTTGTTTGATAAAACTTTTAATCTTGTAATATTTCTCCAAGGCAACTGACTTACTCTGGCTATAGTGCACTTCAATTTAAAAGCTTGTATCAGAGAGCTAGTATGGTACCCACTGACAAATCTATTTCAATGTTAAATGAAGAAAAGTGAGCTGGGCTGATTCTACCAAAAATTATGGGCAGATCCCCATAAGTTAACATACTTTCTTATTAAAAACTCTACAGTCTAACCTGTCCATCTATTGCTGACCTGAAATCTTTGCTGGCAAAACGTGCAAAGGAAAATGTGCGATTTGTTGCTACCAGTAAAAAGAAATGGAGACACAGTGCTGTTCAGCTGATGTAAAATCACTTTGCTAAATGTTCACAAACCAACCAAGTAGCAATCCATCTAGGAACCATGAATTCAAGTCAGGGCTTAAAAAGGCTTTCTGGAAGTACTTAGCTTTTTTCCAAGCTTTATCGTAACTCCTACCTGATACCATAATATTTTTTTATATGAAAACGAAGTCGTAATAAGGTCAGCATATGGATTAGACCAGTGCTGGGGTTAATTAGGTCTGCATGGTAGAAAGCATTATCTTTTTATCATGTTATCTGGGATGGAAGCTACATACAGCGCACAGTTCAGGGAAACACACACACCAAAAAGCAAACACAACTCCTGCAGTAGCATGGGTTGAGCACTGGGCTCCTTCTTCTTGCCTTCCTCCTCCATGTCTTTGCCTGTCCCATTCTTGCTGGAGCTGCCAGCCCCTCTGCAGCCCACTGTTCCCCGTCCCCCATCAGTGGGCTGGTGACAGGCCTGCACCACGGGGCCTTGCTCAGACCCCTGCTCTCTGCCAAAGATTGTTTACCACTATAAGGATAAAGCATTCTCATGGCAGGGAGGAACTTGTGAGAAACAAATTATCCCTGCTGTCTTGTTGCCAGGGCACCCAGCCATGATCTTGCATCTTTCCCAAATCCCATCATCTCTGCCTCTGCTGGGCAGATGCTAGCCCAGAAGGAGCACTGCTGCAGCAGGCACAGCACCACTCACTGTATTTGCTCCTGCAAGCTGCACCCAGGAGGGCAGGGACTTTTGAACATCTTGTCTCTCCCTGCTGCTGTTGAAGAAAGCCCTCTGTGAGACATTCCCAACAGAACAAAGTGTTGGGACAGTGCAAGCCAAGACCTCTAGGTTGGAATGGGAACAAAAAGTGTATGTGGTGCTGAGCAGTGATGAGCAGACTTGCTCTGACATCTTGCTCTAGCAAAACTCAGTCCTGTTGACATACTGAGTCACACCACATTGTGAAAAGGGTAGATGCTGCTGCAACAAAGTAGATCCTGAATGGACTTCATTCTTACTTTGTTCTTTCCAATAAGGTCTGAAAGTAATGCGTTTGTAAGAGATGTGGACGTGGTCCCATGGGGAAACATGAGACACTATGTTCTTTCTAGTCTAATACTTGCTTGCTGTATTTAAATCTGATTAAAAGTCAGAGATGGACACCACCTAGATCTAAAGATGACTTTTTGCTGAAGATAAAAAGAATGCATGTAAATTCTCATCTGACTCATCAGACAAAGCACTATGAATGTCTGTCACCAGTCAGAATTAGTGGCACACACTCACAGCAACTTCAAGCCTGTATAGGTTAAATTTATATTAGAATGCCTTCAAAATTCTTTTCATACCTCAGAAAATCTAAAGTAGAAAAAAAAAAACAAAACTACTCGAATCCACTCGCACTTTTGTTTCTATTTAATCATCTCTCCCTCCCTTAGATCTGTGGGTGGTCACAAATGCATTGTCCAAGCAGCTTGTACATACACTTTCAATAAAAGCCTTGTCAGTAGACCTGCAGGAACTGGTTACCAGTGGAAACTTATGAAAGGGAATGCCCCTCTCCTCGAGCCCACCCCCCACACTGCACCCCGATCAAATTCTTTGTTCCTGTGATGTGTGTACATTCACAGACTGCTCCACGAGGTCCCAAGACTGCAACAGTAATACAAACCTACCCAGCAGCATACAAACCTCCTGCAGGGTGGCCTGAGAAACAGATGTCAGACTCCTAAGCTCTGGGACAGATCCTTATGCTACATTCACACAAGAGTAACATCCTTCTACAAGAGTAAATCCAACTTAGTCCCAGGGAACTACTGGGTCAGCCTCTGACTTTTCAGTGTGGCTATGAGCATAAGAATCTGGCAAGTGGAGTTGTTTAATGCAGATGTACATGGGTTTTTCCCCTAGGTCCATCACTAGCCATGTCTTTAAGTCTTTATTCCTTTTACAGCAAGTTTAGAAGTTGACTACTAGTTGGCAACAGTTGACTGTATGAGACTGATTTTATTAACTCTAACAGAGCTGTTGACAAAAGAATGAAGTGGAGATTAAATAAATGTCTCTGCAGTGTGCCTCAGGTCACACGGGCGATTACGATTAGAAGTGAATGTTAAATAAATAAATAAATAAAACTCCCTTCTAAAAATCTAACATTGTTCCAGCATTGTTTGCATGTTAAATGATTGACTAGGTGATTCAGACTGAAATGACACCCAGCAAAATACTAATTTTACAATCAAATTGTTTATGTAGGACCAGATTTGGGGGCATGACATCAAGAGATCTCATTCACCTGTGAAGAAAACTGAGAACAATGGAATTTAACTATTGTTTCATTTGATCTGTTGAAGAGGGTTTTTTCCATTGTATGAAATCTGTGGATGTATTTTCTAAGAAATTACTAATTAAATAGCACTTTGTTCCATGCATAGCCCCACTCAAATCATAAATTCAAATTTAAATACTCTTATTTCCGTGATGTGAGTTGCATTGAACTCTGTTTCAAGGGATGCATCAGGCCAGTTTATTATGTGCCATCTACTGAAAGGTACTTCAGAACATTTCACAAGGGATAGTTTGTAAAATGAGAGAGAAAGAGAGAATAAAGTGTTTTGGCCAGGTTTAAAAAGTGCATCCATAGTCAAGTCTGATATGGGGGGGGGGAGGGAAATCACATTCCATATACTTGCAGGAAAACATCTTATGTTTTAAGATTGCAATATTTGATATTTTGCAGTACTACAGTCAAGAAAGGTAATTTATAGGACAAACTAACCACAGAAAGAGAGTTGGCATAAAGTTTTCCAAAATTGTCAAGCAGTAAAGTTTTTACCATGTTATTAGAATGTAATTAAATATCCTAGGTAAAAGTTGTGAATCAGTTTTCTGAAATGCAAACTTAAAAAATAAGCAGCAACACTGCCTTCAAATAGGCAAGATAAAATAATGATAGTTTGTGGTATGCACACGAATACATGTACAAGCATGTTAATTACTTCTCTCTCTTAATTTGTTGGGTACAACAGACATTTGAATTAAATACACTCACTATCAGGGAAATAAAATCATTATCTTTGGTACTTACAGTCTTTAAAAACCAGGGCAGGGTCTCGATGAGGCAGAACTTGGGCAATTACAAGTTGCAGAGACTCCAAGGTTCTGTCCATCTCTGCTCTGCTTTTCCAGAAAGCAGCCACAAGCTGCCCTCATGCCTGAGTCAGGCAAGTCCTGTACCAACTCTGGATTCCTGAGGAATCTCCCCACGTCTCCCAATCAGGCATTGCCTCAAACCCCACGACCCTCCGCAGGGTCCACCTCCCCGGACTGCTTATCTTTGCTGTATGCTGAGCTAATTAGCTGCAAAGGCAGGCTGACAGGCGCATTCCTACTCCTTCCTTCTGTTAAACACACCCACCTACAGGCCAGGGAGAGAAGCTAATCACCAGAAAGAAGTTTGTTTCATCGGTTTATTGGCGATGTGCTGAGGCAAAGACCTCTGGTTCATACCAAATGAATAAAGAGACTCTCTTGCTCACCCAAACCCTCAAATTATGGAAAAGATTGCAAATATAAGGAAATACTTATGTAAAGCTATACTAAACGTGATAGCCTGAAAGCAGCATGCAGGCTCTTGTTTAAAAACAACAAATTCGATAAAAAGTATGGTGTTTTTTTTTTTTTCTTCCTGTAACTATGTAACTGGAGAAGAAGGATATTAATGGCAAATAGAAAATTAATCCGATTAGCAAAATTAAACTTGTGATATATTAGGTTAACCCAATTTGAATCTGGTTTCCTGAAAAGCAGTTTCCTTACTCCCTATACAATAAATGTATTAAAATACCAGTGAATTAAACTGTTTACATCTAAAAGGACCTGTGGGATATGCAGAGGTCTGAAGAGGCACTCCAATCAAGGCAAACACAGATGCAGTGGCAAAAGCTTGAAGCACGAATGTAAATACATTGCTGTCACACACATTTGTGTAAGAGTCATAAACTGTACAAAATAGTTGCTTTGCTCAGCTTACTTTTATTTCAATTCCAGTAAAGTCTTCTTTTTGATTTGGAAAAAATCCCAAAGTAAGGATGTGTGTTCTTTAATTACTGTACAGTCTTTCCCAAAGAAAAATTATTTTTTTCTTTTTTTCTTTTTAAAGATGCAGCAGTGGAAAACTGCTGGGCAACCTTTTATCTCCATCACTTACAAGTTTCAGTACATACTGTTTCATTTATAGAGTGTGCGTTGCACAAGGTGTATCTACTCTTTATCTTCATGTTTTGTTTACAAATTAATGAACTAACATTGTGTTTGTTTACTAAAACATTTAAAACCCATTTTGTTATTACCCGCACATTCCTTGCTAGGTGAATTCGCTAAGATAATCAATAATGCTATTGTCTTAACCTCTGCATTTTCCCAAGTTCACTCTAAGAGAACTCTAAACTTCATCCCATGTGTAAACTTTGTGGCGACCTTTGATGACTTCAGATATTTCAGGAATTCTGCTGCTTTGAAAAAAAAAAAAAAAAAAAAAAGGCTTAATAAAGATATATTAAGCTGTAACTCCCTCACTTACTCTACTCTCTGAAAAGTCTCGTCTGGCAGAGTAAATGAAAATGATAACTTACAGCCATCCATTAGAATACCTTTAAAAGAGTTAATGGATGCTTTAAAGGAACATTTTGAAAATAAACAGCATGGATTTCCATCATTCCATCCTTTCTATTCTCATGGAGCACAATCAAACGGGACAGGCTTTGTATATTTTTGGAACCCATTACCAAGACAGACTTCAGGTCATGCACCAGAAAGAACTCACCCACTGTGAAAAGCTCTAAATTAGAAGCCAAAAAGTGTGTGCACATCTTATGCAAAGAGCTTCAACTGAAATCTCATTAAGCAGTCACTGAAACAACCCCTTAACAGATAAGAGTGTAGAAACATAAAAATATGTTTTTTCCCTTTACATTTAAAATGGAAATAAAATTAAATTCAATTAGGCTGCTTTTCTGCCCGTGCTAAAAAGAGCTATTTGCATCAGGAAACAGCCCTACATACCTTGATAACAATCACATTTAAGATTTAATTGGACTTCCTTACTTCTGTCACCAGACCTTCCTGCAGCTTTGATGCTAAAAGAAACACTTATCTATTACATCTCTGCTCCGGCCTGCCATGCTTTTAAGAATGTATACCGCTGCTAGCTAAGACTAGTTTTTTTATTGTAAAAGCAAAAAGACAGAAGTTGAAAACTTTCAAAGCAGAGCATGCTGCAAGACAGGACAGAGGCTGTAATTCTCAATAGACTAAAAGCTGATTTTCAGTTAGGGTAAAGTAGAATATAGATAGTATCAGGTGTGAGTAAAAAATCAACCTCAAATCCAAACTTCCTCATTTCCCCAGCCAAGTAAAAGATTTAAAACGTTGCAAACTATGGGTTGATGACAAACTTTACCATGTCATACGTCTCTAGGAAGGCTCTTCACCTAAATCACAGATACATCAAGATACTTGTTTTTCTAGGTCTTCAGAGACCCAAAATAACATAAAAAAAAACATGGTAATATTTTTTAAAAAGAGAAGTTCAGAATGCTCACCACTTTATGTAAATTGTTAAATGAATTAGATTTATTGGTAACTGCACAGCCAAATTCAAAACCTGAGTGACTGCCAGATCTCTACAGCACTGATTTATTCCTTTTCTCTTATCTATAGATCTTTTCAAGATCTATACAAGATCCTGGAGTGAAAGGAAAAACAAGTAAGAATTGCTTGGTTCAAAGAATGTACATTATCATGTTGTTTGATGATCCTTGTACAGGTTCAAAAGAAATTTTAGAGTGTTAAAAGCTATCAGTTTTTATTTCCTTTTGATTTTTAATTAAATCAAACAAATATCTGTTTGTAACCTGAGGGCAGAATTTCACATTTAAATTTTATGTTGTAGGAACAAAGGAAAATTTTTAAAGAGGAATCCTCTGCACATCAGAAGATTCTTAATCTATACAAAAACAGTAAAATTGACCTAAAACAAGATACTGTTGGAAATACTGTACTTAAATGATCGTACCTAGTACTACTAATTTATTTTAAATCACAGTCGATATTTTTAACTAGGAACACAAAATAAAATCATGCAAACAAAACCAGAGGAACCAGCGTGATGTTTATTAGTTTCCAAAAATACACGGTATTGTTAAGAACTTTTTCCTCCACTGTATAAAAGGATGCTTGGTTATTAGGTAACTGTTTTAGCTGTATGTACTGTGAGTTTTCTCATGTTCGGTGGCAGCTATGATAAATTATCCCCAGAAACTAGCTGCATCCAAGCTTGACTTAATGTTGTGCATATTTTCTCGACGTTGTTTGGTATAAACGTTTGCCTCTCCTTTCTGTAGTCGTCGCCTCAGAGCAGACTTCTGCTGTTTTGTCAGCTGACATTTTATCTTCCTTTTCACCAGTTCCTACAAATAAATAAACAATTCAGTATCAGAAGTTTTTGAACATCATTTAGTACTAACATTACCATAATGACACTGTATTCTCAGTACTAACATGAACATGTGGTAGTGAACCTGTCGAGAAGACCACCATGCGCTGAGCAGCTGGTGATCCACACCAGGGTTAACTCGAGTTTGCCCAGGCCTGCCCTGTGCTGTGCTGCCCATACTGTGTGGCCCCAGAACCCCCTGTGGGGCTGCACAAATCCCTTGGCCTGGGGCAAACTCAGCCAGCTTCTTGGGACAGAGGAGCCTGCAGGCAGCTTCCGCCTGGTTCCAGTGATTACCACTGCTCTGTGGTCTTGCCTTTATCTAACAGAGCAGAAAGAAGCTTTAATAAGAACTTCACCTCTTCTCAACAGCAGAAATTGAGCAAGCAGAGTTGTTTCTTTGTAAGAAAATCATGTAATTATCTCAACTGAGTGAAAGGGGAGAACCTCTGCTACAGACAAGGTCTACAGTATAGCTATGTGGTTTGGAGTCAGGGTCAGGGCTCTAGCATTTGAAGGGGTGTACGATCACCTGTGCTATTTTTTTTTTCTTTTAGCGTTAGCTCTAATAAAAAGCATCTTAGGTGATATCTTGCAGAGTTTAGGTGCCTTTCATTCAGGAATCATAATGAACCAGTACTTTTCAGTGCAAAACATATGCCTTCAGCAAAAATGATAATGTCCTGTGCTTGGAGATTTGACAAACATCTTGTAAGTAGAAAAAGGACCAAGAGAGTTTGCTCCAGCACAAGGAGAGATCTCCTTGTCCTTATCACAACCCATGAATATTTTTTACATCATCATGTTTTCTCCCCCTTTTTCCACCTGAGGACAGGGCTAAGAGAAGCATGGAGGAGCTGAGGTACCTGCTGGTGCAAAATTACCCCACAATCTAGTAACATTTCTTTTGCATTTACCCCAATTTCTCTTGCCTTGTTTTTTGTTTATGATACTGTCAGCACATTAAGTAGTAAGTTGGTAGTTAAGTCAGGAACCAGAAAGAATTCTTTTGGCACTGTTTAAAAACTGCTGTGACTAATACAACTAAATTATGCAAATACAAGGTAGTAAATAAATCCAGGTACCCAATGCTGATTTCAGTAAGAATGCTGTAGTAATTACATAGTATTCACCTGAATAGTAGTTTCCTAGGCTTTACCACATGCAGGTTGACTATCAAAAATGTGAATAAAAAGAGTAGTATAAGATCTGTCTTTCTTTCCTCGGAAGCTTAGCAGAACTCAGTATTTAAACAAGAGCATTTTGGAAATTAAATCTGTGAATGCTCTTTAAAAATATTCCAGAAGAAATTCCTGAGGAAAGCTGGTAAGAACTAGTTTAAACTGGGCCACTGATGTTTTTCTTCTGTCAGTAAGACAATTGTCATCCTCTGCTTTTTATAGGCAGAGCTCTGAAGGAAGGCTTCTCTACTTCTCCCACTTCAGTGGACAGATGACTTCCTTCACAGTTCATACAAGGCTCGCTAGAAGAAACTTTGCAATACAAATACCAGATATTTTCACTATGCAAAAATGTAAATTCACAAAATACTACTGCTCAACCACAGCATGCAAGTCTCACTAGTCTCTCCATCATCCTAAGCCTGACTGTAAGCAAAATGAATAAACAAATCTATCATTTATTATTTAAATTTTTGCATAGTTTGCATTATTTCCTATAATTAAATTGCAGCAGTCCCTACAAAGATTTGTACAAGCACAACAAGACATTTTATTTCGTCTGGAATAGCTTATTGTCTGTAACTCATAAGGCTTTCTTTTTGGCACAGTCACCCAGCTATGACTGCACCTACTGCTATTACTGCTATTGTTTATACATGCCCATATGAATTCCTTCTGTGTGTTTAATCTGGAAACCTGCTTATGTTTTAATGTGTTTCTTCATTGAGAAAGCTATATAAACAACAGAGAAGTGCTAGAAGCAGTAACAGGCATTGGCTCTAAGCAGCTCAGTGGGTCTTACTGCAGTGCCTTTTGTGTTTTTCGTTTTGCAATCACGTTCTGATGTTACAAATAGCTCATCATGCATATCCTTTCTTTAGTTCTAGTATTCAAAAGTTCAAATAAGATTTAACAATGGGCAGAAACATTTTACTTAGCGTAAGAGCATATAAATGGAAAGATTACACAAAGTAAATTGACACAGGATGTTTATGTGGCTGAATCTCTTGAAAGCTGCTTCTGCTTTTATCTTTCTTTTAGAACAGAATATTAGGTACTTAAATGCCATTTGAATATTTTAACAAGTTCGATGTGTCTGCCTACAGAAAAAACATGTGTTCGCTAAACAATCAGGAAGGTTTCTACAGTGAGTGACCACTGCTACCACCTACTGGTGTACAGAAATATAATTTCAAATAGGGATCTATAGGCGATTCCAAAAGAAATCCTACACATTTAGGTTAGCAAACTGAAAGGGAAAAAATATGTATCGCATGGATCAGAAGCCAGGCGATTCCTAGCATTTATCCTAGCATTTATCCTAGCTCTTCTTTACTTCATTTCATAATTCAAGGCTAATTCTTTTTCTCCTTAATAAGGCACAAGGCCATGTCCTACAGTAAGAACAGGGATGACTAACAAAAGTCTCTCTTTCCTTCACACGAAGTCCTGTAAAAGTCTTACACAACTTGCAAACATGCTGTTCCCTAACACATTTATTTATGCATAAAACTGGCCTTTCTTCCATTTAAAATTTAGACACACTCTTTAAAATGTGATAGAGGTAGCCATACTGGATAGTATACTGAGTAGGGATGAAGAAAGATGTAAAATTCTGCCACAAAGTATTGATTTATGTAATGCTGAAAGTCAAATTCATATTGCCAAAGACACCATGACTACAATGAATTCATATCTATGTTTCAGAAATGTGGTAAGAGATGTGTTAAAAAGACAGATGAAAAAAGGCCAAGTTAAATCTTTACTCACGCATGCAAATTTAAAATACAAAAACATTAATTATGGGCAACAGAATTGATTTCTAGCAACAGAAATGAAATTAAAGTTGCTAATGCCGGAGTAGAGCTTTTGTGAAAGAGCAAAGAACAACACATGAAGTACAGCACTGGATATAATTCACTTGTAAACATGTAGAAAGCATCAGACCTATTTTCTGTGAACATGGAACTACAAACCAAAGATGTACATAGTAGTAATCAATTAAAGACAGTTACTGCTAACTACGTATTTGTAAAAATATCTTCAACAGCTACGTCCTAAGATGGTATCAGAGTAAACTAGACAGTAGCAGTAATAATTACCGGTGGAATGGTTGAACAGCTCCCAACACTGCTGGCTGACGTACTTTTAGTTCTTGTTCTGTGCTCCGCAATATGAACCATACTGTCTTCATTTCTAAAATATGTAAATTAATGTTTTATTCCATTCAGTGAGCATCATGTTTCAGTCATTTTTTTGATATACAATCAAAAGTGCTAGCAGAACATTTGAGTACTACAGAAAGAACATTTACATTTGAAATATTAACACTAGTTCAAAAAACACATTTTATGACAGGAAGGATTATAGTGCAATAGCCACATACATACTACACAAAGTAGTGTAAGAAAAAGAAGCTTCAGAACACTAAAAAGATTAATTCAGATTCTGTACATTGCCTAGGCGTAGAATTTCATGAAAAAGGAAAAATTCAAAAAGAAAACAGGGTATATGAACTTTATATATGCATTCAGGTACATGGGGAGCTTGCAAACTAATAGTTTGAATTTTATATAAGAAGGGGTTAGCTTAAAGGTAAGAAGGAATTTCCAAGTGTGTCAGTAAAGGCATTAAAAGCCACATGGTATGACGTTCAGTAAAATATATTTGAATAATATATTCCAAAGAGCTTGTTCTTGCTAATTTCAGCCGAATGAGGGGCAGAGGCTGAGAAAGAGCACTCTAATTATAAACTCACTTGTCAAAGCTACTTAGCAGCAGCAGCGTTTTAATATAAAAAAAAAACTTTTACTCACATTATTACTAGAAATAAAGAAAAAAGAAGAAAATTTCACCACACCACTAGACAGTAAATATAAGTATTTACCTGTAAGGTCTCAATTCCTTATTTAAAGTTGACAAGTCAACCAGATCAGGGCATTCATCGTTGTCCTTATCACTGCTGCCCTCTGTCTGATTTTCAGCAGCATTGTCAGGTATTCTTTTGTGCTCAGAAAAACCAAGTGCACAACTCTCTGCATCTTCACTGGACTTCGAAAGCACAGACTGCCCTTCAACCTTTTCTAAGGCTGAACTCAACTCTGACATACTCAGTCCTTGTGAATTTTCACTACTTTCTGTGGCTTCAGCATCTTCACTGTGATAACAAGTCTTCAGAGGTTCTGCTTTCAGAAACCACTTCATATATGAAGTCTGCATTGTTTTCTTTATCTTGGCTGAGGAAGTTGGCGTTACTTTCAGCATCTTCTACAAATTCCCTCTCCTCTGTTGTATGATCATCCTCATCAGAGCACTCTGGGAAAAGCAGCTCATCATCTTCCTGCATTTCCTTTGTATAACCACTGGCAGCAATCTCTATGTCAAGAGAACTCTCTCTCCTGAAAGAAATAGAAGTGAGCTTTCTTTTAATATATCAAATCATTATGCTGTATTTTGGATTAAAAATACTATCCAGTTAGACTATAATTACCATGCTATTAACAAAAAGAGTATACTCCATTGGAACATAGGTAACATATTACAGTGCAGGGCTTTGGGTAGTTAGCAGAATGTAGCCTGACAGAACCAGACTTTCATACAAGATGATTCCATCTTCATAATCAGCACTTACTGAAAGCAAACAATTTGATTTTAACAAATATAATACTTAAATTATGCTTGTGCAAACAGAACGATGAAGGACATGTTGACACACACACAGACAATTCCCCTTTGAGAAAGGGCTCAGAGTGATATAAAACCCTTTTAACTGAATCAGCTTTGCTCTTAAAATATGTGAGAAAATTGTTTGCTTTTCAAAAGGGACAAGCTACAGTAGGAAAATTTTGAAGATAATATTTGAAGAGGCGGTCACCACATGTACTAGCATTTTGAAAATTAAATTTAAAATTAAAAACTAAGTTAATACTTGATCCCCCAGGACTGTTAAATATGTTTTTAAGAGTCAGAGAAACTAATTCTGCGTCACCGTAACATTTACGGCATTTGGATGTATCTCCTTCCCCTAGCTGCAAGAGGTAAGACAAAGGAGACAGCAGATTTTAAGACGTGCTTCAGTTTTTGGAAACCACTTTTAGTAACTGCCAGTGAAGAAAGTATGTATCCTTTTTACTGTAAGAATGACAAAAATATTTCAAATTGGCTCTTTTTCCCCCTGTTCACTTCTAAAATCATCTCTCAGAGGCATCCATTTTTCTCAGAAAACCAACGTAACTACCATAACATGGGGGAATTACGAGTCAGCTGGCATTTTTTACCTGATATCTTGGAATGATGGGAAGAGCTCACTCTCATAGTTGAAGCATTTCTTAAAAAACTCCTTAATGCAGTTAACATCCCTGTCAAAATACCTGTTTAAAAAATACAGAATTGTAAAAATGCAATAATCAAGGAAATTAAGTCTACTGGTATGACAAACTTTTACTCTACTTTCTTGCCTTTTATTTGAATATTAATGACCATCAGTGACTCGAAGTGAGAAAGTACACGTGTAGGTATACATACATAAATGCAGATTATTTCTATTCATTTCTTAATTGAAAGAAATAATATTAACTGAGAAGCAATTAATTACACATTTATCCTAAGGAGATTTCTACTCATTCATGAAACAAATTGCATTTGTAATGTATGGTGAAAACAGTAGAAAAAGAATTTGAAGCAGGCTTATGAAAACAAATCATGGTTGACTATTTGTTGTTATCAGCACTTAACTGGTTTATTTTGCATACATCATTTGTACGTACCATTCAGCATTTGGATGTGATGTTGATATCATCTGAGGGAAATCAATCATAGTGACATGATCATCATTATCCAGTATGAGATTAAATTCATTGAAATCCCCATGAATCAAACCATGATTGCCAAGTTTTACAATTAGATCCATTAATTCACTGTAGACAGCAGCAGGGTCTTCGATGTGGTGTACTTGGCATCTGGAAAGTTAAATAAAAAAGAAAATATCCTGAACCCTGAAGGAATTAATTTAAAAATATAGACAAGGCATATGAGTTACATCTGAGAGAATGACAGGGTCACAATTTGAGTCATAAGGGATCTCCAGAGGTTACTAGTCCAATACTCTGCTCATAGCTATGTCAATTCTGAGATTAGATGAGACTAATCAGAGCTCTACCAATGCGGGCTTGAAAGTTTCCAGGGATGGAAACATACTGTGCAATCTCCACCACACTGCCCTCATGGGGAGAAAGCTTCTCCTATCTCCAGGTTAAATCCCTCGTTTTAACTAAAGCCCTTTGTCTCTTGTACTCCTATCAAACACGATGGTTATGCTGCCTAATTTAAACAATGGATCAGCAAATTTTTATGTCTGGATTGTTTTAGGTAACTTAGGTCTTCTTGTATTCAAATGCCATTCAAATGTCTCACAAAAAAGTGTTTTCAAGACTAAGCTGGGGATAAGGCAAAGCCAAAAAAAACAAAAAAAAAAAAGCTTAAAGCACTCCAGAATATACTCCAGCATAAACTCCAGAATAAAAGCAAAGTATATGTTTTGCCCCAAAAGTGCGCAGAATAGACATCACCTTATTTTTACAAGCAGAATAAATAGGCAGCTATCTTATTATACCAGGAGCTGTCAAGAAGCCGTCATTTACAGCTAATTTGTGATATATTTTGGCCTGAATGCAACACTGTAGTGTTATGAGAACATATCAGTTGCACATACAAACAAAACACAATGGAATTCAAGCAGCTCTGTAATAGGCTGCTGTTGAATATTTTCATATTAACAGCAAAATTAATTGGTGACATTTCTTATAGCCAGAGGTCTGTATCATAAAATATATCATTTGTTCTTTGAATTTGGAAGTCATCTAAACTGGTATCTTCTGAGATGCTGATCACCTGAAATAATTTCTCATCTAGTACAGCATCTCCTTCAGGAAATGCTTAGTTAAAATTGCAGAACTGGGATAGCATGGTAAGCCTCACCTGCAATGCCCACATGTAACTTTAAAGCTTTCTGTCTACAGGACAGATGTGGAACTATTTAACAAAGGCGGGGAAACGGGATAGAATAAAGTCTTCAAAGGCACTTCTTCAATGTAACTCTTCAACTGTATACTTTGGGATTAATTACACTGAACCTTTGTTACTGTACATTATACAGAGTATCAAATAGCTATTTTGCATTCTGCTATGGAAACAAAACAAGCCATTCATTCACATACAAAATTCAACATTTTTTCATGTTTCTGGATGTTGAAAAACTGAAGAAAAGTAATCTTCCTTGAGCAAAAAACAGCGTTCAATGCACACAAATACATAAAATAAAAAATAAAACAAACAAAAAACAAACACCCCCAAAAAAAATCAACACAGAAGTTCTACAATGGCAACTGTACAAGTTGTAATCCTACCTGAATCTTTACCACAACATGGATCATGAACTGGAGCTCAGAACGTGGAGGATACACAACTCAATACTGAATATTTGATATACTGAATATATCAATATTGAATATCATTGAATAGATAACATATAGAACATAAAATTTCTGTGTAGAAAATGGTTGTAGCACTAACCTCTGTATCACATTGCTCCTCTGATGTATTCCGTACTTAAAAAAAAAAAAAGTCTATTTCCACCAGTCTTTTTGGACAAAGAGAGTATGTTTTTAGTTTTCCTTCTCTCACCAATTTCTCCAAATATAATGAAGCAGAACCCTAGCTGTTCTGGGCCTGACTTTATTCATGCTTTATTCAGCATGATCAGAACTAACTCACACGATAAGGAAAAACGTCATCCCTGCTGTCTTACTGAACCTATCGTTGTTAGGGTTTCTGTAAAACAGACTTCAAGCTTCCAAACTTATTAAGGGTAGCCATCAAGGAGTTCCATAATAACTGCATGCCTGTTGTAGTCTACAGGTTTTGGAACAGGAAATCCTCTGTCATACAAAGCCTGGAAAGAGACAACATATTGAAAAAATAAAAGATAACCATTAAGAAAACATTACATACCTGACAAACTACAAATATAAGATAAGCAGTTAAGCACCATTGCGGAAGCAGCATCCTACACATTATTCAACTGCTAACTGTAAAAGTCAAATCATGTGCTTAAGGAGGAAGAGCAATCTGAACTTTCACTACTAACTATGCTTCTGTATTTTCCAGAGTTTAGTTATCCTGCAGGTGGCAGGAAAACACAACGGGATAGAAAAACAGCAGAATCGTATCTGGTCTGTTAGCTTAAGAAACCACCAGCAGATAATTGGGAATAGGGTGTTAGAAAAAGGTTCAACAGTTCTTGTAAATACAGTTTGGCCTGGTCAGGTAATCCACACTCAGTCTCAGTAAGGCAAAAGTTTCTTCTTAAATATTAATATCCAGTATTACACTACATTAAAGATTAACTAAAGGTAGGTCATAGTATTTTGTAGCTCTGTTAGCTTGCTCTAACCATATTTACCAAATCATTCACTTGATTCACAGAATGGCTCAGGTTGGAAGGAACCTTAAAGACCACCTGGTTCCACCCCTTCTGCCATGGGCAGGGACACCTCCACTAGACCAGGCTGCTGAAAGCCCCATCCATCCTGGCCTTGAACACCTCCAGGGATGGGGCATCCACAGCTTCTCTGGGCAGCCTATGCCAGTGCCTCACCATCTTGAGCACAGAATTTCCTCCTAGTATCTAATCTCAATCTACCATTATTTTAATTTAAAACTGTTACTCCTTGTCCTATCACAACACTCCCTGAAAGAGTCCCTCCCCAGCTTACCAGTAGGCCCCCTTAAGTACTGCAGGCTGCTATTAGCATTCCCTTAAGCCTTCTCTTCTCCAAGCTAAATAACCCTGACTCTCAGCTTTTCTTCACAGGAGAGGTGCTTCACCCCTCTGATCACCTTTGTGGTCCTCCTCTGGGCCCACTCTAACAGCTCCACATACTTCTTGTGCTGGGGGCCCCAAACCTGGATGCAGCACTCCAAGTGGGGCCTCACAAGGGCAGAGCAGAGGGAGACATTCACCTCTCTCCACCTGCTGGCCACTCCTCTGTTGATGCAGCTCAGGAGGCTGCTGGCCTTCAGGTATGCAAACAAATACTTCTGGCTTATGTCAAGCTTTTCATCCACCAGAACATCCAAGTCCTTCTCTGCAGGGCTGCTCTCAGTGTGCTCTCCTCCCAGTTTGAAACTCATCGCTTACAGACCTAACAAATACTCTGTAATTATGTTTGTGGAAGTGATCCAAATTGACAAGACTAAAATACTAGTAGATACTTCACGAATTTTCCCTAGCATATAGTCTTTCCTAAGACAAGGTTAAGTGAAATGGCAATAGTTTATTCACTGCCTTTATTAAGACTCAGATGACTGGACAGCTTCACCTGAAATTTTATGGAAATTGCTTCAGTTCCATACGACTTCCATGGCAAAGTTTGATTTTGTCACTTGAAAGTATACAAAATGCATCAGCACTGTCATTCTCTGAAATGTATACTTTAAGTCCACTAAAAAAAAACAAATAAAAAGCATACATCCTAACATATACTGCAAATATGAAGTGATGAGAAGATAATCTGAGAAGTACATTCCAGACTATTACATCGTTGTTAATATGGTGCAAACAACCACCTACCTTCATGTAGGCAAACTCTTTCATTGCTGCTAGCCGGGATAAATACAGCCATGACATTTTGTGCCTGTGCTTATGGTAGTCACGCTTATTTTTCAGGCTGCGAAAGGAAGTTCTTCCAAGCCTGTGCAATTTCATTGCAAACTGCTGCTCGTCTTCATTTGCAACAATATAAATATCTAGGAGAAAAAACAGCAGCACAGATCTGAGAAATAAATGGTATCTGACAGGTATATAATGCAACAGTGCAGTGAGAAATCGGTTACTTGACTTCTTGTAACTGCTATTTCTGGAATAGCAAAGTCTACTACACTTCTTTTAACAGAAAAGACAACCAAATTTGTATATTATGTATTACAAATCTTAACAAGAAGAAGTCATTGGTGAAGAGATTATGCTGCTCCACTAGTAGAATATCATAGAATCATTACGGTTGGAAAAGACCTCCAAGATCATCTGGTTGAACCATCCATCTGATCTGAAACATATTTCAGACTAGGGGATAAGAAGTAACTTAATGGCACACTAGAAAAGACTTCTCTTGACTGGACAGAAAACTCAAGGTACCTCTTACTTTAAAACAGTGTTAGCAATTGGCTATGTTTCATTTTTACCATTTGTCCCCAATAATCCTCTTTTTTTTTTTTTGTCATTTTTTAATGACAAAAGACATGCTGTGCCAAATTACAATCAACATATGAGCATGAGAAACCAAGATAGCACTCCAATAGTTTGGACTGTATATTACTTTTTTTTTTTTTTAGGTGGGATGAAACATTTGATGTTAACCTTTTTGACAGAAGGCTTCAAAATTCTTTGCAAGTCACAAGACAACTGTCACCTGTTTGCAAAATACCTTTTAAGGAACCATCCAAGAATTGTACAAAATGGTCAAAGTGGAACAACACTTGTGAAAAAAATCAGATGTAGTCAAGACTCACACAGAACTTGAAGTGACCATAAATTTTGGTGTTTGACAGATTAACTGATATGACTATCCAAAGGTAAATTCACCAAGTTTCCAACAAATTAACAAAAATACAGACCCATTTCTTCTAAAAAAAAAAATTATATACTGAAAACACTTTTTTAAATTACCTGATTCTTTGCCAACACCCATCTGGTTTCCAACAGAACTGATGACTTGCCGGGAAGACAGAGTTCTCAAGGCAAGGTAATCATATCCCGCATTAGTTAACCGATAGCCCTGGACAGCTAGGAAAAAATAAATTACACAACATTTCATTCCATATTATGCATGTGTTTCTTTTAAAAGAAGTTTCATTTTGGTCTCTCTTTTTTTTTTTTCCTGCTTATGGTACACAACACTCAAATAGTATTTTCACTGTTGGCTAGTATCAACCCAACTTGACAGTAAGTTTAAATTCGTGCAAGCCTTTTGAAAACTAACTGGATAAAAAGTAGACATTTTGTTAGCCCCTTGGTAACGCAGGCAGTGACAATGGTTCAAATTGCATAGGATTACTTTGAAAGATGATTACTTAGGAGACACGGCAAGGATTCAGGATTGTTTCAAAGACCTAAACCAAACCTTAATGGTCTGAAAAACGGAGACAAAAAGGAGATGAATTTCATGAAGACTCCCACATTGTGCTTGCAAAGCCAGATGCAAGTGCAAGACTAAAGGAAATCCAACGCTACTAACAGAATGGGACAGAATAAATACTACTTTAGTGATCGTTCCTGACCGGCTGAAGGTATAAGGCTTTTGCAGTCCGCTCCAGTTTGTCTGCTGTAAGACTGTAACACATTTGGGCTGATCCCTATGTGAACTTAAATACTACCTTAGCTAACAATTATTTATTTTATCCACGAATTTGGACGAACGAATCCATGAATTTCAGAAATCACCAACACCATTTGTTGCTGAAGGAGTTCACATTCCCCAGCTAGCCCCAAGGCGAGACGGGGCTCACAAACGCCCCGGATACCCGAATGACCAAGCTACCGCACTTCTGTGGCGCTGAAGAACCGGGAGGGCCGGGAGGAGGCTCCCAGCGCAGGCCCCACACTCACTTTTGGTCCGCTCGTAGGCCAGGAGCTTGTGCTTGGCCAGCTCCCGCAGCACCTTGTTGCAGCCGCCGCGCTTCAGGCTGGCGATGGGCGCCACCAGGCTGCCAGGCACGATCTCGTGGTTCTTCATGCCCATCTCCACCTGCCGGGGGGCGAGAGGGAACGGTCGGCGGCATCAGCGGGGAGGGGACGGGAGGGGAGGGGGGGAGCTGCGCCTTCCCTTCCCTTCCCTTCGTTCCCTTCCCTTCCCTTCCCTTCCCTTCCCTTCCCTTCCCTTCCCTTCCCTTCCCTTCCCCTGTCCGCGTCCCGTCCCGTCTCACCGCGGTGAGCACCCTGAAGTGCTGCCCGCTGAGGTACCGCAGCACGGCCACGTTCAGCTTCCCCATGGCGGCCGCGCCCGCACCCCCCTCACAGGGCTGGCCGGCCTCACGCGGACGCACCGCGCATGCGCACGCCCCCCTCTCCCCTACCTCGCCCTACCGGCGGAGCCTGTTTTGGGTCCTGGCAGCTACATAGAGACGCGTGTCCTCCGAAGTATCTTCGCATACCGAGCCGGTAGCAAAGTCACAACTCAAAATAGAGACAAAACAAGCCTCTACGAATCGAGACAGAATAAGCCTTAAGGTGATGGCTTAACCCCTCGCTCTACTCTAAAAGAGTTAATGGGGTTGCGTGTGTATCTGCCCAGACCGATCCAGTGGGAACACCACCCAGGGCACCAGACACCCAGAGCGCTGCCCCCGGCTGCAACTGCGCATGCGCGGCCACCGCCCATGGCCATGAGGGGGGTGTGTGTGTGTGTGTGTGTGTGTGGGTGTGGGTGTGTGGGTGTGTGGGGGGGGGAGGCTCCCAGTGCGCATGCGCCTGGCAGCCCCGCTCGGTGCGCACGCAGAGGGCAGTGGGGCGGGGCGGGGCGGTTCCAGACCCGGGGGTTGCGGGTTCGAGTGCCGGGGCGGACACGTTTCTTCGCCGTGACACCCCGTTATTGCCATAACTAATACCGGGGCCCAAAGAGGCAGAAATACAGCTGCAGCCATCCCATCCGTGTGTGGTTAGGTAGCAATACCTGGGAACAAATCATGTCTAACCTGCGGTGTGATGTTGCTCACGGAGGCTGGTTTTCCATTATATGTTATCACGGTTACCTCTGTCTGCACCGGTTAACGCGAAAACGCCCAGCAATGTTTCTCATGCGCTCAAATTTTGCTCGAATTTTGCAAATTTTAGCTGACAGAGCTGCAGCTCGCGAAACGCTGCCTCTGGGGGGCGGCAGTGTTTTAGAGATGAAACTGAAGTGTTTTTTGGTGGTGGTTCCTTCCCCCTCCGTCCTGCAAGATGGCATGGCAGAGAAATTATTTTCTGGTTTCTCATGTAGGTCCTCGTGTAGTCCTTCTTATAAGCTGCCTATATGGACTAGTCTATAAAGTATTTCTGCTAGAAACATGAGGAATATGTGACTGCAACGTGAGTATCCAAATGAGGTAACTCCATGCAAAAAAAGGGGATGTTAACTCCCTGTATAATCAGCTAATTAAGAGGCTGGCTGTTTCAATATATGCATAATATAGTGGACAGTAAGGCTATCCAGAATTTAATTCTTGGCTCTTAAGGCATCTGGAAAGTTGAATTTGTGAAATCAGATCTTAAATTTCAGCATGAACAGACGAACAGTTCAAACAAACAAAAAAGCAAAAAACAAAATGTGATCTTAAAGTCAGAAGTTTAACCATGAAACTTCTCTAGAAGTCTGTACTGATGTAACTGTTAATAAGCACTGTAAAAAATACTGTTATTTTTGACTGGTCAGTATACTTCTAAGGACCTGGCTGACATCATGAAGAATACACATAAGTACATTCAATTTTTTGTATTTTTAAGCATTATAGGTTTCACCCATTTTATATGCATGCATGTATATGTGTATGTACATGAATGATCATTGTGGTGTCAGAAAAAACTCAGCGTTTATAAAGTTTTTCTAATGAATAGCAGAATCCATGCCAAGTGTACAAATGCTGCACATTTGTTGCAGGAAGCACGGCCGAAAGCACGACAGACACACAGTAGAGTCAGATCATGCTCCATTTTATTGCCCGAATAGCCTAACTTTTATAGAGAACTTAACAGGGGTGGACAGTGTTTCACACAAGATTATTGGTCAAAAGCACTCAGACAAACAACTGCAAGAAAACAACCCCACCTGCAAGAAAACAACCCCCTTGTGATTAGCAGTCACATAGACCTTGTCCTTGAAGCCAGCTACTGGTAACAATATTTTTCTGAATCCCTCAATTGGGCGATGTGGGAACACTGTCATGGGAACTCATAGTTGCCCTGGTAGCTTGGTTTGCTCAGCTACAGCAAGCCATGGGATTTTTGCTGTTTCAAGAAATCCCTCAACAATTCCCCCTTCTTCTTTTGAGCAAACCAAGCCCGACACAGCAGTTTTACAAGTGACTCTATAGCTGTACTTACAACACACAACGATGATTACCACCACCATAAACCAAATCCTTAATCCCCTTGTGACTAAACCCAGCAACCATCTACACCTTGTTTCAAACAAGTCAGTGAACCATTGATTGAAAGGATTGATACCATACTGAATCTTTCTCATATGCTCTTTCAGGAAAGTAATGGATTTGTGAATTGGCTCATTATGATCAGAAAGGTTTAAACAGTACATTCCCTTAAAGTCCTCACACCCATTCCTTTGAGCCAAAAGCAAGATGTCAATAGCAGCTTGATCCTGTAAAAGCAGATGTCGCAGACTATTTTGATCTGGTAACATCTCCTCAAGTATCTCTGTCGTGGCATAGGCTTGCCTCTCGGCCCAGCATTCCAATTTTTCTAAGTTGTTATGTGCGGCCGCAGATGCCACTCCAGGCACTGAAATTGCTAATGCCGCTCTAGCTGCAACCCCACACAATTCAACATTATCATTGCAATCCGATGCAAGCAATGCCCATTTATGTCTGGTGATCTCACGCAACTGTAACAAGCTAGGAGCAAATACAATGAGTTTATCTAAGTAACATGGACATCTGATAGCATTTGCAGGGATACCTTGCCAGGCCCCATCCCCACAAATCAGAAGCACATCAGGAGGTAAGGCCAAAGCTGCACAATTGTTCCAAACACTGTAGTTGTTACCCCTTGTCTCCATGCTACAAACCCCTAAACCCTGCTTAGCAGCGTCATTGTAATCACAGGTGTTATTTGTGTTTTTGTACCAGTATGGCCCTTTCCCGGTTCCTGTAGCAGGATTCACCTGATAGCCACGGCTACGTTCACATTTGTAGCCACCTTTCAGGTTGATACAGATTTGACTACAGATACCAGGGTTTTGACATTCATCAATATCTCCACAGTTTCTCTTGTCTACAAACTCAAACCCAGCTGGACAGTCACATTCATGTATGTTGCATTCCTTCAGGGGCTCATCACCCCAGTCCTTGCAGTCTCTCTGCTGGTTACACACTTTATTGATATCTATGCATTCTCCACTTCTGCACTTGAATTTGCCAGGTCCTGAGCACTGAATAACATCGTTACAGTTTGCTTCATCAGTGCCATCCAGACAGTCTCTCACACCACTGCACTGCCTTCTTCCGTGGACACAGTTCCCATCTTCACATCTGAACTGGTCTGGCCTGCAGGTCTGAGAAGGGCAGTTAATTTCATCACTTCCATCCTTGCAATCAGGATCTCTGTTACAGTCTTTTTCACCATCACATTTCCAGGACACCAGGATACACTGGGTTGACTGAGGACCACAGCTGATTTCATTTACCTGGCATGTTCTCATATAACACAGATCAGCAATCTCATCAGACCCATTTTCACAGTCCGGATCCCCATCACACTGCCATCTGTTTGGCACACACTGACCACTGTTGCACACAAAGTCAGATTCAACACACATCTTCTTCACACAAGCACTCTCATCACTGCCGTCTGAGCAGTCTTCACATTTTGCTCTAGCACTGTCGGCAGCAGTGCACAGGCAGGTGAGGGCGAGCAGCGGGCAGAATGCCCCACAGCGCGGCAGTGCCTGCCGCCGCCCTGCACCTATGTCACTTATACTACTCCTATTACCCGTGCTAGTAGTGTCAGTGGCATCCTCCTGGTACCGTTTCTGTCTTTGCCGCCCCTTACTCTCCCCCTTTTCTTTTTGCCACTGACCATTCACCACAAATGGATGAGACACATGATTACTAGTTAGGAAAGAGAGTGTAACGCCTGCTATACGGCTGCAGGCAGTGCCGGCTGCAATCCTAGAAGCTGTTTGTGAACGAGCCTGCCGGTGGTCATTTGGCAGTGTAATCTGCGTCTCTGCACTCCTGCCCTGCAATAGAGCTAAATCGTCATTAATAGTCCGTAGACTGAGGCAACCCCACGGAATGTTATCCAGAAACATAGTTATAACACCGATCTGGGGACGAATAGTCTTTTTTGCATTGCAAGATAAACCTCTTATAAAAAGAATGCCAAAGAGAAGCAGCACAGCCGCCGCTGCCTCCATGGTTACGTCAGACAGGCTGCAGGGTCCTGATGTCCGCCCCTCTGCTCTGTGCCGACTCGCCACACGGTGAGGGTCGGCTGCCGTTGTCCACTGATGCCTCTGGTCTCCCGTAGCAACTCGATCTCGGATGTCCCGCATCGCACCGTGATCACGTCAATTTCCCGCGGCCCTCCGCAACTCCACGTCCCGCCGCGACTCCGTTTCCCGCGGCCCTCCGCAACTCCACGTCCCGCCGCAACTCTATTTTCCGCGGCCCTCCGCAATTCCACGTCCCGACGCAACTCTATTTTCCGCAGCCCTCCGCAATTCCACGTCCCGACGCAACTCTATTTCCCGCGGCCCTCCGCAATTCCACGTCCCGCCGCAAAACCCCGTTTCCCACCGTTTTCCGCGTCTCTCAGCGGGAGTACCGCGTCTCACCGTGAGGCCTGTGTACCGTGTGTCCGGGCCGGTGTCCGGTCTGCTGAAGCGCCGGTCGGATGGGCGCTCCGAAGTCCCGACGGCGCGGCGAGATCGCGGCGCCGCTGGTCCCGGCGCCGCCGGTCCCGGCGCCGCTGGTCTCCTGGTCTACCTGCGTTCGGATGTGCCGGTGCTGCTGGTGTCCCGCTGCGCTGCGATGTTTGCCCCGGCGCCGCTGCGATGTCCGTGCTCGGCTGCGATGTCTGCTCCGGTGCTGCGATGTCCTGCTCCGGTGCGATGTCTGTTCAGGTCCTGTTCAGGTCTCAGCCTGTTCGGGCGCCATATGTTGCAGGAAGCACGGCCGAAAGCACGACAGACACACAGTAGAGTCAGATCATGCTCCATTTTATTGCCCGAATAGCCTAACTTTTATAGAGAACTTAACAGGGCTGGACAGTGTTTCACACAAGATTATTGGTCAAAAGCACTCAGACAAACAACTGCAAGAAAACAACCCCACCTGCAAGAAAACAACCCCCTTGTGATTAGCAGTCACATAGACCTTGTCCTTGAAGCCAGCTACTGGTAACAATATTTTTCTGAATCCCTCAATTGGGCGATGTGGGAACACTGTCATGGGAACTCATAGTTGCCCTGGTAGCTTGGTTTGCTCAGCTACAGCAAGCCATGGGATTTTTGCTGTTTCAAGAAATCCCTCAACACACATTCTCTTCTGCAAGGAGTTTTATAAATCCCCAAAAGCTGTAGGTTAGTGTAAGGTTTGAACAGTGCAGTTCATATAGTGGGCTCTTTCATAGTAGTTTTAGGAAACTACTGTTCTCAAGATAGATATGAATGCTTAACAGTTTTATTGCTTCAGGTGTTCCGTTTCAAATGAAAATTAGTAATAAACCTAAAGGGAATAGATTGTGGGAGCGTTAAATTTTTATAGTTTAGGTAATTGCTAAGGTGTGTGAATTAGTAAAAAAAAAAAAAAAAAAAAAAAAAAAAAAAAAAGTAATTGCTGTATGTATAAAGAGCCCACAGTGGTGGCTCTATGTTACCTACATGTTTATATCTGGAATTTTAGATCAGCATTTGGCACTTGTCAAGTGTTTAGTCACTTCATGAGCCTTAGTTGGTGGTCAGACAGCTCCGTTTGCATTGGAGTTGAGGCTTGTCTGATACGTGTGAGGTCTAGCTGGGGTCTATTCCCCCATCGTAGCTGAAAACAGCCTCCAAAAGGCTGTAAAGCAGGGTAGTGGATATTTTTAGAGTGGATAACATGGGAACCTTTCAGCTTTAATTCAGTGATACAGAATATTTAACACTTAAGTCTTTCCTAAAATACTTACTAATTCAGCTTTTCAGATTCTTTTATTTGTTAAAAACTATAGGGCTTGCAAAGCACACCATTATTTTAATGCTCATGTTGAGCAGTATGTAAAGCTTAGTGCTTGTGCAGTACATTAGTGAGGTTTCTTTCCACACATGCAGGCTTCTCAGCTCTGCCTCATCGTGGTGGTACTGCTCTCAGTAGTAGGGATAAACATAAAGTCTGAAAGGTTGGCTCGTTTGCTAAGCTAGTTAAGTTTCTTATGTTTGGTGAGAGACTTCCAACAAGTTCTATACACGGTAGTGTGTTTTTTAGACATTAAACATTTAACATTAAAGGCAGGTAACAGCCCCTTCCTGCAGACTGAGTGGTGCTAACTTAAGGTGTGTGGCAGTCAGAGGTGGGTACAAGTTGATGCCATGTGGTAAAATTGTATACATGTATATGCCATTGGCAGTTCTTCTGACTGGTTACTAAGGTTCTGTAAGCCAAATTCTATAATCATCAATCATCTGTTGTTTGCATATGTCTTAAGGAGGGCAGTCATTTTTCTTTGTCATTGTGATAACTGCTTAGTTTTCAAAAAAGGAAGGAAAGACAGAGAGCTTTATTATTATTATTATTATTATTATTATTATTATTATTATTATTATTATTATTATTATTTGAATTTGAATTGCTGTCCAGCCAGAGACATGGGTGCAGAGGGAGTTTGTCTGTCAGATGCCATTTAGAGAGCTCTGGTACATAAATTAGAGTGGAGAGATCAGAATGAGCCTCGATACTACTTCATTTATTTGATCACAGTGTGGGGAGAATTGAGACTTTGAAGCCAGTTTCTATGTGTTCAGATGGAGAATAAAACCATGAGAAGAAAAAGAGTAGAGCTCTCTCCTGGGCATAGAAAACTGGCAGGCTGTGACAAAGCGAGAGCTCTCAAAACCTTCCTATCAAACCTCAAACTTGGACCTGTCATTTTCTGGATGGCCAGTTTCCTGCCAGCCCACCTATTAGGTCATTAGAGGTTGGATGTATGTCCCTTCTAGGCCCTGGGTAGACTACCAGAGGGGCAGTGTCTAGCATCAAATGAACCTAGCTGCTCATTTTTGAAGTAGTAAGGACCTAGTGTCAGAAACTGGTTTTGTTATTTGAGCCAGGTTCTACTGACTGCATATGATTGACTCCAAGCCTGGACAGATATTTTCTCCACTTGAATACGTCTTTTACCAGAGCATAACAATCAATTAACAATCAATTAACAATCGACCTCATCGCAGTCTACAACTTCCTAGTAAGGGGGTGTCGAGAGGAAGGAGACCTTTTCTCCATTAACACCAGCAACAGGACCCGCGGGAACGGGGTTAAGCTGAGGCAGGGGAAGTTTAGGCTTGACATCAGGAGGGGGTTCTTCACAGAGAGGGTGGTTGCACACTGGAACAGGCTCCCCAGGGAAGTGGTCACTGCACCGAGCCTGATTGAATTTAAGAAGAGATTGGACTGTGCACTTAGTCACATGGTCTGAACTTTTGGGTAGACCTGTGCGGTGTCAAGAGTTGGACTTGATGATCCTTAAGGGTCCCTTCCAACTCAGGATATTCTATGATTCTATGATTCTATGAATTTACGCTGACATACTTCTCAATTTTTATGTTTTTCCACCTGTAGATTGCATCTCACTGTAGGTTGCATTTTAGTCTCCTAATTTATTCCCTGATTTTTATTTTTATTTTTGTACCACCTCATTAGTGAACGTAGAAGAAAATGCATACTAGCTGGGCTGCATCCGGAAGTGCAAACCAAAGTGCTATAGAGAGCATGAATGTAGGAAAAACACACTTTATTGTCTTAATGAAGAAAAATAAGCTTTAAACTGACTTTAAATATGTCATAAGACTTCATGGTATTAGAAAACATGCTAAAACAGGCTGAAAAAACTATTATGAATCTCTCGTTTTCCAATACATTCTTAGACCAAATCCTTTGAGATTCAGAGCTATTGTCCTCACTTTAATGTGACCTTCTTTAATGCAACCTTATAATACCTTGAATATACATCTCTATGAGCCTGTGATAATATTAAACAATCATAAAGTCAATTGTTTTATAACTATTACATTATGAATTCTTCGTGGTACACTGAAAATTTGTTCATTGATCTTTTGCTTAATTCTACAGATACTTTTCTTACTACAGCCTGCATACAGAATGTTCTTTAAATGAGCACAGAATGTGCTTCAGGTAATTTAAAGGCTTCCTGGCTATCTTAAAAATTATATTGATTTTCACCTTGAATATTCACCTGTCCTTTATTTTTAGAGATATACAGGGAATGTGGGAGGGGAAGTGCGCCTTTTCCCCTTTTTTTTTTGTCACTCAGCACAAGGACAGTTATTGCCCAGCAATAACAGTATGTTCCATTTAGAGTCCAAAGCACTAATATCATTACTTTTTCTCTAGCTTTGATGTAAAAAAGATCCTGATTGTGGTTACAGAATCATAATCCTTCAGTATTTATTTTGAGGAGCTGTGAAGCCAACTTTTAACTGCCTTTGTATTCTACAGCTTTTTGTTTACAGCCTTTCTTCCTCTCTTTTTTCAATCTTATTTTTAGAAAAAATAGAATAATGTTGCTGATAAGAGAAATGTAGCAGTCTTTCAGGCAAGTAAGAATAACCAGTAGTAAACAAAAGGTAGAAAATCAGAAAACTATTGGCTAAAAGCTGCTATCTTGAAATGAGACTTGTTTGTTTTCAATAAGTAATTTTCTTATTTCTCTTCAAGAATGAAAGATTCTCAGTGAAAGCTAGTAGTTAAAATTAATATCCACTTGATGTGAAAATGGAACAAACATCAGAAGGACCAAGCATTTTGCTTGGCTAAAGAAACTGCAGTTCTCAAGGTAGGATAATAATTCTAAGTGAAAAATTTTCGTTTTTAAATACTTTTAATATTTCACTTTTAGAATTTTCATTTGCTTTCAAAAAGCAAATGTGGTTGGATTAGAAGGGTGTAAACTTGTACGTTCTCGTTTATTTTTAAAAGTGTTAACTTATGATTTTTTTATTTTTATTTTTGAACAGAGGAGGAATTTATCTACATTGGGAATTTGTTAATAGATAATTGATGTATACAATGGATATGCATATACCATTTGGATTTTTTTTCTACTGTAGCTTCACGCAATTTTTGGCATTGTAATCTTTCAAGATGTCAATGCTTCTTTATACATTTCATGCGCTTATATGTAAAGTATGTTTAAATAAGCCACTGTTTTCAGTAGATCCTGCTTTTTCAGTGAAACTCGCGTTTTGAATATTGTGGTTGTCAGAATTCTGAAGCAGCAATGCAATAAAAGAAGTTGTATAAGATCTTTTATATACAGAAACCTAGATGTACACTTTGCATATATGTACAAGTGCTTTTATCTGGTTACAGTGTTTGCAGTCTAGTGCTAGTAATCTTTACTATGAAAGGACTTTCTATTTTTAATCCTTTAGATAATTTTTCTTTATAAAGAAATATAATTAAAAGTGACTTTATTGCGAACAGTTTTGAAGTGCTGAAATTACACATGCTGCCTATTTTTCAAAGCCTGTTACTGCTAATGAGTTTTTATCATTATTCTGCAAAGAATGGTGATGTTATGAATTGGTATGTTATATTGTCAACAAGCATTGTTTTTGAAGAAAAGGTTTGAAGATATTCAAAACTATCACTGTTGCAACAAATCTATTGCTTTCTTTTAAATAGTTGCGCCATCCATTACAGTCCTTGGAATTCTGACAGTAATTCAGGCAAACAGGAGGAACCAAAGACCAGATGATGCTTGTGTAGCAGGCATTTTTCTGTTCATTGCCAAGTGCACAGTTCACTGTTCGGTCACCTGTGTCGGCTGGTTTAGTGCCTTTAATGCAGTTCTCTGCATGCTCCCTATTCTATGAAGCTTACTTGGGAACTTCAGACATGGCCTGTCTTATTATTCCCTAAGGAAGGGTAAGGCCTTTACTGTCCAGCTGGAAGGATCACTAATTAGAGCCCTTGCTTTGGCACAGAGTGTGTCAAGCCTGCAAGCCTTCCTGCTGGGATCAATGGCATTCATGTTTGCTTTCATGAATGCACAATGGACAGGGATCTTGGCAAAGAACTGCCTATTTAGCTTGTGCTGAGAAGCTGAGTCTTCACAACATTTTAAAGTAATTGTAGAGGTAGAAAGGGAGCTATAAGAATACACCCTTATTATTCTGCTCAAAAAAAAAAAAAAAAAGGAAGAAAAGTATTCTCTCTAATGAGAATCCAATCCGCAGTCAAAACCCAGCATATATTTTTGCCCACGTAATGCTCGTAAAGAAATTTAGAGTCATTACTCCTCTATGCTTGCAACTTTCTGAGAATTTAGGATACATTTATATTTTAACCATCTATAAAAATTTAAAACTTACCTTGCAGTAAATGCAAACTCTGTAAGCAATATGATTAATTCAGACTATGTGTGAGGTGTTGCCATTAATAAATAATGGTTATTGGCAGGGCAAATGCTTCATTTAATTCTTTCTTTTTTTCCTCTTTCCCTTTAGAGACAGGTATGTTTCTGCAAAGGGGGTAAGATTTTTAAAATGAGCTTGTTTTGGCATGTATTTTTCATGGAAATACAGACCTGGGTCTGTATTCTGGAGTGTCTCTTCAGGGGTCACCCAAATACACCATGAATATTATTTACCAGTAAAACAGCTTGACCGTGGCAACTGCCAGGTGCCCACCTAGCCTCCTCCAGCCTCCCACACCCTGTCCTTGACAGGGCAGGGTGGAAAAGCTCCTAACCTGTGATAAGAACATGGAAATCACCAATTACCATCATGGCCAAAAAACCCTTGACTAGGGGAAATTTATTATAGTTTATTGTCAAGTAAAAATAGAGAAGCGTGGTGAGAAACAAAACAAAAACAGCTGCCCCTCACCTGCTCCTTCTTCCCAGGCTCAACTTCACTCCCAACTCTTCCACCTCAGCACCCTGAGCCCTGAATGGTGTGAGAGGCTGGCAGTGGAGGTTGTGATCTCTTCATAACAGGTAGCCTCTGTCACTCCTTCCTCCTAACAAGTTCCCCTTTCTCCCTGGCTGCCATTCTTCAAGAACGCTCCAGTGGGGTGCAGTCCTCCAGCAGCAGACTGCTCAGGCATGGGCCCAACTTGGGCCACAGTTCTGCCAAAAAAACACCTGTGTGGGCTCTCCATGGGCAGCAGCATTTTTCAGAGCACAACCAACTGCTGCAGGGGCCTCCGTGGTCTGCAGGAGGACTGCTTCACTGTGGTCTTCTCCACAGTCTGGAGGGCAATCTCTGCCAAAACCTTGCCTCATAAACCCAACACAGTGTGGTAGATACTGGATGCCTTCACTTTATATTCTTTTATCATTAGAAATAATGGATTTTTTAAAATAAACTTTAGAATAAAAATTTGAGCATGATGTTAATATAATAAAGGATGCTAGCCCCAGTAAATGAAATGTTATCTAATTGTATTTCACAGAATCACAGAATTTCTAGGTTGGAAGAGACCTCAAGATCATCGAGTCCAACCTCTAACCTAACACTAACAGTCCCCACTAAACCATATCCCTAAGCTCTACATCTAAACGTCTTTTGAAGACTTCCAGGGATGGTGACTCCACCACCTTCCTGGGCAGCCCGTTCCAGTGCCTAACAACCCTTTCAGTAAAGAAATTCTTCCTAACATCTAACCTAAAACTCCCCTGGCGTAACTTTAGCCCATTCCCCCTCGTCCTGTCACCAGGCACATGGGAGAACAGGCCAACCCCCACATTGCTACAGCCTCCTTTAATGTACTTATACAGAGCAATAAGGTCACCCCTGAGCCTCCTCTTCTCTAGGCTGAACAAGCCCAGCTCCTTCAGCCGCTCCTCATAGGACTTGCTCTCCAGGCCCCTCACCAGCTTCGTCGCCCTTCTTTGGACCCGCTCAAGCACCTCGATGTCCTTCTTGTAGCGAGGGGCCCAAAACTGAACACAGTACTCGAGGTGCGGCCTCACCAGAGCCAAGTACAGGGGGACGATCACCTCCCTAGCCCTGCTGGTCACAGTGTTTCTGATACAAGCCCGGATGCCGTTGGCCTTCTTGGCCACCTGAGCACACTGCTGGCTCATATTCAGCCGACTGTCCACCATCACTCCCAGGTCCTTCTCTGCCTGGCAGCTCTCCAACCATTCCTCTCCCAGCCTGTAGTTCTGCTTGGGGTTATTGCGTCCCAGGTGCAGGACCCGGCACTTGGCCTTGTTGAACTTCATACAGTTGACCTCAGCCCATCGGTGCAGCCTATCCAGATCCTCCTGCAGAGCCTTCCTACCCTCGAGCAGATCGACACACGCACCTAGCTTGGTGTCATCTGCAAACTTACTGAGGGTGCACTCAGTGCCGTCATCCAGATCATTGATGAAGATGTTAAAGAGGACCGGCCCCAGCACCGAGCCCTGGGGGACGCCACTAGTGACTGGCCTCCAACTGGACTTGGCTCCATTTACCACAACTCTTTGGGCCCGGCTATCCAGCCAGTTTCTAACCCAACGAAGCATGCGCCAGTCCAAGCCAAGAGCAGCCAGTTTCTTGAGGAGAATGCTGTGGGAGACGGTGTCAAAAGCCTTGCTGAAGTCAAGGTAGACCACATCCACAGCCTTTCCCTCATCCACCCAGCGCGTCACTTTGTCGTAGAAGGAGATCAGGTTCGTCAAGCAGGACCTGCCTTCCATAAACCCATGCTGGCTGGGCCTGATCGCCTGCTTGCCCTTCAAGTGCCGCATGATGACTCCCAAGAAGATCTGCTCCATGAGCTTCCCTGGTACTGAGGTCAAACTGACCGGCCTGTAGTTCCCCGGGTCTGCCCTCCGGCCCTTCTTGTAGATGGGCGTCACATTTGCTAGTCGCCAGTCAGCTGGGACCTCCCCGGATAGCCAGGACTGCTGATAAATGATGGATAGGGGCTTGGCCAGCTCCTCTGCCAGTTCTCTCAGTACCCTTGGGTGGATCCCATCCGGCCCCATCGATTTGTGGACATCCAAGTGCCGTAGCAGGTCACCAACCAGTTCTTCGTGGATGGTGAGGGCCACATCCTGCTCCCCGTCCCCTTCCACCAGTTCTGGGTACTGGGTATCCAGAGAGCAACCGGTTTTGCCGCTAAAGACTGAGGCAAAGAAGGCATTGAGCACCTCCGCCTTTTCCTCATCTCTTGTAACTAAGTTTCCCCCTGCATCCAGTAAAGGATGGAGATTCTCCCTAGTCCTCCTTTTGGTGTTGATGTATTTATAAAAGCATTTTTTGTTATCTTTAACAGCAGTAGCCAGATTGAGCTCCAGATGAGCTTTGGCCTTCCTAATCTTGTCCCTGCACAGCCTCGCTACATCCTTATAGTCCTCCTTAGTGGCCTGCCCAATTTTCCAAAGATTATAAACCCTCTTTTTTTTTCCTAAGCTCAAGCCACAATTCTCTGTTCAGCCAGGCTGGTCTTCTTCCCCGCTGGCTCATCTTTGGGCGCATGGGAATAGACCGCTCCTGCGCCATTAGGATTTGCCTCTTAAAGAGCGCCCAGCCTTTCTGGACCCCTCTGCCCTTCAGAACCGCCTCCCATGGGACTCCACCAACTAGTGTCAACTTTTTTTTGAGCAGCTCAAAGTCAGCCCTCCGAAAGTCCAATACAGTGGTTTTACTGGTTCCCTTCCTGGCCCCGCCAAGAATAGTGAACTCCACCATTTCATGGTCTCTCTGCCCAAGACTGTTCCCGACAATCACATCCTCCACCAGTCCTTCTCTGTTTGTGAAGAGAAGGTCTAGCAGGGCACCACCCCTGGTAGGTTCACTAACCAGCTGCGTCAGGAAGCTATCTTCCACTTTCTCGAGAAACCTCCTAGACTGCTTCCTCTGGGCTGTGTTGTGCTTCCAGGATATGTCAGGGAAGTTGAAGTCCCCCACGAGTACAAGCGCCGACGATTTCGCAACTTCTGTCAGCTGCCTGTAGAACTCCTCATCCGTCTCCTCATCCTGGTTCGGCGGTCTATAGCAGACCCCGACCAGGACACTAGTCTTGTTGTCCCTGCCGATCCTAACCCAAAGGGACTCGATCTTGTCATTCCTAGCCTCGAGTTCTACAACATCGAAAGACTCTCTAATACAGAGAGCCACACCGCCACCCCTTCTGTGCTGCCTGTCCCTTCTGAAGAGCCTATAGCCAGGCATCGCAGCACTCCAGTCATGAGACTGGTCCCACCACGTTTCCGTGATGGCAACCAAGTCGTAGCCTGCCCGCTGCACGATGGCTTCCAGCTCCTCCTGTTTGTTACCCATGCTGCGTGCATTGGTGTAGATGCACTTCAGCTGGGCCTTTACCTTATCCTCCGGCCTTGCCATTGCTCCCCCTGGCACAGCCCCAACAGTCCTTGCTTCAGCCCCATCCCCCTTCTTACCTAGTTTAAAGCCCTATCAATGAGCCCCACCAGCTCCTGGCCCAGGATCCTTTTTCCCCTAAAGGATAGGGACCCGTCTACGGCCATCAGACCAGGTGCTGAGTAAACTGCCCCATGGTCGAAAAACCCAAGATTTCTGCGTAGGCACCAGCCCCGGAGCCACGTGTTTAGCAGGTGGGCTTTCCTTGTCCTCTCCATACCCCTCCCTGTCAACGTAGGGATGGACGAAAATACTACCTGCACTCCTGCTCCGTCCACTAACCGTCCCAGCCCCCTAAAGTCTCTTTTGATAGCCTTCAGGCTTCTGTCATCAATGTCATCACTGCCCGCCTGGACTATCAGGAGAGGATAATAATCAGAGGGGCGTACCAGGTTGGGGAGCTTCCTGGCAACGTCCCTGACCCTGGCCCCAGGGAGGCAGCAGACTTCCCTACGGGTAGGGTCAGGCCGACAAATAGGGCCCTCTGTCCCCCTAAGGATAGAGTCTCCCACGACAATCACCCTTCTTTCTTTCTTGGTGGAGGCAGTCCTGATGCGTGGAGTCGACCTCCTCGCCCTAGGCATCCTCCTGGGAACACTTTCTATCTCTTCCTCAGTTGCTGGTCTCTCAAGCTCCAGGGCCTCAAACCTGTTTTGTAAGGGCACCTGGGAAGGTGGGGCCGGAAGGGGAGGGCATCGCCTGCCATGTCGCGCAGGGACCTGTCTCCACTCCTCCTCAACTCCCAGATCCCCTCCCTCTGTCCGACGGCGACAGGGCAGGGAGTCCACCCCCATTTGGGGTGTCTCACCCCGGTACGTCTCCTTGAGGCCCTGCAGGGAGTTGCTCCAGAAGTCTATCTCCCGCTCACACTCCCTGATGGCCCTCAGCCTCTCCACCTCCTCCTTGAGCTCCGCCACCATGCGGATCAGGTCATCCACTTGCTCACATCTCACGCACGCAGTGTCTCTGCCTCCCGCCGACGGCAGCAGCAGGCTCTGACACTCCCTGCATCCGGTGACCTGAACCGCTGCATTCTTTAACGGGCAGTCGGTCTGGGTGTGTACCGACCTCCTGCAGAGCGCTCCGTGCCTTGTGGAGACCATTATCGCCTAGCTAAAGACCGTCGTTAAGAGGCGTTCGTGTGGGCGGGGGTTGCCCTTCCTGCTCGCCCTGCCTGCGCGACCTGTTTGATTTCACAGTGGAGAAGATTTTAAAAATGACTAATCTAAAGATTAAGAAGAACAAAAGGCAGGCTGCAGCAGGGAAAAGGTAAAGTTGCTTTTGTACTTTGCAAGATGTGATAAAGTATCAGCCTTTTAAGGCCAATAATAATTCAATTCTCTGATTAAAAAATGAAAGAGGTGAGAGGAAATATGTGAATGAAAGGATTATGGATAATGTTGAGTTCTGCTGTGCTTCTGTTTTTAAAAGGCAACCAAAGTGCAATATCTTGTTACATTTCATGTGTGCTGGAAATGAAACAATACATTCTGGGATAGCTCAAGTTTCATATGAGAGAGAGATTTTTAATTTTAATTTTTATTATTATTATATATTTTTTGAGATAAAGGGGCTACATGAAACATTGTCAGGTTGTCAGGACTTGCATTTTAAAACAGAAGTGCATCAAGATTCTGTTCTGGGTCTTCTATGTTTTCTCTGAACTGTGAAGCGATAGACTAAGCAGTTCTCTTAATGCAGTAAAATTTAGTTTTGCATTGCATTTTGTGGATGTAAATATAGTACTTTAGCACTGGCAGGTAATTGGTGAAAGAGACAGCTGCTGTCTTTCTCCTAACTTTGCTCTCCAATTTAAAATGCACTAGGTGAGTGGGTGAGTCATTTTTTTTTAAATAATTACTAACTTTTGACTCTGTTTTTAAAACCTTAAATATTCTCTCCTGTCTTTGGTAAGATTGTGGTTTTATTGTTGATATTGCTGATCATAGGACACCTGTGCTATTGCTACTATATGTTTTTGCTCCACTGTGATGAAATTCTTGTTTGTACACGAAAGTAGCGTGTGAAGAGTTCCTCTTTCACTTGTGTGTGTGTTAGCTCCCTGTCAGATTTAACCCCCCCACCTTCCAAACCAGTAATTTGCCTTTCATGCCAAATGCTATGTGAAGTTACAGTGTTTGAGTGGTGATCACTCATGTGGGTAACATTGCCTGATTTTTCCTAATATGAGAAAATATCTGGATGCTATAATGTGCTGATTTTTAAAAGAGATACCAGAGAAGAGACCTTGTGCTCTGTATCTCTGTTGTGCTCTCATGCCATCTTTGGGTGTGCACCCCTTCCCCCGTGTGCCCTCTGTTACCCACTCTCTTCATTTTACCTCTGGCTCACTTACTGTCTCTCATTGTCTTGGCTCTTGCCTTTTCACTTGCTGTTCATCAGTCTTCTGTATGCTCCTTTGTGTTCAGTCATGGGCACGTGCTCTCTTGCTCTGTCTTTCTCACACGTGCTTCTTCATGCTTAGTCTTGTGTGCTTGCCCAAGTCTTTTTCTTACACAGTCACATTGTCCCTCTTCATCTCTCATACCGTCTTGTGCTCTGGCTCACTCTACTTTATTGCTTCTTCCAAATTTCTCATTCACTTATACACTACGTACATCAGGTACGGAGGCATACACTACATCAGTTGTTTATTCTAAATAGTGGATATGTTGAACCCTTCTTTGTAACATGTTGCATGTTTTATGGCTAATCTGATGATCCATCAGTGAATGACAAACTGCTCCATTAATTGGATCATTAATATTAATCCAATATTAATGCTTGGTTTTGTTTACTTCCACTACTTTATTAATATTATTCTCATTTTGTTTCAGAAACTCCAAGTGGAAAATAAAAAATCAAGTATTAGAGAATTTAAGGTCTTTGGGATTTGCTAAATTCAGTTAAGAACTGATTTCATTATTAATTCCAATGTCCAATAAAAATTGAATCTCACTGGGCAGGGTTTAAAATTCTGGCAAGGGTATTATCCATACAACAGCCTAGTCTGTCAGTGGCTAAGCATGTTGCAGTGGAAAAACTGAAGTCATAGCTTCAGGTAGTACTGTAGTCCAGCAGAAGGAATTTAAAAAAAAATAAAAATTAGGACTGTAGGCCTACTGCTAGCTAATATTTATCGACCCTAGCCTTGGTTAAATGATGCAAACACTAAGCAAATGTTTTCAGTAATATGGTCTATCAGAATTCATTGGAACTTAGAACTGAAACGTAATTAAAGTCAAATATAAATTATTGAGAGCAAATAGTTTCAGGTTAAGGAGTTGAACAAAGATAAGCTAGTAACTACTTTCCTCCATGAGAAGGGATGATGTATGAAGAAATTACATATTTCCATTAACTTTTTGTGTGTTGCCTGCAGTCTGCTTTGGAGAACATACCAGTTCCTCAACCTGAACTTATATATCAAATTCCAGGTGTCAAACCAACAAGTAGATGTGTCAAAATGTTTGATTCCTGGGTTCTCAGTTAGAGGTTCTGAACCCTCTACAAAGAAAAATGGGCAGAAATAAATGGGTCATCTTGAAGTTGGGGACTAATAATGATGGAGAAGAAAAAGAAATTTAAGTAAGCAGAAAATGTGACAAAAAGAAGTGGCTATCTCTGAGAGAAAAACAAAACAAAACAAACAAAAAAAAACAGGAATCTGTAGGTGCTGCTAAAAGACTTAATGTAGACCTTCACTCAGCTTGATGCAGAAAGTGGGCTTGTCCTACACATGGATGGAAGACTGGTGACACTGACTGTGTAGCTTTGTGTCAAGGAAGCTGCAGCATAGTCCTGACTGTACGTGATTGTCTCTAGCACAGAACACAATTATCAGATTCAGTTCAAAGAGAAATTCCAGACTTTGGTCAAACATACATTGAAGGTCAGCTTATGATTTTTTAATTATGTATTTTGTTTCCTAGAGATCATTATCATTATAGATGAAATGGCAAAAATTTTTATCAGTTTACTGAAAGCACAAGTAATACAGTTGTAGAGGCTAGTAATAACGTGAAAGAATGCAAAATTATTACACAAGTTTATATTTCAAAGAATCATTCCTGATTCTGTTTCTTATACAGGAATATCAAAGAATGGCATTCATTCAATTGAAATGAGAGTGCACTATAGCAGTTTCCAAATATTAAGATTGCTGGAGGGAACTCCTGTAACAAGAAGTATATATCTTCCAACATACTTAGGTATGCACAGCAGAAACCGATGCCATTTACAACAAAGTGTATTGGTTCTTTTCTTTGTAATCGTCTGTCACTTCTTGTCTGGTAGTAACATGCATTATTCATTGATAAAAATTTATATTTGTTATAGTTTTTGAATTTTATAGAGGTTTTCCTCATTATTGAAACATTATGTACACAGATTTTGTTAAACTTGGAACTTAGAAAATGGAAAGAAGTGGTTTCAAGTAGAGTATTTGGAAGATCATAAGAATGTGGATGAAGAACTTCATGCTTCTTGTCATCTTAAATGAATTTTATTATTTAAGTTCCTCTTTGGCTGTATATAATTGCTTTATAAATATTAAAGTGTCTAATAATCACTAATATTGAAACTGTGAAGGTTTACGGATATCTTCAAGGCAAAAATGGCAGGGAGAGTAACATTTTTAGCTAGACCAATACAGTTAAAAAAAAAACAGGCAAGCTTTTGGATATGAAGCCATTTTCTGGCACCTACGCAAAAAGACACTTAAATAAGGCATGAAATAAATTCTCTTATGTTCCTGCAAGATTGAGAACTGTTGCAAAACTTTCATAACGAGTTATAATGTAGTTCAGAAACATCTGTCAGTGCTGTTGGTCTAAATTTCTTGATACTTTTAACATCCATTAATAACTTTTTTTCCATTTAATAACTTTTTTTTTTCTCTCTAGATTTATAGTTTAAAGAAAAAAAATAGCCTATCACACAGAAATATTTTCCTATTAAAACTTTATTAACAATATATCTTCTTATTAACAGTCTCTTATTTAAAGAAAAGCAAACAGACACTATATATATATATATGTTTATATATATATATATATATATATATATATAAACAGTAATGACAAAAGAGCCTCACAACATTTACATCCATATCTTTGTTTTTTTCTTCTTCCTCTTCTTCTGAATGTTTGTGTAGAGTCTGCTTCCAAAGAAAAAATGTTGATGGCTTTATTTCCTCTTTCACATAAAAGGAATATTTAATGCAAGAGGCTATCACTGAAAATTGCAGGTTCTGACCATCTCCTAAATTCCTGGTTTTATGCGTGTCTGAGTATTAAAAAGAGTAGCCACTGGGTGGCTGCTGTGGTTGAGAGAATAATGAAATTCTTTGTAATGGTTATAGCATGACATTCTCTTTCAGAGTAAAGAGTGCTGTAGTGGATGAAGATCTTCATTTTCTTCTGTTATGGATTGTCCTATCATATAAAAGAATGCGTTTTATGTGATATAAAAGTATCTTTAAAAATGTATTGGAACTCTGAGAACCCACTTGCAAGAATCTAAATGATTTTCACTTCATTCTTGAACACGGCTAAGTGCTTTAGTTGTTATTACTGAATATGATTTCATCCTGTAATTAAGTAATTCAGTGTGAGGCTAATAAAAGTTGTGTTTTGCAATTTGTGCATAAGAACAACAGAAAATATCATGAGAATCACCTTGACTAATTTTAAATTAATGAAATAACATTATCTTTAATGCTTTCCTGAAAGCAATTTGCAAATTATGTTAAAAAAACAAACAAACAAACAAAAACATAATGGGAAAGAGTAGTTTGGGGGTTAAATAGTAATTAGTAAGATTAGAATAGTAAGACGGAAATAAAGGATCAGTGCCTTAAAAGATGTCAGGGTAAAAACTTCCATTCTCTAGAAGGACATTCTTTCACTTAAAAAGAAAATTTTGGGTGTCTAGTATGGAGGGGGACGGTAAGCTGGTAACAATGTCACTACTAGCAAAGACTGGTACTTGGAACAAATGACAATTATTTGCTCTAACGAGTAATTGCCCAAGATTAGGAAAGGTGCTGGGGCTATATGGGTGAAATTATTTTAATCCCCTTAATAAATAAATAAATAAATAAAAGTTAAAAAAAGAAACAAAAATCACTTCAAGATTCATTTAGAATACCTGACTACAAGGTAACATTCAACGAAATCAAGCTCTTCATGATGGATAGATTCCACTGCAATAGTGTAATCTTCAAATTGAGAGTGGAAAAATAGTAAAAGAAAGTGTCAAAAATGAGACTTCGGAAGAAGTAATGAATTCTTTTAAACTAACTTAGTACTTAAGAAGAATTAAAAAAAGAAAATGGCAAATGTAGTAAAAATAGCAAAAGAGTAATAGGAGAAGTGGCAAGGGAAAAAGGAAGATATAAATACTGATAATAGGGATAACCAGATATGTAACTCCATTGAAGAATGGATTTGATTATTAATTAGTTGTGGTCAGCATGCCACTATAGAGGTGTTCGTGTGGAATGGGGGAAGTCTCATAGACATAGGAACATATGTCTAGACATAGGAACTTGATCTGCTTGAACCCCAGCTCTATAGGTTAACTAACGAAAGTAATTACAAAAATTAAGATGATGTTCAGAGAAAATAGAAAGGAAGCTAAGATGTGTGGTCAATAACATTGTTTCTTGAGTCAGTGAAGTCTGGAAGAGATACTAAGGAATTTCTGATGAGGTAGTTTTTGGAAACTGTAGATCTCTCTAACAGTATTAAAGGGAAAAAAGTAGATAGGAGTGTTCACTCTAGTCATATATGACATTTTAGCTTTCTAAATATGGATTATGGGGAAAAAAATGGTAGTAATAATCCAAGAGCCTAGGTACTGACATTCAACCAGTATCTTCATTGATTTCTTTGCCATGACAAATCTGATATTGAGGATTAAGAAAAAATTTAGGAAAAAACAAAAGAACTTTAGATCCTATGATTCTTCATTGATTTGCTTTAACTTAAATGGGTAAACAGGAAGAGATCTTTAATGCCCTTGGTTTTTAAAGGGCAAACTCAGAGAAATGAAATATTTACAAATACAACACTGAGGAGCCCAAATACTCAAAAGTGAGACATAAATTCAACATGAAAATTTGTTTTTGTTCCCAGAAATGTAAGTTGAAAGAGGGCCTGCAGCTGTCTGAAGAGTACTGACTTCCAAAAGGGTAGTAAGGAAAGAGGATGTGAGAATCCCAGAATCATAGAATGGTTTGGTTTGGAAGGTACCTTAAAGATAATTGAGTTCCAAGCCCCCTGACAAGGGCAGGGACACCTCCCTGGTGCCCAAGGACCAGGTTGCCCAAGGACCCATCCAGCCTGGCCTTGAATACTTCCAGGGGTGGGGAAGTGTTCCACATCTTCTCTGTGGGTAAGTGCATCCACAGCTTCTCTGGGCAACCTGTTGCTGTACCTCTCCACCCTCAGAGCAAATAATTTCTTCTTTATATCTAAACTAAGCCTCCCCTCTTTAGGTTACTCCTTGCCTGTAAAGCAATTCCGTGTTTCTCTTAGATAAACATTATTTTACCTAAAGTTACTTAGTAATGCACCAGGAATTTATTCAAAATAGTATATTGCTTTTTGTGTGTACTAATATTTCTAACTAATTTAAAATTTATGTACTTCCTTGCAGTAAACTTACGTTTTGTCTTCTAATCTTTTCTAAATGAAACATATTTGGTAAGGTGTCACTCTCAGCTCTGTTTCCAAGCAAGTGTTGGAAATAGGTGGAGAATTCATTCAAAATTTTAGTAAACTGCACCAATTTTGTGATTCTGGAGATGAATGAGGTTAACATTATTTAAGAGAGAACATGGTGAAAGCAGTATTGGACCATTTGCATGGAATTGCTGAAGTGCCTAAATTCTCCATACAGATAAGAATGTTTGAAATTGAATGGTTTTCACACATGCCAAATAGTGTATGCATGACTTCCCTGCTTAAATGCTTTATGCTTCCTGAAATTTGGTGACTTGTTGCCTCTTCAGGTGTAGGTAGAATATGTGTTGTTCTAAGACATTAGAAAACAAGAAGAGAAATTATTTTTGTGCCCTTATTTCCTTTGTTGGGGAAAGGGGCATAGGCCAGTAAGATTCTGAACAACTGAAATGTTAAAGCTTGTGGGCGTTGCAAAAAAATGACTACATATATAAGTCTTTGCAACTGTTTGGAGCTGCTTTTATGAAAATGGTAATATACAATGAGAAGTAGTCCATGGAAACTAGTGCCTAGAACAAAAAGCCAATGTATTTTTTCTTTATTATATAATGTTCAATTATATGTGCCCGATAGCCATCCTGTGCAAAGAACATATCAAGAGCTTTAAACAAAATCTGATTATAGTTATATTCAAAGCTATTAGAATTGATTTCAGAAAAGCTCTCCATAACATTTACAGAGCCATTTGCAATTCTGGCTATAGCGGTGGGGGGGGGAGGGGACAAAGAGATTGTGGTCTCCTAGAGTACACAAACCTTTACAAAATCTTTTCTTACTCTTTGCTCCTATGAATCTCTGTGGTCAGTAATTCTGAGAAATTCCTTTGTTACCATTAAGATGGCCAATCCTTTCAGTTCTCTGAAGTACACTTGTCTAAAGCTAAACCCGTAAGTATAGACTATGTTAGAGGGAGGACTGCCATTTGTCTGGAAAATAGGAATTAAACCTGTGTTATCCTCATTGCGTTCTGTTAGGGTTTCTAGAAAAGATAGAAACTGCAAACAATTCAGCTTGATTTCCATATCTGTGTGGACATACAACAGGTCAGGTGCTTGGTAATTCCTTATTTTGTAGCTCAACCGTGCATACGAGAGAAACTGACTTCTTACCAAGAGACACAAATGCATGATGTATCTAACTTCAAAACTGCTCACTCAGAATTAATTTGCTGTTTGCTAAGAAATGTGCAGATGCATATGGAGTTCTTTGTCTTTCTTTTTTCCTTTCAGTGCCATGAGCACTAGGTTAATTGAGGTGCTGGGTACTATCATTTAAATGTTAAAATTGCATTGTGGTTATCTTCTTCAACAAAGATATGTGCCTTGATGTAATAAACTTGGCATGATATTTAATTGTTTGTAATAAGTGTGGTAAAATCACGGTCATTCATATTTTACAAAATCACAGAATCATCTAGGTTGGAAGAGGACTCCAGTATCACCTATTCCAACCTCTGACCTAACACTAACAAGTCCTCCACTAAACCATATCACTAAGCTCTACATCTAAACGTCATTTAAAGATTTGTTACAGAAAATGTCCAGTGCCGATCCATTAAAAAAAAAAAAGTAATAAAAAGGTGTGCTTGTATATATATGTATTTAATAGTGGAATTTTAATTTGCAAGTGTAATTATGCAAATACCCAAAATATATTTGAAGGCTTTAAACTTATGCTGGCTTCGTATTTTTATAGCAAACTTTAATCTGAAAATAGACACAGCTCACAGCCTGTTAATAAAAATATATCTTCATCAGTATTAATTTATCTTCAATCCATCCATGATTCTTTTTAATTTTATTGTCCACTTCCCATCCCACAGTTAGAAAGACATAGTCTAGAAATGAAAAATTGAAAACAAGTGGTCTGGAAATTAAAAGTTGTGCTTAGATTGATCATAGCAACTATTAAAGAAGTTTCCTATTATTGTTTTTAAGACGTTCATGAAAATTTTAACTTCCATGTTTAAGGTTTCCATGATTTGTCTACTGTAGCATGCAGTAGGCAAGCAAGCATATTGTCCTTATCATTCTGCTTTCTCCTGAATAGGCAGAAGGCACAGTACAAAAACATACCTGGTACAAAAGGCTTGACAAGCAGAGATAAAACAAGGCACTTACAAAGTTATAAGTTGAGAAAAGTGGTATTGCAGTAAACTGACTGCGCCACCTGATCCTCCTGTGCACATCGGATTACTTGCAAACTAGCTGGATGCAGACGTTCTGTGTCTGAAGAAACAGATTGTTCTACCATTTTCTGAATTTGTATTGACCATGTCTTTCATCTTCATTTTATGACGAGATCAGTTGACTGGACTTAAAAAGGTCTAGGAGCTAATGATTTACCTTGAAGGCTTTCCATCATAGCTGTTTTTTTCCTGGTGGCTACAGCCTGTTGCCTTTTTTTTTTTTTTTTTTTACTGCTCATAGTGAATTGAGCGTCCTGCCCTAGAAGTGAAGAATGGGAGATAGTTAGAGAAAGAATGAAGTGATAAACTGTTCCCTCCTTGTCACATTCATCCTGGTTTCCTAATAAGGGACTTTTTAAAATTGAGCCTTGCCCTACTGTGCATCAGGAAGAGATCTAAGCAACCAAGAGGTGACATACATAGAAGTTTGCTGTGGTAAGTGGAAAGTTTAAATTCGTGATTTAAACTTTCTGGCTCAGCTCTGGCCAGCAGCCAGAACCTTTTGGAGCCGGCCGGAGCTAGCTCTGCTCTGACATGAGGCAGCTGCTGGGCTCTGCTCACCCCTGCAGCCAAACCTTTACCATGTGTACCCAGTACACAAAGCTTGGCTGGAATGCTACAGTACAGTTCCAACAATTCATAGAATCACAGAATGGTTTGGATTGGAAGGGCCCTTAAAACCACCTGGTTCCACCCCTTCTGCCATGGGCAGGGACACCTCCCACCAGACCAGGTTGCTCAAAGTCCCATCCAGCCTGGCCTTGGGCACTGCCAGGGATGGGGCACCCACAGCTCCTCTGGGCAGCCTGTACCACTGCCTCACCACCCTCATAGTGGGTGAAATTTGTTTAATGCACTTCTTCACAGATTTAGTCTTAATTTCTGACTCTGGGATTAAAGCTACAGCTGCCTAGAGGAGCCTGCTAAAAATTGATCAAGGGAACTGTCATCATCTTTCTTTTTCTCTTATGAAGTATGTATTTCTGTATGGACACCATTGGCACACAGAGATGAGGTAGTGTGTGAAACACTCCGTAGCCAATAACTTAGGCTCAGGCGAGGATCTCAGTGAAGTAGTAATTTATTCGCGATTGCAATGGCGGGCGCCCCACAAGCAGGAGAGAGCGCATCTACTAGTTCCAAAACACAGTTTATATACCTTTTGATGGCAGGACCCTCCCCTGTTTCCCCACTGAGTGGGTAATCCAGGTTCACAATCTATCTGATGCTTCACAAACAATGCATGGCCTTCAGTTGCCGGCCTGTTAAATTTCAAATTTCTTTTGACATTTTTACTGCTTGAAGTGGTAATGTTTCTTCACTTATCTGACTTGACACCGTGATTTTCACCTAATTGTCCTAAGGAGTCTGGTTGTCTGCATTTCACTAGGTCGCCTGCTAAACTTTCTCATCACTGTAAGCATATCTCAGTACCACATTCCCTCCTTCTAAACAATGTAACTCTGCAAAAACAACATTTCTATTCCCACAATTCCCCCCTTTTCTTTTTTTTATAAACTGTTGATTTTTGCAAAACCTTTCTCTAAGGTGTAATTTGATAGACTTCTTCTTTGCTTTCTTTGCTTTCCATCTCCTCATTATCTCCTTATCTGAGTAAGGTGGTAGCTCCATGGTCATTTGTTTCAATAGTGCGGTTTCAGTTAACCACTGTACTAGTCCTCTTACACAGAGGATAATGCAGCAACCAATGGCTGTCAAAACTCCTACAACTACGATCAATGTTGCAAATATGCCTACCTTTTTTTTTTTCCAATTCACTGGCAAGGGTGGTAAGCCCTTGCAATGCTCTTGTTACTGAGCCATCTGGGACACTATTGTTGGGTATAAGAGTGCAACAATGGTTGCTCAGTATTACACACACAAACACACCTCCTTCCTCTGCGAGCATCATATCTAATGCTATCCTGTTTTCCCAAGCCATTTTGCTGATGGCATCTAGTTGTTCAGCGATTCCTCTCATCGCATCCTTGGTATAATTGATGAATCTCTGCTGATTATAATAGAAATAATTAATCCAATCCGCATTTTTATTGATTGTTACCCACCAGAACAGTGACTCAAACCCTGCAGCAATTTGATTTCTGGCTTTATGTTCATCTGGAACTCCTCTAGGAACACCAATAGAATCTATGTATACTCTATCATCAAATGATATTCCTAAGCCTCTTTTACTTCTTCTGGGTATTTGTGATGTTTCTCTTTCAAATGCCAGGGTGAAGGGTATAGCTAATTGAACAAGTGCACAAGTGCCTTCCCAATTAGATGGTAGGGTGGACCGTAAGATCTTCCCTCCACCGTACCACCAGAGATCTGCCCTGGGGATCTCTAGTCTTGAGCAGTTTCCCATCAAGTCCTTGATAGCACAAGGCAAATTCTCCCAGATGCCAGGTAGCACTCACACCCTGCCGTGAGAGGCAAGCTGTATGGTTACCTATAGCTGTAGAGAATGCAGGGGGAACCGCGATATTGTTATCATGCAAGGAACAGCAAAGAGAGACTTAAAGGCCTCATTTCCCCAGGCAGTCTTTTCTTGGTACAATGCAATCATATATCGCATCCCTTGGGAGTCTTTGGTCCACCCCCATGGGAAGGGCATTATCTGGGCAATCAGTCATCCCGAGGCACAAGCATAGCAATAGCTATGGTTGAGACTCTGGACGGTATATTTGACCCATTCTATCCAGGCATTCACATCCCCATACCTTGTTTGAACTGCCACATTTCAGAGGGCTTCCTGTTTTCTCTCCTGTTTTCTCCTTGAGTTTCTCCCTTTCTCTGATGGCAGTAGAGGATTGTTTCCATACAGCTATTCTCAATCTGGCTGTTGGGTCTCTCCCAGTTATTTGTTCTCTCTGCTCAATTGTCGTTGGGCATTTAAATCTCCACAAGCTAACACCTCACAAACATCAAACGTGACAGAATGTGGTACATAACCCTCCGTCACAGTCACCCATATTTTGACGGGGTATCCCGTTTTTGCTATTATCTGGTCATGCCTTTTCCAAGTTGCCAATTGACCGAGGCCTTCTCTGAGGCCTAGAATCACTAAAAACAAAATTAGTAATCGATTTTTCCCTGTCATTATTTTTAAACCTTAGGTTTCCAAATAATTATCGATACAAAAAAAAAATAAGATGTACACTACTACTATAACAACCCCCCCTTGGGAGCACTGCAATTCGCTATAGGTCTGTTCTTTCTTTCAATCACAAGTCACAGTCTTTAGTTACCTGTGAAAATAAAGGTTAGTTTACAATTTTAAGCTCTTATCCTGCTCAGAGTCCACTATGAGATTTTTCTCTTCAATTTCAACTTCCAACAAGTCTTTTGTAGGAACAGCATCCCAGGTACTAGCGTCGACGGATGCCTTCACTCGAGTATAGTGAGTCCAACCTTTTTCCGCAGTTCTTACGGCTGTTTCAGTGGTTAGTAATTGTCCTTCCCATTCAGGCCGGAGTTGACTCTTTCCAGGTCCAAATCAGGACCCGGTTTCCTGGGTGATGGTGGTGAATGGGAAATTCCAAAGGTGGGGTTTGAGCCCACAACCCACAGGTCCTGAGAAATGACAAAGAACAGAACAACCCCAGAATACAGTTCTTAAGAAAACTCTCTTGTTTTGAATTGTGGTATCTCATCCCTTCTGCCCAGATAGGGCAATCTGAACAGCATCTCATATGGTAAAATTCCTGTATCCTTTCCTGGTGCTGTTTAAACCTGTAGGAGTAAGCATTTTACCCAAGGAAGCTGGGTTTCTAACACTAGTTTAGTTAATTGCTTCTTTAATGTCTGATTCATTCGCTCCACCTTCCCAGAAGAGGAGGGGTGCCAGGGGCTGTGAAAATCCCACTCAATCGCTAAGGCCTGCTTTAACCCTTGCAGTAAAGCTTTACACCCATCCAGTCACATGGTCAATTAGAACAAACAAGTAACTCAGTAAAGTCTACCTGTATACTTTGGAAAGGTCAAAGCCCTGGCTCCCGTCCCCCTCTAGATGGGTTACAGAAGACCTTTTTATTTACCTTTTGACATATGGTACATCCTCTACATATGTGCTTCCCTGAAGTGTATATTCCTACACAGACATACTTTCTTAGCACAACATCACACATTGCTTGCACTTCCCAATGACTCTTTTGATGTAAAACAGTTAATATTTGCCTCATTATCACTTTATTCAGCATTTCTCTCCCATTAGGGAGTATCCATTTTCCTTCAGACTTCATGGCTCCCGATTCCTTAGAAAAAATCTTTCTTTTAAAACTTTTTAGTTCTTTCTTAATTTTCAACAATTCCCTGAATCCTCTCTGCATTTATTCTTTGTTTTCCTTCAGACGTTAGATGCCTTAAATACCTGACTTCTCTTTCTCCATATTGTAATTTATTTATTTTTTTTTTTTTTAATACTCCCAAGCCCTGCTTTCCCAGAAAGTTGAATAGCTTGTTAGTAGCTTTCTTCACAACTCTTTTCTCCTGTCCTGACAATAGAAAACGGTCCACATATTTGTTAACATTAATACCTCCTCGGGAGGTAGTAATTGCTCCAAAGTCTTTTTTTTTTTTTTTTTTTTTTTTTTTTTAAGAACTTACCCAAATAGATAGGTGGCCCTGTATAGCCCTGAGGTAAAATTGTCCACCTATATTGTTGCTTCCGCCCCCATTTCAGGGTCTTTCCAGTCAGAGGTGAATATCCATGTATGTTTACTCTCAGGGCCAGAGAGCACTCCATTAATAACACTGTTATTCCAGTCTAACAATTTACTATTTGAATGCCCAATTTAATCATCAAATCCCTTTTCAACAAGTTAGTCCCTGCCTTGCGTACATACAATAATTACCCAGTGATCATTTTATCCTCTGGTCTCAGCTTGGTATCCCCCAAAAGTGGCACTGTTATCCCAGTCCCTTCTGCCCCCATCGCTTTTTAGGGTTTCATTAGTTAATTTAATCCCTGATACTTTACAAGTCAGTAATGACCTAGCTGTTCCCCAGTGTATTGGTTTTGATGGCAAGGTTCGGGGGCTGTGAGTGGGGGGCGTGGGAAACTGCAGTGGCAGCCCCCGTGAGAAAAACCCAGAAGCCTCCCCGTGGCAGGTAAGGGACAATTTCATCCGGCCCCTAAGGGGCTCACTGCTGCCCAGAGCCAAGCCATGAGCAACACAGTCCGTGCCTCTGTGAGAGCACATCCACGAAAACAAACAAACAAAGAAACAAACAAAAGCCTGCTGCTCAACAGCAGTTGGGAGAGCGAGAAACCCCCCCCGCAGACACCAAAGTCAGTGCAGAAGGAGGGGGAGGAGGCGCTCCAGGCGCTGGAGCCGAAGCCCCCCTGCGGCCGCTGGAGAGGCCCCTGGTGGAGCAGGCTGTTCCCCCCCACCGTCCCCCTCCCCGATGTTTGGGAAACTGACCAAACACCACGGCAAATATACCAAAACTTCTAGACTGTTACTTAGATAATGCCTACATCACCTTTCCCTGCTCATTCAATTTCAAACAGCTCTGTTAAATGCTACATGCCACACCTTTAACACCTTCAGCAACCCTTTTAACACTTCCTTTATCTTTCTCCAGCCTGTACTTTTCTAATACCAGTACCAAAGGCTCAGTCAGGGTCCAACTTAATTCCATACCTTTTCCCTCCAAGATACTGAAACAACATATCAATATAGTATATTTCATGCCATTTTCCTTCTTTCTTCCTTCTTCCACTCTGGATATTCCTATTCGAAGTGGCCAGCCTGGCCACACTCAAAACATCTTATCAAAGCCTGTCTCTGCTAGGACTCAGGCCACAACACAGGCAGCCTTCTTTGCCTGCCATTCCTTCATCTCTCTTCCTCTCCTTTCCATCCTGGCCCTGACTCCCCCTGAAGATTTTCTTCCTCTTTCTCCAACCCTCTGCCTCACTACCCGCTGCACTGTCAATACCATTAGTTTCACTCTTTTTTTTTTTTTTTTTTTTTTTCCTTCTTATCTCCCCTCCGGACACACACCTCCAGGGCCTCCCGCAGGAGGGTCCCCCAGTGACTGTTCACTACATCCCCCCACCTTCTGAAGCATTTTCTGCGTATTTTGCCAGGCTTTAATCACACAATGAACTTTCAAGAGCCCTTGGGATACTGGGTCCTCAGGTCTCATCCCCAAGTACTTTCTCATTCTGACCCCAAGTCTCTCATATGATTTCTGTGTTGCACACTATTATTATTCCAGCCAGGATTGGCAAGTGGGTATTTCTGCCCTGCCGGTATTACCCCTGGTCCTGGAGGATGAGCTCTTTCCCATTCTTGTATAGCAGCTCTCCTCCTGATCATTCCCGTTTCTTTCCCTGTAAACAACATACTTACAGACATAATTCCCTCCCCCAAGAGTATAAATCAGGTCGTAGGAACTGGTCTAATTGTTCAACTAGGCTGTTGGGGTCCTCGAATAAAGACTTCCTCTCCTTCTTAAAAGTCCTAACCTCTCTGCTGGTAAGGAGGGGGGGGTAGTTCACCTAAGAGGATACACAGTTATTGTTAGTACTGTTAGTAGTAGAAGGCAAAATTCTCAATATCTCTTCTACCTTGTTCTAATTCTTGCCAGAGCCTAGAGTACGATCCTTCTTTAGGGACAGTGTTAATTACAGTCCCTGTCTCCCTTCCCGGAGTGACTGCTGCTGCCACCAGTTCAATATTAAGATTATAGGGAGCATAACTTGGCTCCTTCTCTAAAAAAAGGAATCTTCTTGTTTACACATAAATTTAAAGCCTGAATTTTCATCAGACCCGTATTTTGGCCAAAATACTGCTGTTTCCTTAATTGGTTCTTTTGTCCAGACTGATACACAATATTTAACCTTTTTAAAATTATTTTTCTTTTACAATCCCTCTAATTTTGGGATTATGTTTCCAATTTCTTATCATTCTTCAGGAAGAACTATTAGTAGGCACTCCCCCAGGGATATCTCCCTGTCCCCTGGAACTCATATTTTCCCATTTTTCCTAACCCTAGCCAGTATGTGCTACAGAAATTTCCCTTCTGCAGTGTACCACACACCAACGTACTGAAAAATGGGGGTGTACCGCCAAGCACTTCCCCGTGCCAGCGTTACCGCACACCTATGAGTTTACCAGATTCCCTGGAACTCGTACTTCCCATCTTTCCTAACCCTCGCCAGTATGTGCTACAGAAATTTCCCTTCTGCAGTTTACCACACACTAACGTACTGAAAGATGGGGGTGTACCGCCAAGCACTTCCCCGTGCCAGCGTTACCGCACACCTGAGTTGACCAGATTCCCTGGTGTACTTCCAAGCACTTCCCCGTGCAAGGATTACCGTACACCAGATTCCCCTGGTGTAGTGCCAGCACTTCCCCGTGCAAGGGCTTACCATACACCAGATACCCGACCCCCAAGGCAATACTTAATATTTCTTACCTTGGTCTGTGCACAGAGTTACCGGATCGATTCTTAAAAACCCGGAGTGCCTACCTTCTTCCTTTCCCCACTACTTCACGGATCCTGCCTCTTTAACCAGTCTCGGGCCCTCTGTCAGCTTTCCGCAGAACCGCCACCGTCGATGCACAGGACCGCTGAAATCAGTGGGGCATGCCTTCCTGCTGCTGCGGCGGTGGGGCTCCCCAGTAGGTGACTGGATCCCGGACGAGCCCCCAAATTGTGAGAAACACTCCGTAGCCAATAACTTAGGCTCAGGCGAGGATCTCAGTGAAGTAGTAATTTATTCGCGATTGCAATGGCGGGCGCCCCACAAGCAGGAGAGAGCGCATCTACTAGTTCCAAAACACAGTTTATATACCTTTTGATGGCAGGACCCTCCCCTGTTTCCCCACTGAGTGGGTAATCCAGGTTCACAATCTATCTGATGCTTCACAAACAATGCATGGCCTTCAGTTGCCGGCCTGTTAAATTTCAAATTTCTTTTGACATTTTTACTGCTTGAAGTGGTAATGTTTCTTCACTTATCTGACTTGACTTGACACCGTGATTTTCACCTAATTGTCCTAAGGAGTCTGGTTGTCTGCATTTCACTAGGTCGCCTGCTAAACTTTCTCATCACTGTAAGCATATCTCAGTACCACATTCCCTCCTTCTAAACAATGTAACTCTGCAAAAACAACATTTCTATTCCCACAGTAGGAATGGAACACAGATGTGTTAAAACTTCAATTAAAAGCAAATTTCAAGCCTTAGGAGAGGTGATACTTTGGGATAGGGTGCATGTGTTTTTCTTTCTTTGTTTTTCATGAAAAGCAGATAAAAACACTCATATCCTTATGGACAGTACTTAATAAGTTTATCTTTTTATTTGACGTGAGGGTATGGAACTGGATTTAATTTTTTTTTTTGACCCATACAAGTGACTGGAAATTTTGGTACAGTTGTCAGAGACAACATCTGATTTTTTCACTGGTCTCTATTGCAAATTATATTTCCATTGATTTAAAGATCAAAGCCGAAATTTCCTTAAGTGGTATATTCTTTATTGCAGCGCTGGATGCACGGGGGATCCTTCCGCCTATCGTGCATGTCCGAAGTGACAAAATATCTCATATTTATACAGCAAAACAATGAATATTCAATTAGCATGCATACATATTCATCACATAACCCCGCCTACCCTCGCTTCGTATGCTAATTAGCTTATCAGTCCTTGCGCTTGCGCAAAGCCTTCCAAGAATTGTGGGCCGGGGTCTTCAGGATGTGGGCAGTGGTCGTTGGGAGGAAGGCCGTAGGTCTTCCTCGTAATGCACTTTTCACCTTTGCTTAATCAGTTGTTTTCCAAGCTGTAAAAATGCTGAGTTGGCTTTCAATTTAACTGAGGGTTGGCAGATAACAGGAAGTCTCAGTTAACAAGACAAGACAATTGACTCAAGTTATCTCAAGTCTCAGCCTGACTAACGGTTAACAGATACTGGGATGTTTTCAAATAACAAGATGCTTAAACATAACAAAAGGTCTACAGATAACAAGATGTCGTTTACTTTGTCCTTGCTAACTTTTAACCACAAGTTTTATTCTAAAGTGAGTTTATACTATATCATTCCCCCCTTTTCTGGAAAATCTAGTAAATTCTTTTACTTAATACGGAAATTTTCTTCCCAGTCTTTATGATATGTACCCCTCAATACTTTACCATGCACATTTGTCAAGGAGGCTAACATGGACATTCGTTGTAACAATTTCCAATTCCAAACAAGTAATACAAAAGACAATATTAAACTTATACCAACCAATATCAATAAAACAATAATTGGGTGACTCAGTGTGTTCAAAATCCCAGTTGCAGTTGGCGACCATCCAAAAAGTGTATCCCACCAGTTGTGACTTGTGTCTCGTTTCACTCTCTGCAAAACTCTGCTTATTTCCTTTGTATCATGATGGACAGTAATTAGAGTCTTCTTTCCATTTTCCTGAATACCTTTTAAAATTCTAATCAGGTCTTGGTGTTTAACTAGTTGCTTCACTAGTGTGAGGTTCATCCCAATAGGTGTAGGTAGTAACTTATGATACATTGTGTTGTTAGACTTGATCAGCTGGTGGGATACCACTGGTGCTAAATATAGAAAATCACACCCGACGATTCTAACAAAGTTACAAATACAAAAATTAGAATGATTTTTGCTATGGAGAGTTATATTCTCCTTGTCTATTTCTACAAAATCACAAGCAGTTCTTAAACACACGCACCCTTTACCAACATATACAAGCACAGTCTTTTGACTGGTATTTGGATGAATTTCAAAGTGGCAGATACCTTGCTCCGTGTCAAAACATACATCCTGAGCCTCAATTGTATTGCTTTCACAAATAAATCCTCGTTGTTCCCCGGTAACACATGATTCTAGATTTACAGACTGCCGTTTCCCATTCTCCATCCGTATAGTAAGCACGAAGGCAGTAGCCATGTTAATAATGGGCATAAGTACAATTTACCAGGGTCCACGAGGACTGGAACTTCTCAAAATCATTGGCATTGTCCCAGACTGCCTTTTGGACTTCAGCCGGAAAAATGCCTTTACTTCCTTCCCTAATGATCAAGGCAGCCGTTGCCTGCAACCATAACTGTGCTTGCATACAACTAAGAGCTCAGGATACATTATCTTGTGTCCACTCTTCTCCTAATTTTCACCATTCTGATGGTTTTTATAAATAGTTACCATTTGTTCGCCAGATGACCATAACTGATAACTTTCCATTAAAGTTCTTATCCTCTGTTGTTACGGCTTTAGTTCAAGGCCACCCACCATTCTCTATTATCACAGAGGCACCTTCTTGAATCACAATTACAACTATAAGCCATAAAAACAAAACAATTCTATGAACAAATTTTCTACCAACTATATTACCAAATACTCCCGAACATAATGTCCTCATCTTGATCGACTAAGCTTTAGTTTCAGTTCATTGTCACCTAGTGTTACTTTTCAAGGAGCTCCTGGAGCCTTCTTCACTCGGGAATAGTGGATTCAAGCGGTTTGTTCTCTAATCTTGATAGCAGTGTGAGTTGTCAGCAACACTTGATACAGTCCATTCCATTTCTCCTCTAGGGGTTGTCCTGAAAAAATCTTTATATATACATAGTCCCCAGGCTTAAAGGGGTGGATTGGTTGATCCAACCCTCTAGCTCTGGTCCCTAACACAAATTTATGTACTTTATTTAATTGTTTTTGAAGTTCAGTTATATAAGTATATAAATAGTCTGATCCCAGCTGCGTTAGATCCTCCCCACTAAATAGAAATTGATATGGCCTTCCATATAAAATTTCAAAGGGGCTCAAATTCTCTTTTACTCTAGGTTTAACTCTAATTCTGAGTAATGCTAAAGGGAGGGATTGAGGCCATGACAAATTAGCCTCTTGTCCGATTTTAGCTATTTGTTGTTTAATTAAATGGTTCATTTTTTCTACCTGTCCACTTGCCTGTGGTCTATAAGGGGTATGTAGTTGCCAATCTATCTTTAAGATCTTACTTATCTGTTGTACCACTTGTGCACAAAAATGTGAACCTCTATCAGAAGACATTGCTACTGGAATCCCGTAGCGTGGTATTATTTCATTTAACAAGACTTTAACCACTTCTCTTGCTTTGTTTGTTCGACAGGGAAAAGCTTCGGGCCAACCAGAAAATGTGTCAGTCAAAACCAGTAAATAACGAAACCCCCCTTTTCTAGGGAGTTCTGAAAAATCAATTTGCCACTGTTGTCCTGGATAATTTCCTTTACTAATTATTCCAAATTTTATTCTATTCTTAGTATTGGGGTTGTTACGTAAACAGATGCTACATTGTTGAGTTACTTGTTTTATTGTTGTGTATAAATTTCGTCCTACTAATGTCTGACTCATGCTCTTATGCAATGTGTCAGCTCCCCAATGTGTTTTATTATGTTCTGTGAGAACTATGGGCCGTATCAAATTAGAGGGTATTATCACACGGTTATCTTTTAAATATACCCATCCATCTGGTTTCCTTTTACCTTTCAAATCTTCAATTAATTTTAAGTCTTCTTTTGTATAATTTGGTTTTTGGTCCCTGTACATAGTTTGGATTTTACCGTCTGGTATCAAAGACATTGCCTTCACCTCAGTTATTTCAGCTGCCCGTTTAGCCTCCTGATCTGCCAATCGATTTCCAATTTCAAAATCAGCATTCCCCTTTTGGTGTCCCCGACAATGCATGATAGCTACCTTTTCTGGTTGTTTTACTGCCTCTAACAACCTTAAAATTTCTTCAGCATGTTTTATCCCTGGGCAGTCAACAATCCACGTTCTTTCCAAATTGCTCCATGAGCATGTACCACGCCGAATGCATATTTAGAATCTGTCCAAATATTTATTTTCCTTCCTGCTGCCAGTTCCAGTGCTCACGTAAGTGCAATTACCTGTGCTTTCTGGGTGGACGTCCCAGGGAGTAATGGTTTAGACTCGATTACCTGTTGAGCAGTTGTAACAGCATATCCTGCCTTACGTTGTCCTTGTTTTACAAAGCTGCTCCCATCAGTATACCAAGATTCATCAGCATCTTCTAAAGGTTCCTCCTTAAGATCAGGTCGACTAGAATACACAGTCTCCATTGTTTCTATACTTGATATTTTAAAATCTCTGTGGTGAAAGCCAATGGTTTCCTTTTTGTTCCAAAACTGTTGAGACCGTATGGGAGACTAACACTATCATTTTCTGTCCCATTGTAAACTTCCGAGCTTCTTGTATATTGATAACAACAGCTGCAACAGCTCGAAGGCATCCGGGCCATCCTTTACTTACTTCATCTAATTGTTTAGAGAAGTAAGCTACTGCTCGTTTATAGGGACCCAATCTTTGTGCTAGTACTCCCAAAGCTATCCCTTGTCTCTCATGAGAAAACAACCAGAAGGGTTTCGAAAGATCCGGTAATCCCAAAGCTGGAGCTTGCATCAATTCTCGTTTAAGTTGTTTGAAGGCGTTTCGTGCTTCTCTAGTCCAGACTAACTTTGACTGATTACTCTTTATCAATTCATATAGAGGCTTTACCATTAGTCCATAATTATAAATCCAAAGGCGACACCAACCTGTCATTCCTAGAAAGGTTCGTAGCTCCTTTACCATTTGGGGTTCTGAGTCCGGCAAATGACTTCCTTACGTTTGGTTCCTAGTTCTCGCTGACCTCCCGAAATTCCAAATCCCAAGTAGGTCGCGTGTTGTTGAACCAGCTGGACTTTCTGTTGAGAGACTCGTTATCCATTTAAACCCAGAAAATTAAGGAGACTTATAGTCCATTGAATACAACTCTCTTTAGTCTCGGTAGCTATTAAGAGATCATCTACGTATTGTAACAAAGCCCCTTCAGTGTCCGGAGGTATCCAAGTTTCAAGTTCCTTTGCTAATTGGTTTCCAAAAATAGTGGGGCTATTCTTGAATCCTTGTGGTAGCACTGTCCACGTTAACTGTGTCTTTCTGCCTGAGTCAGGGTTTTCCCATTCAAAGGCAAATAGGTTTTGGCTTTCAGTGGCTAAAGGTAGGCAGAAGAAGGCATCTTTTAAGTCCAGTACGGTAAATCAGACTTGACTATTCCTTAATTTAGTCAGCAAAGTATAAGGGTTTGCCACTACTGGATGTATATCCACAGTGATCTTATTTATGGCCCTCAGATCCTGAACTAGCCTGTATCTTTTTCCATCTGCCTTTTTAATTGGCAATATGGGTGTATTGTATTCTGATTCACATTCAATCAATAATCCATACTGTATAAATCTATCAATTATCTCTTTAATTCCTTTCCTATCTTCTATCCTCAAAGGATATTGCTTAACCTTAATGGGTTTCTCTCCTGGCTTTAATTTAATAATTATTGGGGTCACATTTTTAGCTCTTCCAGAGACTTCAGTGGCCCAAACTCCTGGATATATTTGATTTATGATCTCTAAGGATATTTCACTTTTTAGGGTCGGTTTGTATTAGTGCCAGGCTTAACACATTTATTAGTTGTTCTTCTCCTATCCTTAATTCCATTTTCCTTTTTTCGAAGATAATTTCTGCTTCTAATTGTTCTAACAGATCTCAACCTAATAGAGATTTTGGAGATCCAGGTAGATATAAAAACCTATGTATCCCCATTTGTTTCCTGTTATAAATGAGGTCTGAATTTTGTAATATTTATAAAACAAATATTTCTAAAAGGTATATAAAAGGCAAGTAAACAGCGCTGGGTGTGCAGGGAGTCTACGCTCCACCAACACGCACACACAAACATCAAACGTTCTAAATACATGTATACAGAACATTGCTTTACATAATAACCTGAGTATGCCTATACATACATACAATCAGGATAGGTAACAAACAATCCTTTGAGTTCCATAACTTAACAGTCCCCATTCTGCCAGCCTGTTCCTCTTCACTTCTTTTTCCTGCTTCTGTACTGATGTAACTTCATAGTGTTGCCTTTTTTTTTTTTTTTTTTTTTTTTTTTTTTTTTTTTTTTTATAGAAGCAGGCTCCCCTCTAATACCCTTCTCTCCACAGCAGTTCTTTTCAAAACAACTGTTTAATTAGTCAAACAACTTTGAATGTAACAACAACAGCAAACACCCAGAAACATCCATGCCTTAATGGCTGGAGAACAAGAAACCCCAGACTGCATGGAGTCTCCTGAATCACCCTTCTTTGTTAATATCAACCATTTTCTCGACACGAATTACCACTCCAGATATAACATTTCCCCAACTTGTATTTCAAAGGTTCACAAAAATAAGCCTTTTTGGTTACACCCTTTTACCTTAACATAATCATTCCGTAAAGGCATTAATGCTTGATTTAGAACTGAATACGTTGCCCCGTATCAATAAGAAATTTCACTTCTGTTCCTCTCCTAACTTCATTATAATCAGTGGAGGATCTGCTAGGGTAGATTCCCCGGGTCCCCATTAGACCTGTTGAAATCAGGGGCCAATGATTACCCTAGAAAAAGGCTAGTCGATTTGTCCTCTGAAGCCAGGTCCAAACCGGTTTTTTTTGTTTGTTTGTTTTGTTTTTTTTTTTTTTCCTTTCTTCCCCATTACATTTCAGAGTTGGTCCAAAAATTCCACAGGGGTTTCTTTTAGACCTTGTTGGAAGCATATTCTCAATTCCCAAATCGTCCAGATTCTAGTATTTACTTAACCGTTCATAATTTTCAGGATGATGAGGGTCTTAGTGGGGGTCGGTCAGGAAAATGCAATTGTCCACAGTTCCCTGAGCGATCCCATCGGCAATCTGAGCTCACACATGAACTCAGGTTGTTTTCAGAGTTAACTGCTTTTCTGTTTCTGTGACAACTCTCTGGGACTCATCATGATCCCTTTGCCCCAGAGGGCTAACACCCAAGATTTTAAGGTCTCAGCCCGAGGCCGAGGCAGAACTGTTAACATTCCTACATCCTCTTTCCCTGCTCATTCAACTTCAAACACCTTTAACACTTGCAATAACCCTTTTAACACTTCCTTTATCTTTCTCCAGCCTGTACTTTTCTAATGCCAGCATCAAAAGCACAGTCAGGGACCAACTTAATTCCGTACCTTTTCCCTCCAAGATGCTGAAACAACATCAGTATACAACATTCCATCCTATTTTCCTTCTCAAAAACAACATTGACTGTAGCAAAGTATTATAGTTTAAAGCTCCATTAAAAGGCCACTTTTTTCAACATTCCAGCTTATAAAGCAGCCACCATTGATTACAATATTTTGTCAGAGTTTTCTTATTTTCACTTCCACCCGGAGCCCCCCCTATATCCTTCCAATAACTCAAAATACAGCTCAACGTACTTTTCTTAGGAATTTCACTGCTTACTCGTCCCCCCATTTTCCAGTTCACACTTTCAGAATACATGTATCACTTACAAAACTGTGGGCACACAGGTATCTTTCAATAGCGATGTCACAAAACTACTATTATTACCAGAAGATATTGCCAAAATCACAATAACAATAATCAGAGTCAAATTCCACAAGCGATAGGTCAGAAAACCAAAATATGTAACACTGTAACGATATCTTTCTTATAACAACGTCATGAAACTTATTATTATCACCAAGAAAATAGCCAAAATCGCAGTAACAATAACCAGAGTTAAATACCATACTCCATGAGTCAGAAAACCAAAATAGGCAACACAATTCCAGATGGACCTTAAAGCGAGCTCTTTCCTTAAGGTCCCCAAATATACTTATGGTGCTTACCACAAAGTATATACCAAACACTGCCTCGCAGAAGATCACCTTCCGACTTACAGACAGTTCCAGATACAGATGGACCTCAAGGTCCCCAGATATACTTGTGGTACTAACCACAAAGTATATACCAAATACTGTCCTGCAGAAGTCACCTTCCGACTTACTGGACAGTCCCAGATGACCGGTCTACCAGAAAACCAAACCAGAATAAAGAATATACTCACTTACAATGATGGGGTCCTTGTCTGCCTCCGCAGTGATCCGGTGAGTCGAGGAGTCCCTCCGGGAAATCCCGGGGGTACCCTAGGGAGTCCTGTCCCCAGCGGGTCCTGCGGACCGGCAGAGAGGTTGTCCCATCTGGGGTGCCAAATTGATTTAAAGATCAAAGCCGAAATTTCCTTAAGTGGTATATTCTTTATTGCAGCGCTGGATGCACGGGGGATCCTTCCGCCTATCGTGCATGTCCGAAGTGACAAAATATCTCATATTTATACAGCAAAACAATGAATATTCAATTAGCATGCATACATATTCATCACATAACCCCGCCTACCCTCGCTTCGTATGCTAATTAGCTTATCAGTCCTTGCGCTTGCGCAAAGCCTTCCAAGAATTGTGGGCCGGGGTCTTCAGGATGTGGGCAGTGGTCGTTGGGAGGAAGGCCGTAGGTCTTCCTCGTAATGCACTTTTCACCTTTGCTTAATCAGTTGTTTTCCAAGCTGTAAAAATGCTGAGTTGGCTTTCAATTTAACTGAGGGTTGGCAGATAACAGGAAGTCTCAGTTAACAAGACAAGACAATTGACTCAAGTTATCTCAAGTCTCAGCCTGACTAACGGTTAACAGATACTGGGATGTTTTCAAATAACAAGATGCTTAAACATAACAAAAGGTCTACAGATAACAAGATGTCGTTTACTTTGTCCTTGCTAACTTTTAACCACAAGTTTTATTCTAAAGTGAGTTTATACTATATCACCATCAGAGTACTTTTCATGACGAATTGTTCATGAAAATGATTTCAGGAGGTAGAGCACCTGCTGAAGTCCTGCATTGCATATTAATGTAAAGGCGACAGGTCTTGCAATTCTTGTGTGATGTTCAACTCTGGCAACATGCAAACTGCTTTTTGTTAATGAATTGTGCTAAGTAATGCTTTACTCTTTTATGTATGTAATTATTAATATGTAAATTACCAATGCAGGTTGGCAGTTTGGCAGAGCAAGACCTTTTTATAGTTTGTCTTGTTTAGACTGAAGAAAATCAGAGGCAGTTATGGAAAAAAAAGGAAAATGGCTGAAATATATAGTTGCAATAGTTGTAAGCTGTGAGTAGGCATGAAACATTAGTTAAAATACATTAAATGTTTACTTAGTCAAATAGTGACTTCAGTCATGCAACAGAATGGTTCCCTGCTAGTTCAATAAATCTAATGAGGCAAAGCAGTACCTTTCCTGATGTTACTGGTTTACAGCCATTCAAAGGATACTACAGTGAGCAAATGGCTACTTCATTTCTTGATGCCAAGGACATTTAGCATAGCTAATGAGGGACCAAGACAAAAAAGGCTGTAAATTATTTTTGACGATTGGAGCTCCTGGATTAGTGAAAAACTAAGAGTTAAATCTCGGTGTCTGTTGCAGGAAATCTGTGCTTTTGGGTCTGTTCTTGTTTTAAATATTTATTGCCATATGAAATCAGGCTATGTCTAGCAAAAACATTGGAAGACTTGCAGAGAAGCAGGATCCAGAAAGATTAAAAATTTGGGCAAGTGCTTGGGTTATTGAAAGACCAAAGCAAATTTTGTCTGTAGACTTTCAGACTTTGGAAAGAGTTCAGTTACTTTTTGTTTGTGATTGCTATTTTCTGTCTCTTAATGAAATAAAATAGAAATCCATGTGTTCATATGAGATGTTAATTTGCATGTAATTATGAGAAATAATGATTCAGAACACTTCGAATCAAAAACAGTGATAGGATTCAAGTTTCCATAAAAATATCATCTTTAAGTGGTAGTTTTAATTCCAGGTTCTTTGCATTTCAATATGAAATATAAGACTTTACATCAGAGATTTTACATTACTTTACAAGCTATGTAATAAGTTGTAATAAAAACTTCCCATTTAAAAAAAAAAAAAAGAAAGAAAAAAAAAAGAAAAAATAAAGATAACCAGCTGATGCATTGCCTGAGTACATATTTTCTCAGCCATTTGCCTCATTTTATGTACAGCTTAATATGTATTTTCTCTCTACTTTGTCTATAAATATATATTTTCATATCCATAAGAATATACTCATGTTCTTAGTAAATGAAGGCATGCTTTCAATAAATTGAATGTCCAGCTGGCTGAAGATTTAAACAGAAAAAGGATACAAGAAGATATTTGGTAGATAAACATGTTCTTGTTTAGTCTTTTTTGATACTGATTGTTTAGAACTCTGAGTGCCTGCTTATGCTAGCTTTGGGCTGTTCTTCAAAAAGTCAATCAGCACAGTCTAGATGGTGGCTTTGATCTTTGTTTTTATATTTGTTTTAAGAGACTAAAAGACACGAAATTTGTGATTACATGGTTTGTGAGATCATCCCCCCCTCCACACATTATCCACAGATGGTTTAAGGGGACTAAAGAAAGGCTGCCCGCCTGAGGTTTTGACATCTTCATTATAGTCCCAGCAGGCTACTTTATAAACATCAGCATTTTTGCAGTTGTTCTTGCAGGTGCTTAAAGGAGATTGTGGCCTTTCACCTAGCATAATCAGCTTCCTTTTATTTCACAACATTTACTATTCCTTTGCATAGCCTTATTGTTTTTACACAGTGCTCTTAAAGGAAAACTTAACGAATTATTCCAACACCTGCTTGCCACAAGGCAAACACTGATCTTCATGTTAGTCCTATGAGAGCTTACCACAGCCTCCCTAAGGCACATTTATCATGCAACTAGACGTCATCAGTCTCTGAAGGAATGTGATAGTGACTTGCTTACTTTCACATCGTGTGTCATCTGCACTGTGCAAAATTTACATTTCTAAACTTTGTATTTTATAGTTCAGTAAATAATAAAACCAACTTTTACAGACTTTTGGCAGAATATTTCTTAGGTCCAAATCCTTACATTTTAAATCACCTAAATTATGCTTGCTGCATTTGTCTGTTGCTTTTATGCATATCATTTTCCCATGTTTCTAGTTATGCTTCTCTATGCTTTGGATAAGTGGATAAGTATGATAATCAAAGTTTGTTTATAATTTAAAATATTTATCAGCATGAAGAGTGATGCAATCCATTTTTTCCAGATGTGCCAACCTATGCAAAATAATTCTGTTGATCAGTGAGGATTCCTGATTATGTTCAGTGAAGGAAGATAAATGAGAAAATGCTGATTCTTGGATCACTTCTGATTCAGAGATAATAAAAGACTTTTGAAACTTTTTTGTCTGTATAGCGACTGATTCATAGGCAGCCCTGTAATAAAACAGCAAGACCTTACCATCTCATGGGTGTTTTTTTTTTAGCTGTATAGATGAAATATGCTTATGTGGTTTCAAATAAATAGGCAATTGTCTCCACTAGAACTTGCAATGACTTGAACCTCTGTAGAGTCTCAGTAGGGAAGACAGATTTTGAAATGTAAATAATCAAGCAGGAGATCGGGTTTGATTTCACAAGCCAGTATTGTGGTCTCTGTGTTTGTAAGTAGTGTATTTGTTAAATGGTAAAATTAAATGCTTGGTTAGTTTGTTTTGTTGTATTAGAGAGCATGAACAGAACAACTGAGGCAGGTTTTGCTCTGTTTCTGCGTATGAGACAATTATAGCAATTTGTAAGAAATGTCAAGCTTGAAAGTGTTTGCTTACTTGTTAATAGCAGGTGATGCTCGTAAGTTATGCATCCTAGAAAAGGTGGATAACACTGTTGCACACTGTATTGGGGGGGTGGGGTGAGAGAGCGGTTGTGGTGTTTGGCTGCCTAGCACAGTAGAACCACCACACACACACAGATTTAAGGTTGCATGATAAAGTGGGCTTCTTTATCTAGCTGTCTCTGAGCATACATATTTTAACACATAAACATGCTTTTCCATGAGAGTCATCAGGGGTTACAGGTGATTTCAAGGAACTCAGAAATGTGCTGTATGAGAATAACGCCAGAGGGATCATTCTGTTCAGAGAAAACTTAAGAGCAGGAGGTCTGGAATTTAATCCCTAACTAGAAAGTAGAAAATAAAACATTAGATACTGCAGACTGTAGGTCAACTTTTGTACAGCAAGAACAAGAAAGGTGGATGGCTTGAGAACTTCATTTTTAGCGACAGACTTGTCTAATCAAGAAGTCAACAAAGTGACAAAAATAGGAAAAATAGAACAAATGGAATGTACTTAAAATAACATGATTTTGAGAACAGCAACAACAAAAAAACACAAAACAAAACACAAAAATGTGAAAGAAATTATTTAATTCCCAGTGCTAGAATAATATACAAGAATTAGATTTGTTTATTTATCTGCTTAATAACAAACTAACTAGAGAAAAAAACTAACTGAGAGAAGGAATGTTTAGCAAATTTGTTTCTCTGATGAATGAACAGGGCTATAGCCCTGGTAATGGAAGTGCTCAGCATTGCTTTTTTTCAAAGTTCAGCTTTGAATTTTAACTGAATTACTCTGGCCAAGCCCCCAGATAGTTGATCCCCAGTGTCTCAAAAGCTACAAATGAACATGATCAGAGATCTAGAAATCTTTATCTGCTAGGTACAAGTGAATGAATTGCAGCTGCTTAGTCCAAGAAGTTTAGAAAAACTCTGAATATTTAGAAACATAGATATTTGACCATAAAAAAGTCTGCTACACAGAGAAAGGTGTCCATTTCAGATTTGGGCAATGTATTTTAAGATATGTAACAGATATAAACTGAAAGAAAGAACTTCAGACAACACTTCAGGAGAAAAAAAATATATATATAAAAATAATGGAATCAGACAGGAATGGGCTACATGTGTCCATGAGTTTTTAGAGTTTTTCCTACCAGAATTCTAGAAATATCATTGTCAGGACTATCTAGAGATACAGCTTTTCCTGTCATAGTGCTGAGAAATGAAGCATGTGAAATGCTGAGGTCCCTTTTAGTGTAATGTGAATAAGTAAGTGGCCTAAACCAGAATGTTTTCTAACTAGAAAAACTTTTTTTTTTCCCTTGAAACAAAATTGTTTCCATCTTTGTGAAGCCATAGGAATAATAATAATAATAAACGAAAAAAAATCAAAAATTCAAAAAATTCAAAAGTTCAAATTGTAGTATACCAATATTGGATGTGTAATTCCCCAAACTCAGTCATATCATTTGAACCCAGGACAGTGTAGCAAACTAAGTGAGTTGATTCTTGTGAATTGTTTGTTCATTGTTTGATTTGTTGGTTATTTTTTAAAATGACTTCAAGCTTTGGAAGTCAAGATTAGAGTCTTGGTTAAGTTATGAAAACAGGTTTCAAAAGTGATTTGAGAGGAAGTGCAAGTGTGGTCATGACAAGTTGCAAATTTTATTTTTATTTTTATTTTTATTTTTATTTTTATTTTTATTTTTATTTTTATTTTTATTTTTATTTTTATTTTTTTTATTCATCTTGCTTTATTAAATGTTTCATTTTCTTGCTTGAATTCATGTCTGTGTGCAATAATATCACAACATAATTCAGTTGTAAATTTAAGTAGTTTCATGTTACTGCTGTCCTTGTATTTTATGTAACAACTCCCTCTTTGCTAAGAAGGTTGTTGAATTAAAAACATTAACAACAGAGAAATGACACACGTCCACATTGCAAAAAGTAAAGAATATCTGTAGAAATCCTGAACTTGAGTTGTTTGTCCTGTACCCATACCATGAGTGACAAAAGAAAATATGCCATTCAATATGCAGAATTCAAGAATGGCTGACCCTTTGTGTAAATAGGACCTCTTTATTCAGGCCTCCAGAAATGTAAATACACTTAACCATGAGCAGAAAATAGATTTGCTATTCTGAAGTTTGAAGTGGCCTTTAGCATATCCCTCACATTGTTGAATTTTAGTTATTAGCTATAAAATTTAAGCTTTGTAGCATGATTAACACAAAAGGTGCCATCTACTGCAAGGCATAAAACTAATTCCTAGTTGCTGCCATGATAGAATAAGGGATGATAGAATAAGGGATTGATCAGTGAGATTCTTGAAGACAAGTACTGTGGGAAGTATTATTTTTTCATGCATATACGTGTTTGTACATGCACACACACACAAATTTATCATGAAAGGATGCTTATATTTTCTGAAGCAAAGGATTGTTTGGAAGTATTTATTTTCTCTTAAAAAAAAAGCTCAATATGAATTTGAAATGGCTGTATAACTGGCATAATTCAGCAGTAGTCTCAGTTTTAAGAGAATATAATTCTTGCCTTTAAGAATATAATTACATTTTCAGTCAAAATAAAACTGAGTGCATGTGTAGAGTTTAGAAACAAACAATTTTGTTTTAAAATCTTTATTATGAAAGCTTTGTTAGCAGCTTCCTGGTTGAAATTGTAGCAATATTTTCAATTAAAACAGGATTCAAATCTTACTGTTTCATGCTTCAATGACATTTGACAGGAAATCCAAAGTTCCAACATGCTAGATCTTCAGAAGTGTAATGTATTTTCCAGTTAAATTTATTTTTAGTAAACTATTTTCTCTATTAGAAGAAAAAAAATTCTTCTGTAGAAGTTCACAGTGAACTCATTTGTGGATTTGTGGAGGTCTGGCATAAAATCTCATGCATATCCGTATTCATGTATTTCAGGTAATCACAAAACAAGCTATAACCACATTAATAAGCCAGTAGCCATTACTTTGCATGTGCAGAACCTTTTAGAAAGGTCTTTGGAGAAAGGTGTTGCTAAGGCCTTCCCTTCTGCCCACTGCCAGGACCACAGCTGCAGAGATGTCTCAGATGGTTTCCAGGAGGCTGGCCCTGGAACAGTGCTCTCCTGCTTTTGCAGGATGCTCTTTTCTTAGCCAATTTAAAATGTGGCTACAACCTTTTCTGCTGAGAGTTCGAGACATCATCCTCTTTTGCTTCTTAGTCTCTTATACCAGGTAGCCTATAATTCCCTGGAAATGGGAGTAATAACTCTCTTCATGGCAGACTAGCTGAGATTTACTCAGACCCTGCTGTTTGAACAGCTACTGAGGCCTCCCACAGTGTGAAAAGTGCATCTCTGCTTGCACAGTGTGTGACTGCCATTTGTGTTTCCATCCATGTTTTATCCTCTTCTTCCTTCACTTATGGCCTCTGTTGCTTTACAGACTTGGGAGAAGATGGCAAGAATAGTTAAAAGAAGGGAATTTCAGGCAAGGTAAGTTGTATTTATTAACTCAGAGGAATGCTGCGTTTCTTAAAAGAAGAGCATTAGTTACTGCTTTCACAAGGGATGGCCTAGCAATTGCACCAGCGTCCTATGCCAGGCAATAAGACCTTCAGAAAGGACAGTTTCTGAGACAAACTGGGAGGTGTAGGAAGACACTAGCTCAGTATTTGTAAATCGTTGTACTCAGACTAGTTGTTCACTGGGGAAAATACTGAGTAGAACCGAAAGACAAGGATTAGATTGCCTTCTGCTTCCAAGACTGCAAGTAATAATGTCATTAAATGGACTTGTGAGGAAAAGTTGATGTTAAGTTACATAACAAGGTTCAGGTAAAGCTTTCCACAAGAAGTTTATAGAAAAGAATATGCTAAGCAGATGCTGTTAGTATGAAGTATTAGTTGTGGTGGTGATGGGTGAAGATTCGTGAAGAATGACTGAGAGAAATGAAGCAGAAACAAAGCTTATTTTTATATTGATGACTACAAATATTTAATGATTGTTATTCCATTCCTTCCCCAAAATGTTTTCAAAAAACTAAAGCAAGCTATGGTTCTCAGTTTCTTCTAGATGATGATGATGATTTGATGAGGAGAGCCAAAACTTTTAAGATTTTGACTTTAAATCAAAGATCAAGAAACTTCCTGGAAATGAAGAAAAAGGAGGAGGAAAACTAAGAGATATTAAGAGACACAAAATGCAACAGGGAAAGATATATTGAATTTTCTGTGCAAGCATAAATTCCTCCTAATTAATGTAAATGTATTAGAAAACGCACTAAGCAACAGTATTTGTATAATAAATACTGCTATTCTTAAGCATTTTTGTTAATAACAGAAGTAAAACAAAATTCTGTGGTAACAGAGTAGAAGAAATGAAGCTACAGAAATAATAAATTTCCCTTTTAATTAGTTATACATGTATTGGTGTGGAGTAAAGAAGAGAGCATTGCAAGTTGGATTTTTTTTTCCCATAACTTTATCATTTCGGTTTATAACTGAAGGCATATGTCCTTTACACACCGGCTTCCTCTTTTGTGTGTTCTGTGTTACTATGTTGCTGTTTTTAAAATGAAGGTATGTTTATCTGGAAATGCTTGAAAAGTAACAGTACCTTTGAATAAAATTGAGTAGTATATTCCAGGGGAATTTTCTTCAACAGTACAAAGAGACTGTTTCCAGCAAAAAAAGTTGAGAAATGAGATTGAACTATCATGTCAGTTGATGTCTGTGCAGAGTGAATCTGCTTATTCTGTGTAAATGACTGCAGAGGTAAGGTTTTCCAAGTTAGGACAGCATGATAGAATCAAACTCTTTTCAGCTGATGGGGTAATATAAAAACAAAAGCCTACCTCATTCAGATTAGTTTTAAAAGATAAAGCTTGAAGTGCACAATTGTAGAGCAGATTCTCACTGTCTAATTCAGTGGTGAAATCACAAGACTAGCATGTTGGGACTTCCCAATTATCTTTCCACATGCACCTTGTCATGGCCAGCCTAGGTGGCAGTTCCATGAGCAACTCTGCCTTTGGAGCCAGCTGGGGAAGTGTCCTGAGAAGGGACTGTGCAGATAAGATGCTTCATCTTCTGGCATGCTGTGGTACAGAGTTTCCTGTTACACATTCACCATACATGCTCAGTGCATACTGTTAACAAGATTTAGAGATTTCAGTACCTACAAAGTGCCTACACTTTATTTTATGTAATAAATTTATCTAGCAATAGCTCTGATTTGGTAAAGTGTTTATATTTAATTAGTATTAATTAATATAAACTAGATTATTTTTAAAATGTACATTATAATTGAAGTAGATGGGAAAGTATGTAACAGTGAAATCTTGTGACATTCTCTTGACAGAGCAGTGAACTTTTTCATGATTTGCTGAATCATCGTATTTTCAGTTCTGTCCTGACACAGCAATATTCTGAGGCTGATTATCATTACAGCTACTGCTGGTAAGCACAGACTTGGAACTTGTGGTTCTGTGGCATAGATGACTGCGGGAGTGATATGAAGGACCTGTTCCCTTTTTGTTGCTCATTTCTAGTAATTATGGCTCAAAAAAAATTCTGTTCTTTCCAACAGGAAAAAAGACAGATGTACCCTTCATTCCTTTTCATTCCTTTTCAGTGATATCTAAAAAGAAATTCAGTACTCTGCAGTAAAGTGACTGTGGACTGTTACTGTTTTGTCAAGTTCTAGTAATTCTTTGGCTTGACCCTTTCAAATATTCATAATAAGTGTTTTTGTTTGTTTGTTTGGTAGTTATTATTTTGCATATACATGTATGTTGATGTTTTATTTTTTAAATATCAGGAAAGCATATAAGTTTTTGGTCGTATTCCTGTTTCAGCTTTTTGCATTTTACAAGGTGAAGGTGAAACTTTAGTAAGGTAGAACACACTTTGATTTAGAAGATATCTAGGTTCTACAAAATGCATAGTGTCTGTTTATTGAAAGATGGAGTGTAAGCCTTCATTTTGCTTCCAGCTGTCTTATGATGAGACTGTCTTCAAAACAGTGATTTGCTGGCTGAGCTGACAGGAGACATAAACATGCATAATTATTAATGAATAATTAATAGAGATAAATGCACACATAATTATCTGTAATCTGTTCTTTGAACATGGATCCTGCTTATAACTGAAAATAACCACCCACCTTCCCTAGAGTGTCATAATCAGTTATTTATGGTGCTAGTAGAGAAGGACATACAGTGCCTTGGGTTATAGTAACACTTATAGCGGGTGGCTGTGATATAATATTTATTAGTACCTTGTGATTTTCACTGTGACAGAGAGGAAATTCAAATGGGTCTCTTAATACTTTCTGGATTACCCAATATTCCAGAGGTAGTGGGGATGGAGAGGTGTCATAAAATATGATTATTCCTATCCAGGTTACTCTACAAGCTGTATCATATAGCTCTGTTGTTAACATTTTATCAGCTACTGTGGCCTTAAAACTAAAAATTCACATCAAAGCACTGGTTGCATATACTATCTCCTGTGAATTTTTATTTAACTTTTTTTGTTGCTATTGGCTTGATGGCTTATGTTTATACCAAAGTGTTACTGCTATAGGTGTCAAACAGCACACTGCAGTTGGCCCTTTCTAACACAAGAGAGTATGCTGGCTTCTTCAGAAGAAGAAGCGTTTCCATGAAGCAAGTCAGTAAATGTCCAGATCAGAACTTTGCCCTCTTGCTAATTGTGCATACAGACTTATCCATCCAGACCAGTTTACGTAGCAATTTTCAAAGATTTCTGCTGGTTTCTTTTAGTTACAGATTTTATTTTCATTGTAGCTGATTATTCTAATCATAAAAACTTCCTATTGCTTTTTCTCCATACACATATTCAGTCTGAAACATAATGCTTTTTCCATATTAATGCATTAATTTCTATATTAATGCATAAATGTCTCGAACAGCTGAATATATAAATAAAAAAAAACATTTTTTTTTTCTCCCTAAGAATGACTTTGGAAATGAAAAAGTGACTAATACTCAGATTCAAGATTGCCAGCTAAAGAAAGCTCAATTATCTCTACCTCTCTGACAGAAGCCATTTTAAACTGATCAGTGTGAATGCCGACATCCAAATGTACTCATTTAAAACATCTACTTGTTCATCCTAAAACTATATTTAAACTTTTTGTTTTGTGTATTATACTAGTAGTTCTAGTGATCTTACAGATTTTTGTTTGTTTGTTTATTTACTTTTTTGCTCCTCAGCTGTATGTGTATTAAATATCTGGAATTGTCAGACAAAATTTTCCGATTAAATTCAATGCAAAGACTAAGCAAGTAGGATCACAATTTAGTGTTTTTATCTCTAAAACAAAGAAACTTTCTCCTCTGTAAATATGTAAGTATAATGATTCATATGGGAATGACATCCATTATCTTAGTCAACATTTCATATATGACAGAAGAACAAAATTATTATCAAGGCTAATTGCTTTTTATTTAAAGAGATACACCTAAATATTTATATCAGTACTTACCTCCTGATTCTCTGCTGTTGTTTTATAAATGTATGTAGTTATGAAAACAACAAATAAAGCTGTTTTCTAGAATATATACAATCATAAGTGCGTAATTCCCAGTATACTATAAAGTCTTTTAATTTTGTTTTATTGTTGTCAAATACCACATATGTTTTGAAATCCAATAGTAGAAATGTCAAATTCTAAAGCAACTTTGCAAATTCATGGTTTCACTTTTGGTTTGTTTTACTGGGGTACCCTAATATTTCTTTTAACTAAATGAAGAATCTATTTATCAAAATACATACACTAGCTGAAGGATACCTTACATAAATACTAATGGCATCTGAGAGGGCTTTTTTTTTTTGCCTATGTTATTGTTGCTTTGTTTAAATTAGTCAGAGCTATTTAAATTATTTTGAACTGGTAGTAGCATAAAATAGGCCATAACTTGAACGAGTGTGTGCTATGGCAAAATCACAGCCTTTGAAGACTGTGACACATTTTTTCAGCATATACATCCATCTGGAAAACTGGGGTCAATCCTTTATGAATTATAAATGAAAGCAGCTTTAAGTTTGTACAAGATCTACAGCTGTACTGAACGGAAGTTAAATCACTCTCACTGATCTGAAGGAGCCTTGCAGATGGTTTATGCCATCCTGCTATAAACAAAATCTTGTTTTTCATCCAGGAGGAAAAAAGTCAAGCTGTTTTCTTTGTAAACAGATGGAATCAGTTCAGTAAGGTTGGAAGCAACCAACCGCTTAGTTCCACCTCTGCAACAGAAGATTGGAAAAGAAAAAAATTGTAATCTAGGCTTCTCAACAAATAGGCATGTACTTAAACTTTTTCTTTAAAACAAATCTGCTAAATTTAGGTGTAAATGTAAGGAGAAAATAGTTTCTAATGTGCAATATTCAAAATCTTCTGTGCCTGCCATAGCTGTCGATAATATGTCTTAGAACCTTTTAAGCTTATGTACAGGTCACACACAATTAATTATAACAGTGCAAAATGAATCCTGAGTAAAGGATATTAAACTTTTGAAATGTGCTTCTTTGAAACTGTACCTGAAGCAGGTGCTGCTTGTAAAGCTATGTGTAGTATCACAGGTGAATGATCAGTTGTGGGACTGAAATTTATCAATTTCAGCATTAGTTTGAGCAGCCAGGCCTTTTGTAAATTCTACTTTCCAATGTTTTGGGGTACTTTGTGCCGCTTAAAAATCAGAACCATCTGTCATTTAGTTCCTTTGTCTGTGATCTCTGTAAATTGTTAGTGGTTTCTTTCTTAATGATGAAGATGAAAACCAAAAAAATCCTCTTTCATATAGTCATGCAAATGCTTATTCTGGTCATAGACAGTGATAGGAGAAAGCCACAAAAACATCTACAAAGCCAACACCTACAAGCTATTGTCTGTTGCCTTAGTGCACAGTTGATCACTTATAGTAAACAGTTACTTTGATCTCTCTGACAAATAGAAGATTATCCAAAATTCCTGCCAAATTGGACTTATTTTTTTCTTCTCTACTTTATCTCACATCTCATAGAGTTGCAGACTATTTTAGTTTGGAAGTGACCTCTAGCAGTCATCTTGCCCAACCTGCTGTTCAAGCAGTGCTGGCCACAGCAGGCTGCCCAGGACCATGCCCAGTCAGCTTTTGAAGATCTCCAAGGAAGGAGACCCCACAACCTCTCAGGACAACCTGTGCCAGTGCTCTGTCACCTGTACAGCAGAGGGGGAATATTACTTTTGGCCTGCACCAGCCTTGTCCCTAAGTTTGACTGTTTTGCTCTGAAAATTAGTGTGTCATTCAAAAATATATAACTTGCTTCATTTACAGTGACAGTCAGTAGATAGAGAACACGTGATGCTGAACAGAAAGTAAAGAAGCAACAGCATGTAGGTGTTATGTCAGTGTCACAAGGGAGCAGATAATGCAGGAAACTGGGAGGACAGTGTACAAAGAATTTTCCATGCAGATTTTTTTCTGTATACCTGGGCAGCTGGTTTGAGGACCCTTCCAGAAAATTGGCTAGGTCCATGCAAAATGGAACCTCAAAACAGTAATCAATACACAGGTTGTTCATGTTTTCTAAAATGTGTATGAAGGTTTGAAAGCTTGCAGTAAAATAGCCATCTTGATGGGGTTATTTATGGTTTTAAGCACAGCTTCAGATGTAGCTGAGGGAAGGAGATAAGGTGGTGTGAATTTTATATCCACCCTGAAGCTGAGTGCAAACCTTTGCAGAGAAAATTTTGTAGAAAATAGAGGGAGAACAGCAGCATAAATTTTAAAGCCCTTTTAAAATCAACTGGATAATCCATTATGTTTGTATGGGTACTGAGCCAGGACATGGCCTTTCTGTTTCAGAATAATTGGCTCTATTTTTCCGTAGTGTTTTGAGAGATATATAAATACATTTTTGGAAGTGAATGCAGCTGAGGGGAACCTTCATCTTCTCTACTCAAACTATAGCAGGAACTTGGCAGCACATGCTCCAGATGCTGTGCATCAGTATCACTTGTAACATCAAGGAATAAATGAACCCTTGATGCCCATCACTTCTATTTTCTGACAGTGTCTGTTCTTTTTTTTTTTTTTATGCATGTGTAGCACTTGATTTTATTTTGTTTTACAATTGTTATGGCTGCTCTGCAATGTACTGTAGCTGGCTAGTAATCAATCATATACATGTAATCTTCTGTTTTCTTTCCAGCAGCAGTTCAGCAGGTTTTTGTTGTTGTTGTTGTTTTGATTTATTTTTTTTTTTAACTATTTCCTTTCAACTACGTGTGCAGTTTCTGTTAGCAAAAATAAATCAAAGTAGGCCTCAACACTTCCAACTTCAAAGGCAAGAACTATATTTATTAGACTGGCTTTCTGATCTCTGTCTATGAACCCCTGGAAATGTGTTTGATATGCAAGCTAATAGGGTAGTGTTGGTTGCCGAGTTCAAAGCTCGTGTTTATGATTGTCAAGGGTTGGCTCATATATTTTGTCTTTCCAGCTGAAGGAAGAGTGTATATTTAGTTGTAGTTTGTACCACTGGAAGATCATCTGAGTTGCTTCTCGAACAGATCTGTTTTTATCTTGTCATTGGCTTCTCATTGTGCTGAGCTGAGACAAGTATCAACAGCCAGTGCTTATCAGTTGTGATCAGATAGAATAGACTGGCTTCAAAACGGAGTTTGTGGTAGTAAGAGGAAGAGTTGTGGGCGTGGTAGAGGCTAGAGATGGACATAATAGGAAAGAAGTGATGAAGATGGCTTTGTGAAATATAGTCATAACATTTTTGGTGAGCACAAGCTGAAAGACTCTTTTGTATCCAGTCTCACCTGCTATTCTGTGATTCAAGGATCATTGTTCCATTGAGATTACATGGACATTTTTGAGAACTGAAGATAGATGCTATGATACATCTGAGGCTAAGACCATTGATGACAGAATGATTCCATCTGAAGAAAATTCCTATTGCATCATTTTGAAATATTACATGATGCAGGGCAAAGTCAAGTGCTTTAGGCCAGTGTCATCTCCTTCCTTCTCTACCCATGGAAAAGAATAAATTAATTTTTGTTTGGGATACAGCAGATAAAATATCTTAAAATCCATGTTGTATCAAATTCTGTGCAGGAGTAGAGAAAAATGATGCATTTTGAAAATGAAGAGAGGAAATAATATCTATCCAAACATCATATGTTAGAATACAAAAGCACTGAGAACTGCCTTTATATACTGTTAGAAGTCTTCAACTCTTCAGAGTCTGTCCCTGTGGTCTTGCTGTAACACCAATTCAAGGCACAATACAGGAACTTCTATATTTCCATCACATCAATATGTGTGCTCCTACAGTCCATTTCTATAGTACCAAACCTGTAAGTGGAAAAAATTATGTCTTTGCTGGGAATGTTTGCTTGGACTTGTACAAAACAGAAATCAGAATTATATAATTTGGTCTCTGAAAGACATCTTGTTAACTGTCATATTCAAAGCCAGATCAGTTTAGATTGGCTTGTTAAGTGAATTGTCCAGTCAAGTTTTAATATCTCCAGGGATGGACATATCATGAATATATGTTTCCTCAGAGCGGTTGACTCTTTTTCCAGTTCTTGTTATCTGAGTTGAAAATGATGATTACCAAATATACATATAGCTAGTGGAAGCTGCTATTGTGACTGTCCCAAATTAAAATACTAATTTGTCACATTCCATAGCAGGGCTAGTAGTATAGAAGTATACAGTTGTATTAGCAGAGATTAAGACAGCTAGCAGGCAAGAATCCGTGAAGACTTCAAGTATTTTAACGTAGTTTCCACAATTTGGAAAGGGTTTTCAGTTATCTGAAAGGTTAGTGACTGCAGCATAAGTGCACTGATAATTTTCAATAAAATTTATTTATTTTTTCTGTATTCTGCCCCAAACCAAAGATTGCACTAGCCCCTTTAGAAGGTTAGCTGGGAAGTTCAGATGCAATCATTTGATCATGTTAAATACCATTATTTTGACCACCTTCTGCTGTCAGACTTTTGAGAAGAGGAAAAATTGAAACAGAATATGAGTTTATGACGTTTCATATTCTGCTGTTTAAGTCTAGCCTGGCAAATATCCACACAGTCCATATTGGACATTGAGAGTCAGCAAACAATCTACTTTGGTTGTGAAGGTGAGGCTGAATTCTTATGTGCTTCATCTTTTTTTATTCCTGTTATACAAAGGATGAACTTACACAAGAAATCAGTAGAAGAATCAATCAAGTCATTGGTTCTGTATCCAAAAGAATTCAACAAGTAAAAAGTCTGTAAAATGAAATCTTTGTCAAAGGCTGAGGGTGGAAAAACTTGTTAGATGCTCTAAAATGATATGGGGCTGCTTATTGTTGAATGTAACAAAACTGCACTCCAATCTGTTCTTCTGTACTCTGAAGATTTAGAACAGTAATTTATTTCTGTAGGATAAAATACCTCATAATCTGCATAGACCAATATGAAACCTGGTGCCATAGGCCTGTATCTTAGCCAAGTTTGCTCTTCTACAGTGGAGGTCTAGGGTAGATACTGTCCTCAATCTACTTGCATAGATTATCTATCAGAAAACAATCCAGGTCACTTCATTGCACACATTACATTTTGTTTTGTTTCGTTTTGCTTCTTAATAAAAGTAGTTGGTAACTAATTACTCATGAAATAGACAGGCAGGTAGATTAATTTTTGAAGTCAGAATGACTTCAGTGTGCTGAAGTGCACTAGAAAATCGAGGTACCAGCTTGTTTAAATGAAGCAAACACTGACAAATAGAAAAACCTTTTTAAGTATGGGTAGGACTAAGGGAAGATTCTTTCAAGAAACATGCTTAAAAATGATTGCAAAAACAAACAAACAACAACAAAAAAGCAAACAACAAAAAACCCATCCTGTTCACAATTTTATGTTTGACTTTTACACATCATTAAAAATTTTCCACTTGAAAGATGAGAAGTGTCAAATTAAACCATAACAGTCTGCAAGTACATAAATACTGAATCCGTATGTGCAGATACAACAATTAAAAAATACACAACTTCAAAAAATACACAACTTCAGAAACTTGTAAAATCTGTGGTTGTTTTTGTTTTTATGGCCCAGGCTTAGTTTGTACGGGAAAGGAGAAGCCATTTTTCTCTGTCCATTATTTACCTCCTAAAAGAAAGAGAAGAGATACATGGTTTGGGGGTACTGTAAATACGGTAAGAAATTACTACATTCTAAACAAATCAAACGGCTTCTGTGCAGAACTAACTCACTAATCTGACTAGTCCTGTGAGGTGCCTCAAAATAGCAAAGCTTTTTCAGCCTGTTTCATTTTCATGACAGATTTTGTGCTTCAAATACCTTCCTATACTTCACACTTCACAGATTTTGCAGAACTTTGCACCTTCTTCAGGCATTGAAGAAGCAGGTACAATTCGTTCCCTTTTAGATATTTCTTGGCTTTAACTAGCTATTGAAGACAGATTCTGTAAACAGTGTGGGCATGAAGAAGGAAAGGGCTTAAAGAAGGCAGGGCAGGGAGGAAGAGAGTAATGGTTCTGGAAATGCTTCCTTGTATGATGACAGCAGCTTCCTTTCTGTAACTGCCATATTAATCATAAGATTTAATTTAATAAAGCCTTGATAGTATATGTGGAAAAATAAGGATTACATCAGAACTTTTATTGCGGCACAAGAAGCAAGAACCTTAGCTTAGCTGGAAGGAGGGAGAGCAAAGTCTTGCTCTTCTTCTTTTGAAAGAAGAAAAAAAAAATATTCTGGAGGTGAAAAGCCCTACTCTGTTTTAAGATAACACCTAAATTTGGAACTTTTCACATAGTATAATAGTGGTAGATTCAGATCCTGAACAGAGGAAGATTTAGGAACAGCTTAAAAACCAGCTTGTTAGAATGTTCTGATACACACCACAGACTGCTTTTCTGACAGGGTTGCAGACTGTTACTTCACTACCAGCAGTTTTCTAAAGCTGCAAAAAAAATTTGGCTTTTGAATTGGCCAAATTCCATTTAATGTGAGTAACTCACACAGAAAATGGAATACCAGCCATTTTTATTCATTAATTAAATGAAAGACTTAATCAAAAAAATCTTACGTTATCTGCCTTGAAACATCGGAACTGTAGCAAGACGGTTAATACCAGTACTGGTGACAGTGTGATGTGTCACTGGTTCCTTTTTAGGGTAATTTTGACAAAATAAAGAAATCAGAATTATTAGAAGATTGGAAATTATTTTTTCTCTCCCTTCAGGGGGAATAAATTGAATCACTCTGCCAGCAGTTCTCATTTAATTTCTAAAAAGATTTGATGCCCTAAATTTTGTTGGTGAGCTGTGAATAATTTATGAACCTTATTTATCCTGTGCTTTCTCATGTAAATGGCCATCCACCCACAGTTTCCTCTGAATTGGATTCTAACCAGATTATCCTTGTTCTTTCTAATTTATTGAGCTAGCATGTAATGTATTTATATAAAATTAGTAATTTAACTACTTCCTTGATGAAAAACATAGCTGCTGTAATTTAATTATGAGTTTTAATCAGGGGAAAAAAGAACGACCTTTCTAAATGCTAAGGAGCTAGTTTTATTCCTTAGTATCTTTGTAAGATTACAAATCAATTTGATTTAATTAAGCCATATGTTGGAAATATGTTGTTGATCACTCAGTATTTATTTTCTAAAACCTTAAAAGAGCATTTAATAAATTAATTTTCAAAACAAAAAGGTTGTTTTCTTTGAGTAAATTTTGTTGGAAAGCTTAGCATCTGTTTCACAGAAAAAAAAAAAAAAAGGTTGGCTTTTTCTTTTGAAACATAGCTTCGTTGTTATTGTTGTTTAATATTTTTTAAAACCTCTGCAGGAGTGATATTTACTTTTTTAGCCATGTTAATGAGATAGCACAAAGCTTCTAGTCTTATGGAAATTTGTTGTAATATTCTAACAACCACCTTTTTATGGCACCCAGAAGTCTGTCACGTGAAGGTTGTTCTTTCATAGGATCTGAATTAATTTCAGGGTAAAGTGCTATCTTGTTTATTGCTCCTTTATTTATTCCTTCCCACCTCCTCCTAACTCTTACAGGACTATGCTTAGATTCAGAGTCACTGCAGCTAAAGTGAAATGGCAAGAAAGACTGTTCAAAGGGTTTTTTTGTTTGTTTGGTTTTGGTTTTTTTGTTTGTTTGTCTCTCTGTCTGTTTGTTTGTTTGTTCCCATATTCTCCTAGTGAATTTAGGAGCCAAACTCAACGCTTAAGAGTATTAGTTAAGGGGTTAAATTTTCCACCTGTCTTATCAACATAGAATGGTTTGTATTGGAAGGGACCTTAAAGATCATCATGGTTGATCCCCTACCATGGGCTGGGATACCCTCTGCTGGACTAGGTTGCTCAAAGCCCCATCCAACCTGGTCTTGGGCACTTCCAGGGGCATCCCATCCACAGCTTCTTAGAGCAACCTGTTCCAGTGCCTCACCACCATTAGAATAAATAATTTCTTCCTAGTACCTCATCTAAATGTACCTTTTTTTAAAATTTGAAACCATTACCCCGTGTCCCCTTCACTGTACTGCCTGATAAAGAGTCTCTTCCCAGCTTTACTGTAGGCCCCATTTAGGTAATGGAAGGCCACTGTAAGGTCCCCCCAGACCCTTCTCTTCTTTAGGCTCAACAACCCCAACTCCCTCAGCCTGTCTTCATAGGAGAGGTGCTTCCTGCTCAGGGCTGTTCCCAACACATTCTCAGAGAAGGACTAGTGTGTTTACAAAATAATGTATTTAATTTGTAAAGTTAGTAATAGCAATTAAAAATAATGATGCTAACAACTGATTGAGTAATACCAATTAAAAATTTCAGGAAAACTGAGGAAATGTCTCCCTTCCCTCTTTCTGTTTCCATTTTTGCAGGCCTCTTCCTCACTTTTTTGTTTGTTTGTTTGTTTGTCTGGCACAGGAACTCTGTTGCATTCTCAGAAATTTTAATATTAACACTTCAAAGGACTGTGCCTGCTGCAGAGCACTGGAGGTTCTTTTTTTTTCTTTGTTGCCATTGCTAGGCAACATGCTAATGACTAATCATGCTCTATTTTGTTAGTAACGAATGAACAAGACTCCCACAAATGTCAGAAATGAATAAACAAATTTCCTCTATATCATTTTTAATAGGAAGAGTTGTGGGTAGTTAGGGTCTGGCGGCCGGAAGATGTCGTGCTGTACGGAAAGGTGGAGCCCCTCCCTTGATGGACAGTAGCGTGTGGCCTGTGATGTAAGCAAGCGGAAGTGACGCTATGGGCCTCGGGTATATAAGCCCATGTGACTCGACAATAAACGCCATTTGCCATCCACCACATTGGTGTCTGTGAGCCGATGGACCGAGCGGCCTGGGGTTGGCCGCCGTGCCGTTCCTGAACCAGGTCGCCACTGCCCCCTGAAGGCAACAAGTGGTGCCGAAACCCGGGAAAACTCCTGGATTCGGGTGAACGGCGGCCGGAGCAGCGGGACCAGCCCGGCGGGGAGGAAGCTCCCGGACCAACAAGGAAGATGGAAACCCTTGTGAAGGTCGTATCAAAGTTGTGGAAGCTGTGGGGTGGCTCGGCTGAGGAAGCCAGGGGTGCCGGTGGGGAACCAGAGCCTGGGGAAATCTGGGAGAGACCACGGCCATGTGCGCCCCAGTACGGTGCTGAACTAGAAGACGAAGAATCGGGTGAAGAAGCCTCCGGCGGGAACGGGGATGAAGCGTTAGGTTTTACTAACACGTGGAAATGCGAAAAAGAGAACGGTTGCGGGGACGACCGGGGAGGAGGTAGAAGCGTGAGAGAGGGGCAGAGAGCCGATCGGAGCGGCCATCTGAAAACACGCTCCTATGGCGCAAACGCCTCGCTGAGCAGGCGGCGGGGCGAGCCACGAGGCAGAGAGCGGCCCGCCCGCAGGGGTGGGGGGCGGGGCCGGAACTCGATGGGAGGGTACCGGAACGTGGAGGTGAGCAGTCAGTCAAGCTCCGACTCCGGATCACATACCGATTCAAATTCGGAGGAGGAAATGGGGACAGATAGCAAAAATATCCCCATCCGAAATAAAGCTGCACCGCGAGGCAGAGAAATTCCTCTGATGGATTGGAGGAAAATTAAGATTGCGTGCGCTGTCTGGGCTTTATCGGCCATGCTAGCGTTCCCGGTCTGGGTGACAGACAGGGGGCAGAGGGTTCACTCACCAACAAACCCTAAAGATGTGCAAGCGATAGTTAAAGCCATTGTGGATAAAGGGCTTCATTCTGCAATGGTCTCCACCCTCATAGATGGTGTTTTCAGGGGAGACGACATGCTCCCGTTTGATATAAAACAAACTTGTAGACTGATCTTTGACGGGGGTGGGATGATCATTTTTAAACGAGAATGGGGGGACAACTGTAAGAGACAACTGGCCCAAGTAACTGGGACGGATCACACACTGTATGGCTCTAGCCTGCAGCGGCGAATGGGTACGGACCCAACAGTGATCACCCCCAGGCGCAAGTCCAGGGCCTGAGGGCCCACGAAGGTATGGCAACTCGTGCGGCCAGAGAAGCTCCAAACAGCCGACGCCCCAACTTCAGAACAAAACTAATGAAAACTGAGTTTCTGTTCACAGGAACAGATCATCAGGCACCCCTGTAATCTGTATACCCCGGCGATATGAGAAGACAATAAGTCAGCAAGCGTCCTGTTTAAGCCTGAGAGTTCCACACTGGCAGAATCCAGACACCAGCGAAGCAGCCTCCGTGGGTGGGGGGCTGCAATGTGTTTGTGTGATCTTATCTTTGGACCTTGTATACTAAATATGCTTGTGTTGTTTGTTAAAAGTTGGTTAGAGAAAGTTAATATTATGTTGGTAGAACACCAACAACTACTTTAAGAGTGTATTTACTCAGGGTTACCAGTTACCTCCTAGTTTTCTCCTGGTTATTGTGCCTTATGTTTTTCAGTTAAGTTATGATGTCTACATCTTAAGATGGTTATATTTTAGCTAATTTGGTTGTGCATAGGGAGGGGGGAGATGTGGGTAGTTAGGGTCTGGCGGCCGGAAGATGTCGTGCTGTACGGAAAGGTGGAGCCCCTCCCTTGATGGACAGTAGCGTGTGGCCTGTGATGTAAGCAAGCGGAAGTGACGCTATGGGCCTCGGGTATATAAGCCCATGTGACTCGACAATAAACACCATTTGCCATCCACCACATTGGTGTCTGTGAGCCGATGGACCGAGCGGCCTGGGGTTGGTCGCCGTGCCGTTCCTGAACCAGGTCGCCGCTGCCCCCTGAAGGCAACAAAGAGTTGATGAGAATGGGTCAAAAACCTTGCTGAAAAAGAATACAAAGGGGAAGAGCTATTCATACAGGCAGGCAACTGGACAGCTGACATCTTCTTACTCATGCCTATGAAATTTGTAGATTATGTACTTCTAGTAAGGCATGGATGTCAATTGCTGGTAGGCACAGAAAACTCTACTAGCTTAGTAGAGTTGTAGTTAGAGTCCAACTAATATTCAGCTCATTGTGGTTTGCATTTTTTTAAAAATGTGTGTATGTGAAAGAAAGAAAGAAAGTGAACCCTCAAAATGAACCCTACATGAGGAAAAGATGCAAGTAGTTAGGGAATTTAGAACAGAGCAAATGCAGAAGCATTAATAAATGCAGTTTGTTGTGAAGAAAAAATAAGAGCCTGGAGAATCATCAATACTACAAAGCATCTCTATAAGATAGCCTCTATTATTTCCACTCCTCAGAAGCAGTCTGGTTAGATGATCTGTCACAAACTGATAGGTGTTTATGTTTGGCTTTGGAATCACATTCCTGACCATTGTGCCTAGCAGCCTTCCCTCTTCCCATTCCCATACTTAGAGAGGCATCATTGTTCTTATTTTATGTGTGGTGTAAGTCTACAAGGTTTGGAGGAAAAAGAAAGGGTGAAATAAGCACTTCCACAGTATATGGAATATATCCCACTTCTTTGCTTTGGGATACATCTCTGCTGAAGATTCCTGGTATTTTGTCTTGTGTGTTCTGGGAATCAGCAAATTTGTTGCTCTAATTTGATGGCCCTCACCTTTTCTGTTCAGGTTTATGTGCTGGCAGCCTGAGCAAAGAAAAAATCAGGCTTCACCCCTGGATGGCTTCAGGCAAAGTACTGCTAACCTGTGGACATCAAAACAATTTTTTCTACAGTGTCCAACAAGCCTTGGTTCAGATGAGGCAGGATCTAAAAGCTAAAGCTGTTGCTTCTTAAATTTATTCCTTATGCCAAAAGATCACTCCTCTTCTGCCTACATCCTTGGCTCCTTGAACATACTACAATATTCTTTTTTTTTTTTTTTTTCTTTGCTATTCATTATTGTTCCTTGTGTAGCTTTCTGTCTGAGAAAGTCCTCAGTAGATTGTTGTATGGCTTAGTGTGTCTGCCACTACATTTTACTGTTTCTCAAATGTTTTAGCAGATCTAGGGGGAATGGTGTATGAAATAAAATAACCAATGAAATAAACACTTCATTTGAAGTGCTTGTTAAATCATATACTGCACTACTTTGGCACTAATCCGAAGATATTTGAAGCACCACTATAGCTAGGCAGACACTGCTCGAGTTTTTTACTAAACAGATTTTTATATTTTGTTGCTTACTTTGCAGCAGTCATGAAATATTGTGCTTGTACTCAAGCTTTGTGTTGGTGCTGTGGCTTGTAATAAAATAAAACCAGAAACGTGTGACAAAAGCATGTGTGCTGAGGATTGAATTTTCATTTCTTAAAGGATTTCAGGGCACTAACGTTTGGCTTTGTGCTTATTAAGAACAAAAGAAACAAAAATTTAAGGGGAAGAATACTGGAGGAGATAAAGTATTTTTGACAGACTACGTTTAATCAAATTGGAAGCAAATGTACTTTTTCAGTATAATCTTATTCCATCCTTCATGTAATATATTATTAAAACAGGAAAAATGTCTAATCATAATCTATGTGAAGATTAAAACTCTATTAATGGATCAATACCCGTATCTTGTTCTCAAATAGCTGTCTTTGCCTTTACTTCTATTAAAACTTTGGATGCATACTGTATAAGCTGTCCTTGGAGAACTCTATTTTAAAAGGTGCTTGCAAATGGCACGTGTCCGGTGCTTCAGAAAATAGCAAAAATTAGAAGATATGCCTCAACTCTCAAGGAATGTGTTGGAGATAGCAACTGGCAAGCTGATTTTTAAAAGGTGGATGTAGGGGTGGGAGGCGGAGAGTAGTTTTTGTGTACAATATGCAACTGTAGCTAAACTTTGCCTGGATTAATTTTTCTTTTTCTATTTGTTTTTTTTTTTTTTTTTTTTTTTTTCTTTTCTTTAGCCTTGGAGAAATGAAATTTCACTGAAGCTGACCTTTTATGGAAATAATATAAACTTGGTATATTTTCTTTACCAAGGAACGCCTGAGATAAAAAATGTGCAACCTGTTTGATATGGCTCTTGGTTCTTTAAAGATATATGGGACACAAAAGGCTTTTATTTATTTTGGTGGTTCATTCTCTGAAAGTTGTTTCTGACTACTTAAATCAGTCTACTGAAAGGGAGTGTTTTGCAGTGAAGCTATCTGAGGTCATCTTGCAATATCGGTTAATTTACTAGTTTCACCATGTGAAACTTCTGTCTTCTGGACCAGACATACTGCAACATGCATTTGTGTTCCAAATGACAAGTTGTATGCCATGAGATGTCATGTTCTTAAATCTGGCATGGTCCTTTAACACAAGCAAAAAAGATCATTGCAATATGCTTCACAGACTTAAAGCTTAATGGTAAAGTGCTCTGCAATGCATTTTATTATAATAGCATAGTCAAAGTCAAACAGAAGATAAGTGCTAGACGATGAGGAGGCTGTGAGGAATATTATCTGGGAAACCGCCGTTGTGCTTAAGGAAGGCCACCAAAAACAGTGTTTTGTTTGTGACTTTCATCAGCTCGATAGGAGTTTGAAAATTTATTAGCTAACGAAACTTAGTGATAGAAGGATGCTCCTTGTTTCAATCAAATATCTGGCTGGAATCTACAGTCCTCTTACGAAACTCAGGTCTTATCCTGAGTGTTTGTTATATTTACAATTTCCTTTCAAGTTGGTAGCCAGGACTGCCAAAATCCAAGAAATCTTTCTGCTTCTTAGTTAAAGTTATTTTGTATGTTAAGATATACTATCTTAGCTGATAGTATTTCTCAACAGCTATTGTCTAGCCATCTCAAACTGAAAGCTAAGGCATAGAACAGTGATGTCAGTGTTCTGTAGTTGATATCAGACAGAGGTCATCATTGTTGTACCCTTAATCAGTGTGAATTACAGACCAAATCCAGGCTACTGTCTGTTGGCTGGCTGCCCTTTGTGGAATATTGCAAATGACTGTTGGATAGCACTGGATATCCCTCTCTCTGGCTGCGACCTAGATGGCCCATGGGTCTGAACTATTGCTGCTACTCGATTAAGAGGAAGAAGGCGTAGGATGTACTGGGATTTTGAGGCGGTTCCAGGACAGTGAATCAGTCCTTATGGATAAGGGACTGAATTGCTCTTGTTCAACCCCTAAGCTGCAGATTTCACTTCAATATTTCAATTTTTCTTATTTGTATAAATAATTGCTTTAAAAAACAAACACATCAAAAAATAGATCTTTGGCACGTTTGTTGCACAAAAGGACGTAGTCGTGCAGTACTTTGTGCTTTCTTTCAATCTTAAAATAGAAATACTTATTTTTAGACACTCCTGTAGTAGCATTTCCTAGTAGATTCTCTTCCACTTGCCTGTCATTCTGCAAGCTCCCCTCTGTTAAAACATTTTTTTTTTCCCCGTCTCTCTCTTTGTTATAGAATGCAACTGATAAGGAAGCTTCTGGTTTCCCTATTTGCTTTAGTGCTGAAACTGCATCTCAGAGAGTCTGTCAGGAGTTTACCAGCTTGGATATTATACTAAAACAGTATCTTCATTTAAAATGAATGATAAACCTGACACAGATGTTTACAGGATCCTTCTTCAATATGTTATCCACAGCTGGGAAAAAAAATGGAAAGACTAGGGAATGTGCAGAGACCAACAGGAAAAGCTTGGGCTGATGACAGCTTCTCAGGGCAGCACAGGGCAGAAGAATGAAGGATTGATGACTTGTTAAGAAGATGAATTTGGTAATAATTCAATGGTGGGAAAGAGTGTAAGGTGCACTGGAGCCAAGCCAGCTGCTTGCAGCTGACTTCAGCTGGCTCTTAGCCCAGAGCAGAGCAAAGGAGTGCTTGTCACTGTTAGCTTATATATGGTAAATAGAGTTCTACAGGTGTGACAAAAGAGATTCATAGTCAATCTGCTCATGCACAGAAGACTTTAAAAAGTAGCATTTTTTAGATAAAATATTTTCAGATTGAAGACTTCATAAAGAAATTTCCAAAGACTTATTTTCTCAGAATAGCTAGCACCTCAAGAGCTTGGATTTATGAAACCATGTGCTTAACTAGATACACCTTGGTCACTGAGCACACTGAAAAAGTTTCTTATTTCCCTGCAAGAAAGGAATAAAAGTTGATCACGTTTTAAAGACTCACGCAGTTTAGAATTTCTCATCACATGGCCAGGTAGATTTTTCAGATTTTTCTGGAAGCTTCTTTGTTGTAGCTGCATTCTCCTAAACAATTTGCTGCACAACAGTATATTTGGAGGAACTGCCTAATTATGTCTGAATTTCTAAACAATTGCTAAGCATCAGACTACTCCTTGCAACATGGTCAACTACTTAAAAACCCTAATGCTACTGGTCTCTCAAATGGACTCAGTGATTGTGCATGGAAAGGTGTTAAAAGTAAAGCTACAAAACCACCATGAAGGTAGACTGAATTTCCTTTTAGTGTTGATGCTGAAATTTGGGCTTTCTCTAGTTCATGTGGTAGTCTCATGCCCTTAGTTTCTTATTTTGCATGAGCCCAGGGAGATCTCCATCTGCACTTGTTAAGTGCAGCTTGCAGTGTTGCATGTTATTTCCACCGTTCCCGTTGCATTTCAGTGCAGTTGGAAATGCTTCAGCCATAAAGGGGAATGTGCTGCTCAGCCAAGCTGCTGGTAGGTGGCAATGTGCTGCCCAGAAAAGCATCTCCTGTGCAGAAAGTTAAGCAGCATTATCATCTGTCTGCCAATATTCTCCTCCTCACCTGCTATTCCACCTGATGATTTATTCCACCCCAAACCTGAGGGATGTAAACACACAAGGACAAAAAATAAGAATAAGGAAGACTGCAAGTTTGTAGCAAAACAATAACTTCAATTACAAAAACAATGAAAAAATGTCATTTTCCTTCAGATTTTTACTATAAGTACTCCTCTTCTATGAAATAATAAACATGTTGGTCAAAACAACAGTGAGAAAGCAGAGTAATAGAATTAGGTTTGCAAGGAAGTGACACATTTTTATCCTGTGCTTTTCTATTCTTTGTTTAAATCAAATATCAGCAAGAACCTGCTTATAAAAAACAAATGATGTTGTTATCATCTGGAGGAAGAATGGACTTTATGAGTTTGGGCTTCAGTACTGAGCACTTGATACCACTTAGGGGAACATAGAATTTCCCTTTCCTTTAATCAGAAATTCACCTATGATTGCCCATGGTCTGATAATGGGACAACACCATAAAGGTTATACAGCACTTCAATTCTCCCCAGGATCCTTGTGTGGTCAGTGGAGACAGAGGGCTGTCTAAAAACTAAACTAGAGCAGAAACTGTTTTCAGATACAATGCCAAAGGAGGATCTGCCCCCTCTCCTCTCATCTGTCATGGATGTACCCAGCCTCACCTCCTCTTTCAATACCATTTGATTAAAAATGGGAAGTATTCTCCTGTTGTTTTTCTCCCTATATATATAAATTATGCACTGTCTTAAAGTTGTATCTATTAAGTTTAGTTATTTAGGTGTACTGAAGTTTTTAACTCTTGTGTTTTCATTTCTTTTAAAAAATTTAATGAGAAGTAATTTAATTGATAAGTGCTGCTGTATCACTGATGCACTGCTATGACACAAAGAGATTTGTTCAAATTAAGCTTAATGAGTTGGCATATTGAAAACTATTTATATATTTATTTAAAAGCTTCCTACAGTGTAACTCTGCAATTTATTGAGGAATCAATATTTTATTAATTTCAATACAGACCATCTTTTTGGTATGCTAGGGCACGTATAACATCTTTTTTTTTTTTTTTTTTTAAGACCATAGTTGAAATTTTTGTAGTTTTGTTCAGAGTGATTACATTTGAAGTTTACAGAGTAACACCTGGCACTACAACTGTTCTCATATCCATAAGGTTAGGTAAGGTTATTCTCCATTTGACTGACTGAGATTAAGAGGACAGACTTATTTAAAAAAGTTCTTTAGTCATTGTTTACTAAGGCAGATGCTGACCATATGTACCAGAAAGCAGTTAGACTGCAATCAACCTTTCAGAAACCAGGGTGTGGTTTTCACTAAAAGAATGAGAATTTTGCTTTTCAAGAGAACTAAGCTGGAGATGTAACAGGACAGAGCTCCTTTTTATTGTTAGGGTTGTTTTTGCTTTGTTGTTTGCTTTTAGTATTATTTGTGCTTTCCCTGGATAGTTTTCAGTGAACATGCTTCTTGACAATAAGCTACTTCACAGTCCAAGGAAGTATAAAAATATAGTCAAGTGAAATAGAAATCCATTCATTTCTACTAGTGGGCAGCATTAGAACTCACCTTTGTTAGTGTAATTCTGTTCATCTTTACTGCATGACTAAGGCCTGTCTTCTTTCGTAACCCCAGTTGTCAGCTGAGAATCAAGAAAATCATATTACTTTCCCTGAAATTCTCCAGAATCCTTGACAAAGAAAAGATTCTACAGTTTTAATGTTGCATTTGCTTTTCTCAATGTAATGCCACTTTATATTGGGTGTCAGAGAAGGGAATCTACACGTGTGTATCTGCTTTCACTTGTGATATGGCATGATGTAAGCTTATCAATACTGAATTAGCTTAAATACTGTTGTTTTAGAAGAAAAAAAAAAGACCATTCTAGTAATTTTATTTGTTTATTAAATGCTACTCTTGCATAAAATGATGTAATGGATCTCAATAGAAAGTTTTTCTAAAATGGGTCAAATGGCAAAATTTTTTGTCATGTGATCTCAATCATTAGAGCTAGTTAACACTGTGGTCTCTAATAAAAAGAGAGAGATTACATTCGAAAGTGCCTCAACACTTGAATTTTTTCTTTTTATTATTAAAACAAACAAACAAACAAAAAACCACCATTACCAAAGACTTTGGCAACAATAATGATTAAATATTTGCTTCCTTCTTTGCTGTATCAAGACTCTGTGGTCACATATTACTGTTGTTGTATTTATGGAAGAAGAGCGATGAGATATCTACATAGAAAACATACTGGGCAAGTTACTGAAGCAGATCATTGCAGCTTACTTTGGGTATCAGATAAACTTGTGAACAGGCCAGTGTGGACTTACAGATTGTGAAACTAAGAACTACATGGGAATGTCCACATAGAGACTACAGAGTAGGTATCAAACCCAAACCACAAGCAAACTACTCTAGAAAAAATGCCAAGTCTCCATACAGAGAAATGAAATTGGGCCTATATATCACCCTACCACTCAGACATTGGTTCACTCCCTGGAGATGTAGCATAAATGTAGTCTTATTGCATGATTTCTGTTGGGTACTTTAATGGTACTGGGATTTATTAGATGTTGGGGTAGTTAATGTCGGACCCAACAGATTGCTTTGTGGTTGGATTATCATCAACTGTCTCTGACTGGCTTCCAAAGTATCCTAACCACTGTCTCCCTTTCTTTAGAGCTGTGTCATGTCTCTAAGTATTCTAAGCAGAGGGTTAACTCTGGCAATGTTCTATTTCATTGTGGTAATAATGAAATTTAAGCCCAGGTATTCTGTTTGATTTAATTTAATTTCTATGACATACATACGGGTTTCATGAGGTGACTGGATATAGCTAGTATACATATGCAAAATGGTAACACAAGATTTTAAGAATGAAGACTAAGCAAACACTATTTTAAAAAATGTATTTCGAATGGGACAAACTCTATTAAAAAAAAAAAAAAAAGTATTCAGAATGGATTTTGCAGCTCCAGAGATACAGCATGTACAGTTGAAGAACAGCTATCCTTCTGTCATACAGCCCCTGAAAGCACCACAATGCTGTCCTCATGTTTCTATTCAGACATGAGAATACAGGAATACTCTTCTGGAGGAACATCTCCATAGATAAAGTAACAGTTCATTGTGCTCAGGAATATGCAGCATTGTCCATGAAAAACTTAATGGGCACAATCAGCTTCTATAGTGTTTTCCAAGACCTGTTCATTTGGCTCTGAAAACTAGTTCAAAAGGATGAAGCTCAGGATATTCTGCTTCGGATTAATTTCTTGCATACATAAGCAGCTGGAATCTTAAAAATAGTTTTCATAATCTTCAGTGGATTTCTGGCTACACCAGCCAAATTCTACAAACTAACATTAAGTATGTGTAGAAAATAGGCTCATTTCATATGGAATAAATGGAATTTTAAGTCTTCACAATTATTACACTGATAAAAATTATGAAAGTGGCAGACTTTTCCTCACTTGGAGTAGTTGTTCTCTTTTTGACCAGCTTTTCTCTGTTTTACTTAAAAATTTCAGTTCTTCAAACTAGCCTTCTCTCTGTTCCCAAGCTACTCTTGCTCTATCTTCTGTTTTTGTAACTTAGTTTGAAACAATAGCTTCTTCTCTACTTAGTCATAACAGAATATTGCTGATGCATCATTATGGATGCATGTCGTGTACCATTTGAACCTTAAAGAAGGTGTAGTTGGTGCACAGTGGCATGTCCTTCTGTGGGAAAGAACAGGTTCAGGGGAAGGTTTGTCGAGTTCCAGTTCTTGCTTACACCTAGATACTTAATGTAATTGGACTTTTCGTTATTGGCCAACACAGAACATCCACCTGTTTTTATGAACCAACAACAAATATGCCTTGTTTTTGTATTGGTGTTTGTTTTCACAGCTCTTCTAGATGCTTTTGTTATCTCTGATGTCTGGGCTTGTGCATCTACTACTGCTTAGCAAGTAAGTGCAGATATTGTACTTTATCTTGAGAAGCTGGGAACATCTAAGAATTTAGGGCTTTGTATCAAAGCCTCTGTCAGAAACACTCTTTTTCTCCTCTTCTTAGTCTGATCTCTTAGTAATAAGTATTGAAGACAAGAAGAACTACTGTGAGCCTAAGAGAAATTACTTTGTGTGCCATGAGGGAAAAAATTAAAGTCAGGGCATGTAATCTGCTCTGCTTTTAAAAATGACTAAGGGAGATGAGTGCTTCTTGACTTGAAATGAGCAGTCATGACACCTGGAAGGTAACAGAGATGTTAGGAATTCTGCTGACAACTTGGATAAATGTGCCAGAAGCATTTTTTTATTTTTTTTTTAACTCAGAATGAATACTAATGATGGATGAATGGGAGAAGTGGGGACACAGTTCCTCTGGCTACTGTCAGCCTGTGCTTCAGTGAAACGTACAATAAGGCAGCACTTGAACTGGTGACAAGATAATTAAATCTGTCAACTGCTTGTGATTGAGTTTATCAACAGGTCATTCACCTTTAGTTTCACCTCTCAGAAATGTTGGTGCATGATGTCACTTAGTTTGGTATATCCCCAGGATTTCAGCAAAAAGACATGCCCAAGTGACTGTTTTTCTTACCTTTCTGTTTCTTCAAATTCTTCCATGTCAGTGTGAGTAGAATAGATGTGATTGGAGGGACTCTGAGGTCAACAGGTTGAATCTGATAAGAAAGAAAAAAGATGAAGGAAAGAAGGAAAAATGACTTTAAGTGTAATATTTGAAACAATAATGCAGTTTCATTATGTTCTTTTTCAAGACCAGTTCCTTTCAGTTTGGGACCACAGGATGCGCTTCTGGGAAGTATGTTAACAACTTAAAAAGCTGTCAGCATAGTTGTCAGCAGAATTTGCACACTGATTAAGTAAGCAGATTTTTCTACCATGATGGTAGGGGTGCTGTAGTTATAAGTATTCCTTCCATTCCTCAGAAGCACACATTCTGACTTCTATATAATCAGACTAACTGATTTTTTGATACCTGCCTAAGGAAAAAGACCCAAGCAGAAAACCAACCACAAAAACAGTTCTCTTTTGAGAACTTGTAAAAAGTGATTTTGTTCTATATAAGTGTTATATTCATTCCTACCAAAAGGTCCATTGCCATGATCTAATATTTTTCCTTGTTTATTCTCATAACAGGGAAATTAAATTATTGTATAAATCAAAATGAACCAATGCTGAAACTCATACACAAACATAAGTTACCTCAGTGCAGGGAAAACTGTTGTTCTCTCGTACTGGAAGAAATTTAGTACTGTAGAAATGACTGTAAAATTATTTTGCCAAGACTTGATGAAATGTTCTTTTTCCTAGCTCGATCAACTTGTCACTTGCAGCAGAGCTTGGTAAACCATTCTCTACAGATCTGGAAAAAAAAGGAAAAAAAAAGAACAAATGTTGCATACCTTCAAACACAGCTAATTCTTCCATTAATGAAATCATCAATGAAAAAAAGATAATAATTGAAAGGACTCCCAGAGAGTCTTTTCAGGGTTTTCTGTCCTTTCATGAAAGTTCGTTATCCTCTTCAAAAATCTCTGAAAAATGGAAAAAATGGGGGTTGTTTTTTCATTGCCTTTTGTTTGTATTTTTTTGTTGTTGTTGTTGGTTTGGTTTCATTTTTGTTTGTTTGTTTTTATTTTTGTTATCTTTAAATTTGTTTTTAGTTGTAGAATGCATGGAATTTTATTGCATTCAGGCTGCTTTGGCTGAAGAGGAAATAAAGAATGGTTGTCAGTTAATGAAGTAAATGAGGTCTAAGAATTTTAACAGGATTTATTTATTGCTAAACTATTTCTTGGACTCTGCAATTTCTGAGCCAACTACCTTAGATAAAAGCAAAAACCAAAAAGGTTGGATACCCATAAAACACTGACTGAGGTTAAATACCATAAACTCATAAAGATATTTTAATCTTCTCATAACTCCTTACCTTTTACTGCTGGTGATATCATCCAGATTTTTTAGTTCCACATGGAAGTTCTCTACTAGTCAGTATATTCACATTTTAGGGAACTGGAGAAAAGCCACAATGCTTCGTTGAAAATGTGCTACCACTCATGGAACACACTGCAGACCAAAACCTCATGATGGCTGAAGGTCTCTATCATGTGTGCGACTGTTCTGATTTTTGTCTGTACTTCATGATGTACTGGGTGGTTTGTTTTAAACCAAGCACTCATTCTAGATAGCTCTATGAAATCAAGTACATTTAGGAAGTATATTAAAACAAAGAACATGTCTTGAAGCACACTACATGATTGTTAGAATAGAGGAACTCAGTGAGAATCATTCATCACAAGAGTCATCAGGCCATCATTACAAACTGTGATTCAAAGGCTTTCGTGAGAGAGAGATTAAGACTACACGTTAATAAAAGTGATATCAAAATCACAGGAGACAATGATTTATTTTCCTCCTTCTAATATATATACATTCTATTCTCTGAGATCCTACAGACAGTAGGCAAGAGGACTAATTAAAAAATATTTTTAGAAAGTATAATGCTTTAAGATGTCAAAGAAACATTTAGCCCTCAGAAGAAAAACTGCTGTCACCTTAAAAAAATAAAAGATTACTCTTTCTAAGTGCATCTACAATACTTTACAATAAATACTTTACAGTATTTCATCCTGGTCTCGTCGTATTGTCTATTTAAGTTGCCCAAGAGTTTCTGCAATAAAATCCTATTTGTGACAGTTAGGAGCTTTTATCTTTTTTAGACTAAAGTTTTTCATGCTGTAGATCTGACTTGGAGATCTGAAGTATTTCAGCGAAAATAGTAAAGGATTTAAAAAAAGTTCTAAAGAAAAAAAAAATGTACTCCTGCAATATAAACTTACAGTAAGACTAGGAGTCAGATACAAGGTCAGCAGGAAACCAAGTGCACCCATGACACTGGGATAATATTAAGAATTGAATTGAAATGTGATGACATTCAAAGAGGAGTTTCGGAAAAGGGGACTGGAACTTTTACTGGAAACCTGAATCAGAACTGTGAGGGGTTTTCTCATTTTTGTCTTACTCCATTGCCTAGAGACACTAAAGATTTTAAACTGTCCTATACAATATAGCACATGGTTAATTCAAATTCATCTGTATATCAGGTAACACAGTAATGTAGTCCAATAAAGAACCAGAAATCACTTCTTTAACTGATTACCCAACTGTGCTGGGTGTGAACTGGGGCTGTGGTCTGATAAAAAGGAGGCAAGAGCATCATACTGTTAGTTGTTGCATCTCAACTGTAAGAAAGTGTCTTACAACAGGAAAGCTTCAGATTCATAAATTTCTTCTGCTTAGGTTCTGAGCTAGTGTGAGTGATGCAGAACAACTTAAGTCAAATCAGATGAGTTTTAAGCCACTAATTGTGACAAGTTCTTTGTCATGTGTGGCTCGTCTCAAGAAAGAGATTAGTTAATGTTGAAAAACAATATAGAATAATATTTTAAATTTCCATTTATTTCCATTTCATTTTTCTAATTAGATTCTTGTCTCTAATTAGATTCTAATTGTATTATTCCCAGAGCCTGGAACAGAACTTTTATTTCTCTCAAAATTACATGTTTTCACCAATGAAGGCACAAAATCACTGGGCAAAGTGTCTCATTTTTATCTCACAAAATCACTGAATGGCTGAGGTTGGAAGGGACCTCTAGAAGTGATCTGGTCTAAACCCCTGCTCAAGATGGTTGCTTAGGACCACATCCAGAAGGCTTTTGAAGGTCTCCAAGGAAAGAGACCCCCCAACCTCTGTGGAGAACCTATGCCAGTGCTTTATCACCCTCACAGTAGAGAAGTGCTTCCTGATGCTCAGAGAGAAGCCCCTGTGTTCCTGTGTTCCCGTTTGTGCCCATTACCTCTTTTTCTGGTGATGTGCCCATCACCTCTTTTTGTTTTTCATCACTTCTTTTTTTTTATTTCTTAAATCTGTTCTCACAGAAATGCAAATGACATCGCTTATTGTCTTGGCTCTGGCCAGCGGTCGACCCCTTATCTAACATGGGGCAGCTTCAGGATTCTTCTCACAGAAGCCACCCCTATGCCCCCCACTACAAAAGCCTTGCCACTACACATACCTGGGACAGTTGATTTAAACCTGTAGAGCGACAGTGACAGCAAAAACCCAGTTAAGGAGCTGAAAATTGAAGCAGTAAATAAAAGGAACCAAGGTACACATAAATTTGTCTTTTTTTTTTTTTTTTTTTTCCATTTTTTTAACATATACAGAAAATATTAAAAATCTGGGTAGGCAAACATTCTGCCCTTGCATTAAGAAGCTTAAAAAAGCATGAGTTGTTCTGCTAGCTATCATTCTGCAGCACCAATAGACTATAATTCAATTTATTGGACAAATGATGTATTTGAATTTGGAATTTCCACGTATTATAAATCCTGTTAGGATCTGCTATGTAACTATCAATGGATAGACTTGTGACACTATAAGAATGACTTGTAGAGTACCATGCTAAGACTTAATCCATCATTCTTTCTTCTGAATGTGTTCCACTGCAGCTTCCCCAGCCTGTTTACTATCTGCCTCTCATTTCCTCTTCTTTCTCACATAAGTGCTGAAGTCTTGGCTGAGCAAGAGAAAATTTCCAAATTCTCTGTCTATTCCTGTTGTCTTTATTCATTATAAGGAAAAACATGAGGAAAGACAGGATTTAGAGTGTAGGAAAAAAATAATGGAGAATTTGGTTCTGCATGAAGACCTCATGACTGCAGTCTAATGCTGCCACATAAAGGTGCTGGGAATCAGGTCCTACCTGACCTAGTGGTTGTATGTCTGACAGGGTCATTCCTGGAAGGTTAATGTTCTCTGCAGCTCTACAGTTCTGTCACTGAAATTTTGACTATATGAGGAAATGGAAAGGAATTTTTGTTCATTAGAGTATGGATCGTCTTTGCACCCTGATATTTGGTTTCTGTCTTACTGTACAGAAGAATAGACAATAAAGTAGTCAGAAAAGGTAGAAACTGTCCCACTAAATCAACTCTGCATAGAGGACAGTTTTTTTTTTCAGAGAATTTTACTCCTGTACTTCTGCAGAAACTAATCTAATTTCATTGCTGTGCAGGAGGGCATATGGTTTATCCTTAGACACAAAATCAATTAATTTTGACAGTTACTTTCACATTTATAAGCCATTTAACTAAGATTTTTTAGTGGTTTGTGTTTACAAAATCAGTAAATTTCCTAAATACAACAGAACATGTTTCTATAAAACTGTCCTGACTCTTTCCTGTCTTCTGCAAACAAGTAGTATGGCCATAACCAGAATTACAGTATTCATAATTACAATTCGATGTGAATTCCCCCAATATTACTTGCTCCCCTCCGAATCTAGTTTAAAGCCCTGCTAGTGAATCCAGCCAGCATGCTACCCGAACTGCTCTTGCCTCATGTGGTCAGGTGTGCCCCTCCTGTGTCAGAATGCTCCGTCTCTCAAAAGCATGCCAAGATCATAGAACCTGAAACCTTGATTGTGGCATGAGCTATGCAGCCAATCATTCACCTGATCCGTACACTGCCTCCTCCTCTGATCCCAGTCTCCAGCTGGAAGGATTGATGAGAACACTGCTTGTGTTCCTGATCTCTTCAGCATCATTCCAAAGGACATAAAGTCCCTTTTGATGTTTCCGAGTCTCTTTGTCATGGCCTCAGCTGTAACCACCTGGCTTGACCAGTCTCGGTAGCCTCCTTGTGATGTCAAGAATACGGGCCACAGGCAGGCAGCAAACCGCTCTTGAGAGAGTCTGTGCTTAATGTGTATATGGCACAAATTACAATGAGCTTGTATGTGTTTTTAAAATTTTCTATTTATTCCATATATACATGTATATATATATATAAGATTTTCCTAAGTCTACTTTATTCTTTCTGCTTCGTGAGATAAGTTATTTATTGAAACTGGGTGATAAATAAATTGGTGCACATGCTCTGGTAGAGCATTTGGAGAATCTCAGCAAACTTTCTAGAGCCAGTGCACTATTCATTGAGTAACCATTGGTAACCATAGAGCTCCTACTTACAGCTTGCTTGACTATCAAAAAGGATTGAAGGACAAAACAATCCTCTTTTAAAGCATCCACTTTTTTTACTGAGGTTCCTTTCACTATGTTGGAAACAATTTTGTATGTCTGCCACATTCAATACGCAGCAAGTACTGTGCCAGCTGGTCTGGAATCAACATGTTGAAAATATTCATAGGGAGCACACCACATGCTCAGGAAGATGGAAAACAGAATCTGACAAAGCAGCTGATGCCTGTTGGTGATGCTGAACTAACAGGCTACCATGCAGTGAGACATTTCAGATTCAAAAAACAGTACATTTCCTTCTTGCTTTTGACTGTGTTCCCTTACTGGCATGTGGCTTGTAATCCTTAAGAGGCATTCTCTACTTCACCTACTTCCCTGTTAACACGATACATTTCCATTTGTTTTATGTTCTGCATGGTCACCAGCAAATTCAGTCCTTCCCATCCCCTGCTGGCTTCTACAGCATTCTGTAGTTGTCTCTACATCTTAAATTATTGTCTTTACATCTTAAATTATTTAAAAAACAATTAAATATTATTGTAAAGTGCTCAAGTACTCTTTCCAGTAACATCTGATGATTTCTCTGTAGCATACATCAAGAGCTGTTAGCTGATCCACAGGTGACAATGTGAACTCTTCATTGACTTGGTGAGTATTCACTAGCAGTCAGAGAGATTACAGTATTAGTTCACTGAGCCAAATGGACAGCTTTTAGACTCCAGATTTTATAGTTCACAAAGCCTATATTTCCCCTTGCTTTTCCTAATTTTACACCAGTGTGACTCTGTTGACTCAGTGAGACAGTTCTTTGTTTGCCATTAGGCACAGAAGGAGACAGGAAAGTTCTGCTCTTCCTTGCCCGGTACTGTCTATGCTGGCTTTTGTTTTGTGGAAACTTGTCAGCAATAAATGGTTATGCAGACAGTATGTATATGAGATAAAAACAAACTAAACAAACAAGCAACAACAACAACAAATATATGGACAAATCCTTAATATTTTAATCTGCCAAATAACAGATGTACTTTTGTTCAGAGGTTTTCATGTGTCACTGTCTTATCCTATCCTAAACCATCCCCTGTAGAAAAGATTTTGTTTGTTTGTTTTGATTTTTTTTCTGATGCTGTCACCATCTAATTAACATAATGTGTTGTGAGTGAGATAAACAATGTGTTGTGAGTTAAACTCTATGACATTCCAGCTGGATTTAAATCAGAACTGTTTGCTCTTTTCAGAAAGATCTCATCAGGCTGACAGTCTAGCAATTTCACTGCTGTCCTTTACATCATGAGACTCCTCTCACCATCTTAATGCCTCACAAGGACAGACACTGCTGCCAGCAAAAACTTTATTGGAAGAGGCTCTGCAGAGATGATGCATTAACTCTAAAGTGCCAAAAAATTAATTGTGGGGCCAAGCTGAATGTGTCACTGCCTTTAATGTCACTTTATCAGCAAATTGGAAAGGATTATTATTCAGATTAATGTGAAGACTATTCAATACAACAGATGCACAATTGCAGAGGAGTGCCAACTTCTTTCCTTGATTGTTCTTTGCTTTTGACGTTTTGAAGTTTGAAAGAGTGAGACTTCAGCTCACTGAAGGCTCATTTAAATCAGCAAAGTTTTTCCACTGAAAAGTGTAAGGGAGTACAAAGCTTCATGAATCTGGGTTAAAGTTGTGATAATCATTCTAGTTGTGATAATCATTCTAATAGGTTCAAGTACTAGGAAAAATAGGGAGAGGTTAAAATTTTTCTCCTTTTGACAAGTGAGAAGTGTAACTAACTTACCCACACACTCTCACAGATCGAACATAGATCTGAAACTTGCAGCTTTTTGTGTTTTCAGAGACTGACTTCTTGAGATTATTCTCTTATAAAATGAGTACTAATAGAGTATGGAAGAGGAAGAAGCAGAAAAAATGAAAAATTATTTATATTTTCATTTTTAAAGTCTTTAATATAAAAAGATTCCAAAAATACAGTTCAGAGAAAGATCAAGTTTATTTTATGCAAGTTAGTGCATGTTGTAAGACAGATAAAAGATCCTGCAAGCCAAACCTGGGGAGTAAAAGCAGAAAGGGACTGACCTGAATTACTTGAACCTTGTTGATGCAGTGCACAGCTACACTAGCCATATAGCTGTGCACTTTAATATATTTAATTTTAATAATCTTTAATTTAATTTAATTTTAATTAATTTAATTTAATTTTAATAATCTTTTAATAATCTTTAATATCTTTAATATCTTTAATATCTTTATTTTAATATCTTTAATAAAGATATTAAAGAAGATGGGCCCCAGCCCCCAGTGGAAAAACACCACTGGTGACCAGTAGTCAACTGGGTGTCACTCCATTCACCACCACTCACTGGGCTTGGCCATCTAGCCAGTGTTTAACCCAGCAAAGAGTGTATCTGTCCAACCGATGGGCTGCCAGCTTCTCCAGGAAAATACTATGGGAGACCATGTCAAAGGCCTTGCTGAAGTCTAGGCAAACTACATCAACACCTCATCCACCACATGGGTCACCTGGTCGTAGAAGAAGACAAGGTTGGTCAGGCAGGACTTACCTTTCATGAACCCACGTTAACTGGGCCTGATCCCCTGGTTGTCTAGCATATACTGTGTGATTACATTCAAGATCACTGGTTTCATCACCTTTCCTGGCACCAAGGTCCGACTGACAGGTCTGTGGTTCCCTGGGTGTTCCTTACGACCTTTCTTATGTATGGGCATCACATTAGCAAGTCTCCAGTCATCTCAGTCATCATGGTCCACCTCTCAGGTTGACCTTGACTGCTGATAGATGATGGAAAGTGGCCCAACAATCACACCCACTAAATCCCTCAGCAAGCTCGGGTGGATCCCTTCTGGCCCCATGGACTTGTGACGGTCCAGGTGGAGCAGCAGGTCTCTGTTCCCACCTGAACTGTGGGGGGTTTCTTCTATTCCTCATCCCAGACTTCCAGGTTGGGAGGCTGAGTATGCCAAGGATAAGTGGTCTGGCTAGTAAAGACATCTGTCTGTAAAGACAGATGCAAAGAAGGCATTAAGAACCTCAGCCTTTTCCTTATCTTCAGTTCCCCCCTGCATCCAGTAAATAATGAAGATTCTCCTTGTTCCTCCTCTTGCTGTAATTGTATTTGTAAAAACATTTTTTGTTATCCTTAACCATAGTGGCCAGGTTGAGCTCGTGCTGGGCTTTGACCTTCCTGTTTTTTTTCTCCGTATATGTTGGCAACTTCCCTGTACTCTCCCCATGTTGCCTGCCCCTTCTTCCACTGGACATAAACTCTCTTTTTCTCACCGACACTCAGCAAAAGTTCCCTGTTCAGTCATGCTGTTCTTCTTCCCTGCCAGTCCACCTTATGAGTCCTTCTCTGTTTGTGAACAGCAGGTCTAGCAGGGCACCCCCTCTGGCAGGCTGACTAACCAGCTGAGTTGGGAAGCTGTCTTCATGCACTTTAGAAATCCCCTAGCCTGCTTCCTTTGAGCTGTATAGTATTTCTAGCATTTTTCCAGGAATTTAAAGTCCTCTATGAACAAGTGCTGTTGATTGAGTGACTTCTGCCAGCTGCTTATAGAAGACCACATCCACCTCTTCATCCTGGTTTGGCTGTCTACAACAGACGCCCACCAGGATGTCTGCCTTGTGGGCCAATTCCCTGATCCTCAGGTATCTGTTCAGGGTTTTGTTGTGAGTTTCTGTGAACAGAAAATAGGTAGTGTTTTATTGTTTCTCTTCAGTAATGTGAGAAGTTTAGAGAGATTTGTTTTAGACCATTTTAGTACTGCTTCGCTCTCTCCTCTCCCTACTTCTTTTTTTTTTTTTTTTTTTTTTACAGTAAAGCTATCGATAAAACTGGGCTGGTAAATTTAGGCTTTGAGAGTGAATATGTACAGTTTTAAATTGGAAGATGAATTTTTAATTCTTTTGTTATTTGATTTATTGTCACAGTCAGTAATGTAGAGACAGACAGAGAGTGTCTTTTTAAATGTGATCTAGGATAATAAGGTAACTTCTCAAATTTAATAAATACAAATTCCTGTAAATAAATATGAACAAAAGGACCTACTTACTCAGGTAGAATTTAAAATGATCACACTGGGGGGCCTTTGTTTATTTATTTATTTATTTATTTATTTATTTATTTATTTATTGTGCTGTGTGTAATTCCATAGTGTATGCAATTACTCAGGTGCTCCATCCATTTGTTTTGTAGAAGCACCTGTTATTTGTCTAGAAAGTAGCTGACATACAACATTTTAAATGAAAATGGCAAATGGAAAATGAACAGACAGCAAGCTGTTTGCAGCAGCTGCTTGTTTGTTGTCTATACAAATTGAATTTGGCAAGTTCTATTCATCTCTTTATAAAATTGTATTTGTAGTTGTCCTAAGAGATTACAAAGATTTTCATTTGCTGTTCATATAATTATAGTAATGCCTCAAGCTATCTTTATAATAGTAATAATAATAATAATAATAAATAACAGAAAAAACAAACAAACAAACAAAAAAACATAAAAGCTGAGTTTAAGGATCCCAATAACTTTTATCTTTTCCGAGACAGTGTGACAGTTGCTCATTCTCTACTGTTCACATGCAGTTCTTTGACTTTGTACTGTCTATGAATTTTTCTTGCCAATGATCATGATGCACGTATTTGAGTAGTGTAGACCATAAAATTAAAGAACTAATGACAAGTAGAGTAGCTTATGAAAGACTTCTCAGAAGCTGTTTTATACCTAATTGCCACAGAGGCATAATAAGTTTTAGATATTAGGAGCAAGTCCTGCTGTAATCAAGAAATATATCACATGCCATATGACTTGAATAACCATGAAGTTATTAATTCCTCCAGCTCAAGGTTTTCTTTAAATTACTAAACTAATTATGTTGAGGATGGTTATGAGTAAACAAAGAATATTATTTTTCTTTCCCCACCATTTCCGTGTGTGAGCTATTTACAGTTGGAGAATTTTTGTAATAGCCATTTGTATAAAACCTATTATAATGGACCCCTATTCTTACCTGAAACATTGGAAGTAGAGGAGATAATTAATAATGGTTATCTGAAACCAGATAAGATTGGCTTGGGGCCTGTTTCAGAAGTGCAAGGGTACTATGTTTTAAAAATATAAACTACTTATACATGACACAAACTGCTCTATAATAACGCCACTCCTAAAAGGAACAGTTTTTGCCCTGTTTCAGTCATAAATTTCTTCTGTTTCATCTATTCCTTGCCCAGTCCAAAATCCCTGCTTGGAGTCTTCACTCCTCGTTACCTCTTCATACCTCTTTCTCGGGATAACTTTGTGTGCATTCAGTGTTTTGAAAACTAGCATTATTTAACCCAGGTTCTTAAACATACATGACAAATATTTGAGACAGATAGGTACATACTGTGAAACAGCCTATTGAAAGCAAGAAATGAATAACACACTTATAACTGCAGGCTTATAGTTGCAAAATTGTTTAGTGTATAGTCATCACTGACTATACTGCTTTGTGTTTGGTACATTCAAAAACACATCATTTTACTAAATTTTTGAAGGCCAACTGCAGCCAATCACCAAGTAGCATTCGTCTGAGTAGAGATATCAGCGAATGTGAATCTCTGGATTGTATTCAACCTTTGATTACATACGAAATATGCAAACAGTAACTGGTCTTGATTTTCCTTTTAAAGCCCAGTGACATCGCAGAGTGTCTTTGAATTGAGCACCAAGTACACACAATACATCTGCTATTTGTATTAATGGCAGCTAATTGTTTTCCATAAAGGTATAGTAATTTTTCAAATTTTCCATCTTTGGTTGATTAGCTTTTTTTTTTTTTTCCATAAAAAATGTAAAAAGTTGCCTGTCACATGTCACACACGTCACATCAAGAGATCTTTATCCTTCTTGTCATCCAGGCACTGAGCCACTGAATCTTTAAATCTAAAAGAATTTATATTTGTTGTGCCTCTCTATTAGATAAGCTGATTCTGTTTGTGATCTGTCCTGCAATACAGTGATATAAGGTATTACTACTACGTAAGTGTTGTTTTGTATACTGCTCAATGGCAAACATCAAAATGCACTTCCATGCTCTTGGTTAGTGTCACATAAGTGTTACTAGCAGTATGCAAAACTAAAATAGAGACTTTCTATAAGAGTGTCAAATAATAGGGGTCTGCAAAATTATGATGCCTGATACATCAATATTAAACAAGATATAAAGATATAAAACAAGATACTCATTATTGCCTAAGCACATCCACATTAGCAGTCTGGCTTGCTTGGTGGTCCTCTGAATTTGCCATATGAGTAAGAGCTGTTCCACTTCTGGGACTAGAACTTCATGCTACAGAAACTCATAAGTGGCCTTATAAAATCTTAACTATCAAGCTTATATGATATTACTGGCCAATGTTGGCAGAGAAACACCTTGTAGCAATACAATACTAAAGCCATCAGTTTCAAAGGTGCAATGTCTTATAATAAACGAATATGCTACGAAGCATACACCAGTCCAAGCTATGAGCAGCCAGTTTCTTGAGGAGAATGCTGTGGGGAACTGTGTCAAAAGCCTTGCTGAAGTCAAGGTAGACCACATCCACAGCCTTTCCTTCATCCACCCAGCATGTCACTTGATCAGGTTCATCAAGCAGGACCTGCCTTCCATAAACCCATGCTGACTGGGCCAGATCACCTGGTTGCCCTACAAGCGCTGCATGATGACACTCTGATAATCTGCTCCATGAGCTTCCCTGGCACTGAGGTCAAACTGACAGGCCTATAGTTCCCCAGGTCTGCCCTCCTGCCTTTCTTGTAGATGGGCGTCATGTTTGCTAGCTGCCAGTCAACTGGGACCTCCCCTGATAGCCAGGACTGCCGATAAATGATGGAAGGTGGCTTGGCCAGCTCCTCTGCCAGTTCTCTCAGTACCTTCGGATGGATCCCATCTGGCCCCGTCAACTTGCGTACATCTAAGTGCTGTAGCAGGTCGCCAACCATTTCCTGCTGGATTATGAGGGCCACATTCTGTTCCCCATGCCTTTCCACCAGCTCAAGGTACCGGGTATCCAGAGAACAACTGTTCTTGCCGCTAAAGACTGAGGTGAAGAAGGCATTAAGCACCTTAGCCTTTTCCTCATCTCTCCTCACTAAGTTTCCCCCCGCATCCAGTAAAGGATGAAGATTCTCCTTAGTCCTCCTTACACATCCTTACACAGTCCCTACACATCCTTACAACATCCTTATAATACTTCTGAGTGGCCTGCCCTCTTTTCCAAAGCTCAAAAACTCTCTTTTTTTTTTTCCTAAGCTCTAGCCACAACTCTGTTCAGCCAGGCCAGTCTTCTTCCACACTGGCTCATCTTTGGGCACATGGGGACAGACCGCTCCTGAGCCATTAAGATTTCTTTCTTGAGGAGTGCCCAGACTTCCTGGACTCCTCTGCCCCTCAGAACTGCCTTGCAAGGGACTCTACCAACCAGTGTCCCAAACAGCTCAAAGTCAGCCCTCTGGAAGTCCAAGACAGCGGTTTTACTGGTCCCCCACCTTACTTCGCCAAGAACAGAAAACTCCACCATTTCATGGTCACTCTGCCCAGGATAGCTCCCGACCACCACATGTCCCACCAGTCCTTCTCTGTTTGTGAACAGCATGTCCAGCGGGGCACCTCCCCTGGTAGATTCACTAACCATTAATGTGGCTCTGTGAGCTCAAGTTCTAGCTTTTGCAGATATGACTTTGAACAGATTTTAAACACCAAATTGATCAAGAGGATTAACTGACTTACATTCTCAAGATTTTTCAAAGTGTGGAGCAAGTGAATATTTCTACATAAACAGCTAGTGTAGGCAAGTATGGAATGGAGACTGATGTTTGCTTCAACTCATCAGACATGGAACAAATAGAGTGAAAAAATACATGAATATAAATATCAATATGGTAATACTTATTATGGAAGGAAGTTAAAAATGCAAAACATCTCAGTTTTGAATATTTAACTCTTAGAAGAAGGTGTCACTTTATGCTAGAGAATCACTGATTCCATCTAAATGCAAAGGCATTTTGTAGGGAGTTCTTGGCTTTAGTATCACTTCAGGTTTTCCAGAAACTTCAGTTCAATTTGAAGAAAGAATAAACTAATTTCACTGGAGAATTCACAGGACTTTTGTCAAGCAAGTGAAAGCCATTTTAAGTAGGGGCTAAAGTAGGAGTTTAAGAATAAAAGTGAAAGGAGGGATGTTAACACCAAATATTTATGCTCTGGAAACTGATCTGAACTTTCTTTTCTTCTTGTACTTTTATTATGGAATTACCATAGACAGCACATGAGCAGCATCACACCAGTTATTTTACCTGCCCTTTGTTTGGTCTTGTCCATTGAGAAACAATGGGTTAGAGGAAGTGAAAGAAATTAGCCCTTTGAAGACTTACTACAACTGTAGAGGAAAGCCCTGAAATTATGGAACAGAAATGGGTTCTTCCTAATGCTAGTAGGGAATGTGAATAATTTAAGGGCTTATAGAAAACTAAGGATGCAAAATGTTGTTCTGTTCTCTCTTCTAAGGGCCTCAGGATTCATCTTGGACAGAAGGCTGCAGATATCCAAAGGGATGGCACAAAACACACATATTTCTTACTTGCAGGCAAATAGGAAGGATTCTTCTTTGGAGAAGCAATCACTTCATCTCTTTTGGAGACACATTTGTGGCTGGATGACTTTATATCTATCCCAGTGGGAGCCATTGTGTCTACAACAAAGTCTGGCTTCCATTCTCCCATCCAGATGAGGAAATCACAGTGATATAATTTATTCTTTTTTTTTTTTTTTAAGCAGATTTTTTTTCTACAAGGCCAGCCTCTTTCCTTATGTACAAAGTTTTTTCAATTTCATGAGCCTCATTTAGCTCAATGTCTCACCCAAAACTGTTTATAGAGGATAACATCATAGTAAAACAAGAAAGGTCTCTTGAGGGAACAGATGCAGTCATGCTGGGCTGTGTAATTACTTTGGGAGTGTATATAACTGCATTGTAATCGTTCCATTGCACCGTCAGGAAAATATGTGCCTTAGTGCAATAAGATCACAGAATCACAGAATCTCTAGGTTGGAAGAGACCTCTAGATCATCGAGTCCAACCTCTAACCTAACACTAACAGTCCCCACTAAACCATATCCCTAAGCTCTACATCTAAACGTCTTTTAAAGACTTCCAGGGATGGTGACTCCACCACCTCCCTGGGCAGCCTGTTCCAGTGCCTAACAACCCTTTCAGTAAAGAAATTCTTCCTAACATCCAACCTAAAACTCCCCTGGCGCCAAAGATAGCCAAATACAAACATGGCACCACATTATTTCCTCCATTGTGAAATCCATGTGTTTCACGTTCTTCATTTTGGCTCCAGAGACTTCCTGTGTTAGTAGTGGAATCAGTAAAAAATATGTTTTGAGTAAAATTTAATCATTTATGATTTCAAACATAATTTTCTTGGTCATCCAATACCTTGCAGAGTTAAATCCTGTTTTGTTTTCTGTGGCAGGATTCTGTCTGATGGGCAATGGCAGCACAGTTTTGTGTGAAATCATGCAAAACATAGTCTGAAAAAGAAACATGAGCTTACTTATACTTACAAACCCCTTTTATACACATGCACTCAGACTATTGCAGTTGTTGATTCATTAAAATTACAAAGGCTGACCAAGACTGCTCTGTAATAATGTGAATGCTATGTTTGGTACTTAAAAAGGGAACATTAACATCATCTTCCAGAAATAGATTTAAATAACAATATATTTAATCTGTGTTTTTAATAAGGCTTTTATACTTTTGTAATCACTGCACTATGGAGTTTATTTAAGTCTGTTTATAAAATAGTCCATCCTGGCTGGTGTAACAGTAAGTTGAATATCAGCAGAAATTCAGCTGACTCATACAACTCTCAGACAGTTTAGGCAAATACTAATTTCCTACCTAGATGATGATGATGATTATTATTATTATTAATTACATTAATACTGTGGCCTTTTTCCCCAGTGTTGGTGCACATATTTCTGGTAATTTAAATTGCTGCTATGTTAATAGCATAATCATCTCCAGTAAGTAGACTCTATCTATAGCAGAATGAAGGAAGTTCTTATGAACTTGTGCCCTCTTTGGAGATGTCTCAGATGAAAAATGAAAATTATGGAGAAAATCAGATGTGGAAGAGTTGCATTGTCTGAAATCTCTCTTGCATCTTGATAAGGAGTGAAAGTAACAGATGTTTTAAACAGATAGTAGTAATGCATATACAACTACCTGAAAGGAATCTATGGGGATCTAGGGGGTCGGCCTTTTCTCACAGGTGATAGGACTAGAGAGAATGACCTCAAGTTTTGCCAGGGGAGGTTTAAATTGAAAATTAGGAGACATTTCTCCTCAGAAAGAGTAGTCAGGCTTTGGAACAGTTTGCCCAGGGAAGTGGTGGAGTCACCGTCCCTGGGGGTGTTTAAGGAAAGGTTGGATGTGTTGCTTATGGACATGGTTTAGTGGGTGACGTTGGTAGATGGTTGGACCAGATGATTCTGAAGGCCCAACCTTAATGATTCTATATTTGGAAGACATTTCCCTGGACTGCCTTTTAAATCTTCATGGCAACATTAAGATCACTGGCCCAAACTCAACCATAATACCTGTGCTAGTAAGTTCTGCAATATTAAATAATTAATTATTAATAAATACTTACTCAGTAAGATCTTACTCAGTTCAAATCAAACATAAATAACTTCAGATGACTCCTAAACTCTCCAGACAGCTCTGGTGTTGCTGTAGAATGGAATATGATTTTTCCTTACAACCCACCAGTTATTTCCATGTCTTTTCTGGACCTTGGGATCTCTTTTGGGAGCTACATTACGCAGGGAAATATAATAAGGCTGAGATCACCACTGCCTCAACGTAATGCAAAGTTTAAGGCCTTTATGACAGCCAGTTTGGAAATGAATGCAGCCCCATCTTCTCAGCATTTTAAGACAGATGACTACCCAACACTGAACTGTCTCACGTTTTCAAACTGAGACAGCTTTGTAGAAATAATAGAAAAATTTCATTACAATTGGCCTAGCATGGAATTTATCCTTCAAAAGTTTGGTGGAATATCCTCGTAGACTTCAAAACTAGTACATCATCATTTGAACACTCCTTCATTTCTCCACAAGGACCCAACTGTTAGTCCTGGTAGCTATAGATAATTAGTCATATTAGCTCATCAAATTAGCCGATCAGTCACTTGAAGTCTGTTGACGACACCTGTTCTGAGCTCTACTGTGTTGTTCAGCAAATGACTTGCGGAAATCAGACTCTGTCTACAACCTTGGGATGGTTATAAAGCAGGTAAATTTATTCTCCAAAACCCTATGAGGTGTCATCTTGAGCTACCTTATGTAGGATCTTGGTCTTTTCCAAATACGTATATAGAGAGAGAGATCAGTCTCAATTCATCCTGTCTCATTTGCATACATACAGCAACTAATCTTTATTAAAGTGCATACTTCCCCTTGGAAGGCAACTAAAAGGTCTAGTGCTTAAACATTCTTTTTGATTTGTTCTAGTTGCTTGCCCCAAACTATAAGATGTTGTTGCAAAGATTGGTTTCCTCCTTGCATTAGATCTTCTCCTTCGTATGGCATTTGGTAAGGCCTTCCATACAATATCTCAACAGAGACTTATCTTTACCAATACATATTGGTCTCTTGACAGATTTTACCAATCTGTTGTTTTATCAAAAGGTTCATGTTTTTTCCCGTGGCCACTTGCCTGCGGCCTATATGGAGTGTGTTGTTGCCAGTCAATCCCCAGCACTTTGCTGACTTGTTGGGTCAGTTCTGCAGTGAAATGTGGTCCCCTGTCAGTAGACCTTACTGAGGGTACACCAAATCTCAGTATAATTTCATTCAACAATACTTTGGACACTTCTCTGGCTTTGTTAGTTCTATGTGGGAATGCTCCTGGCCATCTGGAAAAGGTGTCTGTTAGCACCAATAGGCATCTAAAGCCTCCTTTTCTTGAGAGTTTGAAAAAATCAATTTGCCCCTGTTTCCCAGGAACATTTCCCTTCCCTATTGTTCCTGTTTGGGGTTTGATTCCTGTCTGAGGTTTACTTTTAGGCCTTTCTAACAATGGTATACAAATTAGGCCCTATCCATTTTCTACTTAAAACCTGTTATAATATTTCAGCTCCCCAGCATGCTTTCTTATATTCTCCAATTACTGTCCAATATCCTACAGTATCACAACTCTCCCATCAGTTCTTTGTGTTAAACCTGTAGCTAACACTTTCCGTTTACACCTTCAATTAATTGCTTATCGATCTCAGAATCTTCTACTTCATTTTCAAAGACTTTTGTTAATGCCTGGCTTTCTGTTCCTGGTACTAGTGGAGGGGAGGCTGGGGGAAAGAGGGAGCGATGGAAAGGAGGGGTAAGGCATCACAACTTTACACGGCCCTTCAATGTTGAAACCCAGCATGAACAAATTACATATGAAAATCTCTATCAGACCAGAAGATTCTGTACCTCTGTGTGGCTGTCTGGCCATACTGCATCATCAGTATGTACTTAGTTTTGAATAAGAATATAAGCATCTGTGAATTCGCTTTCAAGTGAATTCAACTGCTCAGAAACCCTGGGATATTTGCAGTAGGCTGTTTTAAAACCCAAACAAAGCTCATTGAATGTGCATTCATAACACTGGAAAATATGGATATGAGAAATTATGTGATGTTTTGGGGATTCAGTGGCTGTTAGGCAAGTACATTTGTTTTTGTAGAAGGTTCCTGGTAAGTGTGGGAATTTCTAAGATGACCTTTTGCGAGAGCGTGACTCAGTTTACAGAATGCCTTTCTACTGCCTTTATTGCATAATCATTGTTTTTTGCAGGTACAAAAAAAAGGGGGGGGGGGGGGGGAGGAGGGGGTCAGATTCAATAGGAGCCTACAAATCCATTTACCTTTCCATGCACAAAAGCATAATACAAAAGCATGGATTGTTAAATCGCGTTCCCGTGTTTATGAACACTTGTCATTGTCTCTAGCTCTTAATACAGTTTGCAGAATGAACACACTACAACACTATTAGTAGGAATTCACCCATACGTAGACAAAAAGGAAGATGTTTCCTTTGGAAGTGTGTTTTTAATATATTGGAAAGAAAACTTGGCTTTGCTTTCATCCTGGAAGCATCATTCACTGCAGCAAGATTTCTTTACTGGACTGTGACCTTCTTCAGTCCTGTCTTTAGAGAAAATGCTTTGACCTTTTCTATGCATAAATTCCTTGAAAACCTTACATAGTAAAAAGCAATATGCTAAAAGCATAATTAGCTGTTGCTTCCTATCATTAAAGACAGAATCAGCAGAAGGGTAGTGTAGTCAATACCCTTTTGACATGTCATTATTTTGGTTCCCCTGAAACTTATTTAGTTTATAATAGTTTATTGTCTGTTCACCACTCTCACAGTGGTGACCTTTGATTAGGAATAAAGTTCTGTAGGAATGCAGATAGAATAATTTTATTGATTTTACATTTGGCAGAGTCTACGATTGGTAAAAGTTTTTTTCTATAACAGGGTTATAGAAAACAAGGGTTTTTCTATAACCTTCTTCATTCTCTGGCTTTCTACCCTTTGTCTTAGTCAAATCCCAGCTTCTGGGTCACTGTTCCAATAAAAAGAAGTAAAGAAAACATTTGAATTGAAGCTGAGGGCATTTGGGCACCAGCTTTTTGGTGGTAATTAAACATGAGAGAACATGGCTCTTTCTGTCTCTTCCTCATCTGCCACCTACTTTGCAAGACCATATGGGAGAGCGGATTTTATTCTTAGTCCAGAAGTGCTCCTCTGGTGTTCATAGAAGATTGTGTAGGAACAGAAGCCAGTCTTTTCCCACACATGTGTTTTCAGAAGGGAAGCATGTTTTCTCATGTGATAGGTGATCTGATAGATATACATGTAACATGTGCGAGACCTTTTGTCTGCAAATAAAGAACATTGTACATTTATTCACTTTTTATTTATTCACTATTATATTTGGAGAGCTTGGGGTGACTCGGGGAAAAGGTGCCAATTTGTAACTGCCAAGGTAGAAGAACAGAATACCAGATGAGCAGTACCTCTGCATCAATACCATATATATATAAATGACTTCAGAAATTTCCCAGATAGAAAGTCATTCTAGTTCCACAAAAACTGAGCTTTTTAACATTTTTACTTGCTTTAGAAACACCCAACAAACTGTAGCTTTTGTGTGTATGTGTATTCAACTCATAGCTGACAACACAATAGTTTGTTTGTTTGTTTGTTTGTTTTTTAAAAAAAGGAAATTCCCTATGCTGTAAGTCTATCCTTGAACTGGGACTTTATCGTGTACTTGTTGAATATTAAAAGTATTTTCTTTAAAACCCAACATGATTTGGAGGGGAGGTGGGAAGTGTTAACTTAAACAGACTTAATTTTCATATGCTTATGTTGATAACAGATGCAACAGTGGTGGTTCAGTATCTCCATGGTTATTCAAGAGCACAGACAAGCATACTTAAAGAAGCATCTTATAACTACATGGGAGATATATAAAAGGAAAACCTTCAAATCATGTTTTGTTTGCTAAAGGTCCCTTACTTAAACTTTGAAAGTAGAACCGCCTCTCTGCAGCAAGTTTGTTTATCTTAAACTTTAGATTTTATTATACTTGGATATACCAAAACAGAAAGAATGTGTTTTGTTGTTGTTGTTATTGTTGTTTGCTGTTGTTGCTGTTTTACCTGCTACTTCTGTTGACTTTTTTTTTTCCTCACATGTCCTCTGATAGCTCCACCTTATTATTTCACCCTAATAATCCTGAAAATATGTTTTTGAGTGTTATCTTGAGTGGCAAGGGCTGCTTGATGCTTTCTTGTGAAATAAATGCTCATCAGCATCCAGATGCCTTAGCCATAGGCAATCGCCCCATAATAGAATTAAGCAGATGCCCATAAGTAGAGAAAAACTTAATGTGAATAAGAAGATTGAATATAATGCTAGTATGCAATAACAGCAAAAAATTAATCGATGCTGGTATTTCTAAGAAAATATATTGGGAGGTGGGGGTGGGAGAAAGAGAGAAAGTGCAAACAGTTTATATGTATATATAGAGAGATAGATTTAATAAGGTGTTTGTTCCTTGCTTTCCAAGATACTTTCTCTAGATTTTTCTTTTTTTCTTTTTTTTTTTTTCTATTATTTTTTCCTAATGTCCACAACCATGTCCTATTTTAGCAGTAAAGCTTTAAACCAATTCCTAATTTCCTGTGCTTTGGAAAAAGATAAATAGAATTATTTTAGGCAAAAAATAAAATTCCAACTTGTGGTTCCAATTTTTAATCACCAGAAAGTCTAACCGATTTATCTATTTATTTATCTATTTGAATTATGGTGATTTAGTTTGAGCAGTTACTTTAATTAAATAGTGCTTTGAGCAATAGAAACTCTAATTTGCCATCACCGAGATTATTGTTAGTTTGGAACATGGGGTATCATTTAAAACCATTTAGTTGTTATAATTCAGTCTGAACTGTAACTATGGTTCTGCAAAACTTCTCTGGGGGTAAAGAGTTAGTTTTATTTGCATGTTCATGTTCAGAAGAAAAGAATGCAGTCATGTAAAAAATGTGTACTGTGTGCAAATGAAGAGGCGAAGCAAAAAAACAAAGACTCCATCTGTAAAGTTTCCCTGACCAAATTAACTGAAAAAAAATATGTGCCTGTCAGATGATAAACAGTTAAATATTTTTGAAATTATTCATTGACTCCTTTTTTTTTTTTTTTTTTTTTTTTGGCATTTTTTGCATGTACATATTTTGAAATTTGAAATTTGCCAAGAAAATGATTTTTTATTCCCCTTTCTCTGAATTTATTGTATAATTTTGGCCTCAAAGTTAATTTATTTCATGACTACATTTATGAAGGTTATTTAGGTATAGGAAAATGTGATGCTTAGGAAGCTAATAATTTAGCAAATTAGTAATTTGATCAGATGAGATAGCCAGCATGTTTCTCACATATTGCAAAGAGCAGGTCATTATGTGGTATCATTGGGAAGATCATTAGCACTAAAACCATCTGGACAATGTTTAGCTGCATTAAAAATGGCAGACAAGGTCATGGGACATTCAAAGAGAGAGAAAAATCTTTGTAAGCCTCAGTTTTAAGATACAGAACTGATGCCATCTGAATTGATCCATATTGTACAATTTTGACTAAGTAGAGGATTCAGTGGAAGACAATAAATTGTGAAGAAAGATGCTCTAATGTGCAAGTCAGTATTCTTTTTAATCAAGAATGGAATAACTTATCTCCAACTTAGATACCATGAATAGTGATGGCGTTCAAAAAGAGCAGAAAGACCCCTAAACAAGTTCCATGCTAGAGGCCAGAGGCAGGTGCATCTGTGCCACATATCTCTCCTGTAAGATGAGAGCAGGGTGAACCATACTGTTAGCTGCAACTGCCTATGGGGGGTCTGAGCAAAGGCAGGGCAGGCAGTTTTACGGTATAGCTAAGGGGCTAAGTATTGGTTGCTTTCTAGTAGCCTTATTAAAATCTCTTTATGGAATTGATCTTATTCTGGATGTGTGCATAAGGCATGGGACAGCTGTTAATGACATCTCAGAGAAAGGCCAGAAGCTTCATGGAGCTGCTAACAGAGAAGGTCTGAGGACTTTAATACAGGCAAACCTTCCTGAAATATTGATTTTCTGCAGTGCATAGACTGACTTCAGATGTGGGCTGAAGCACAGAACTGCAAATGGTCTGAACAATTGCTGCTTGAGCATTTGGCAGACGAGCAACATCTGGTATTAAGAAGGGTTGGGACTATGGTAACTCAAGATTATATTCCAGATGTACAGTTTAAAGCAACTGCAATCAAAGTGAACATTAGTGTTGTTCTCACAAGAATGGAAAGAGGGTGGGGAAGAAGGTCAAGATTACAGGGTCAACACAGAAACTGAAGAGATCAATATTCTTCCCTTACAGGAGGAGATCTAGACTCTTGGTGTAAGTTTGATTAAGAACAGCAAGAATCAATAATTTAAGGTAGATCTTAGCAAGAAGAAAGGAGCAATATAAATAAAAATTTATCAGACTTTTACTATCTTTTTCACACACAAAGGATTGCTTTGTGTCTGAAGAATTTCCAAATCAAAGAAACTACAGTACACCTACTAGTCCACAAAGATGTTCATGCGAGAGAGGGGCCAGCTATGGCACCCTCACTAACATTAAAATCCTTAGTCTACAAAATGGAGGGCACAGTAGCTTACTATCACTGTTCCAGGTGACAATGGCCTGTTCCAAATTCAGGATGTCCAGGAAAGCTCTCTCTGATCTTACTTGACTAGTAGTTTCCTATCAAAGGAATCAATTATGGCAAATACCGCAAGTGGTGGTTATCTGTGCCATATTCTCTACCTTCAAACTCAACAGGTCAGGACCGATAGAACATTATAAGGCAATCTTTAGCTCCGCAGGTCTTCTTAGTGATTCCGCCAATAAGACACATTTGTTTCATGATGGAATGAATCTGACTCATCTGCTTACAAGTCCTGGATTTCTTCAAATTCATTTTATTTTATACAGTGTTTACTCACCTGAAACATTCCATATCCTACCATATTAATTTATAATCATGAATAGTCAGTAAGTAGGTTATGCAAGAAAATTATTGACTGGGTTTTCTGGTCTGCGGAGTGGCCTTAAACTATCAGAAAACTGTTCAGAGGAAGTACCATCAACAAAGGGGAAATATTTAAAGGCAGAAGGCTCTTCCTTTGAAGACCACAGGGAATTTGTGCTCGACCAACCTCATTGCCTTCTATGATGGCATCACCAGCTGGGTAGATGGGGGGAGAGCAGTGGATGTCATCTACATTGACTTTAGCAAGGCTTTTGATACTGTCTCCCATGACATCCTGATAGCAAAGCTGAGAAAGTGTGGGATAGATGAGTGGACAGTAAGGTGGGCTGAGAACTGGCTGACTGGCCGAGCTCAGAGGGTGGTGATCAGTGGCACAGAGTCTGGCTGGAGACCTGTGACTAGCAGTGTTCCCCAGGGGTCAGTGCTTGGTCCGGTCTTGTTCAACATCTTTATCGATGACCTTGATGAGGGAATAGTGTCTGCCCTCAGAAAGTATGCTGCTGACACAAAGCTAGGAGGAATGGCTGACATGCCAGAAGGCTGTGCTGCCATTCAGTGAGACCTGGACCAGCTGGAGAGATGGGCAGGAAGAAACCAAATGAGGTTTAATAAGAACAAGTGTAGAGTCCTGCACCTGAGAAGGAACAACTGCATATATCAGTACAGGCTGGGGGATGACCTGTTGGAGAGGAGCTCTGAGGAGAAGGACCTGGGGGTCCTGGTGGATGACAGGTTGGCCATGAGCCAGCAGTGTGCCCTTGTGGCCAAGAGGGCCAGTAGGATCCTGGCGTGCATTAAAAGGAGCGTGGCCAGCAGGTCAAGGGAGGTGATCCTCCCCCTCTTCTCTGCCCTGGTCAGACCTCACCTGGAGTACTGTGTCCAGTTCTGGGTTCCCCGGTACAAAAAAGACGGGGATCTCCTGGAAAGAGTCCAGTGGAGGGCCACAAAGATAGTACGGGGCCTGGAGCATCTTCCCTATGAAGAAAGGCTGACAGACCTGGGTTTGCTTGGCCTGGAGAAAAGATGGCTGAGAGGGGATCTCATCAATGTAAATAAATACCTGACGTGTGGGAGACAGAGGGATTTGGCCAACCTCTTTTCAGTGGTTTGTGAGGACGGGACAAGGGGTAATGGCCACAAGATGAAGCGCAGGAAGTTCTGCACCAACACGCAAAAGAACTTCTTCACGGTGAGGGTGACAGAGCACTGGAACAGGCTGCCCAGGGAGATTGTGGAGTCTCCTTCTCTGGAGATATTCAAGGCCCATCTGGACGCCTACCTGGGCAGCCTGCTCTGAGGAACCTGCTTTGGCAGGGGGGTTGGACTCAATGATCTTTAGAGGTCCCTTCCAACTCCTTCAATTCTGTGATTCTTTGATATCTAGAAATATGTATGTTGTAGTGCTCCATATTGCTTCTGCTGGAGGGCATCTAGATGGTGAACTTGTATCACAAGATGGTGCTTGTATCACAATGCAACTGCAATTTGTTTCTGTACAATCAATTTAATTTTCAGTCTTTGTTATTTTATGGCCTGCTAATAAGCTCAACAAAGACTGTTCAAACACCATGTGATCTAAAGTGTAAAGCAAAATGTTTTCTAATCTACACAGGTGGCTAGTTTTTCTACCCTCTCACATCTGTGCTGTGGTAGCCGTGTGACTTTGTTCTGAAGAAGAAGGTTGTCTGTATGGAAAAGCATAAAGACTGTATCATCTGAAAAGAGTTCTTGCATTAGTAGATACCAAATGGGATAATTATTTTTCAAAATTAGTATTTACTTTTAATATTGTCTACTGCTTCTATGAATAATGCCTGCTTCATAAAGTTTGCAAGTGTGAATCCAACAGTAAACTCTGGGAAATTTTGTATTGAGTAAGTTCACTTTTTTTTTTTTTTTTTTTTTTTTTTAAGAGCTCAGAATTAGAGGAGGTTATGTGATGTAATGAATTAGCACATTTTTTATTTTTCTTTCTTAGGAAATAAGCCTTAGGTTCATGGTTCACCCCCCACACATAAATACTCTTATTTAGGCTGAACTCATAAGCTGGTAAGTGTTTATGAGCTTGACACATTAACACAAATAACCCTTGTTTTGCAAAGCTTTCTCTTAAATATATGAGGGAGGTGAGGAGAGCAAATCAACACCAGTTTATAGTCACACACAAATAATAATAATAATAATAGACTATGAGATTAATACAAGCTGTCTTGCAGATATAAAATGTCTTGTCTCAGCAGATATAAAATGAAATAAATTTACGATCCCTATATGTAACATCTTTAGAGTTCACATAGAAAAAAAAAAGGAAGCTTGTTAGAATCTTCACACTTTCCAGAGTTTCTACCTTAGTTTCTACCTTAACATCCTATGAGTGCCAAATATTTGAAGCTCACCAGTGATCTCATGTTTCACCACTTTGGCAGCATGTATGTAAGGCACTGGACAGAATTGTGAGTAGATACCTGAGGTCTACTTGTTTAAGCCCCACAGGGTGTCTTGTTGTGGGGCTTCAACTCATGGTTTCAATTTTCATTTAAACTATAAACAGTTAACAATGAGTAAATTTAGGAAGCTGTTGGCTATTGACTAATACGGCTACTAGCTGAAAACTGTGTGTGGCCTCCATATACACCTGTGTGGCATCCACACACTGACATTGCTGAACTGTCTAGCTATCTGAACATATACCAACCCTACTTCAGTGGTACCTCAAGTAAGGAATTACCTGGCAAGGGAGGTGAAACATAAAGTTCATCATTAAAAAAAATAATAATAAAAAAAATTATAATGACTACCACAACAACAAAAATTCTGAAAGATATTGAAAACTTCTCCCCAAATCAACATTAAAAGACTAGGGCCAGGGAACAACAACAACAAATGTCCCTCTGAATGCCTTCATATATCAGTTATCTACATGTAGATGTATAACATCTGCATTCTTGTGTTGTTAAGTGTTGCAGCCAAGCAAGGACTCCTTCTTAGGCCTTATCTGTCTCTATTTTGAGTGAGCTCATCTCATAAAAGAAAGAATCCTGTCAGAAAGCAGTGAAAGCTAGCTGCTCCCTAAAGCCAGGTAAGTCAGGAGATAGGTGCTGGTAACTGCGTCAGTAACATCAATACCCTCAGACACAGCAAGCAATAAGCCAGATCCAGTGGTACACAAGGAATCCAGTCAAGAGTGAAAGGAGACAGAGCCAAAGGTGAGACTACAGGCAATCTATAGAATACATCAAAGTGTACCATCCAAGAAGAAAAGCTGCCTGAAGCATGGGTCCAAAGACTGTCCAGGTTGAGACAGAACTGTAGACAGGCACACCTACAATATAATTCAGACAAGGACAGAAAGCCCAGGCCTGAACTTAAGTCTATGGAAGTGTGGGTATGGTCCTGAGGAGAGGCTGGTCAGGGACATAAAAACCTTTTGGTGCCCTCAAAGCCCTGACAGATCCTTCCTGTTGTAAAAACAAATCCAACTAATAAATAACATAAGTGCTAATTAATCTGAACTTAAAAAGTCTTTATATTGTGTCTAAATATTTAATGATTTCATTTCATACCTTAGAGCATTTCTATTAGTCCTAGCTCCCGACGAAAAATCATGCCTTCCAGATAGCATAGATTTGCAATGTTAGTGCTGTTTTTCATCCCATTTTTCTCTGAGAGCTCTAAATGCTTAGATTTTTTTTTTTTTTTTTTTTTGGGGGGGGGGTTGGGGCTGTTTTATTTTTTTTTTTGTCTCTCAGTATTCTCATTATTTTGTCTTTCAATATTCTCATTATTTTGCTTACTATCCAATTAATATCTTGTACTAAATCTTCTATCAGAGCTATGTGATGCCTTAAACTCTCTTCGCAACTTTTGCCATTTTCCTTAAAATAATTGCAAATGGACAATTGGTGAAAAAATATACCTTGTTATTCACAGAAATTGTAGAGTAGCATTTGGTGTCTTTTTTAATGGCAAAAGCTTTGAAATTTAACTGTTAAATTTAATACAGTTAACATTTTGACTTTTCTACCAGTGAAAAGCAATTCTTAATAAATTTCCAGGTTTAGCTTAGAGAAGTACCATGAATTTTTAGTGTTCACCTGATACTTTTGGTAGTTAAATACATTATAGATATCAGGACTGTGTAGTTGAATAGTACACAACAGGACATTCACATATCACTATGTCTTTCCCTCAAGTTAAATCTTGACAGCCAAACTTATCCATGTTAAAAGGGGTATGATTTTCAGAGTAGTTAGCACTATGAACTTCTTATTCATACATGTGAAATTCCCAGGTTCTGAATATGGTGTTAGGGACCTTGTGTTGAAAAAGTTAGTTTGCCCAAATGCCTGAAACTTCTTGTGACTTTGTATAGTTGCTTGTGTCCAATGTATAGCATAACTTCAAGGAATTTCCACTTGTTCTACCAGTATAACTTCATTGGTTGTCTTAACTTCACTTAACTGTATTTGAGATTGCTGCGGTTTAACCTGGCAAGCAGCTGAGTGCACCACACAGCTGCTTGTTCACTACCCCCTTGCCTCTGACCCCATTGGGATGGGAGAGGGAATAAATAAATGAAAAAAAAAAAAAAAAAAAGTAAAAAAACTTGTGGGTTGAGATAAAGTCAGTTTAATAAGACAGAAAAGGAAGGGAAACAATAACAACAACAACAGAATATAAGAAAAGCAAGTGATGCACAATGCAAGTGCTCACTGCTTGCTGGTCATGCTCAGCCAGACCCCAAACAACAGCCCTCCACTGCACTTGAGACAACTCCCCCATTTTTATTGTTCAACATGACACCACAGGGTATGGAACATCCCTTTCGCCAGTCTTGTCTGGCTGTCCTGGTTCTGTTCCCTCTCAGCTCCTGGTGCACTCCTCACTGGCAGGGCAGCACCAGAAGCTGAAAAGTCCTTGGCTCTGTGTAAGCACTGCTCTGCAGTAACTAAATCATTGGTATGTTATGACCAGTATTTTCAACCTAAATCCAAAGCACAGCTACCATATGAGCTACTAGAAAGAAAATTATCCCAAATGTAACCAGGACACAGACAAAATGATTGCTTACTCAATTAAAAAGAAGCAAATTGAGAAAGGAACTGGAAAATTTATTTGTCATATTAAATATATGCATTGCCATTGTAAGGGCTAGTACGTAAGCTATAAATACAGCCTGACATCTGTGAGTTTTCATATGCAAGACCATTTTTTTACCCAAGATAACAAAAAAAAAATTACCTACAGGAGGGCTATAATCAAGAATAGAAGAGATGCAAACTCCAAGAGAGCTTGCTGAGCTAAAAGATTGAATCTATTTGAAATCTAATACATTTGCTGAGACACATTATGTACTTCTTTGCATTTTATAATGCTTGCAATAATTGCTTAATTAACAGGCTATCAGTCTGCTTATTCCTGGTAGTTTGTATGTGTTTATATGCACATGGTGGAAGTTTTGCACAATTTAATTGTTGATTTTAAAGTATTTGAATTATTCTTGCTGTATTAGTACCTATACGTTATTTAATATTTTATTTTTAATGTGTTGTTTGTTTTTTTTTAATGGTTTTTTGTTGATAATTTTTTATTTAATCTGATAATGTCTAGGCAATGAAACTTGTAGAGATCTGAGAAGAAATTTGTGTGACTGTATCTTATGTATTTTTTCTGTTGTGTTAAGAAGTCTTAGTTCATATACCTAATTCTAGTGACTCTGGATCATGAGGAATTTTTTCTTGGTATCCAACAGGGTTTAGGACATTTCTTTAAGAGATCCCCTATGTCTTACATGCTGTCTTGTATTTAGAATCATAGAATCATAGAATATCCTGAGTTGGAAGGGACCCTTAAGGATCATCAAGTCCAACTCTTGACACCGCACAGGTCTACCCAAAAGTTCAGACCATGTGACTAAGTGCACAGTCCAATCTCTTCTTAAATTCAGACAGGCTCGGTGCAGTGACCACTTCCCTGGGGAGCCTGTTCCAGTGTGCAACCACCCTCTCTGTGAAGAACCCCCTCCTGATGTCAAGCCTAAACTTCCCCTGCCTCAGCTTAACCCCGTTCCCGCGGGTCCTGTCACTGGTGTTAATGGAGAAAAGGTCTCCTGCCTCTCGACACCCCCTTACGAGGAAGTTGTAGACTGTGATGAGGTCTCCCCTCAGCCTCCTCTTCTCCAGGCTGAACAGGCCCAGCACCCTCAGACGTTCCTCGTACGTCTTCACAGTGTTTCAGTAATAAATCACCACACAGACCCACAAATTACTTTACAAAGATCAGCAGATGGGCTGAGCGTATCTCTATAAAACTGCCCAGCAGACCTTCGCAAAAATAACTAAATGATCTTGCAAGCTGTTTAATTCATAAAATCTGTACTATGATGTGTATGCACCAACAAGGTATGATTAGCTTCACTGAAACATATGTTTAACTATTCCTACTTTTTGTGCTTGGCATAGAAATCTAAGTAGCTTCTTCTTAACAGCTTTTAATTAAGTAAGTAATTAAGATTTTTTTCTCATGTCATCTGCAAAGACAGGACTCTGAATAACACAAACATTTCTGTGTAACTATCCCTTGATCTTTGTGAACATTTTTACAAACAAGAGGAGAATTGATACACAGAACTCATGTGACACAAAGTTCACTTTTTATCATGCTTTTCTGCATGCAGTTTTTTATATCTTTTCTCTTGCTTTCCTTCCATTCATACTCCCTTACCACTCTTCAAATTTTATAGCCAGCTTTGATTCCAATTAAATTTACAAATGTAGGGAATTATTTGGATCATGAAGGGAAGAGAGAGAGGGGTTGTTAGTGTTTACATTACTCTGTACCCTGGCTGAAAATTCTGAAATTCTCTATAACTTCTTCTGTAGTTTATTCTACATAAGGCATACAAAAGGTAAGAGGACCAATATGTGAAAAAGTCCAGAGAGGACCAATTGCACTCACTGCAGCTCTCAGTATAGCAAGCATAGCAAAAGGTACTTACACATCTGGTATCTCACTCTATTTCATGAAAGTAACATGGTGAAGGTTGTATTTAATTCTGTATTCTTGTTTCCTTTCCTTTCTCGTTAGATTTACATTATAGTTAGATTTGCAACTCTGTACGTCTACACTGTTAGATCAAGCTCATTTAGTGATAATAGAGCAGAATGGCAAATTAGATTTGCACAACATTCAGGAAGGAAAAAATGACCCAGAGAAAGCACAAAGCAATATACGCCATGGCAAAACAATCAGCCAAAAATTATTTTAGAGTTTAAACACCAAGCTTCTTTTAGATTGTCTACATGGGATATAAAGAAGAGAAAGAAAACAAGAAATCCCTGCATTTTTCTGTCCTGTGGATTGAAGGCCTATCATGTTCTTTTTCTCCCCATCTCTTGGAATTTAAAATGAGGGTGCAAAATTTATGGGTTGCTTATATAGAAATTCACTCCATGTCCCCTACTTAAAAAAAATCCTGTTTGAATCTTCATTTTGTCTGCATTCATTGTTGAGAGTAATTTGCTTTGGCCTTTTATTGTAAAGTGGTATTGACAGAGTGCTCCCTTTATCACATTCATTCCTGCTTTACTATGGAGGCTGTGTCTGGAAGCTGTTTTTCAGGCACCCTGTTATGAGATATTGCTAGCAAAATCAAAGCCATTAGAGGTAAAATTATTTTCTTTCAGCCATTATCCACATTCAGGGAGGTGACATTCTTTGTCTTAGAAAGCTGCCAGGCTTTTATAGTATGAATACCTCATTTTTAAAACTCATTTTCTGATCTTTGTTTATGAATTTGAGTTATTTTAACCATATATTTAAAAGCTGCTTTAAGTACTTTTTGAGAAGGAAATACAACTTATGAATGGGTGTCCCATTTCATTATGAAAATTTACTACACCACAAAAACAAAAACAACAAAAAAAAACATATTAGAGTTTAATTTATGATGCTCTGTCAACTTCATTATTAGTGTCCCGTTTCTCTGATATTGCACTGAAAGGAGTAACAGAGGGAAATGTTTGTGAGATTTTGCAATATTTTTAACTATTATATGTAGGTGATTAGTATATAAAAAGCTGTTATTTTTTCCTCTTTCTACTTTTAATTTGAATTTGTCAGTGTTACCCAAAATTCCCTTTAGTTTTGTTATCGGTACACTGCATTTCTGATGTTAGTGATCCAGAAGAAAGTACAGTCAAAATGCAATGTGTACTTCATGAGAAAAATTAAAGGTATGAAGAATAAAAATATTAATGACTCAGCATGCAGAATCTCATTTTAAAGCATGGATCTGAGATGCTTCACTGATAACTAGGCCTGAGATGCTTCACTGATAACTAGGCCAGTGTGCCATTTACAAATAAACAATATTTCACTTTTTTATTAGAGCTTTCAAAACCATGTCTCATGTATTTCTCTCACTTTGGTAGCATTTTGCATAATATCAGTATCTTTCTAAGACTCTTCACCACTACAAAAATTGGATGATATTGATCTTTCCATGCGTCAATGTGATCTGTGTTTACTCTCTGAATATCTTTAACCTGCTGACTATAGGAAGTTTTTAATGTCTGCATTAAAAGGACTGTGGCCATCAGGTCAAAGGAGGTGATCCTCCCCCTCTACTCTTCCCTGGTCAGGCCTCACCTGGAGTACTGTCTCCAGGTCTGGGTTCCCCACTACAGAAAAGACAGGGATCTCCTGGAAAGAGTCCAGTGGAGGGCAACAAAAGTCTAGATATAAGGAAAACAAAATCAAAACATTCCTTCTCTGGTACCCATAAGAAAGTAACAGACCATGTAAGTAAGTAATGGACCATGCTGCTCAGACAAAATGTCCAGAAATCCCAGATCAAACTTGCTCCAACTGTAGCAAGAGCCCAAAGTCATCAATAAAAAGTCTTGTAGAAGATTTCCAGCAGAGGTAAATGACTATCTCTATAACTCTGCAGTACTGGCTGAAGTTGTCATTCTCTCAGCTCAGAGAAAAAGATTCAGAAAAAAATATGGCATGGAATATTCTGAATCTAGTAGGAGGGATAGTTTTTATGCACTTTAAAGAAAGAGAGTGAGATAATGCAATGCAATGCTTTGTGATGTGTCTTTAAAGGTGGAGAGAAACTGACTTAGCGTGAGTCTCATCATGGCAACCCTCATTTGTGTCCTGGCATTCATTTTCTACATCCATTTTGTATGCTAGGTAACGGAATAGAAAAGTGCACTGCTGCTTATAAAAAGGTACCAACATATATATATTTTTTCAGTGTTCAATAAAGACACATTACTTCTCTTTGCCCCTGTTATCCATAGCAAACTGATTTGTCAGTTTCTGAAACTCTTTTGAGACTTGGAAACTAACATGCAATGAAATATCCTTGAAAGATATTTGATCATGGTTGAACTGCTTGTGGTAAACGTTTGGCTGTAAAGGACTTTTTGATATTAAGCTCTTCTCAGTGTTCTGTGGAAAGTCGGTTAATTGCGTTCACATGAAAAAGATATGATAATGGAGAGGCTGCAGGGGTGGTTTCTGTGAGCAGAGCCCAGCAGCTGGCCCATGTCACAGCAGAGCCAGCTGAAGATGGCTCCAAAAAGGACCTGCTGCTGGCCAGAGCCAAGGTAGGGAGTGCTGCTGGGTGAGACATTCGCATTAGCAAGAGAGAGTGTTGTGTTGCCGCTGCCAGGGGCCTACGGTGATGACTTCAGAAACAGAATTGAATGATGTCACTGTGACACCTTGGTAACAGCTGCCTCTGAGCAAGTTTAGCGAGGAGGGACAGAGAAGTGTGCTGGATGAAACCACGTGAGGACTTGTGGATCCCACGTTGAGGTGCATCGAGAGGGCCCACCCTTCTGTAAGTGTTTGGATGCTTCATTTTCGATTTCTGTAATTTGTGTAAAGTCCTTTCACAAGCATGAAGTTTGGTACTTTGGCTCAGGGATGTAGCTGCACAGAGTGACAGGTGCAACATGTGGCTGAGGGCCTCTGCACGTTCTCTCTTTCCCACACACGATCAAGAAAGAAGGGTAGACAAATAAGAGTGTGCTGTGGTCCTGCCATAGACCTCAAGTACTACAGCATAAACAAGAGACTTAAAAGTAGCCCATCACATGAAACTTCAGGACAGCAATGCACTTCATCAGCTGGTCTGGCCTGTTGAGTGGAGTGTCTCAGGATGGAGTGTATGAAGATGCACTCCATCTACTTATCTGCTTTCAGATTAACACTTGCAGTGAGCAAGCTTCCTGGCCTTAACATTTTTCATTCCATTTTTCACCCGACTTTTGCTGGTTCTTCTTGGTCTAGAAAAAAAAAAAAAAAAAAAAAAAAAGTGAACTCAGATCAAAATAGAAGGATTTCCTTTTCATTAATTCCATGTTCTTAACTTGACAGGTTTGGTTATTGACGTAGAAGGGACATATCTGGCCTGACTGCAACACCCATGCTCGCAGTGTGGGACAGTTCTCATAAAGGTGATTCCGTGTAGTTTCTGGAAACGAAGACATCAGATGGCAAAGGTAATCTCCCAGATTTTTTTATTTTTCTTATTTTTTTTTTGTGCTAATGCAGGAAAGGCAAGTAAGAGTAAAAGTAAGAGTCCAGATAGTGCAAGAAGCAGCAGCTGTGAAGGAAACTTCCTTCTGGCTGATATGGCTCCATATCTAGTTGTGGAGGTCATAGTGCAGGTGGAAGCATGTTCTCGTCCAAATACTTAGCTCTCTGTTTTCACAACAGGTCGAGCAGCAGAATGTCTTTGAAACAACTGTGCCTATGACCAAGTTCATGCATCGTGCTAGACAAGGTAAAAGCTCTGGACAAGCAAAGGGGAGGGCTGGATGGGCATGCAATACGATCACTTCAATCTTCTCTCTCTAAGAAACCTTACTGAGAAAACAAAACAGAACAGAACAAATGAAACAAAACTCTCCAGACAGCTCTGGTGTTGCTGTAGGATGGAATACAATTGTTTTCCTTACAACCCCCCAGTTATTTCCATGTCTGTTCTGGACCTTGGGATCTCTTTTGGGAGCTACATTACGCAGAGAACTACAATAAGGCTGAGATCACCGCTGCCTCAATGTAATGCAAAGGTGAAGGCCTTTCTGACAGCCAGTTTGGAAATGAATGCAGCCCCATCTTGTCAGCATCAGAGCAGAGCCAGCTCCAGATGGCTCCAAAAAGGAGCTGCTGCTGGCCAGAGCCGAGGCAGGGAGTGCTGCTGGGTGGGCTTCGGGGGAGCAGATTTAAGGAAGGGGGGAAAATACTGCTGTGCAACAGCAGCTGGGAGAGAGGATTGTGAAAGCGTGAGAGAAGCAGCCCTGCAGCCCCCCAGGTGAGCGCCGCAGGAGGGCAGGAGGTGCTGCAGGCAGGCAGCAGCAGTTCCCCTGCGGGCTGTGCAGGGAGAGGCCCCTGGTGGAGCAGGCTGTCCCCCTGCAGCCCATGGGTCCCCCATGGAGCAGATCTCCACGCTGCAGCCCCCCCATGGGTGGAGGAGCCCCCGGTGGAGCAGGTGGCTGTGGCCTGGAGGAGGCTGCGGCCCATAGAGAGCCCCCGCAGGAGCAGGCCCCGGGCCGGAGCTGCAGCCCGTGGAGAGGAGCCCACGTGGAGCAGGGGCAGAGAGGGACCGAGAAGGAGTGGTGGAGATGAAGTGCTACAGACTGACCACAACCCCCAGTCCAGTCCCCCTGTTCCCCTGCGCTGCACGGGGGGAGGAGCTGGAAGAGCTCAGATGGGGGGAAGGAAGGTGGTTTTGGTTTCTTTCCTTTGGTTCTCACTTGTCTAGCCTGGTAGTAGTAGTAGTTAGGCAGGAAATCTTACTGTCTCCCTATGCTGCGTCTGCTTTGCCCATCACGATCCTTGTTGAGCGATCTCCCTGTCCTTGTCTCAACCCCTGAACCCTTTGCATCGTATTTTCTCTCCCTTTCTCTTTGAGGAGGGGGAGGGAGAGAGTGGCCGTGATGGAGCTCGGCTGCCCACCCACCGAAAAGCACTGCAGCTGCAAGGTACTGGAAAAGTTTTCAGAAGCAACAAGGTGTTTAACAAGGAAATGTATAGTTTCCTTTTTCAGGCTTCCTAAATAATTGGGCTTATTTCATATTCCCAACTCGGAGGAGGAGAATTGTTGATTTCACCTTCTTTTTTCTTCCTTGGAAATCAAAGGTGAACACTCTAAAAGGAAGGGGAACGTATCAGAAGCAAGCTTTTTTTGGCTTGTAATCCTTTCTTAAGGAAAAGATTTCTCACACACCTTCCCCAGATGTAGGGGGGCAGAGAATAATTTTGGAACTACTCCAATTAAAGTCAGCTTGGGGAGAGTGGGACTTCTCTACTTGTTTCTGAGACATTCGCATTAGCAAGAGAGAGTGTTGTGTTGCCGCTGCCAGGGGCCTACGGTGATGACTTCAGAAACAGAATTGAATGATGTCACTGTGACACCTTGGTAACAGCTGCCTCTGAGCAAGTTTAGCGAGGAGGGACAGAGAAGTGTGCTGGATGAAACCACGTGAGGACTTGTGGATCCCACGTTGAGGTGCATCGAGAGGGCCCACCCTTCTGTAAGTGTTTGGATGCTTCATTTTCGATTTCTGTAATTTGTGTAAAGTCCTTTCACAAGCATGAAGTTTGGTACTTTGGCTCAGGGATGTAGCTGCACAGAGTGACAGGTGCAACATGTGGCTGAGGGCCTCTGCACGTTCTCTCTTTCCCACACACGATCAAGAAAGAAGGGTAGACAAATAAGAGTGTGCTGTGGTCCTGCCATAGACCTCAAGTACTACAGCATAAACAAGAGACTTAAAAGTAGCCCATCACATGAAACTTCAGGACAGCAATGCACTTCATCAGCTGGTCTGGCCTGTTGAGTGGAGTGTCTCAGGATGGAGTGTATGAAGATGCACTCCATCTACTTATCTGCTTTCAGATTAACACTTGCAGTGAGCAAGCTTCCTGGCCTTAACATTTTTCATTCCATTTTTCACCCGACTTTTGCTGGTTCTTCTTGGTCTAGAAAAAAAAAAAAAAAAAAAAAAAAAAAAAAAAGTGAACTCAGATCAAAATAGAAGGATTTCCTTTTCATTAATTCCATGTTCTTAACTTGACAGGTTTGGTTATTGACGTAGAAGGGACATATCTGGCCTGACTGCAACACCCATGCTCGCAGTGTGGGACAGTTCTCATAAAGGTGATTCCGTGTAGTTTCTGGAAACGAAGACATCAGATGGCAAAGGTAATCTCCCAGATTTTTTTATTTTTCTTATTTTTTTTTTGTGCTAATGCAGGAAAGGCAAGTAAGAGTAAAAGTAAGAGTCCAGATAGTGCAAGAAGCAGCAGCTGTGAAGGAAACTTCCTTCTGGCTGATATGGCTCCATATCTAGTTGTGGAGGTCATAGTGCAGGTGGAAGCATGTTCTCGTCCAAATACTTAGCTCTCTGTTTTCACAACAGGTCGAGCAGCAGAATGTCTTTGAAACAACTGTGCCTATGACCAAGTTCATGCATCGTGCTAGACAAGGTAAAAGCTCTGGACAAGCAAAGGGGAGGGCTGGATGGGCATGCAATACGATCACTTCAATCTTCTCTCTCTAAGAAACCTTACTGAGAAAACAAAACAGAACAGAACAAATGAAACAAAACTCTCCAGACAGCTCTGGTGTTGCTGTAGGATGGAATACAATTGTTTTCCTTACAACCCCCCAGTTATTTCCATGTCTGTTCTGGACCTTGGGATCTCTTTTGGGAGCTACATTACGCAGAGAACTACAATAAGGCTGAGATCACCGCTGCCTCAATGTAATGCAAAGGTGAAGGCCTTTCTGACAGCCAGTTTGGAAATGAATGCAGCCCCATCTTGTCAGCATCAGAGCAGAGCCAGCTCCAGATGGCTCCAAAAAGGAGCTGCTGCTGGCCAGAGCCGAGGCAGGGAGTGCTGCTGGGTGGGCTTCGGGGGAGCAGATTTAAGGAAGGGGGGAAAATACTGCTGTGCAACAGCAGCTGGGAGAGAGGATTGTGAAAGCGTGAGAGAAGCAGCCCTGCAGCCCCCCAGGTGAGCGCCGCAGGAGGGCAGGAGGTGCTGCAGGCAGGCAGCAGCAGTTCCCCTGCGGGCTGTGCAGGGAGAGGCCCCTGGTGGAGCAGGCTGTCCCCCTGCAGCCCATGGGTCCCCCATGGAGCAGATCTCCACGCTGCAGCCCCCCCATGGGTGGAGGAGCCCCCGGTGGAGCAGGTGGCTGTGGCCTGGAGGAGGCTGCGGCCCATAGAGAGCCCCCGCAGGAGCAGGCCCCGGGCCGGAGCTGCAGCCCGTGGAGAGGAGCCCACGTGGAGCAGGGGCAGAGAGGGACCGAGAAGGAGTGGTGGAGATGAAGTGCTACAGACTGACCACAACCCCCAGTCCAGTCCCCCTGTTCCCCTGCGCTGCACGGGGGGAGGAGCTGGAAGAGCTCAGATGGGGGGAAGGAAGGTGGTTTTGGTTTCTTTCCTTTGGTTCTCACTTGTCTAGCCTGGTAGTAGTAGTAGTTAGGCAGGAAATCTTACTGTCTCCCTATGCTGCGTCTGCTTTGCCCATCACGATCCTTGTTGAGCGATCTCCCTGTCCTTGTCTCAACCCCTGAACCCTTTGCATCGTATTTTCTCTCCCTTTCTCTTTGAGGAGGGGGAGGGAGAGAGTGGCCGTGATGGAGCTCGGCTGCCCACCCACCGAAAAGCACTGCAGCTGCAAGGTACTGGAAAAGTTTTCAGAAGCAACAAGGTGTTTAACAAGGAAATGTATAGTTTCCTTTTTCAGGCTTCCTAAATAATTGGGCTTATTTCATATTCCCAACTCGGAGGAGGAGAATTGTTGATTTCACCTTCTTTTTTCTTCCTTGGAAATCAAAGGTGAACACTCTAAAAGGAAGGGGAACGTATCAGAAGCAAGCTTTTTTTGGCTTGTAATCCTTTCTTAAGGAAAAGATTTCTCACACACCTTCCCCAGATGTAGGGGGGCAGAGAATAATTTTGGAACTACTCCAATTAAAGTCAGCTTGGGGAGAGTGGGACTTCTCTACTTGTTTCTGAGACATTCGCATTAGCAAGAGAGAGTGTTGTGTTGCCGCTGCCAGGGGCCTACGGTGATGACTTCAGAAACAGAATTGAATGATGTCACTGTGACACCTTGGTAACAGCTGCCTCTGAGCAAGTTTAGCGAGGAGGGACAGAGAAGTGTGCTGGATGAAACCACGTGAGGACTTGTGGATCCCACGTTGAGGTGCATCGAGAGGGCCCACCCTTCTGTAAGTGTTTGGATGCTTCATTTTCGATTTCTGTAGTTTGTGTAAAGTCCTTTCACAAGCATGAAGTTTGGTACTTTGGCTCAGGGATGTAGCTGCACAGAGTGACAGGTGCAGCATGTGGCTGAGGGCCTCTGCACGTTCTCTCTTTCCCACACACGATCAAGAAAGAAGGGTAGACAAATAAGAGTGTGCTGTGGTCCTGCCATAGACCTCAAGTACTACAGCATAAACAAGAGACTTAAAAGTAGCCCATCACATGAAACTTCAGGACAGCAATGCACTTCATCAGCTGGTCTGGCCTGTTGAGTGGAGTGTCTCAGGATGGAGTGTATGAAGATGCACTCCATCTACTTATCTGCTTTCAGATTAGCACTTGCAGTGAGCAAGCTGCCTGGCCTTAACATTTTTCATTCCATTTTTCACCCGACTTTTGCTGGTTCTTCTTGGTCTAGAAAAAAAAAAAAAAAAAAAAAAAAAAAAAGTGAACTCAGATCAAAATAGAAGGATTTCCTTTTCATTAATTCCATGTTCTTAACTTGACAGGTTTGGTTATTGACGTAGAAGGGACATATCTGGCCTGACTGCAACACCCATGCTCGCAGTGTGGGACAGTTCTCATAAAGGTGATTCCGTGTAGTTTCTGGAAACGAAGACATCAGATGGCAAAGGTAATCTCCCAGATTTTTTTATTTTTCTTATTTTTTTTTGTGCTAATGCAGGAAAGGCAAGTAAGAGTAAAAGTAAGAGTCCAGATAGTGCAAGAAGCAGCAGCTGTGAAGGAAACTTCCTTCTGGCTGATATGGCTCCATATCTAGTTGTGGAGGTCATAGTGCAGGTGGAAGCATGTTCTCGTCCAAATACTTAGCTCTCTGTTTTCACAACAGGTCGAGCAGCAGAATGTCTTTGAAACAACTGTGCCTATGACCAAGTTCATGCATCGTGCTAGACAAGGTAAAAGCTCTGGACAAGCAAAGGGGAGGGCTGGATGGGCATGCAATACGATCACTTCAATCTTCTCTCTCTAAGAAACCTTACTGAGAAAACAAAACAGAACAGAACAAATGAAACAAAACTCTCCAGACAGCTCTGGTGTTGCTGTAGGATGGAATACAATTGTTTTCCTTACAACCCCCCAGTTATTTCCATGTCTGTTCTGGACCTTGGGATCTCTTTTGGGAGCTACATTACGCAGAGAACTACAATAAGGCTGAGATCACCGCTGCCTCAATGTAATGCAAAGGTGAAGGCCTTTCTGACAGCCAGTTTGGAAATGAATGCAGCCCCATCTTGTCAGCATCAGAGCAGAGCCAGCTCCAGATGGCTCCAAAAAGGAGCTGCTGCTGGCCAGAGCCGAGGCAGGGAGTGCTGCTGGGTGGGCTTCGGGGGAGCAGATTTAAGGAAGGGGGGAAAATACTGCTGTGCAACAGCAGCTGGGAGAGAGGATTGTGAAAGCGTGAGAGAAGCAGCCCTGCAGCCCCCCAGGTGAGCGCCGCAGGAGGGCAGGAGGTGCTGCAGGCAGGCAGCAGCAGTTCCCCTGCGGGCTGTGCAGGGAGAGGCCCCTGGTGGAGCAGGCTGTCCCCCTGCAGCCCATGGGTCCCCCATGGAGCAGATCTCCACGCTGCAGCCCCCCCATGGGTGGAGGAGCCCCCGGTGGAGCAGGTGGCTGTGGCCTGGAGGAGGCTGCGGCCCATAGAGAGCCCCCGCAGGAGCAGGCCCCGGGCCGGAGCTGCAGCCCGTGGAGAGGAGCCCACGTGGAGCAGGGGCAGAGAGGGACCGAGAAGGAGTGGTGGAGATGAAGTGCTACAGACTGACCACAACCCCCAGTCCAGTCCCCCTGTTCCCCTGCGCTGCACGGGGGGAGGAGCTGGAAGAGCTCAGATGGGGGGAAGGAAGGTGTTTTTGGTTTCTTTCCTTTGGTTCTCACTTGTCTAGCCTGGTAGTAGTAGTAGTTAGGCAGGAAATCTTACTGTCTCCCTATGCTGCGTCTGCTTTGCCCATCACGATCCTTGTTGAGCGATCTCCCTGTCCTTGTCTCAACCCCTGAACCCTTTGCATCGTATTTTCTCTCCCTTTCTCTTTGAGGAGGGGGAGGGAGAGAGTGGCCGTGATGGAGCTCGGCTGCCCACCCACCGAAAAGCACTGCAGCTGCAAGGTACTGGAAAAGTTTTCAGAAGCAACAAGGTGTTTAACAAGGAAATTTATAGTTTCCTTTTTCAGGCTTCCTAAATAATTGGGCTTATTTCATATTCCCAACTCGGAGGAGGAGAATTGTTGATTTCACCTTCTTTTTTCTTCCTTGGAAATCAAAGGTGAACACTCTAAAAGGAAGGGGAACGTATCAGAAGCAAGCTTTTTTTGGCTTGTAATCCTTTCTTAAGGAAAAGATTTCTCACACACCTTCCCCAGATGTAGGGGGGCAGAGAATAATTTTGGAACTACTCCAATTAAAGTCAGCTTGGGGAGAGTGGGACTTCTCTACTTGTTTCTGAGACATTCGCATTAGCAAGAGAGAGTGTTGTGTTGCCGCTGCCAGGGGCCTACGGTGATGACTTCAGAAACAGAATTGAATGATGTCACTGTGACACCTTGGTAACAGCTGCCTCTGAGCAAGTTTAGCGAGGAGGGACAGAGAAGTGTGCTGGATGAAACCACGTGAGGACTTGTGGATCCCACGTTGAGGTGCATCGAGAGGGCCCACCCTTCTGTAAGTGTTTGGATGCTTCATTTTCGATTTCTGTAGTTTGTGTAAAGTCCTTTCACAAGCATGAAGTTTGGTACTTTGGCTCAGGGATGTAGCTGCACAGAGTGACAGGTGCAACATGTGGCTGAGGGCCTCTGCACGTTCTCTCTTTCCCACACACGATCAAGAAAGAAGGGTAGACAAATAAGAGTGTGCTGTGGTCCTGCCATAGACCTCAAGTACTACAGCATAAACAAGAGACTTAAAAGTAGCCCATCACATGAAACTTCAGGACAGCAATGCACTTCATCAGCTGGTCTGGCCTGTTGAGTGGAGTGTCTCAGGATGGAGTGTATGAAGATGCACTCCATCTACTTATCTGCTTTCAGATTAGCACTTGCAGTGAGCAAGCTGCCTGGCCTTAACATTTTTCATTCCATTTTTCACCCGACTTTTGCTGGTTCTTCTTGGTCTAGAAAAAAAAAAAAAAAAAAAAAAAAAAAAAAAAAAAAAAGTGAACTCAGATCAAAATAGAAGGATTTCCTTTTCATTAATTCCATGTTCTTAACTTGACAGGTTTGGTTATTGACGTAGAAGGGACATATCTGGCCTGACTGCAACACCCATGCTCGCAGTGTGGGACAGTTCTCATAAAGGTGATTCCGTGTAGTTTCTGGAAACGAAGACATCAGATGGCAAAGGTAATCTCCCAGATTTTTTTATTTTTCTTATTTTTTTTTGTGCTAATGCAGGAAAGGCAAGTAAGAGTAAAAGTAAGAGTCCAGATAGTGCAAGAAGCAGCAGCTGTGAAGGAAACTTCCTTCTGGCTGATATGGCTCCATATCTAGTTGTGGAGGTCATAGTGCAGGTGGAAGCATGTTCTCGTCCAAATACTTAGCTCTCTGTTTTCACAACAGGTCGAGCAGCAGAATGTCTTTGAAACAACTGTGCCTATGACCAAGTTCATGCATCGTGCTAGACAAGGTAAAAGCTCTGGACAAGCAAAGGGGAGGGCTGGATGGGCATGCAATACGATCACTTCAATCTTCTCTCTCTAAGAAACCTTACTGAGAAAACAAAACAGAACAGAACAAATGAAACAAAACTCTCCAGACAGCTCTGGTGTTGCTGTAGGATGGAATACAATTGTTTTCCTTACAACCCCCCAGTTATTTCCATGTCTGTTCTGGACCTTGGGATCTCTTTTGGGAGCTACATTACGCAGAGAACTACAATAAGGCTGAGATCACCGCTGCCTCAATGTAATGCAAAGGTGAAGGCCTTTCTGACAGCCAGTTTGGAAATGAATGCAGCCCCATCTTGTCAGCATCAGAGCAGAGCCAGCTCCAGATGGCTCCAAAAAGGAGCTGCTGCTGGCCAGAGCCGAGGCAGGGAGTGCTGCTGGGTGGGCTTCGGGGGAGCAGATTTAAGGAAGGGGGGAAAATACTGCTGTGCAACAGCAGCTGGGAGAGAGGATTGTGAAAGCGTGAGAGAAGCAGCCCTGCAGCCCCCCAGGTGAGCGCCGCAGGAGGGCAGGAGGTGCTGCAGGCAGGCAGCAGCAGTTCCCCTGCGGGCTGTGCAGGGAGAGGCCCCTGGTGGAGCAGGCTGTCCCCCTGCAGCCCATGGGTCCCCCATGGAGCAGATCTCCACGCTGCAGCCCCCCCATGGGTGGAGGAGCCCCCGGTGGAGCAGGTGGCTGTGGCCTGGAGGAGGCTGCGGCCCATAGAGAGCCCCCGCAGGAGCAGGCCCCGGGCCGGAGCTGCAGCCCGTGGAGAGGAGCCCACGTGGAGCAGGGGCAGAGAGGGACCGAGAAGGAGTGGTGGAGATGAAGTGCTACAGACTGACCACAACCCCCAGTCCAGTCCCCCTGTTCCCCTGCGCTGCACGGGGGGAGGAGCTGGAAGAGCTCAGATGGGGGGAAGGAAGGTGTTTTTGGTTTCTTTCCTTTGGTTCTCACTTGTCTAGCCTGGTAGTAGTAGTAGTTAGGCAGGAAATCTTACTGTCTCCCTATGCTGCGTCTGCTTTGCCCATCACGATCCTTGTTGAGCGATCTCCCTGTCCTTGTCTCAACCCCTGAACCCTTTGCATCGTATTTTCTCTCCCTTTCTCTTTGAGGAGGGGGAGGGAGAGAGTGGCCGTGATGGAGCTCGGCTGCCCACCCACCGAAAAGCACTGCAGCTGCAAGGTACTGGAAAAGTTTTCAGAAGCAACAAGGTGTTTAACAAGGAAATTTATAGTTTCCTTTTTCAGGCTTCCTAAATAATTGGGCTTATTTCATATTCCCAACTCGGAGGAGGAGAATTGTTGATTTCACCTTCTTTTTTCTTCCTTGGAAATCAAAGGTGAACACTCTAAAAGGAAGGGGAACGTATCAGAAGCAAGCTTTTTTTGGCTTGTAATCCTTTCTTAAGGAAAAGATTTCTCACACACCTTCCCCAGATGTAGGGGGGCAGAGAATAATTTTGGAACTACTCCAATTAAAGTCAGCTTGGGGAGAGTGGGACTTCTCTACTTGTCTCTGAGACATTCGCATTAGCAAGAGAGAGTGTTGTGTTGCCGCTGCCAGGGGCCTACGGTGATGACTTCAGAAACAGAATTGAATGATGTCACTGTGACACCTTGGTAACAGCTGCCTCTGAGCAAGTTTAGCGAGGAGGGACAGAGAAGTGTGCTGGATGAAACCACGTGAGGACTTGTGGATCCCACGTTGAGGTGCATCGAGAGGGCCCACCCTTCTGTAAGTGTTTGGATGCTTCATTTTCGATTTCTGTAGTTTGTGTAAAGTCCTTTCACAAGCATGAAGTTTGGTACTTTGGCTCAGGGATGTAGCTGCACAGAGTGACAGGTGCAACATGTGGCTGAGGGCCTCTGCACGTTCTCTCTTTCCCACACACGATCAAGAAAGAAGGGTAGACAAATAAGAGTGTGCTGTGGTCCTGCCATAGACCTCAAGTACTACAGCATAAACAAGAGACTTAAAAGTAGCCCATCACATGAAACTTCAGGACAGCAATGCACTTCATCAGCTGGTCTGGCCTGTTGAGTGGAGTGTCTCAGGATGGAGTGTATGAAGATGCACTCCATCTACTTATCTGCTTTCAGATTAGCACTTGCAGTGAGCAAGCTGCCTGGCCTTAACATTTTTCATTCTATTTTTCACCCGACTTTTGCTGGTTCTTCTTGGTCTAGAAAAAAAAAAAAAAAAAAAAAAAAAAAAAAAGTGAACTCAGATCAAAATAGAAGGATTTCCTTTTCATTAATTCCATGTTCTTAACTTGACAGGTTTGGTTATTGACGTAGAAGGGACATATCTGGCCTGACTGCAACACCCATGCTCGCAGTGTGGGACAGTTCTCATAAAGGTGATTCCGTGTAGTTTCTGGAAACGAAGACATCAGATGGCAAAGGTAATCTCCCAGATTTTTTTATTTTTCTTATTTTTTTTTGTGCTAATGCAGGAAAGGCAAGTAAGAGTAAAAGTAAGAGTCCAGATAGTGCAAGAAGCAGCAGCTGTGAAGGAAACTTCCTTCTGGCTGATATGGCTCCATATCTAGTTGTGGAGGTCATAGTGCAGGTGGAAGCATGTTCTCGTCCAAATACTTAGCTCTCTGTTTTCACAACAGGTCGAGCAGCAGAATGTCTTTGAAACAACTGTGCCTATGACCAAGTTCATGCATCGTGCTAGACAAGGTAAAAGCTCTGGACAAGCAAAGGGGAGGGCTGGATGGGCATGCAATACGATCACTTCAATCTTCTCTCTCTAAGAAACCTTACTGAGAAAACAAAACAGAACAGAACAAATGAAACAAAACTCTCCAGACAGCTCTGGTGTTGCTGTAGGATGGAATACAATTGTTTTCCTTACAACCCCCCAGTTATTTCCATGTCTGTTCTGGACCTTGGGATCTCTTTTGGGAGCTACATTACGCAGAGAACTACAATAAGGCTGAGATCACCGCTGCCTCAATGTAATGCAAAGGTGAAGGCCTTTCTGACAGCCAGTTTGGAAATGAATGCAGCCCCATCTTGTCAGCATCAGAGCAGAGCCAGCTCCAGATGGCTCCAAAAAGGAGCTGCTGCTGGCCAGAGCCGAGGCAGGGAGTGCTGCTGGGTGGGCTTCGGGGGAGCAGATTTAAGGAAGGGGGGAAAATACTGCTGTGCAACAGCAGCTGGGAGAGAGGATTGTGAAAGCGTGAGAGAAGCAGCCCTGCAGCCCCCCAGGTGAGCGCCGCAGGAGGGCAGGAGGTGCTGCAGGCAGGCAGCAGCAGTTCCCCTGCGGGCTGTGCAGGGAGAGGCCCCTGGTGGAGCAGGCTGTCCCCCTGCAGCCCATGGGTCCCCCATGGAGCAGATCTCCACGCTGCAGCCCCCCCATGGGTGGAGGAGCCCCCGGTGGAGCAGGTGGCTGTGGCCTGGAGGAGGCTGCGGCCCATAGAGAGCCCCCGCAGGAGCAGGCCCCGGGCCGGAGCTGCAGCCCGTGGAGAGGAGCCCACGTGGAGCAGGGGCAGAGAGGGACCGAGAAGGAGTGGTGGAGATGAAGTGCTACAGACTGAGCACAACCCCCAGTCCAGTCCCCCTGTTCCCCTGCGCTGCACGGGGGGAGGAGCTGGAAGAGCTCAGATGGGGGGAAGGAAGGTGTTTTTGGTTTCTTTCCTTTGGTTCTCACTTGTCTAGCCTGGTAGTAGTAGTAGTTAGGCAGGAAATCTTACTGTCTCCCTATGCTGCGTCTGCTTTGCCCATCACGATCCTTGTTGAGCGATCTCCCTGTCCTTGTCTCAACCCCTGAACCCTTTGCATCGTATTTTCTCTCCCTTTCTCTTTGAGGAGGGGGAGGGAGAGAGTGGCCGTGATGGAGCTCGGCTGCCCACCCACCGAAAAGCACTGCAGCTGCAAGGTACTGGAAAAGTTTTCAGAAGCAACAAGGTGTTTAACAAGGAAATGTATAGTTTCCTTTTTCAGGCTTCCTAAATAATTGGGCTTATTTCATATTCCCAACTCGGAGGAGGAGAATTGTTGATTTCACCTTCTTTTTTCTTCCTTGGAAATCAAAGGTGAACAGCTCTAAAAGGAAGGGGAACGTATCAGAAGCAAGCTTTTTTTGGCTTGTAATCCTTTCTTAAGGAAAAGATTCCTCACACACCTTCCCCAGATGTAGGGGGGCAGAGAATAATTTTGGAACTACTCCAATTAAAGTCAGCTTGGGGAGAGTGGGACTTCTCTACTTGTCTCTGAGACATTCGCATTAGCAAGAGAGAGTGTTGTGTTGCCGCTGCCAGGGGCCTACGGTGATGACTTCAGAAACAGAATTGAATGATGTCACTGTGACACCTTGGTAACAGCTGCCTCTGAGCAAGTTTAGCGAGGAGGGACAGAGAAGTGTGCTGGATGAAACCACGTGAGGACTTGTGGATCCCACGTTGAGGTGCATCGAGAGGGCCCACCCTTCTGTAAGTGTTTGGATGCTTCATTTTCGATTTCTGTAGTTTGTGTAAAGTCCTTTCACAAGCATGAAGTTTGGTACTTTGGCTCAGGGATGTAGCTGCACAGAGTGACAGGTGCAACATGTGGCTGAGGGCCTCTGCACGTTCTCTCTTTCCCACACACGATCAAGAAAGAAGGGTAGACAAATAAGAGTGTGCTGTGGTCCTGCCATAGACCTCAAGTACTACAGCATAAACAAGAGACTTAAAAGTAGCCCATCACATGAAACTTCAGGACAGCAATGCACTTCATCAGCTGGTCTGGCCTGTTGAGTGGAGTGTCTCAGGATGGAGTGTATGAAGATGCACTCCATCTACTTATCTGCTTTCAGATTAGCACTTGCAGTGAGCAAGCTGCCTGGCCTTAACATTTTTCATTCCATTTTTCACCCGACTTTTGCTGGTTCTTCTTGGTCTAGAAAAAAAAAAAAAAAAAAAAAAAAAAAAAAAAAAAAGTGAACTCAGATCAAAATAGAAGGATTTCCTTTTCATTAATTCCATGTTCTTAACTTGACAGGTTTGGTTATTGACGTAGAAGGGACATATCTGGCCTGACTGCAACACCCATGCTCGCAGTGTGGGACAGTTCTCATAAAGGTGATTCCGTGTAGTTTCTGGAAACGAAGACATCAGATGGCAAAGGTAATCTCCCAGATTTTTTTATTTTTCTTATTTTTTTTTGTGCTAATGCAGGAAAGGCAAGTAAGAGTAAAAGTAAGAGTCCAGATAGTGCAAGAAGCAGCAGCTGTGAAGGAAACTTCCTTCTGGCTGATATGGCTCCATATCTAGTTGTGGAGGTCATAGTGCAGGTGGAAGCATGTTCTCGTCCAAATACTTAGCTCTCTGTTTTCACAACAGGTCGAGCAGCAGAATGTCTTTGAAACAACTGTGCCTATGACCACGTTCATGCATCGTGCTAGACAAGGTAAAAGCTCTGGACAAGCAAAGGGGAGGGCTGGATGGGCATGCAATACGATCACTTCAATCTTCTCTCTCTAAGAAACCTTACTGAGAAAACAAAACAGAACAGAACAAATGAAACAAAACTCTCCAGACAGCTCTGGTGTTGTTGTAGGATGGAATACAATTGTTTTCCTTACAACCCCCCAGTTATTTCCATGTCTGTTCTGGACCTTGGGATCTCTTTTGGGAGCTACATTACGCAGAGAACTACAATAAGGCTGAGATCACCGCTGCCTCAATGTAATGCAAAGGTGAAGGCCTTTCTGACAGCCAGTTTGGAAATGAATGCAGCCCCATCTTGTCAGCATCAGAGCAGAGCCAGCTCCAGATGGCTCCAAAAAGGAGCTGCTGCTGGCCAGAGCCGAGGCAGGGAGTGCTGCTGGGTGGGCTTCGGGGGAGCAGATTTAAGGAAGGGGGGAAAATACTGCTGTGCAACAGCAGCTGGGAGAGAGGATTGTGAAAGCGTGAGAGAAGCAGCCCTGCAGCCCCCCAGGTGAGCGCCGCAGGAGGGCAGGAGGTGCTGCAGGCAGGCAGCAGCAGTTCCCCTGCGGGCTGTGCAGGGAGAGGCCCCTGGTGGAGCAGGCTGTCCCCCTGCAGCCCATGGGTCCCCCATGGAGCAGATCTCCACGCTGCAGCCCCCCCATGGGTGGAGGAGCCCCCGGTGGAGCAGGTGGCTGTGGCCTGGAGGAGGCTGCGGCCCATAGAGAGCCCCCGCAGGAGCAGGCCCCGGGCCGGAGCTGCAGCCCGTGGAGAGGAGCCCACGTGGAGCAGGGGCAGAGAGGGACCGAGAAGGAGTGGTGGAGATGAAGTGCTACAGACTGAGCACAACCCCCAGTCCAGTCCCCCTGTTCCCCTGCGCTGCACGGGGGGAGGAGCTGGAAGAGCTCAGATGGGGGGAAGGAAGGTGGTTTTGGTTTCTTTCCTTTGGTTCTCACTTGTCTAGCCTGGTAGTAGTAGTAGTTAGGCAGGAAATCTTACTGTCTCCCTATGCTGCGTCTGCTTTGCCCATCACGATCCTTGTTGAGCGATCTCCCTGTCCTTGTCTCAACCCCTGAACCCTTTGCATCGTATTTTCTCTCCCTTTCTCTTTGAGGAGGGGGAGGGAGAGAGTGGCCGTGATGGAGCTCGGCTGCCCACCCACCGAAAAGCACTGCAGCTGCAAGGTACTGGAAAAGTTTTCAGAAGCAACAAGGTGTTTAACAAGGAAATTTATAGTTTCCTTTTTCAGGCTTCCTAAATAATTGGGCTTATTTCATATTCCCAACTCGGAGGAGGAGAATTGTTGATTTCACCTTCTTTTTTCTTCCTTGGAAATCAAAGGTGAACACTCTAAAAGGAAGGGGAACGTATCAGAAGCAAGCTTTTTTTGGCTTGTAATCCTTTCTTAAGGAAAAGATTTCTCACACACCTTCCCCAGATGTAGGGGGGCAGAGAATAATTTTGGAACTACTCCAATTAAAGTCAGCTTGGGGAGAGTGGGACTTCTCTACTTGTTTCTGAGACATTCGCATTAGCAAGAGAGAGTGTTGTGTTGCCGCTGCCAGGGGCCTACGGTGATGACTTCAGAAACAGAATTGAATGATGTCACTGTGACACCTTGGTAACAGCTGCCTCTGAGCAAGTTTAGCGAGGAGGGACAGAGAAGTGTGCTGGATGAAACCACGTGAGGACTTGTGGATCCCACGTTGAGGTGCATCGAGAGGGCCCACCCTTCTGTAAGTGTTTGGATGCTTCATTTTCGATTTCTGTAGTTTGTGTAAAGTCCTTTCACAAGCATGAAGTTTGGTACTTTGGCTCAGGGATGTAGCTGCACAGAGTGACAGGTGCAACATGTGGCTGAGGGCCTCTGCACGTTCTCTCTTTCCCACACACGATCAAGAAAGAAGGGTAGACAAATAAGAGTGTGCTGTGGTCCTGCCATAGACCTCAAGTACTACAGCATAAACAAGAGACTTAAAAGTAGCCCATCACATGAAACTTCAGGACAGCAATGCACTTCATCAGCTGGTCTGGCCTGTTGAGTGGAGTGTCTCAGGATGGAGTGTATGAAGATGCACTCCATCTACTTATCTGCTTTCAGATTAGCACTTGCAGTGAGCAAGCTTCCTGGCCTTAACATTTTTCATTCCATTTTTCACCCGACTTTTGCTGGTTCTTCTTGGTCTAGAAAAAAAAAAAAAAAAAAAAAAAAAAAAAGTGAACTCAGATCAAAATAGAAGGATTTCCTTTTCATTAATTCCATGTTCTTAACTTGACAGGTTTGGTTATTGACGTAGAAGGGACATGTCTGGCCTGACTGCAACACCCATGCTCGCAGTGTGGGACAGTTCTCATAAAGGTGATTCCGTGTAGTTTCTGGAAACGAAGACATCAGATGGCAAAGGTAATCTCCCAGATTTTTTTATTTTTCTTATTTTTTTTTGTGCTAATGCAGGAAAGGCAAGTAAGAGTAAAAGTAAGAGTCCAGATAGTGCAAGAAGCAGCAGCTGTGAAGGAAACTTCCTTCTGGCTGATATGGCTCCATATCTAGTTGTGGAGGTCATAGTGCAGGTGGAAGCATGTTCTCGTCCAAATACTTAGCTCTCTGTTTTCACAACAGGTCGAGCAGCAGAATGTCTTTGAAACAACTGTGCCTATGACCAAGTTCATGCATCGTGCTAGACAAGGTAAAAGCTCTGGACAAGCAAAGGGGAGGGCTGGATGGGCATGCAATACGATCACTTCAATCTTCTCTCTCTAAGAAACCTTACTGAGAAAACAAAACAGAACAGAACAAATGAAACAAAACTCTCCAGACAGCTCTGGTGTTGCTGTAGGATGGAATACAATTGTTTTCCTTACAACCCCCCAGTTATTTCCATGTCTGTTCTGGACCTTGGGATCTCTTTTGGGAGCTACATTACGCAGAGAACTACAATAAGGCTGAGATCACCGCTGCCTCAATGTAATGCAAAGGTGAAGGCCTTTCTGACAGCCAGTTTGGAAATGAATGCAGCCCCATCTTGTCAGCATCAGAGCAGAGCCAGCTCCAGATGGCTCCAAAAAGGAGCTGCTGCTGGCCAGAGCCGAGGCAGGGAGTGCTGCTGGGTGGGCTTCGGGGGAGCAGATTTAAGGAAGGGGGGAAAATACTGCTGTGCAACAGCAGCTGGGAGAGAGGATTGTGAAAGCGTGAGAGAAGCAGCCCTGCAGCCCCCCAGGTGAGCGCCGCAGGAGGGCAGGAGGTGCTGCAGGCAGGCAGCAGCAGTTCCCCTGCGGGCTGTGCAGGGAGAGGCCCCTGGTGGAGCAGGCTGTCCCCCTGCAGCCCATGGGTCCCCCATGGAGCAGATCTCCACGCTGCAGCCCCCCCATGGGTGGAGGAGCCCCCGGTGGAGCAGGTGGCTGTGGCCTGGAGGAGGCTGCGGCCCATAGAGAGCCCCCGCAGGAGCAGGCCCCGGGCCGGAGCTGCAGCCCGTGGAGAGGAGCCCACGTGGAGCAGGGGCAGAGAGGGACCGAGAAGGAGTGGTGGAGATGAAGTGCTACAGACTGACCACAACCCCCAGTCCAGTCCCCCTGTTCCCCTGCGCTGCACGGGGGGAGGAGCTGGAAGAGCTCAGATGGGGGGAAGGAAGGTGTTTTTGGTTTCTTTCCTTTGGTTCTCACTTGTCTAGCCTGGTAGTAGTAGTAGTTAGGCAGGAAATCTTACTGTCTCCCTATGCTGCGTCTGCTTTGCCCATCACGATCCTTGTTGAGCGATCTCCCTGTCCTTGTCTCAACCCCTGAACCCTTTGCATCGTATTTTCTCTCCCTTTCTCTTTGAGGAGGGGGAGGGAGAGAGTGGCCGTGATGGAGCTCGGCTGCCCACCCACCGAAAAGCACTGCAGCTGCAAGGTACTGGAAAAGTTTTCAGAAGCAACAAGGTGTTTAACAAGGAAATTTATAGTTTCCTTTTTCAGGCTTCCTAAATAATTGGGCTTATTTCATATTCCCAACTCGGAGGAGGAGAATTGTTGATTTCACCTTCTTTTTTCTTCCTTGGAAATCAAAGGTGAACACTCTAAAAGGAAGGGGAACGTATCAGAAGCAAGCTTTTTTTGGCTTGTAATCCTTTCTTAAGGAAAAGATTTCTCACACACCTTCCCCAGATGTAGGGGGGCAGAGAATAATTTTGGAACTACTCCAATTAAAGTCAGCTTGGGGAGAGTGGGACTTCTCTACTTGTTTCTGAGACATTCGCATTAGCAAGAGAGAGTGTTGTGTTGCCGCTGCCAGGGGCCTACGGTGATGACTTCAGAAACAGAATTGAATGATGTCACTGTGACACCTTGGTAACAGCTGCCTCTGAGCAAGTTTAGCGAGGAGGGACAGAGAAGTGTGCTGGATGAAACCACGTGAGGACTTGTGGATCCCACGTTGAGGTGCATCGAGAGGGCCCACCCTTCTGTAAGTGTTTGGATGCTTCATTTTCGATTTCTGTAGTTTGTGTAAAGTCCTTTCACAAGCATGAAGTTTGGTACTTTGGCTCAGGGATGTAGCTGCACAGAGTGACAGGTGCAACATGTGGCTGAGGGCCTCTGCACGTTCTCTCTTTCCCACACACGATCAAGAAAGAAGGGTAGACAAATAAGAGTGTGCTGTGGTCCTGCCATAGACCTCAAGTACTACAGCATAAACAAGAGACTTAAAAGTAGCCCATCACATGAAACTTCAGGACAGCAATGCACTTCATCAGCTGGTCTGGCCTGTTGAGTGGAGTGTCTCAGGATGGAGTGTATGAAGATGCACTCCATCTACTTATCTGCTTTCAGATTAGCACTTGCAGTGAGCAAGCTGCCTGGCCTTAACATTTTTCATTCCATTTTTCACCCGACTTTTGCTGGTTCTTCTTGGTCTAGGAAAAAAAAAAAAAAAAAAAAAAAAAAAAAAAGTGAACTCAGATCAAAATAGAAGGATTTCCTTTTCATTAATTCCATGTTCTTAACTTGACAGGTTTGGTTATTGACGTAGAAGGGACATATCTGGCCTGACTGCAACACCCATGCTCGCAGTGTGGGACAGTTCTCATAAAGGTGATTCCGTGTAGTTTCTGGAAACGAAGACATCAGATGGCAAAGGTAATCTCCCAGATTTTTTTATTTTTCTTATTTTTTTTTGTGCTAATGCAGGAAAGGCAAGTAAGAGTAAAAGTAAGAGTCCAGATAGTGCAAGAAGCAGCAGCTGTGAAGGAAACTTCCTTCTGGCTGATATGGCTCCATATCTAGTTGTGGAGGTCATAGTGCAGGTGGAAGCATGTTCTCGTCCAAATACTTAGCTCTCTGTTTTCACAACAGGTCGAGCAGCAGAATGTCTTTGAAACAACTGTGCCTATGACCACGTTCATGCATCGTGCTAGACAAGGTAAAAGCTCTGGACAAGCAAAGGGGAGGGCTGGATGGGCATGCAATACGATCACTTCAATCTTCTCTCTCTAAGAAACCTTACTGAGAAAACAAAACAGAACAGAACAAATGAAACAAAACTCTCCAGACAGCTCTGGTGTTGCTGTAGGATGGAATACAATTGTTTTCCTTACAACCCCCCAGTTATTTCCATGTCTGTTCTGGACCTTGGGATCTCTTTTGGGAGCTACATTACGCAGAGAACTACAATAAGGCTGAGATCACCGCTGCCTCAATGTAATGCAAAGGTGAAGGCCTTTCTGACAGCCAGTTTGGAAATGAATGCAGCCCCATCTTGTCAGCATCAGAGCAGAGCCAGCTCCAGATGGCTCCAAAAAGGAGCTGCTGCTGGCCAGAGCCGAGGCAGGGAGTGCTGCTGGGTGGGCTTCGGGGGAGCAGATTTAAGGAAGGGGGGAAAATACTGCTGTGCAACAGCAGCTGGGAGAGAGGATTGTGAAAGCGTGAGAGAAGCAGCCCTGCAGCCCCCCAGGTGAGCGCCGCAGGAGGGCAGGAGGTGCTGCAGGCAGGCAGCAGCAGTTCCCCTGCGGGCTGTGCAGGGAGAGGCCCCTGGTGGAGCAGGCTGTCCCCCTGCAGCCCATGGGTCCCCCATGGAGCAGATCTCCACGCTGCAGCCCCCCCATGGGTGGAGGAGCCCCCGGTGGAGCAGGTGGCTGTGGCCTGGAGGAGGCTGCGGCCCATAGAGAGCCCCCGCAGGAGCAGGCCCCGGGCCGGAGCTGCAGCCCGTGGAGAGGAGCCCACGTGGAGCAGGGGCAGAGAGGGACCGAGAAGGAGTGGTGGAGATGAAGTGCTACAGACTGACCACAACCCCCAGTCCAGTCCCCCTGTTCCCCTGCGCTGCACGGGGGGAGGAGCTGGAAGAGCTCAGATGGGGGGAAGGAAGGTGTTTTTGGTTTCTTTCCTTTGGTTCTCACTTGTCTAGCCTGGTAGTAGTAGTAGTTAGGCAGGAAATCTTACTGTCTCCCTATGCTGCGTCTGCTTTGCCCATCACGATCCTTGTTGAGCGATCTCCCTGTCCTTGTCTCAACCCCTGAACCCTTTGCATCGTATTTTCTCTCCCTTTCTCTTTGAGGAGGGGGAGGGAGAGAGTGGCCGTGATGGAGCTCGGCTGCCCACCCACCGAAAAGCACTGCAGCTGCAAGGTACTGGAAAAGTTTTCAGAAGCAACAAGGTGTTTAACAAGGAAATTTATAGTTTCCTTTTTCAGGCTTCCTAAATAATTGGGCTTATTTCATATTCCCAACTCGGAGGAGGAGAATTGTTGATTTCACCTTCTTTTTTCTTCCTTGGAAATCAAAGGTGAACAGCTCTAAAAGGAAGGGGAACGTATCAGAAGCAAGCTTTTTTTGGCTTGTAATCCTTTCTTAAGGAAAAGATTCCTCACACACCTTCCCCAGATGTAGGGGGGCAGAGAATAATTTTGGAACTACTCCAATTAAAGTCAGCTTGGGGAGAGTGGGACTTCTCTACTTGTCTCTGAGACATTCGCATTAGCAAGAGAGAGTGTTGTGTTGCCGCTGCCAGGGGCCTACGGTGATGACTTCAGAAACAGAATTGAATGATGTCACTGTGACACCTTGGTAACAGCTGCCTCTGAGCAAGTTTAGCGAGGAGGGACAGAGAAGTGTGCTGGATGAAACCACGTGAGGACTTGTGGATCCCACGTTGAGGTGCATCGAGAGGGCCCACCCTTCTGTAAGTGTTTGGATGCTTCATTTTCGATTTCTGTAGTTTGTGTAAAGTCCTTTCACAAGCATGAAGTTTGGTACTTTGGCTCAGGGATGTAGCTGCACAGAGTGACAGGTGCAACATGTGGCTGAGGGCCTCTGCACGTTCTCTCTTTCCCACACACGATCAAGAAAGAAGGGTAGACAAATAAGAGTGTGCTGTGGTCCTGCCATAGACCTCAAGTACTACAGCATAAACAAGAGACTTAAAAGTAGCCCATCACATGAAACTTCAGGACAGCAATGCACTTCATCAGCTGGTCTGGCCTGTTGAGTGGAGTGTCTCAGGATGGAGTGTATGAAGATGCACTCCATCTACTTATCTGCTTTCAGATTAGCACTTGCAGTGAGCAAGCTGCCTGGCCTTAACATTTTTCATTCCATTTTTCACCCGACTTTTGCTGGTTCTTCTTGGTCTAGAAAAAAAAAAAAAAAAAAAAAAAAAAAAGTGAACTCAGATCAAAATAGAAGGATTTCCTTTTCATTAATTCCATGTTCTTAACTTGACAGGTTTGGTTATTGACGTAGAAGGGACATATCTGGCCTGACTGCAACACCCATGCTCGCAGTGTGGGACAGTTCTCATAAAGGTGATTCCGTGTAGTTTCTGGAAACGAAGACATCAGATGGCAAAGGTAATCTCCCAGATTTTTTTATTTTTCTTATTTTTTTTTGTGCTAATGCAGGAAAGGCAAGTAAGAGTAAAAGTAAGAGTCCAGATAGTGCAAGAAGCAGCAGCTGTGAAGGAAACTTCCTTCTGGCTGATATGGCTCCATATCTAGTTGTGGAGGTCATAGTGCAGGTGGAAGCATGTTCTCGTCCAAATACTTAGCTCTCTGTTTTCACAACAGGTCGAGCAGCAGAATGTCTTTGAAACAACTGTGCCTATGACCACGTTCATGCATCGTGCTAGACAAGGTAAAAGCTCTGGACAAGCAAAGGGGAGGGCTGGATGGGCATGCAATACGATCACTTCAATCTTCTCTCTCTAAGAAACCTTACTGAGAAAACAAAACAGAACAGAACAAATGAAACAAAACTCTCCAGACAGCTCTGGTGTTGCTGTAGGATGGAATACAATTGTTTTCCTTACAACCCCCCAGTTATTTCCATGTCTGTTCTGGACCTTGGGATCTCTTTTGGGAGCTACATTACGCAGAGAACTACAATAAGGCTGAGATCACCGCTGCCTCAATGTAATGCAAAGGTGAAGGCCTTTCTGACAGCCAGTTTGGAAATGAATGCAGCCCCATCTTGTCAGCATCAGAGCAGAGCCAGCTCCAGATGGCTCCAAAAAGGAGCTGCTGCTGGCCAGAGTCGAGGCAGGGAGTGCTGCTGGGTGGGCTTCGGGGGAGCAGATTTAAGGAAGGGGGGAAAATACTGCTGTGCAACAGCAGCTGGGAGAGAGGATTGTGAAAGCGTGAGAGAAGCAGCCCTGCAGCCCCCCAGGTGAGCGCCGCAGGAGGGCAGGAGGTGCTGCAGGCAGGCAGCAGCAGTTCCCCTGCGGGCTGTGCAGGGAGAGGCCCCTGGTGGAGCAGGCTGTCCCCCTGCAGCCCATGGGTCCCCCATGGAGCAGATCTCCACGCTGCAGCCCCCCCATGGGTGGAGGAGCCCCCGGTGGAGCAGGTGGCTGTGGCCTGGAGGAGGCTGCGGCCCATAGAGAGCCCCCGCAGGAGCAGGCCCCGGGCCGGAGCTGCAGCCCGTGGAGAGGAGCCCACGTGGAGCAGGGGCAGAGAGGGACCGAGAAGGAGTGGTGGAGATGAAGTGCTACAGACTGACCACAACCCCCAGTCCAGTCCCCCTGTTCCCCTGCGCTGCACGGGGGGAGGAGCTGGAAGAGCTCAGATGGGGGGAAGGAAGGTGTTTTTGGTTTCTTTCCTTTGGTTCTCACTTGTCTAGCCTGGTAGTAGTAGTAGTTAGGCAGGAAATCTTACTGTCTCCCTATGCTGCGTCTGCTTTGCCCATCACGATCCTTGTTGAGCGATCTCCCTGTCCTTGTCTCAACCCCTGAACCCTTTGCATCGTATTTTCTCTCCCTTTCTCTTTGAGGAGGGGGAGGGAGAGAGTGGCCGTGATGGAGCTCGGCTGCCCACCCACCGAAAAGCACTGCAGCTGCAAGGTACTGGAAAAGTTTTCAGAAGCAACAAGGTGTTTAACAAGGAAATGTATAGTTTCCTTTTTCAGGCTTCCTAAATAATTGGGCTTATTTCATATTCCCAACTCGGAGGAGGAGAATTGTTGATTTCACCTTCTTTTTTCTTCCTTGGAAATCAAAGGTGAACAGCTCTAAAAGGAAGGGGAACGTATCAGAAGCAAGCTTTTTTTGGCTTGTAATCCTTTCTTAAGGAAAAGATTCCTCACACACCTTCCCCAGATGTAGGGGGGCAGAGAATAATTTTGGAACTACTCCAATTAAAGTCAGCTTGGGGAGAGTGGGACTTCTCTACTTGTCTCTGAGACATTCGCATTAGCAAGAGAGAGTGTTGTGTTGCCGCTGCCAGGGGCCTACGGTGATGACTTCAGAAACAGAATTGAATGATGTCACTGTGACACCTTGGTAACAGCTGCCTCTGAGCAAGTTTAGCGAGGAGGGACAGAGAAGTGTGCTGGATGAAACCACGTGAGGACTTGTGGATCCCACGTTGAGGTGCATCGAGAGGGCCCACCCTTCTGTAAGTGTTTGGATGCTTCATTTTCGATTTCTGTAGTTTGTGTAAAGTCCTTTCACAAGCATGAAGTTTGGTACTTTGGCTCAGGGATGTAGCTGCACAGAGTGACAGGTGCAACATGTGGCTGAGGGCCTCTGCACGTTCTCTCTTTCCCACACACGATCAAGAAAGAAGGGTAGACAAATAAGAGTGTGCTGTGGTCCTGCCATAGACCTCAAGTACTACAGCATAAACAAGAGACTTAAAAGTAGCCCATCACATGAAACTTCAGGACAGCAATGCACTTCATCAGCTGGTCTGGCCTGTTGAGTGGAGTGTCTCAGGATGGAGTGTATGAAGATGCACTCCATCTACTTATCTGCTTTCAGATTAGCACTTGCAGTGAGCAAGCTGCCTGGCCTTAACATTTTTCATTCCATTTTTCACCCGACTTTTGCTGGTTCTTCTTGGTCTAGAAAAAAAAAAAAAAAAAAAAAAAAAAAAAAAAAAAAGTGAACTCAGATCAAAATAGAAGGATTTCCTTTTCATTAATTCCATGTTCTTAACTTGACAGGTTTGGTTATTGACGTAGAAGGGACATATCTGGCCTGACTGCAACACCCATGCTCGCAGTGTGGGACAGTTCTCATAAAGGTGATTCCGTGTAGTTTCTGGAAACGAAGACATCAGATGGCAAAGGTAATCTCCCAGATTTTTTTATTTTTCTTATTTTTTTTTGTGCTAATGCAGGAAAGGCAAGTAAGAGTAAAAGTAAGAGTCCAGATAGTGCAAGAAGCAGCAGCTGTGAAGGAAACTTCCTTCTGGCTGATATGGCTCCATATCTAGTTGTGGAGGTCATAGTGCAGGTGGAAGCATGTTCTCGTCCAAATACTTAGCTCTCTGTTTTCACAACAGGTCGAGCAGCAGAATGTCTTTGAAACAACTGTGCCTATGACCACGTTCATGCATCGTGCTAGACAAGGTAAAAGCTCTGGACAAGCAAAGGGGAGGGCTGGATGGGCATGCAATACGATCACTTCAATCTTCTCTCTCTAAGAAACCTTACTGAGAAAACAAAACAGAACAGAACAAATGAAACAAAACTCTCCAGACAGCTCTGGTGTTGCTGTAGGATGGAATACAATTGTTTTCCTTACAACCCCCCAGTTATTTCCATGTCTGTTCTGGACCTTGGGATCTCTTTTGGGAGCTACATTACGCAGAGAACTACAATAAGGCTGAGATCACCGCTGCCTCAATGTAATGCAAAGGTGAAGGCCTTTCTGACAGCCAGTTTGGAAATGAATGCAGCCCCATCTTGTCAGCATCAGAGCAGAGCCAGCTCCAGATGGCTCCAAAAAGGAGCTGCTGCTGGCCAGAGCCGAGGCAGGGAGTGCTGCTGGGTGGGCTTCGGGGGAGCAGATTTAAGGAAGGGGGGAAAATACTGCTGTGCAACAGCAGCTGGGAGAGAGGATTGTGAAAGCGTGAGAGAAGCAGCCCTGCAGCCCCCCAGGTGAGCGCCGCAGGAGGGCAGGAGGTGCTGCAGGCAGGCAGCAGCAGTTCCCCTGCGGGCTGTGCAGGGAGAGGCCCCTGGTGGAGCAGGCTGTCCCCCTGCAGCCCATGGGTCCCCCATGGAGCAGATCTCCACGCTGCAGCCCCCCCATGGGTGGAGGAGCCCCCGGTGGAGCAGGTGGCTGTGGCCTGGAGGAGGCTGCGGCCCATAGAGAGCCCCCGCAGGAGCAGGCCCCGGGCCGGAGCTGCAGCCCGTGGAGAGGAGCCCACGTGGAGCAGGGGCAGAGAGGGACCGAGAAGGAGTGGTGGAGATGAAGTGCTACAGACTGACCACAACCCCCAGTCCAGTCCCCCTGTTCCCCTGCGCTGCACGGGGGGAGGAGCTGGAAGAGCTCAGATGGGGGGAAGGAAGGTGTTTTTGGTTTCTTTCCTTTGGTTCTCACTTGTCTAGCCTGGTAGTAGTAGTAGTTAGGCAGGAAATCTTACTGTCTCCCTATGCTGCGTCTGCTTTGCCCATCACGATCCTTGTTGAGCGATCTCCCTGTCCTTGTCTCAACCCCTGAACCCTTTGCATCGTATTTTCTCTCCCTTTCTCTTTGAGGAGGGGGAGGGAGAGAGTGGCCGTGATGGAGCTCGGCTGCCCACCCACCGAAAAGCACTGCAGCTGCAAGGTACTGGAAAAGTTTTCAGAAGCAACAAGGTGTTTAACAAGGAAATTTATAGTTTCCTTTTTCAGGCTTCCTAAATAATTGGGCTTATTTCATATTCCCAACTCGGAGGAGGAGAATTGTTGATTTCACCTTCTTTTTTCTTCCTTGGAAATCAAAGGTGAACAGCTCTAAAAGGAAGGGGAACGTATCAGAAGCAAGCTTTTTTTGGCTTGTAATCCTTTCTTAAGGAAAAGATTCCTCACACACCTTCCCCAGATGTAGGGGGGCAGAGAATAATTTTGGAACTACTCCAATTAAAGTCAGCTTGGGGAGAGTGGGACTTCTCTACTTGTCTCTGAGACATTCGCATTAGCAAGAGAGAGTGTTGTGTTGCCGCTGCCAGGGGCCTACGGTGATGACTTCAGAAACAGAATTGAATGATGTCACTGTGACACCTTGGTAACAGCTGCCTCTGAGCAAGTTTAGCGAGGAGGGACAGAGAAGTGTGCTGGATGAAACCACGTGAGGACTTGTGGATCCCACGTTGAGGTGCATCGAGAGGGCCCACCCTTCTGTAAGTGTTTGGATGCTTCATTTTCGATTTCTGTAGTTTGTGTAAAGTCCTTTCACAAGCATGAAGTTTGGTACTTTGGCTCAGGGATGTAGCTGCACAGAGTGACAGGTGCAACATGTGGCTGAGGGCCTCTGCACGTTCTCTCTTTCCCACACACGATCAAGAAAGAAGGGTAGACAAATAAGAGTGTGCTGTGGTCCTGCCATAGACCTCAAGTACTACAGCATAAACAAGAGACTTAAAAGTAGCCCATCACATGAAACTTCAGGACAGCAATGCACTTCATCAGCTGGTCTGGCCTGTTGAGTGGAGTGTCTCAGGATGGAGTGTATGAAGATGCACTCCATCTACTTATCTGCTTTCAGATTAGCACTTGCAGTGAGCAAGCTGCCTGGCCTTAACATTTTTCATTCCATTTTTCACCCGACTTTTGCTGGTTCTTCTTGGTCTAGAAAAAAAAAAAAAAAAAAAAAAAAAAAAAAGTGAACTCAGATCAAAATAGAAGGATTTCCTTTTCATTAATTCCATGTTCTTAACTTGACAGGTTTGGTTATTGACGTAGAAGGGACATATCTGGCCTGACTGCAACACCCATGCTCGCAGTGTGGGACAGTTCTCATAAAGGTGATTCCGTGTAGTTTCTGGAAACGAAGACATCAGATGGCAAAGGTAATCTCCCAGATTTTTTTATTTTTCTTATTTTTTTTTTGTGCTAATGCAGGAAAGGCAAGTAAGAGTAAAAGTAAGAGTCCAGATAGTGCAAGAAGCAGCAGCTGTGAAGGAAACTTCCTTCTGGCTGATATGGCTCCATATCTAGTTGTGGAGGTCATAGTGCAGGTGGAAGCATGTTCTCGTCCAAATACTTAGCTCTCTGTTTTCACAACAGGTCGAGCAGCAGAATGTCTTTGAAACAACTGTGCCTATGACCACGTTCATGCATCGTGCTAGACAAGGTAAAAGCTCTGGACAAGCAAAGGGGAGGGCTGGATGGGCATGCAATACGATCACTTCAATCTTCTCTCTCTAAGAAACCTTACTGAGAAAACAAAACAGAACAGAACAAATGAAACAAAACTCTCCAGACAGCTCTGGTGTTGCTGTAGGATGGAATACAATTGTTTTCCTTACAACCCCCCAGTTATTTCCATGTCTGTTCTGGACCTTGGGATCTCTTTTGGGAGCTACATTACGCAGAGAACTACAATAAGGCTGAGATCACCGCTGCCTCAATGTAATGCAAAGGTGAAGGCCTTTCTGACAGCCAGTTTGGAAATGAATGCAGCCCCATCTTGTCAGCATCAGAGCAGAGCCAGCTCCAGATGGCTCCAAAAAGGAGCTGCTGCTGGCCAGAGCCGAGGCAGGGAGTGCTGCTGGGTGGGCTTCGGGGGAGCAGATTTAAGGAAGGGGGGAAAATACTGCTGTGCAACAGCAGCTGGGAGAGAGGATTGTGAAAGCGTGAGAGAAGCAGCCCTGCAGCCCCCCAGGTGAGCGCCGCAGGAGGGCAGGAGGTGCTGCAGGCAGGCAGCAGCAGTTCCCCTGCGGGCTGTGCAGGGAGAGGCCCCTGGTGGAGCAGGCTGTCCCCCTGCAGCCCATGGGTCCCCCATGGAGCAGATCTCCACGCTGCAGCCCCCCCATGGGTGGAGGAGCCCCCGGTGGAGCAGGTGGCTGTGGCCTGGAGGAGGCTGCGGCCCATAGAGAGCCCCCGCAGGAGCAGGCCCCGGGCCGGAGCTGCAGCCCGTGGAGAGGAGCCCACGTGGAGCAGGGGCAGAGAGGGACCGAGAAGGAGTGGTGGAGATGAAGTGCTACAGACTGACCACAACCCCCAGTCCAGTCCCCCTGTTCCCCTGCGCTGCACGGGGGGAGGAGCTGGAAGAGCTCAGATGGGGGGAAGGAAGGTGTTTTTGGTTTCTTTCCTTTGGTTCTCACTTGTCTAGCCTGGTAGTAGTAGTAGTTAGGCAGGAAATCTTACTGTCTCCCTATGCTGCGTCTGCTTTGCCCATCACGATCCTTGTTGAGCGATCTCCCTGTCCTTGTCTCAACCCCTGAACCCTTTGCATCGTATTTTCTCTCCCTTTCTCTTTGAGGAGGGGGAGGGAGAGAGTGGCCGTGATGGAGCTCGGCTGCCCACCCACCGAAAAGCACTGCAGCTGCAAGGTACTGGAAAAGTTTTCAGAAGCAACAAGGTGTTTAACAAGGAAATTTATAGTTTCCTTTTTCAGGCTTCCTAAATAATTGGGCTTATTTCATATTCCCAACTCGGAGGAGGAGAATTGTTGATTTCACCTTCTTTTTTCTTCCTTGGAAATCAAAGGTGAACACTCTAAAAGGAAGGGGAACGTATCAGAAGCAAGCTTTTTTTGGCTTGTAATCCTTTCTTAAGGAAAAGATTTCTCACACACCTTCCCCAGATGTAGGGGGGCAGAGAATAATTTTGGAACTACTCCAATTAAAGTCAGCTTGGGGAGAGTGGGACTTCTCTACTTGTTTCTGAGACATTCGCATTAGCAAGAGAGAGTGTTGTGTTGCCGCTGCCAGGGGCCTACGGTGATGACTTCAGAAACAGAATTGAATGATGTCACTGTGACACCTTGGTAACAGCTGCCTCTGAGCAAGTTTAGCGAGGAGGGACAGAGAAGTGTGCTGGATGAAACCACGTGAGGACTTGTGGATCCCACGTTGAGGTGCATCGAGAGGGCCCACCCTTCTGTAAGTGTTTGGATGCTTCATTTTCGATTTCTGTAGTTTGTGTAAAGTCCTTTCACAAGCATGAAGTTTGGTACTTTGGCTCAGGGATGTAGCTGCACAGAGTGACAGGTGCAACATGTGGCTGAGGGCCTCTGCACGTTCTCTCTTTCCCACACACGATCAAGAAAGAAGGGTAGACAAATAAGAGTGTGCTGTGGTCCTGCCATAGACCTCAAGTACTACAGCATAAACAAGAGACTTAAAAGTAGCCCATCACATGAAACTTCAGGACAGCAATGCACTTCATCAGCTGGTCTGGCCTGTTGAGTGGAGTGTCTCAGGATGGAGTGTATGAAGATGCACTCCATCTACTTATCTGCTTTCAGATTAGCACTTGCAGTGAGCAAGCTTCCTGGCCTTAACATTTTTCATTCCATTTTTCACCCGACTTTTGCTGGTTCTTCTTGGTCTAGAAAAAAAAAAAAAAAAAAAAAAAAAAAAAAGTGAACTCAGATCAAAATAGAAGGATTTCCTTTTCATTAATTCCATGTTCTTAACTTGACAGGTTTGGTTATTGACGTAGAAGGGACATATCTGGCCTGACTGCAACACCCATGCTCGCAGTGTGGGACAGTTCTCATAAAGGTGATTCCGTGTAGTTTCTGGAAACGAAGACATCAGATGGCAAAGGTAATCTCCCAGATTTTTTTATTTTTCTTATTTTTTTTTGTGCTAATGCAGGAAAGGCAAGTAAGAGTAAAAGTAAGAGTCCAGATAGTGCAAGAAGCAGCAGCTGTGAAGGAAACTTCCTTCTGGCTGATATGGCTCCATATCTAGTTGTGGAGGTCATAGTGCAGGTGGAAGCATGTTCTCGTCCAAATACTTAGCTCTCTGTTTTCACAACAGGTCGAGCAGCAGAATGTCTTTGAAACAACTGTGCCTATGACCACGTTCATGCATCGTGCTAGACAAGGTAAAAGCTCTGGACAAGCAAAGGGGAGGGCTGGATGGGCATGCAATACGATCACTTCAATCTTCTCTCTCTAAGAAACCTTACTGAGAAAACAAAACAGAACAGAACAAATGAAACAAAACTCTCCAGACAGCTCTGGTGTTGCTGTAGGATGGAATACAATTGTTTTCCTTACAACCCCCCAGTTATTTCCATGTCTGTTCTGGACCTTGGGATCTCTTTTGGGAGCTACATTACGCAGAGAACTACAATAAGGCTGAGATCACCGCTGCCTCAATGTAATGCAAAGGTGAAGGCCTTTCTGACAGCCAGTTTGGAAATGAATGCAGCCCCATCTTGTCAGCATCAGAGCAGAGCCAGCTCCAGATGGCTCCAAAAAGGAGCTGCTGCTGGCCAGAGCCGAGGCAGGGAGTGCTGCTGGGTGGGCTTTGGGGGAGCAGATTTAAGGAAGGGGGGAGAATACTGCTGTGCAACAGCAGCTGGGAGAGAGGATTGTGAAAGCGTGAGAGAAGCAGCCCTGCAGCCCCCCAGGTGAGCGCCGCAGGAGGGCAGGAGGTGCTGCAGGCAGGCAGCAGCAGTTCCCCTGCGGGCTGTGCAGGGAGAGGCCCCTGGTGGAGCAGGCTGTCCCCCTGCAGCCCATGGGTCCCCCATGGAGCAGATCTCCACGCTGCAGCCCCCCCATGGGTGGAGGAGCCCCCGGTGGAGCAGGTGGCTGTGGCCTGGAGGAGGCTGCGGCCCATAGAGAGCCCCCGCAGGAGCAGGCCCCGGGCCGGAGCTGCAGCCCGTGGAGAGGAGCCCACGTGGAGCAGGGGCAGAGAGGGACCGAGAAGGAGTGGTGGAGATGAAGTGCTACAGACTGACCACAACCCCCAGTCCAGTCCCCCTGTTCCCCTGCGCTGCACGGGGGGAGGAGCTGGAAGAGCTCAGATGGGGGGAAGGAAGGTGTTTTTGGTTTCTTTCCTTTGGTTCTCACTTGTCTAGCCTGGTAGTAGTAGTAGTTAGGCAGGAAATCTTACTGTCTCCCTATGCTGCGTCTGCTTTGCCCATCACGATCCTTGTTGAGCGATCTCCCTGTCCTTGTCTCAACCCCTGAACCCTTTGCATCGTATTTTCTCTCCCTTTCTCTTTGAGGAGGGGGAGGGAGAGAGTGGCCGTGATGGAGCTCGGCTGCCCACCCACCGAAAAGCACTGCAGCTGCAAGGTACTGGAAAAGTTTTCAGAAGCAACAAGGTGTTTAACAAGGAAATTTATAGTTTCCTTTTTCAGGCTTCCTAAATAATTGGGCTTATTTCATATTCCCAACTCGGAGGAGGAGAATTGTTGATTTCACCTTCTTTTTTCTTCCTTGGAAATCAAAGGTGAACAGCTCTAAAAGGAAGGGGAACGTATCAGAAGCAAGCTTTTTTTGGCTTGTAATCCTTTCTTAAGGAAAAGATTCCTCACACACCTTCCCCAGATGTAGGGGGGCAGAGAATAATTTTGGAACTACTCCAATTAAAGTCAGCTTGGGGAGAGTGGGACTTCTCTACTTGTCTCTGAGACATTCGCATTAGCAAGAGAGAGTGTTGTGTTGCCGCTGCCAGGGGCCTACGGTGATGACTTCAGAAACAGAATTGAATGATGTCACTGTGACACCTTGGTAACAGCTGCCTCTGAGCAAGTTTAGCGAGGAGGGACAGAGAAGTGTGCTGGATGAAACCACGTGAGGACTTGTGGATCCCACGTTGAGGTGCATCGAGAGGGCCCACCCTTCTGTAAGTGTTTGGATGCTTCATTTTCGATTTCTGTAGTTTGTGTAAAGTCCTTTCACAAGCATGAAGTTTGGTACTTTGGCTCAGGGATGTAGCTGCACAGAGTGACAGGTGCAACATGTGGCTGAGGGCCTCTGCACGTTCTCTCTTTCCCACACACGATCAAGAAAGAAGGGTAGACAAATAAGAGTGTGCTGTGGTCCTGCCATAGACCTCAAGTACTACAGCATAAACAAGAGACTTAAAAGTAGCCCATCACATGAAACTTCAGGACAGCAATGCACTTCATCAGCTGGTCTGGCCTGTTGAGTGGAGTGTCTCAGGATGGAGTGTATGAAGATGCACTCCATCTACTTATCTGCTTTCAGATTAGCACTTGCAGTGAGCAAGCTGCCTGGCCTTAACATTTTTCATTCCATTTTTCACCCGACTTTTGCTGGTTCTTCTTGGTCTAGAAAAAAAAAAAAAAAAAAAAAAAAAAAAAAAGTGAACTCAGATCAAAATAGAAGGATTTCCTTTTCATTAATTCCATGTTCTTAACTTGACAGGTTTGGTTATTGACGTAGAAGGGACATATCTGGCCTGACTGCAACACCCATGCTCGCAGTGTGGGACAGTTCTCATAAAGGTGATTCCGTGTAGTTTCTGGAAACGAAGACATCAGATGGCAAAGGTAATCTCCCAGATTTTTTTATTTTTCTTATTTTTTTTTGTGCTAATGCAGGAAAGGCAAGTAAGAGTAAAAGTAAGAGTCCAGATAGTGCAAGAAGCAGCAGCTGTGAAGGAAACTTCCTTCTGGCTGATATGGCTCCATATCTAGTTGTGGAAGTCATAGTGCAGGTGGAAGCATGTTCTCGTCCAAATACTTAGCTCTCTGTTTTCACAACAGGTCGAGCAGCAGAATGTCTTTGAAACAACTGTGCCTATGACCACGTTCATGCATCGTGCTAGACAAGGTAAAAGCTCTGGACAAGCAAAGGGGAGGGCTGGATGGGCATGCAATACGATCACTTCAATCTTCTCTCTCTAAGAAACCTTACTGAGAAAACAAAACAGAACAGAACAAATGAAACAAAACTCTCCAGACAGCTCTGGTGTTGCTGTAGGATGGAATACAATTGTTTTCCTTACAACCCCCCAGTTATTTCCATGTCTGTTCTGGACCTTGGGATCTCTTTTGGGAGCTACATTACGCAGAGAACTACAATAAGGCTGAGATCACCGCTGCCTCAATGTAATGCAAAGGTGAAGGCCTTTCTGACAGCCAGTTTGGAAATGAATGCAGCCCCATCTTGTCAGCATCAGAGCAGAGCCAGCTCCAGATGGCTCCAAAAAGGAGCTGCTGCTGGCCAGAGCCGAGGCAGGGAGTGCTGCTGGGTGGGCTTCGGGGGAGCAGATTTAAGGAAGGGGGGAAAATACTGCTGTGCAACAGCAGCTGGGAGAGAGGATTGTGAAAGCGTGAGAGAAGCAGCCCTGCAGCCCCCCAGGTGAGCGCCGCAGGAGGGCAGGAGGTGCTGCAGGCAGGCAGCAGCAGTTCCCCTGCGGGCTGTGCAGGGAGAGGCCCCTGGTGGAGCAGGCTGTCCCCCTGCAGCCCATGGGTCCCCCATGGAGCAGATCTCCACGCTGCAGCCCCCCCATGGGTGGAGGAGCCCCCGGTGGAGCAGGTGGCTGTGGCCTGGAGGAGGCTGCGGCCCATAGAGAGCCCCCGCAGGAGCAGGCCCCGGGCCGGAGCTGCAGCCCGTGGAGAGGAGCCCACGTGGAGCAGGGGCAGAGAGGGACCGAGAAGGAGTGGTGGAGATGAAGTGCTACAGACTGACCACAACCCCCAGTCCAGTCCCCCTGTTCCCCTGCGCTGCACGGGGGGAGGAGCTGGAAGAGCTCAGATGGGGGGAAGGAAGGTGTTTTTGGTTTCTTTCCTTTGGTTCTCACTTGTCTAGCCTGGTAGTAGTAGTAGTTAGGCAGGAAATCTTACTGTCTCCCTATGCTGCGTCTGCTTTGCCCATCACGATCCTTGTTGAGCGATCTCCCTGTCCTTGTCTCAACCCCTGAACCCTTTGCATCGTATTTTCTCTCCCTTTCTCTTTGAGGAGGGGGAGGGAGAGAGTGGCCGTGATGGAGCTCGGCTGCCCACCCACCGAAAAGCACTGCAGCTGCAAGGTACTGGAAAAGTTTTCAGAAGCAACAAGGTGTTTAACAAGGAAATGTATAGTTTCCTTTTTCAGGCTTCCTAAATAATTGGGCTTATTTCATATTCCCAACTCGGAGGAGGAGAATTGTTGATTTCACCTTCTTTTTTCTTCCTTGGAAATCAAAGGTGAACAGCTCTAAAAGGAAGGGGAACGTATCAGAAGCAAGCTTTTTTTGGCTTGTAATCCTTTCTTAAGGAAAAGATTCCTCACACACCTTCCCCAGATGTAGGGGGGCAGAGAATAATTTTGGAACTACTCCAATTAAAGTCAGCTTGGGGAGAGTGGGACTTCTCTACTTGTCTCTGAGACATTCGCATTAGCAAGAGAGAGTGTTGTGTTGCCGCTGCCAGGGGCCTACGGTGATGACTTCAGAAACAGAATTGAATGATGTCACTGTGACACCTTGGTAACAGCTGCCTCTGAGCAAGTTTAGCGAGGAGGGACAGAGAAGTGTGCTGGATGAAACCACGTGAGGACTTGTGGATCCCACGTTGAGGTGCATCGAGAGGGCCCACCCTTCTGTAAGTGTTTGGATGCTTCATTTTCGATTTCTGTAGTTTGTGTAAAGTCCTTTCACAAGCATGAAGTTTGGTACTTTGGCTCAGGGATGTAGCTGCACAGAGTGACAGGTGCAGCATGTGGCTGAGGGCCTCTGCACGTTCTCTCTTTCCCACACACGATCAAGAAAGAAGGGTAGACAAATAAGAGTGTGCTGTGGTCCTGCCATAGACCTCAAGTACTACAGCATAAACAAGAGACTTAAAAGTAGCCCATCACATGAAACTTCAGGACAGCAATGCACTTCATCAGCTGGTCTGGCCTGTTGAGTGGAGTGTCTCAGGATGGAGTGTATGAAGATGCACTCCATCTGCTTTCAGATTAGCACTTGCAGTGAGCAAGCTGCCTGGCCTTAACATTTTTCATTTCATTTTTCACCCAACTTTTGCTGGTTCTTCTTGGTCTATGTTTCACCCATCTCCCTGCCCCAGAGCGACACAAGTAAATCTCTTAAGCAATTGCTAACCTGTTCTCAGTGCTCACGAGTCCCACATCACTCATTTTACAATCTATAAACCATGGCAGCTGGCACCTAGTTGGTACACGGTGACACTGCACACGTTGGCAGTGTCGTCAGGAGCTGCAAAGTCAGGGCTGTGGGGGTTAAGGGAAAACCACACATCAGTTTAGCAACTTGGCTCCCGTAGGATACTTCCTACGGCAGGAGTTTCAGCAAAGCCACTCAGAGGGACCTGCTGGCTAATTCAAACGGGACTTCTGCTGGAGCAGTCAGAAGGCAGCAGGAGATATCCAGTGGGCATCGCTGTCAGTCTGTGGCAGTTTGGGGTCCAGGTGTCAGTGGTTAGGTGGGGTTTTCTCTGCTTCACTTTCTCCAAAGCTGTGAAAAAATATTTATTTTACAGCACTGTACAGTCCCACGTTAAGGATGGAACCAGCTGCATCAACTTCCAGTACGATGGTGTTGTAAAAAAGGTGCCTTTGGTGGTCAGGAGCACAACAGCTCTGCTGATGTGTTATTTAAGTGTGTTCTTACATCTGAGTTTCCTCATAGCAGTATGTAGCTGAGGGGGTCCAACTTTCCCAGGGAAGATTTATGGTTTTTCTCCTACCAAGCACCAGCTCAGTATACAAAGCTCTGTTAATAACACCCAAGCATGTAGATGTTAAACTGAAACTGCTTTTAAACCTAGTTGTTGTTACAAAAATAGCTTAATACACCATCTTCAGAGGGTAAAAATTCACATGGAAGTACAGAAAAACCCAGAAGCGCTTCCTGAGCTTCAGTTTACCAACAGCACCATCGGATTTAGATCGTGGCCTGGCAGCCAGGATGCAGGGTCTGTAAGCATTGCTGCGATGTGGAAGTGCCAAGGCAGGTTTCTGGCCTGCCCTGACTAAAAGACCTTTTTTTTTCATACAAACAGCGTGCCAGGTACGCTGTAATGCCAATGTGCCAGGTCAATAGAGGATGTCAAACAACAGAGGCGTTTATCCTAATTTCTGGCATGAAAACACTTTTAACAGCATTCTTTTCACCAAGAACCCCCTCTCTATCTTCTCCAATACTCCAGGATCTGCTGCAGCTGCAGCAGCCGCGCTGCTACAACCTACATCTTTGCCAAATCTTTTCAATAATTGTGCTTTACCTCGGCAATGTTGAGGTCACTCCTCTTCCTCCTCCAGCTGAGGAAGCAGCTCGCTGGCTCTGCCACACCGCAGGTGCAGAAGCGAAAGCTGGGAACACAGGAGTCAAACTCTCAGTGCTCACAAAGCCACCAGGGCACAGGCCTGACACAGAGGCACCCCGGATCCGCTCTCCCTCCCCGCTGCAAGGCTCGCAGCAGCCCCGACCCGAAGCGCACACAATGCTTCGCATGGTGATATCACCGCTGATTCTGAGTCCCCAGGTGAGAATCTGCCTCACCACTCTCAATGCTGGGGTTGGGTTTTGGTTTTGTTTTTTTTTTTTTTCTTTTAAACATTCACAGCTTATGGGAAACCATCAGGTAAACCACAGATGGCTAGGGAAGAAGTCCCACACGAGGGAAGTCCGTGCTTTTCTTCCAGGCAGCAGCACGTGCTTTAACACGCCGCGTTCGACAAAGCAGCTCTCCCCGATTTGCTCAGTGGCAACAGGCACGACTGCAACGCACACAGGTGTAGGCAGCACCTGCAGGTCCCAAACCCTTAACCAGTTTGTAGAGAGCACCAATTTTTGAAGTAGTGGTTTTCCCTTAATCCATGACCCCTTCTTTCCTTTATTTAAAGCGGGTGGCTCTCCTCCATTTTCCTCCTCAGTGTCTGAGCAGACACTGGGAATCGTTTCTGGAGGAAGGGCACTGCTGAAGCTCCTACATCTACTCTCCGAGAAAAGAGAGTATGTCAAAGAATACAGATTTCCTTTCTTTTTCCCTTTTGAAATACAATTTCTGAAATCAACGCTGCGGCCTGGCAGCAAATACCTACGGGACTAAAGAGGATTCCTCATCCTCACTGTAACGTTGTAGTTAACCTCCCAACGAACCCATCTCCCCAGGAAGCGGCCATTTGAGATGGGAAGGGGCAGAGCAAGAGGAAGCTCTCCTTAGCCTAGCTCTTCCCCCAACACCACCTCGCCACCCAGCACCAAATTCAATTCACCTGCTCCACCCGATCAGTCGAACGGGCGTCCGACGCTGGCACACGCCACAGCGGTGGTTCTGACGTGGCTTAAATCACCTATCCGCAGAATATCTCGGGTCTGTACGCTCCAATAACGCAGTAGTTGAGAAATAACGCCCAGAGCTCACACTCTGAGTGCAGCCCAACAGCACCGAAGCACCGGGAGGCTAAACATTCCCAACCTGGCAACAAGGCTGACCCAAGCAACAGCACGGAACCCTTCTGCACCTTCAGCGTGGACATCAGCGGAAGGAAACACAGATTTTTCTTTTCTCCTGGGGCTGCACCGCTCAGGGCCAGCAGAGCAGTGCTTCCCCTTCCCTTCTGTGTCTGTGCCAAGATCGTGCCTCGTCTCTCGAGTCCTGCCCGTGATGGTGCCTGGCCTCAGCCCCTTGAGGCGGCCATTCCTCCACCACCGCAGCTCTCTTGGCAAGCTGCGAGTCATTTTATGTCTTGTCACGGCTTTCCAGAGCCAGGCACACAGGTTCTGGAGAAGGCTGGGGCAGGACAAGCCTGCTTTAAGCCCCAAACCTGCCTCCTTTACTGTCTCCTCTCAGGCCAGGCCTACCCTCCGGGCCCAGCAGCACTCATCCTGCCTGCCCCAGGACCCGCAGGTTGCACCCTGTGGTAGCAGCAAAGAGCCCCCCAAATGTCTGTCCTGGGGTACACAGGGGTGAGGCAGCCCCGTCACTGCACAGACACCCGTGGGACATGTCACCAGAGCCGCTATCGGCTTGGCAATTAAGGACGTGGGAGAGGAGCCCACGTCACGCAAGCATTCGTGGCTGCCCTGGACAAAGAAAGAAACAGTGGCTGTTTTTCTCCCCATTTAAACAGCTAAAAGCACCGCTAACAGTTTCTTTCTTTGCGTCCAGCCTGTACTACGTTTAAAGAAAGAAGCAGCTTCTGCTGAGGAGGTGGAAGATGCTGTCAGCAGAAACACCGTGCCTAGAATGCGAGCAGGGAAGACAGCGATGCTGCAAAATAAAGCTTTTACAGCCGCTTCAGATCAGTTGGCCCGGGCTCCAAGGGTCAGACACCCATCTGGGAAGATTGAATTTCCTCCTCGATAGCCTTGCCCAGCTCAATCTTGCCATCCTGACTTGGCTCCAGAGAAAGCCTCTTATTAAAGGCACAGAGAAACAATAGCTTCTCGGCCAAAAACTAGGAGTTCAAGCAATCCAGTGAAAAAGCTGTGCTTGGGAACAAGAATGTTTCAGAGGCTAGTTGATTTTAGTTCTCATCGTCACTCGTGTCATGGCAAAGGGCCTCTACAGAGGCAAAAGAGTCTCAGCACTGAGGTAGGACATAGCTCAAACACCAGCCCCAGAAGGTGGAGATCATAGCCTTGACTCACCCTAAAGGCATCGCAGAAAGGGCACCAGGTAAGAGGACAAGGAGGGTTTTGGCTCTAGGGTTAGTTTGTCACATAGCCCAGGAGCCACTGGCTTTGGCTAGCATTTGACAACTGATTCTGGACCTTGAATGGACGAAGCCATACTCTGCCTCTGAATAATGAGGCTTGCATAGAGAGAAAACCCACACTGCCTATAGGGACTCTGTCATAGCAGTGGGCTTGCTTCTTGATCCCCATCCCTCTTTCCACCCTGCAGGCCCTACTTGCACGCTCTGCCTTGCTTAGATGGGAAGCTCAGCCATTCATCCAGCACCACGAGAAGATGTGGGATTAATTTCACAAGCTGGTGGACACACTGAGGACGTCACAGTTAGATGTGGGCACATTTTATTCTCTGGATGCACTCGCGCATTGTTTCTGCTCAACAGCCAAAGCTTTATTGATACAAAACCATTTCCCTTCTCCCCCACCCCCAGCATGTTTTATTTATTTATTTATTTATTTTTAAATTTTGTATATGTATCCCTTTTCCCACCCCTCAACTGCTCGTCCACTTCTGATTTGAGTAATATCTCTGCTTGGAGTCTGTTTTCTCAGAAGAAGCTAACTGACAATTCATTCATTTTTTTTTTCTCCCAAGAACCATATAAATTACATGCAAAACATTGTACATAGAGATTAGTATCAAAATGCAATACAGATCAAGTGCACTTTAAGCTGGACTCTAGGATATAGCAAACACACCAGGGTACATATTGCTTTGAAACCACCATTTTTTTTTAATGTCATGCATACCACATAATATTCAGTCTTTTGTTTTGTATTTTTCTGTTTTTATACAAAAATACCAGTGCTTATTATACTAGTTACTGGAAAAGAAAAAAAAATCAGATCTGTGTGTCCTCTTCAAATCAAAATTTTGTTGTGAGAGCACTGGATAAATATATATACACACACCAACAAGTGTCATAAGCTTTGCCTTTGCTGAAGGAAGATAAATAGTATCAAGAAAATCTGTCTAGTTTGTTTTACAGGCTTGTCTTTCTCAGTATGGAACAAACTGACCTCCCTGGTCTAACTTTGCAGTTGCCTATTCTGCCTTTGTCCTGGAGAGAAGAGCAAGAAAAGAACAAATCTATTTTTGCACTCCAAAAACGCATTAGAGGAGGATTATCACACCCACCTAAGGGTACTTCCTTGTTTGTTTATAAAGCACCAAGTATTTCTCTTGGACAGAGACTGTTGCTGGCTTGCTTTGTGCCTTCCATTTATAATAAAGATATTATAAAAAAGATATTATAAAAAAGATAATAAAGATATTAAGATGCTTACCCCTTGTTTTTTACCCTCCTCTTTGGGTCCAAACACCTAGATGGAGGGTGCAAAACAACACTTTTGAACCCAGACCCTGAGCTGCAGAGTCCAAAGGCCCAGCTTTCAGCTCCAAAGCCTGACTTGGAGATACAAGACACGCCCTCTCCTCCTCCTCACTGCCTCTTGCCTCCTCCCCTCCTGATATTTTAACCGTCTCAAACCTCATTATTAGGGCCCCATGCTTCCTTATTTCACCCCAAATCCCTATGTTCAGGGTCCACAACCTCCACTTGGTATCTGAACTCTTCTTCTGATTGCCTTATCCAAGGCAATCAGAAGGGCACCCCTCCTTTTAAATTCGCAAATCCTCATGCTAGGAGCCGAGGCCTGAATTTTGGGGTCCAAACATCCATTTCGAGGAAGCAGAGAGTGGAGGGCGGGCCGCACTGTCCACCATTTTTAGGCCACAGCATCACATATTAGGGCAGAAAGCCTCTTCCTTGGGCTTGAAAGCCTTGTCTGAAAGGGTAACCCCTCCTTTTTAGTGGCTTTTTCTTGCTTACACATTAATCTTACAGACCAGGCTGCCACTTACAAGGAACAAACCCCTATTTTTAGGGTCACAATTTTATTATAACCTTATTATTGCCACATCAGGGCCCAGGGACCATCTCTGGAACCGGGAGCAGGGCCTCTGTGGCAGGTCCTGTCCCAACGGACACAACGGACCTGGTTCCCTGCAATGCGGACTTCTTAGATGGCGAGGCCTTATTGGAGAGGAACAGCCCTCCTTTCAAATTCCCAAATCCTCATGCTAGGAGATGAGGCCTGAATGTTAGAGTCCAAAGCCTCCTCTTTGGGTCCAAACACCCATCTGGAGGGATCAAAACATCACTTCAGGATCCAGACAGAGGAAGCGGGCTGCGCTGTCCATGATTTTTAGGCCCCAGCATCACATATTAGGGCAAAAAGCATCCTCCTTGGGCTCAAAAGCCCTTTTTAGAGAACGAACCCTCCTTTTCCGTGCCAGGATCATCATTTGCTGAGTCAAGGCCTGACAGTCACATCCCAAAGGCTCAACCTGAGAGCCCAAAGCCTCTTTTTTAGCACCCAGAGCCTTCTCCTTGGGACTCAAAGCCTCAGGTTGGGGTACAAAGGCTCATTTTCTGGGTTCAAAGCCCCATTTTAGTGTCCAGAGACCCCCATGCTAGGCTCTAAAACTTCATTCTTCATGGCTGACGTCTCATGCTCAGGCTCCAAACCCTGATTTTCAGGGCCCAGACGCTGCTTTGGGATCCTAAGCCCCCTCCTGATTGCCTACCTACTCCTTTGTAGGGCCAAGAGTCTACTTTTTGGTGACCAAAGCCTTAATATTAGGGCCCAGAGACCCACCTCTTGAATTCAGAGCTGCCTTCTTGGGGCCTTCCTCATTAGGGCCAAATGCCTCATTTTCACCCTATAACCCCTTCTCTTCAGGGCTAAGAGCATCTTTTGCGGATCCAAACCCTTTCTCTCACCCTTCCTTTGCAGCTGAGAAGCATACAGGCATGGCACCAAGGCTCCTCTGTATAGACCACAGCCTTGTTCTTAAGCACCCAGCTTTCAGGACGTTTTCAGGACAAGAGAGCCTATAGTTGGGATCCAAAGCCGCCTTTGCTTACACGTCAATCCTACAGAGTAGGTTGCCATTTCCAAGGGGCAATTCCCTATTTTTAGGGTCCACAATTTTATTATAAGATGCAATGCGTCCTTCTTAGATGGCAAAGCCGTAAGTGAGAAAGCCCTGCTTTCAAATCCCCAAATCCTCATTCTAGGAGCCGAGGCCTGAATTTTAGGGTCCAAACATCCATTTTGAGGAAGCAGAGAGTGGAGTGTGTGTAATACACAATAAATGTTTGTTCATTGTCTTTTGTAAAAACAAGGAGTTCTGTTTGAGGAATGGGAGTTGTGAAAACTCCCTGCTGAAGTAAGGAGCTGTATAATGCTTAGCTAGACACTATGAAAATTCCATTGCTTAATGTAACAAAAAAGAGAATCCTCTCCCCTTCCCTCCTTCTGCATCTCAGTAGCCTCTTTTGTTCAGAAAACACAGCTGCAAAGTTCATGTAACCATCTCCTGATAAGTTGTTAAACTAGTGTATCAACATCTTGCCTTCCTGTCTCACGCTGGGCCAACATGATCAAATAAAGAAAGAAGTTGAACCACAACGCCGAGGAAGACTACGGCCTTCATCTTCACGACCACCAGAGGGACAGAGACGACCCCCTAGCAACAGTGCGCGCAGTCGCAGAATATACCAGGATGTGCTGCGTAATCCCGGAATTACCAAGATATAAAAAGGGACCCTGGCGGTGTAAAATTACGTAAAAGAAAGACAACTGTCATGTTGTGGTCTGATAGTTTCTGGGAGAAAGCAGAAACCCAGCAATTCTGTCTTTCCTACTCCTCCAAACCAATTCCGTTGACAACTCTGAATGCTTCCAGCTAGAAAAAAAAGGAAGAATGAAGTGGAGGGCTCCTTGCCATCACTGTATTTCTGGAGCAGATTTCTGGATAGTCCCCGCAGCCAGCTGTAGGGCCTGTGCCAGGCTTGGAGTGGCTGCAGGGAACATGCCAGGGGCTCGAGGTGCTGCAGGGAACATGCCAGGGGCTGGAGGGGCTGCAGGGCGAGTGACACGGGTTTGAGGGGCCTCAGGTCCCAGCGCAGTGGTTGAAGTCGATGCAGGGAACATCAGAGTTGTTGGAGGGGCTGCAGGTAAAATGCCAGGGGTTGCAGGGGCTGCAGGGTGCTGAGTCACAGCTTTGCATCAGGTCAAGACGCATTTTCCTAGAACCATCCATTTCCTCCTGAAGGGGCTGAATAGCATGGAACGGTCTTCAAAATGCACAGAGCAGACCCCAGCAAACGTAGGGATGCTGCTAGCAAGTAGGGAACTTTTTTGTTGATGTTGTTAACATTGTTTCACGACAATAGATGCAAACATGTATCTTGAGTTGAGGGCAAAGGTGACCTTGGATCTGAAGCACACAGGCGTTCACTAATGTCCCCCCATCCGGAGTGAATCCACAACGACTCGGAAGGAAAACTAAAGTCCAAACCAGTGCACTGGGATAAAGAGAGTTTAATAGGGTAGAAAAGGAATAAAAACAATATAATGAATATTAATATTTATAATTTATAATATAATAACGTATAAAAATTGTTTAATTAATAAGATTAAATAATAATCATCATAATTTTATAGTAAGAAAACAACGCCATACTGTACAACACAGTCAATAAAGTGGATTTAATGCAATAAAAATAAAACCCATTTATCCCATCCCAATGAGTTCCTATCCCCATCATCACTTCCCATCCCACTGATCATTTCCTATCCCAACAACGTCCCAGTTCTGATCCCAAGGCTGAATTCCCAACTCCCACCCACCCATCCAGCCAGCCATGCACCCATTTTCTGCATTTTCAGGTCACAAGACTCTGATGAAGGCCACCTCAGCCTTTTCCCCGAAAAAAAAGCTGCTCTTTATTGTGAAAAACTTCACTTTTGCACAACACTGCAGACCCAGCCAAGATGGTCCTGCAAGACAAGGTGAAACAAACATACAAAACCCATATGGAGGTAAATTGGTTCATCTAAACAAATTCCTACCACGAAATCCTGATCCTCAATCTCAGCACCGATGAAAAAAGAGGATACAGTTCCCTCCTCCAAGGTCCCTCTCTGCCCCTGCTCCCCGTGGGCTCCTCTCCATGGCTGCAGCTGCAGCCCGGGGCCTGCTCCTGCGGGGGCTCTTTTTTGCACCTAAGTGCTGTTAACCATCCCAGGCATTTGTTGTTCACATGGTGAATAAGTGCTGTTTTGGATTTACAGAGATAATCTGTAGATTTGGTTCCAAAGGGGTTCAAATTCAGGCAAGGCAGTGAGAGCTTTGTGGGCTGCAGGAGAACCAAAATGCAGGAACTGTCAGGGCTCATCCTCACCCGGGACCAACTCTCATTTGGTCTTCTTTGGAGAGAAAGCCAAGCCAGCCAGGTGGCTTCCACTACTTCTATGGGAGTGACATTGGGATTGATCTTTAAAATGAAATGAAGCAGAAGGCTGTGGGTTCTCCAACCTTCAAGATATGCAGCACTTGGCTGGGAAGGTTTCTTCCGTTCCTATGGATTTGAAGAATTAGGGCTGAAAGAAGCAGCAGGAGCCTAGGGCCATATTCTGTCATCTCTATGGAAACTCCTGACGGGAATTACCTCCCTACTGGTGTCAAACTGCAGGCAGGCAAACGGGTGTGGTCTCCTCTCTGTGCAACTCCCCAATCCATGGTGTCTCTTTGCATGTGTGAAATTGCATGTGTATAGGGGGTGTGGTGGCAGAAGAGTGAAAGCCTCTTCTGATGGGTCCTAAAGCTGTGAGTCTGACCCTTCTGTGACTGTGCTGAAAGCGATCCTGGGGATAGAAGGGAGAGTGATCCAGCTGCACATCATGAGACGGGGAAGAGACAGAGGCTCTGGCGTGCACTGCTGACTGGTTTGCCTCGGTGGGGTTGGAGTGAGGAAGCTGTACCCTCCTCTGTTAGCACAAAGGAGAGGAGTTATTCCACGCTATTTTTCCTCCTCTGTGTATGAATGGACAGACTGCACAGTTGGTTAAGGCCGTAGCTACTGAAGACAAGAACTCCATTGTCTGCTGCTCTTCAGGCAGAAGGCAGAAGGAATCAAGAGACAGGACTGGCTCTGTCTGCATACTGCAGTAGACGCACTTTTTTGCATCTTCTGTGCGTGAAAAAGTATGTTTTAATTGATAAGAATCCCAAGGGCCTAGAAATACTGCAGTTTTAGGATAAATCTGGTATAAACTGAGTGTCCTGAGGATTTTGAGTACTCCATTTCCGTGGCCAGACCAACAGAAACTCCAGGGCAATAGGAAACACAACTTTCTCTCTCTTATCCTAAATTTCTCCACTTGTTATCTCCTGACCAGCAATTTACAGGAAAGTTACAGGAAAGTGAGGGAAAATATTTGAACTATTTATACACCAGTGCAGGTGGTGCCATGTTAACTTCACTCTTTTGCAAGATCTTCTTTGCTAACAGCAAGTTATGGCCCCTAGGGATGTTTTACCTTGAGGGAGGGAATGGGGGCACACCAAAACAAGTAGAACAAGCAAAATACTGTGGGGTGGAGCTGACAAAACAACAAACAAACAAACAAACAACAAAAAAACAACTACCACCACAGACCACCCACTAGTGCCGTGCTTTTCATACTGAAGTGAGGAAAGAGCAGAGCATCCTTGCAGTAACTTCATGCCTCAAAACCCTCCTTTGTCACTCTTCCTGCACTTGTGTAACAGTTGCTTGCAGGTCTGTTTCCTTTCTTATTTCAGGACTGGAAGATGGCTTCATGGACAAAACAGACTTGGCTTGGGGAAGAGTAATTGAATTTATTGCCAGCTGATCACAAAGTAGGACAGTGAGAATTTAAAAACTTTAAAACCAACCAACCAACCAACCAACCAAACAAACAAACAGAAAACCACCTCGCCACACTACCTCCATCCCAGGCTAAACCTCAGTCTTGATTCTTCTATCTATTTCCCACGGAGCAGTGGGGGGTGGTTGGAGGATGTTGGGGACTGGAGGTTGCAGGCTCTGCTGCTCCTTCATCGTATTTGGCAATTTTATTGATGGTAGCGCTCCCCACCCCTCCCATCCCCTCTTTTCCCTTCCCTCCACTCCCCTGCCCTCCCCTATGCTCCCTGTTCTTTCTGACCAACAGTATGATAGATTCGGGTGGGTGGTCAGCACGTGGGGCTACGGAGAGGACATGTACACAAAGATTTGGCTCCAGATCCAAAATGACATGTATTTGGCAATTTTATTTATGGTAGCACTCCCCTCCCCTCCCCTCCCTTCGCCTCCCCTCCCCTCCCTTCCCCTCCCCTCCCCTCCCCTACCCTCTTTTGCCTCCTCTCCCCACTTTTGCCTCCCCTCCCCCCCATCCCCTCCCCTCCCCTCCCGTCTCCTCCCCTCCCCTACACCCCCTCCCCTATGCTCCCTGTCCCTATACTCTGCTACACTACCCTCCCCTATACTACCCTACACACTCCTACACTCCCCTCCCCTATCCTACCCTAAACTCCCGTTCGCTACACTACCCTACATTACCCTATGCCCCCCTCCCCTACACTCTCATACACTCCCCTCCCGTATCCTACCCTACACTCCCCTAAACTCCAATCCCCTACACTACCCTATACTCTCCTATGCTCCCCTCCCCTCTAACACGCTACACTACGCTATGCTACCCTACCCTACCCTACCCTACCCTACCCTACCCTACCCTACCCTACCCTACCCTACCCTACCCTACCCTACCCTACCCTACCCTACCCTACCCTACCCTACCCTACCCTACCCTACCCTACCCCACCCTATCCTATCCTATCCTATCCTATCCTATCCTATCCTATCCTATCCTATCCTATCCTATCCTACCCGCCCCCTGCCCTCCCCTCCCCTCCCCTCCCCTCCCCTCCCTTCCTTTTATTCCCTCCCCTTCCCTCCCCTCTTGTCTTCTTCTCTCCTCTCTTCTTTCTTTCGGGTAACTTCAAATCGCTTCAGTCGTTCTCATAGCTCCTATCCCTGGCTGATTCACGGGAACCCATCAGCAGCAACCAGAAGCGCTCCAGCTGCTGTGTCACTGGTCGAGCAACAGTCTCCAACTGGGAATCGCTGACTTCCTTGTGTGGCTCAGACAGGTGCCTTGCAGTTCCACCGTGGCCTGGACGTTTCCTCTTGCTGTGTCCCCACCTACAGCGCACTTCTGCTTAGAAGCAGCAGCAGGCTTTGCAAGATGTCCCACTCCTTCCATTTTCAGTGGTTTAGCTTGGCTAGCCGGGTGGTGTCTGTCAATAGAAGACAACAACGAGATTTGGGTTAGAAACAGCTAACTGAGTAGTTCCTTTGCACAAGGGCAAGGAATATCTACCCCTTCCTACTGGAGGCTGCAGTGTCAGAGATAATGACGGGTCCTTCCGAGAGCTTTGAAATATCCCTTGGGGATGCTGAGTCCAGAGGACCAGAGCAAACCTGTCTAAAGTACACCGTGGAATCACTCGGAATGACTTCCTAGCAGAAGCATGTGTCTGATACGGCTTCAGCTGCTTGCAGTGTTCTTCTTCACCTCATACCTAAATTCAGATGAGAGATCTCAATGAAGATGGAAAGGTTGAGAAATAGAGAAATCACTGATGTGCTTTGAGAACTTCTAAGGACTGAGTACTGCATCAATCCCATGTTGTAACATTAAGGATTGGTTAGAAAAGCAAACGTTAAAAACAAGGAAAGGGGAAGAACAAGTAAGCTTTCTTAAAGTATCTATTCTATTTAAGGTATCTTTAAAGAAGTAAATAAGTACTGAAATATATATGCAGATAGAGAGAGAGAGAGAGAGAGAGAGATACAGAAACCTAAGAGTCTGCTGTGCAGGTTAGCTTCTTGCTCTCTTTTCTAAAAGTCACAGTGAATGCAGCATCTGTGTGCGTTACAAGCATTACCCTCAGTCCAGCACAGGTACACACGAGAGGTCAGCCTGCAGGTTGCGGAGGCAAAGCAACTGCTCTGGCTGGATGTGAAGAGCCAAGACAGAAGTTGCTGTCAGGGAAAAGATACACAGAGGGGATGAAAAAGACGGAGTGTGCTTCCGACCTTCACAACTTCTAAGCAAGCGGAGATGAGGTTGTGGAAGAAGCAAATAAGCTGTTGATCTAGAAGCAGCCTGAAGATTGTCCTTAAGCAGGGCCTTGCATTCTTCATTTTTACAGCATTGCTTGCCTTCAAGTGCACGACGATGATTTTATGAACTTTCTACCACTACAGAAATGCACCGGATTCTTTCACAAAACTTACGGGTGGTACTTGGCAATATTGGTCAGCATTCTCTATTTCCTTCTTCATCTCAATTCTCTTTTGGCCTGTGAAGCTTTCCAGATCAGAGGAGAAGATCCACGGTAATACGGAGCTTTGGATACTGCAAAGGAAACGAAGAATCCTACTGACAACTCTTTTCAACCTCGCCTGCAAGCATCACAGAAAAGAACACCGAAAGAACACCGCTTTATCATGGGAAGCATAAATTGGAGCATAGGTGTCCTATAGCTGAAGCGAGGTGAAGCAGGTTCCACACAAGGTGAAGGAGCACACCCATAAGCATTTCCATAAAGCCGTGTTTTCAAACAAAGGGTTAAGATTTAGATTTTCTTACAAGTGAAGAATGAAGAAATAAAAGAAAAAGAAAATTACCAGGACATCCAGTTTTCCTCTAGCTTGCTTTGCTTCTTTCCGAATCTGAGTCTGGAGTGACAGTCAGGGAGCAGCATTGTGCAGAAATGCCAAAGCCTCCCCAGCTGGTTGTACCTTCATCAGCAAGGCCTTTGATACTGCTGCCTCCTCAGCAACATCAGCCATTTCCGAGGAAAGCTGGTGTCCATCAGGTCAAATAGGAATGGGAAATCCCTCTTGCCACAACTTCACACTCACACCAGAGTTGGCAGGACAGGCCGATGGACAGAGAAGCGTCTGCAAGAGTGTTAGAAAACAGACTTTAGATTTCCGTCAACCCAGGAAGAATTACTTGCTCATCCCTTCAAAGTGAACTCTGAGTAGAAGGAGGGGATCCCAAGCTGCATTCCTGACATCTATGCTGCAAAGTCATCCAATGGGACATGTTACTGGACCAGCCTGTTACGAACAGAAACAGGACTTTGAGGTTATGCTGTTGGATTAGAATTAAGCTCAAAGAGTTAGTCCTTTGACGTGTTTTTGTTTGCAAGTGTTTTCACTGCTTCCCAGACAATGTCTCCAGCAAGCTAGCTGCTTGCTTCATTTGTTCTGTTCTGTTCTGTTCTGTTCTTTTTGATTCTCTTTTGTTTTGTTTTCTCAGCCAGGATTCTTAGAGAAATGAGATTAAAGTGATCATATTGTATGTCCACCCATCCCTCCCTCCCCTTCGCTTGTCCAGAGCTTTTACCTCGTCCAGCAGCTTGAATGAGCTCGGTCCTAGGCGCAGTTGTGTCCAAGCCATTCTGTTCCTAGACGTGTTGTGAGAACAGACAGCTAAGTAGTGGGGAGAGGACGTGCTGCTGTCTGCAGTGTGACCTCAGCGCTTACCAAACAGTAGGGAATACACAGAGAAGGGCCTTAGGAGAACTTCAAGCCCCAGATACGTTTTATGTGGAAACCATATTTCCCAAGATAACACTGGACACAACTGCATAATCAAAAGGGATTCATTTCTTGGTTCATTCAACTCCTAGGTTTTAGTTTTAAAACATGTCTGTCTTGGCTTAAAGCACTCTTCCAATCTCTATTTCCAGTTCCTAGGATTTCCTGAAATAGGGAATCCCACTTTTTCCTTTTACAATCTCCCAGTCTCTTCTTTTTTACCTCTCCCCAAGAAACTTAGCACTGCTCTCTTCATACTTGACAACTAGATATGGAGCTGTATCAGCCAGAAGGAAGTTTCCTTCACACTTGCTGCTTCTTACGGTATCTGGGCTCTTACCTTTACACTTACTCACCCTTCCTACATTAGCACAAAGAAAGCTGTTTGGGAGATCTGATGTCTTGTTTTCCAGAAACTGCCCTGAATCACCTTTACGAGAGCTGTCCCACGCTGCGAGCACAAGTCTTGCAGTCTGGCCAGATATTTGCCTTCTAAGTCAATAACCAAATCTGTTACAAAGGTAAGAACATGTAATTAATGGAAAGGAAATCCTTTTATCCTTTTATTTTGATCCAAATTCACTTTTTTTTTTTTTTTTCTAGACCAAGAATGAATCGTGGAGAACCACCAAAACTCAGGTGAGAAATGAAATGACAAATGTTAAGGTCAGGCAGCTTGCCCACTGCCGTTGCTACCCTGAAAACAGATGGAGTGCATCTTCATACGCCACAGCCTGAGACACTAGTCGACAGGCCAGCCCGTGTGAGGAAGTCCATTGCTGTCCTGAATTTTAACGTGACAGGGGGACTCTTAAGCCTCTTGTTTATGCTTTAGTACTTGCGGTCTATGGGAGGACCACAGCACACTCTTCTCTGTCTCCCCTTATTTGTTGATCGTCTGTAGGAAGAAGAGAACGTGCAGAGGCCCTCACCCGTACATTGGGTCTGTTCTCACTCTGTGCAGCTCCATCATTGAGCAAAGTACCAACCTTGAGGCTTCTGTAAGGACTTGACACAAACTACAGAATACTACAATGAAGCATTCACAACAAAACCACATTTTTTTCCTCAGCCAAGCATCAAAACACTTACAGAAGGGCATGGTCCCTCTCTGTGCTCCTCAAGGGGAGATCCACAAATCCTCACGTGGTTTCATCGCATCCAGCACCCTTCTCTGTGCCTCCCAGCTAAACGTGCACAGAGGCAGCTGTTGCCAAAGTGCTGTGGTGACACAATTCAGTTCTGTTTCTGAAGTCATCACCGCAGGCGCCTCCCAGTGACGGCACAACACTCTCTGTTGCTAATGCGTCTGTCTCAGAAACAGCTAGGGAAGTACCACTATGCCCAAACTGACTTGAATTAGAGTAGTTCAAACATTATTCCCTGCTCCCCTACATCTGTGGAAGGTGGGTGATCAATCTTTTCCTTGAGAAAGGACTACAGAGCAAAAGAGCTTGATTCTGAGACGTTGCCCGTCCTTGTAGAGCCTTTGATTTCCATGTCAGAAAAAAGAAGGTGAAATCAACAATTCCCTTCCTCTGAGCTGGGAATAGGAAAGAAGCCCAATTCTCCAGGAAGCCTTCAAAAGGAAACTCTGCATTTCTTTGTTAAACACCTCGTTTAATTTCTTGAAAGAAATCTTTCCCAGGACTTTGCAACTGCGGTGGTTCGAAGCGGGTGGGCAGCCGAGTTCCACCACGGCCGCTCTCTCACTCCCCCTCCTCAAAGGGAAAGGGGGAGAAAATACGATGCAAAGGGCTCCAGGGCTGAGATAAGGACAGGGCGATGGCTCAACAAGTATCGTGACGGGCAAAGCAGACTCAGCAGAGTGACCCTCAGGGTCCCTCCCTGCCCCTGCTCCCCGTGGGGTCCCTCCCACGGGATGCCGCCCTTCCCCAGCTGATCCCACACGGGCTGCCCACAGGCAGCAGCTCCTCAAGCACTGCTCCCACACGGCTCCGTCCCACGGGCTCCATCCATCCATCCATCCATCCCCCAGGAGCAAACTGCTCCAGCACGGGTCCCCCACGGCTGGGCGGCAGCTCCCCCCAGCCCCCCTGCTCCTGCGGGGGCTCCTCTCCATGGCTGCAGCTGCGGCCCGGGGCCTGCTCCTGCGGGGGCTCTCCACAGGCCGCAGCCTCCTCCAGGCCACAGCCACCTGCTCCACCGGGGGCTCCTCCACCCACAGGGGGGCAGCAGCGTGGAGATCTGCTCCATGGGGGACCCATGGGTGCAGGGGGACAGCCTGCTCCACCAGGGGCCTCTCCCTGCACAGCCCGCAGGGGAACTGCTGCTGTGAGCCTGGAGCACCTCCTGCCTCCTGCTGCACTCACCTTGGGGGCTGCAGGGCTGCTTCTCACTCCTTGCTCTTCCAGCTTCTGTTGTGCAGCAGTATTTCCCCCTTCTTACATCTGCTCTCCCAGAGGTGCAAACAACATCGCTTATTGGCTCAGCTCTGGCAAGCGCCGGGGCCCTTTTGGAGCTATCTGGAGCTGGCTGTTGTCTGGACTGTTCTCACAGACGCCATCCCTGCAGGCCCCTGCTACCAAACCCTTGCCACGTAAATCCGATCGAAGTGTATGCAGCAATTACAAAGCCGCTGTGCTTTGGGCTGTCATGATCCTTCTGCAAGTGCAGGGGAGGTGCAGGGTTGCTTTGCATTTCCAAAAGGAGGAAGAAAGCCTCCAACCCCACTGGACCTCAGCCACTTGCAGGATCCAAGCAACGCTCCCCACTTTCAGTTACCTCCCTCCCATGCACACAGTGGGAGCAAGGTTGAACAAGCACATTTTTGAAAATGTTTATCTTAATGAAGAATAAAAGAAGTCTACAACACCCAATCCCTCTGTGCACCCAAGGCAAAAATCGTGGATTATTCTGCCTCAACACTATTTTCAGACCCAATTTGTCAAGTCATCTAGCAGAGGATTTCTCTCTTGTTCACTCACTAGCTTAGTAGAGCACCAGTTTACATAGGTGCTGGAGCAGATTCCTCAACCATCTGAAGGGACTTGATTCCAGAAAAGTTCAAAACTGCAGATGACTCATGATTTTGTGGTGAAGCATCTATTAGATTAGAGCTGTTCCGCTTAGGGCACAGTGAGACAATGTGAGAAGAACCCTGTATCTCACTGATTGAGGCTTTATAACTCTACAGAATTGTCAGTCAACAATAAATGGAAAGTGCAGGAGATATGTTCTTTCTTCCTCCTTTCCCTGCCATACATTAGCAGAGAGATTGTGGTGGGATATAGGTTCAGAGCCTCACAGAAGAAGGATTTGAACCCAGGCTCTCCACAGTCTGCACCACTGCCTTCCTGATGGCTTTTGACTATTTTATTTTATTTTATTTTATTTTATTTTATTTTATTTTATTTTATTTTATTTTATTTTATTTTATTTTATTTTATTTTATTAGTATTATTATTCTTCTTTTTCTGGGTGGTGTCTAAGTCTTGGGGGGAAGAACAAACTGTGGGAGGAGGGAATGCTACTACTGTCTGTGACAGTGGTGATTTCTGGACAGTGTTAGCAACAGAGCTTCTGCAGAGAAGAGAAAATGCCAGGCAGTCTCTGTTGGTATTCCATGTACTGAGTACTGAGTGCAGTTTTGGGCTCCGCAGTATAAGAAAAAGACATAAACCTGTTAGAGAGTGTCGAAAGAAGGGCAACAAACAAGAGGGTCTCTTTTAACAGGGGGATTGAGGTTTGTGGCAAGGTTTTGGTAGCAATATAGGGGCTGCACTGTGCTGGACACAGCAACAGACGCACCATAAGCCAAAGTCAGACAATAAGCCAAGGTGTGCTGCCTTTAAGAATGCACAGAAAATATTGGATGGAGAGAGCTGGGGAGAACAAAAAGAATGAGGAACAATAGAGGGAACATCAAGGTGATAGGAGGAGGAGAAGTAGATGCTCCATGGTGGAGCAGATATTCTTTGAAACCTGTGCAGGATCCATGGCAGAAGAGCTGAATATTCCTGACAGCTGAATATTCCTGAATATTATTATAATAAATAACAATATTTATAATTTACAATATAATAACATATAAATATTGTTAAATTTTATATATAAAATTATATATAACACATATTGTGTTGTAAAGCACACAATTCCCTACCATTGACAACACAAAAAATCATCTAATTGAGCATGCAGTTTTCATTAACCTGTTTTTTTGTTTCTTTTTTTTTTTACAAATACCCAACAACACATACACATGTGTTGTGTTGTGTTTTTTTCCATCATTTCTCACTGAAGCAATACCCATCCCGTATCAGATCTGTGTCATTACTCTAATTTTTGTTCCTAATGTACTTGAAAAACTTCTTAACTCTATTGATTGCAACAGTGGACTTTTTTCCCTCTGATCTTAACTCCATTTATCAATTACTTATTCTCTTAAAATCCTGCTTTTAAGAGATGGTTAGGTATTCACCATCTCTCACTCTTATTTATAGCTTTTCTTTTCTTTTTCAGTAGTTCAGCCCTAGTCAACTCGGAGGTGGGCAGCAGCAGCTTCTATGGAGCTCCTATGCTGAAAAAAAAAAAAAAAAGTTGAGCCTTGAGGGAAAAGGAAGGTGGGAGAGCCAGATGGGGCAAGAGGAAGGGAGGTGGTTTGACCAGGACACCTTGAGGGTCTGGGAAGAGAAGAAATGGATGGGTGCTTAAGAAATGAGCAGCATCACAGCCTACATACGGAAGAATTGTGACGAGCAGTTTAGAAATGTGAGCGATTGGTGGTCTTGTGTTGATCGGCAGCTGTGCTCCATGGTTATAGCTGTAATTTCAGCAGGTTACTGTGTAAGCCGCATGTTGCTCTGGGGCGCTGGGCTCGCCAACAGGGCTGCAGCCCCGGGAGGAGCGGGAGCCGGCTGCTGGACCTGCCATGGTGGCTGGAGAGTGGGGCGGTTGCTTGGGGTACGCGGGCAACGGGGGTTCCGTCCCAACGGCTGACCAGCCCCTCGCCGACATCTTGGGGAGGACTGCAGGCTTTGGAGCCAAGCAGGCTGCCCAGCGCAAGACTTGGCCATCCCCAGCAGGCTTTCCCTCCCACGCAGCACTTGCCATGCCCACGACGCTTCCACACCACCACTTGCCCGGCCCAAGGCTTTCCCAGCCCAGGACCAGCTTCTCGGCTTCAGCGGCAGTGCCCATCCTTGCCATTTCACCGCATGGTACATTCCCAGCAACCCAGACGAAATCTGCCCCATCAACACGAAGCGTTTCTTCAGCCAAAGAGACCTCGTCCCAAAGAATTCCCCTCTCTTGGAGGACTTCTCCAAGCACTTCCTTCCCCAGGGAATGGTACCCACCCCATTCAAGACTTCCCATCCCAAGGCTTTTGCTTCCCAGGGATTTCCTTCCTAGGGAACATTGCCCATTTCCTAGCCCAATGGCTTCCCACCCCAAAGAAGTCTTCCCATGCTGTAGCCCCGAAATGCCCCCAGAGGGCACCTGGCAGCTACTGGGAAGGAAATGAGCTCTGTCATGGTGAGCTAGCCGCTCAAGGCCCTGCTCTTTGGCCCAGGTGTCTGTGAGGCGGTGTTGGCAAGGAGTCCTGTTGTGAACATAAGAACATAACAACAGAAGAACATAAAATCACATCAGAGAGAAAAAAATATAGAATAACAGAACGCGACATAAGAACATCAAACAAAGACAACTCTCATGATGTGGTCTGATAGGATGGAGGAGAAAGCAGAAATCCAGCAATGCTGTCTTTCCTACTCCTCAAAACCAATTCCGTTGACAACTGGGAATGCTTCCAGCTGGAAAAAAATGCCAGAATGAAGTGGAGGACTCCTTGCCATCACTGTGTTTCTGGAGCACTCCTCTACCTTTCTGTCCAACAGGGGGTTCTTCTTGGGAGATAATTGCCCAACATGAAAAAACACAACCAAAGCCAGAGGACCCATCTCCGCAACAACACGATAAATAGAAAAGACATCTCTAGATGCAGACCCCAGAGCTCCAATTCACTATGTCCCACTAGTGGAAGTTATTTCTTAGGCTTTGTTTTTAAGGCCACTGGCTGCCTCCTCCCTTATGCTGCCCATTCTCCCTGTTGTCCTGTCTTCTTTCTCCTGCATTGCTTCCTTTCCTTGGTGGACCTTGCTGAGCTCTTTGATGTTTTGTTGTATATATATGTATGAAGACATAAAACTGTTAGAGAGTGTCGAAAGAAGGGCAACAAACAAGAGGGTCTCTTTTAACAGGGGGATTGAGGTTTGTGGCAAGGTTTTGGTAGCAATATAGGGGCTGCACTGTGCTGGACACAGCAACAGACGCACCATAAGCCAAAGTCAGACAATAAGCCAAGGTGTGTTCACGTGTGGTTTACTGTGGTTTACGTGTGGTTTACGTATAGAAGAAAGTTTTCGCCTATTGGTGAGTATACTGCAGATTTGCTGCATTGTTCTAAATTAAATAGCAAGATAAGTGATGGCCTCGTAGGCTGGGAAAATATTTCTAGAGTATTAGCGCATTTTGAGCATCATTTTAACTGTTTATGCAAACATGAAGATTATTAAAATCAGTGTTTATTTATGTCTGTATGTAAACAGGTGATCATGTTGTATAGCATGCAGTAAATGGTTTGTGAATGCTGCTTGAAGAATGAAAAGAGTAAGTCAGCTCCACAAGGAATAAATGAATTTTGTTTATTTGTGCAATGCAGAGATTAGAATTAGACCAACAGCATGGAACCAAAGTCTTGCTGTGTGCCTTTTATCTGTAGGACAGTTCATGGAGGCTTCAGCAGCCCTATCTGTTTTCTAGCACTCTGAAATGTCCTCTGTGGTGCTGCACCCAGTTGAAAGCCTGCACTGATTGTGCTGAACTTTCCTAACAGGAGGCACGGGTCCTTCGTCGGACGCTGGCTGGGGATGTATGCTGCGATGCGGGCAGATGATGCTGGCCCAAGCACTGATCTGCAGACACTTAGGGAGAGGTGAGTGCTGGTCCTGAGGGAACTTCGGTATTGTCTGCAGATGCTTCTTCTTAAGTACTCCATTAAAAGCACAAACCCTGAATTTATTAGTGAGACTTTCTTTGATGCCCTGGTAACAGTTCCTAATGAATCAATTCATATTCAGCTGGGTGAAATCATCCCAGCCTGAAGCAGAGAAATAGGCATAGAAGGAGAACAAATGGGGAATCCTGTCGCCATTATTTTATAAACCTTTTAGTGTAACACCCAAGTTGAGGCCAAGGGAAAACCTGCCACCGTGGGACAGTGCTCTTACCCTTCTCTTCACTACTCACTTGTCAGCAGCACGAGGTCCAAACCCCCCTGGTGCAAGCTCTTAAGCATGCATGTCACATCCCAGGATGCTGCCAGTGGAGTGTTTGGACTTTCTGTATGGATCTTATGTTGTTATTTAATGGGTGCTTAGAAATCCAACAAGGTCTAAACACAGCCTGTACTTTTAAATAATCTTGGAAGCTCAGAGATACTGGAATGGCTATCAACACGCAGCATGATCCGTCAGAATATGTTTGCAGTTGATGTTTTTGTTTTGTTTTATTTTCCCTGATTTTACAATCTAGCCTATGATGATAAAGGGCAGCTTGATGATAAATAACAAGCTTGGAATTCTAGGAGCTCTACACAAAATGTAAATATTCGAGATGAATTGAAATGTCTTTTAACATCTCATTATAAAGCTTTCTGCTGTCTAGACATTTGATCAGTGTAATGAAAACGTCACCATTTTTTATTCTCTATCAATTTTTCCTTTCAGATTGGCAATGGGAAAAACACAAAAAACAACCAGAAGAATATCACAGAATCCTACGATGCTTTCTCGACAGGAAGGCTTGCTGTTATTCAATCCACCAGATGGGTAAGAACAAACATAAACTTTCAGGTTTTTTCCACTGAAATTTCTACTGTGTTGAATCACTAATTTGCAGTATGTTAATTCATAATTTTAAAAAGTGGATGTGAAGACAATGTGTATACTTATACAAAAATAAAAAGGTATGCAGATGGGCGCAAAGACTAGTAGTACAGAAACATTCACTGAGACCTAAATAAAGCCATGTACTGGAATCTAGCTCTTGATAAACTCTGTAAGCCTTGGGTACCAGAGTCAGTAATGTTAGAATAGACAGTCTTGTAGCTTATTGCTGTAATTTGTAAGAAAGGGCACTAACATTTGTTAACTTGTAATTCTCATTGTAGTTTAGAAGCCTTTTGTTTATTAAAGAAACTGGCACTCCCTAAGTTTTGAAAAGAGCATAGATTGAGAAAATAATTGTTATTGCTAAATACAGATTGCAGTTACTCTAGTGTCGTGGTTTAACCCGGCCGGCAGCTAAACACCACGCAGCCGTTCGCTCACCCTCCCCCCTCCCTCTCTGGGACGGGGGAGAGAAATGGAAAGTGAAGCCCGTGAGTTGAGATAAAGACAGTTTAATAAGACAGGGAAAATAATAATAACAAAAATAATAATAACAATAATAATAATAATGATACAATAGTGATAATATGAAAGTAATAATAGTATGTACAAACAAGTGATGCACAATGCAATTGCTCACCACCCGCTGACCGATGCCCAGCCTAACCCCGAGCAGTCCGGCCCCCTCCCCCCGGCTAGCCACCCCTATATATTGTTTAGCATGACGTCAGATGGTATGGAATACCCCTTTGGCTAGTTTGGGTCACCTGTCCTGGGTCTGTCCCCTCCCAGCTCTTACTGCACCCCCAGCCTGCCCGTTGGCAGGACAGAGCAAAAGGCTGAGATGTCCTTGGCTTAGTATAAGCACTGCTCTGCAACAATTAAAGCATTGGGGTGTTATCAGCACTCTTCTCATCCTAAGCCAAAACACAGCATTCCACCAGCTACTAGGAAGAAAATTAATTCTGTTCTAACTGAAACCAGGACATCTAGAATGTTTGACAGTCACGGTATTTACTGTATATTGTTCCCACATTCTTTATGGTCTCATTTTTCTTTGATTTTGTGTACGTGTGTCTTTTTTTCACTGTGAAAACAGCACAGGTGGGTGTTGGAGAGGGGAAGTCAATTGGAGAATGGTTTGGACCAAATACAGTTGCTCAAGTACTAAAGTAAGTGAGATCATAGCAGTCTCATTCAGAACGTACTCCCCTGGGGCAGCCAAGACAAGGCCCAGGCAGAGTTTTGAAGGCTGCATCTCCCCCTGTCCCACAGTCAGGAATGTACTTGCCATCTATTTACAAGTGCAGCATGGAATGTCATGCCACAGCTCGGTGTGCAGGTACTGAGTTGGGAATGGGTGACCTCTAAATTTTAATAAAGGAAGAGCCTGAGGAGAAGAAACTGCAGGAAAGTCTCCTGCTACGCCGTCTGCATGCCCTCACCAGTCACACCACAGATGTATATTCCTTTCTGCACAGTGGCACAGCTCTGGCAGGTCGAGAGTGCCACCGTGTAGGTCGGAGTGGTGGTGTGAAACATCAGAGAGAAGCCATCTCGGCTGAGGAGGGAACTGAGCTGCAATTCCTCCCTTTCCGAGCAGCAGTTCTGCCAGCAAGGCTACTGGATAAAGATGGGCAGCTCCTCATAGTCTGGGAGCCACACTGAAAGGAACTGAGGCTGCTCAGTTCTCCAGGGGTACGTGGAGGTGTCTTACCTCAGGCAGGGGCTAGGCTACAGGTCCTGCGAGCTCAGCAGCAAGTCTTTGACACCCTGGAACAGGCACATGATCTGAAGAGGGAGGGGAGCTGAAGCATGCCCTGGACTCCAGATCTTTCATGGCCAAGTTTTTCATGGTGAAACGCTCACCCCCATTTCTTTCTGGCTTATTTGAAACAGCTAATTCTGCCAGTGCAGCTTGAGTGTAGCTCCCTTCCCCAAAGGTTTGGATTTTGCAGAAGTGGACATAAAACTGTGTGCTGCTGTCTCCCACTGAAGTTTTGGTGCCCCAAACCCTTAGCTGATTTAGCTTTTAATGCCCCATTTCTGCTGTGCACGCAGGCTCAGGCAGAAGTAATTCCACTGAATTCAGTGGAATTTCTTAAGCAAAAAGTAATCTGCAAAACTGGCATAGGAATTTTTTTCTTTTCCAGATGAGAAAAGACACAATTGGGCAAGAACCCATTGCAGAGACTGTCGAGTGCAATAAAAAGTAATAAACTTGATGTAGTTGAACTGTTACTGTCACTGCACTTAGCAGTAAGACAAAACAGTTTGCACATGGTGCAGCGCATATGTTTTTCCTGGTACCACTCAGTACCTATTTTTCTAAAGATATTAAACATTTAATGTTTAAAGTTTTCTTTTTCTTACATGGAGACTTTAAAAAATGCAGAAAGGATGTTTTTTCTTAAGAAAAAATAAATAAATAAATGGTTCTGAGTGTAAAGCTACCCTTTTGATCCAACTAGTTTATATTAATTAGTACCTTAATGTTTTCTAGGAAGCTTGCTTTATTTGATGAATGGAATTCATTAGCAGTTTATGTATCTATGGGCAATACGGTGGTCATTGAAGACATCAGGAAGTGACACCTCATCAGTTTTCTGGTAACAGTTTCTGATTTGACTCCATTTGCCAGCATGTATCTAAACATGAACAAATACTTGGGGGGCCATGGGTTTGTCTTGCAAGGGTAAGAAGAGGGAAGAAGGACATACAAACTCAGTTGTGTTTTTTTGATCCCTGATGCCAACTTCGTGCTCACATCACTGGATGTGAAGAGCTCCTTGAAGAATTTCTACTGTCATCATTGCTGCCATTTCATTTCTCTGGCGTTTTATAGGCAAAGCTTGACACTATTAATAACATTAATAGGACATGTCACTGCAGTCTTAAATTGTCATCCCCCAATCATTGATCTAACGTCTCACTTGGACGTGCCAGCACATACTGTCTGCTAGAATTACTTCTACTAAATAGCTGTAATTGCCATGCCCGGCTCGTTTTGTCTTGGGTGCCCTATAAAGATCCCTGGCAAACTAGCTTAATTCACTACTGAGAGGAAGATCTGCTTTGTGTTCCTCTGTGCGTTGACTGATTTCTAGTTTTATTCCCGCAGAAAAAATGTGCTGGTCCCCTCCTCAGAGCAGCAGCGCGTCCCACAGCAGTGCACATTTGCACAGAAGTGCTCTTGGCCGAAGCAAGAAGGCAGGAGGACTCTGCACAGGCTGGAAAGCCCTCTTGCTTATTATACCTCTACGACTAGGGATAAATCACATAAATCCCGTATATATTGATGCATTTAAAGTAAGGTTTTCTTTCAATTCATTGCTCGTTACTGTCAAATAAGTTTGGGTATGTGTGATGTCAGTAAAGAAATGAATTACAATTTCCTTTATTCCTTTTGAACTCCTAGGAATGCTTTAAGATGCCACAGTCTTTGGGAGCATTAGGAGGGAAACCAAAGAATGCCTATTATTTCATAGGATTTTTAGGTAAGGAAAAAAGAAACTTATTCCAAATGTGCAGATGATCAAAAGAGAACATTTTTTGAAGGGGAAATAGTAAGGGGTCTAAGCGTGAACCTCTAGAAGTAAAGAAAGATGAGAATAGAATAAAATAAATGAAGAAGCATATCTAAAAGAGTTTAGAAACAGTATGAGATGATCCTTAACAGGAGCAGAAAGTTAACAGCAAAGCTAGGTGTAAAAATAAGTGATGACATCAACAAGAGCAACATACTGAGAATAGCTGATAGCATTTGACAAGTGTATTGGTCAAATGTCACTTTTATTTTCTTGTATTTCAAAACTGTTTCTGATAGCAGTATCTTTTTCACCTTTTGCATACCTTCTGTTATTAAGTATTGCTCTAATTAATTTAAAATGCATTCCTTCAGATTTCACCCCACTTTGGGCCAAAATTTTGCAACCCTATTTTGTCCTTTTGTAAAACCTAACCTGTTTTAGTTAGGCTTTTTTGTTCCAATTTCTGAATGAATGCCTAATGGGATTACAGATTGCATCTGTGAACATCCTGTACCTTTTAATCTGCCAAATGTTAGTGTTTACAACACTTGAGATTTAAAAAAAAAAAAAAAAAAAAGTACTGGATCTCACATGGAAAAATAAAAGTATGTGACAAAGATAGAACATAACCAACCAAAAAATTACAGTAATAGGTGACAATAGGAAGTTATACTAAATACCCTGTGGGAAACGCTGTGTCTAAACCTTCCGATTCTCTTAAAGAATCCCTAGCTGGAAAGTCTAGATTATACTGACTGCAATGGCAATCTAATTTCTATTTTACAGTTCTGGACCAAGTGCTTATTAATGTCACTTGCTTATTTTTAACATACGGCTTTTACCCATCCAGGCAATGAGCTGATCTATCTGGACCCTCACACCACTCAAAGCTTTGTAGATTCAGAAGAAAATGGCACGGTTGACGATGAGAGTTTCCACTGCCAGGAAGCCCCACATAGAATGAAGATCATGAATTTGGACCCTTCAGTAGCTTTAGTAAGTGTCAGGAAATCTTGAATGCATGTACTTTATCTCAAAGTAATGTCTCTCTACATTGGTAAGGGCAGCAATGCATCTCCTTGAACAGAACCAAGATCACAAAGCTGTCTTCTGTGATCAACACATAGTAGTTTGTACATAACTACATGGAGAATCTTAGGGCAAGTGGGGAGCTGTCTGTACTGTAGGGAGCTCGCTTTGTTTTCTTTACTGAGCAGCTTTTACTTCGTTCAAGAGGCATTATAATGGTCAGAGCAAGGAACTGGAACAGGTTTACGTGTTTTATTCTATCACTACTTTATGTTTGGTCACCTCTAGACAAGTTACTTAAACTTACTTTATATCATAAGTTGAAAATGTTTAAGTGGAATTATTGTATTTCACCCCAAATTACAAATACAAATGTATTATTTGTAATTCACCCAAAATGTCATGGGGGTACTGTGGTATTTGAAAAAGTTGGATCTGATCCCATGCCAGTATCCTGTGATTGGGTGATTGGCAGTTGTCACCAGTGGGATGTGTTTCTAAAGCTTTAAACAAGCTGTAAAGATACCGGTATCTGTCATTCATTCACATACCTGTTTTTTAATACTGCTGCTTTTTAGAAAGTTTTTTTGTTTTGTTTTGTTTTAATACTTTACTACGTAACTGTGCAAAATGTGGCATGATGCAACGAGACAGACAAAATCATAATGAAGAGCAAATATTTTCAGTATAGATACCAGAATGGAAATGTTCCTTAGGTGGTCCATCATCTACAAGTTTTCAGCTTCTGCTGATACCTGGACTGTAGGAACTGGGTGGCGCTCCATGGAGGAGCACACAGGAGCTGCTGCTATTTTTTGCTTGACTATTTCGTTAGGGGTTTGCAGGGCCTTGTTCTCCCCGTGGGTTCTCTCCCTAGAGCTGCCACATATTTGGAGTCTTATATCTACTGATCGTACAGGGCATTACTGTATCAGAGGTCAAACCGCCTTACCTGCTGGTACCACATACCTACCATCTGCAAAGGTAAAACTCTGTGTGTTTGTTTTTTCCCCTAAGGGCTTCTTTTGCAAAGAAGAATGTGATTTTGATAACCGGTGTAGTCTTGTACAAAAGGTAAGAGTGGGAACTTAGCATCTCGATTTGTTCTTTATAAAGTCTGGTTTTTATTGTCTGTTTTTTGTAAAATTTTCCTTTGCATTTTCCTTTGTATACAAATTGTATGAGCCATGGAGAAGAATGCATTAAAGCATCAGGGTAAGGCAATACTACTGAATTGCTAATTGGAAATTGTTCAGCACTTTACCAGCCACAAACCCTGCCAGTTGGAAAATGGGTGTAAACATCCACACTTGAAGGTGTTACTGGGTGACACTTGCTTTTAACTTCTAATTCTCACTAAATGACTAAGGTTTAACTGCCATATTGTAGTGATGTATCAATGATTTGCTTCCTGATCCTTTTTTATTGTTTGACATAATAGATTGCGTGTTCTAATTATGACTGTTAGTCCCTGCTGTCTTAAAGATCTGATTCTGTAAGTGCTGCAGGCCTCTAGCTCCTGCTGATCTAGGGAGAACAGAAGGTGCTGGCTGCCACAGGAAACAGACTTGAGGATGTTTCTGCATGCAGCTGTTAAGCTAAGCACCAGACGTCTGAATGTAAAGTACCATCGACCTCTAAGGGCATTTATTTAAAAAAAAAAAAATCATCTAAGGAAAACAGTTTGTAAATAACTGAAATACAGGACAGAAGTTAACTTCGCTTTGAAGAGGAATAGCGTTTGGCTTCAGGAACACCTTTTTTCCTGACCAAAACCTGTCCTTCAAAATCTGATGCGTTTTTTTTTTTTTTTCCCCTTTGGAGGAGCTGATAGATCTGTCTTTTGTGCTATTGATCATCAGAAAACTTGAGGAGAGTTCTATGCAAGCAACTTTCTTTTAAAAAGCAGAAAATATTGTACATTCCTAGTGTGCTTGCTACCTGTAAACAAAATTACAGGTTTGCAGATATCAAAGCTGATATCAAAAGATGATAAGACTGATAATTTGTAGTACAGTTCAAGAGATCTGTCTTCCAGATGTGTTTTAACTAGGGATGTATTACAGAGACCATGGTGCTTGGATTTCACAGTATGTCTGTATAAAGACTTTTTTTTCCTGATGGACATGCGTAATTAAAAAACACTTTCAGTTAAGCAGACACGTTTTGTGTTTGAAGCGTCTCCCGAGCCAGCTTTTAAAATGAAAGCATTCTGTCCTCAGGAGATTCTAAAGCAGCAGAGTCTACGGATGTTTGAGCTGGTCCAGAAGCACCCGCCACACTGGCCTCCTTTCATACCTCCAACAAAACCAGAAGTGACAACCACAGGAGCAGGTAAGGCACCGATTAAAAGCCTAATTGTGCAATGTTATGTTCCTCGTTAGCAAATAAAAGAATAATCACAGGTAGAATAACTATCCTTTGTGAGTGTCAAGCAATATATAGCAGGCATGTATCCAAACAAGCCATACAATTGCTAGCACAGATTTTTTTTTTCACTCTTCCAAAGTACTTTTCTGGAATGCGTCTTTCAAAGTTTTTTTTTAAGTGAACAAAATCAGGCATGTCTTTAGAAGCATTTTTTTCTTTATCTTTTTTTACAGAACTCATTGAATCTACTGACAAGCTATTTGAATTGGAAGAAGAATTTGAAATCCTGAGTGTGTGAAGGAAACTGTGGTGACTCTTCTGAGTGTTGAATATATTGGTAATATTATTGCATTGACTTAAACAGCCATGTTAGCCCCGAAGTGCCTGAAATTATGGATAACAGAGCACAGAAATCTAGTAGCATCCAAAACTCCAAGGGCAGTTTAACACACAAGCTTCCCCGGATGGAAAGGCAGTAAGAGATCTTGTGATAAGATGCTTAAAGGGAATCTCTTTTTAACGTACCTTACGTGGAGACAAACGGGCCTTTGAGATTAAGGCAAAAATACATGTATCACTGGGCACCATGTTTGGAGAAAGGGATAACCCAAATGGATATTTCTTGCTCTCATATAATAATGCAATAGTTTAGTTCTTCAAGCAAAACAGTCTTCAGTTCAGGAGGATGTTTACTTCTGTTCCCTCCTGTGGGCTGCGTCATAGGAAAAATACATTGTCTTGTTTAAAAGATTGACTGGATCAGGAGAAAATTGTTTCCTTGTTAAATATTTTAACATGTATTTGAGCAACCAGACTTTATTACAAAAATGTTTCTGTAAAAGGAACTATGTCTAATGGATACATTTTGCAATAGCCTTCCTGTTTCTGGGAGACCTCAAGAGGAACAGGAGCCTCAAATAGTTGATACAGATCACAACCACTGTTATAGTTATGGTAGATTTCACCTTGACCTTAAAATTCAAATGATTAAAACTTAGGTTATTTCTTTCCGAGTTAAAAGGAGTCAAAGGTGGTTTAACTGTACCTTATTTATTTTAGAATAGATTTACACAAGTTTCTCTGTTACAGCACTTTATCTGTGCATCTAATAAATTTCTTAAGCTTTTCTTAGGTTGTATGCTGTTTTGTTTGGTTAATTTGTGTGAACTAAATATAAACCAGGTTATCTTAAAACTTAATATAGAAGCGTACACAGATTACTGAATTGTTGCTTTTTGACTTCTTGCCTTTTGAAATCTGTTTTGGTAGAAGTGCCTTAACCCTACAGGTTTATCAGAACAGCCTGGGCAGTTTTATTTCTAAGGCAGAGAATCTCTCTCTAGCAGCCATAAGAAAAACAGTTCAGAATAAAGAAAGGCAAAGATTTTTAATCCATGCTGAAGTTCCTTTTCACTACCAGACAGTCCCCGTTGTAGTCATGTTGTCATGCTAGTGTAATGAACATGAACTGCAGACTTTCATCTTCACCAATAAATGACAACATAGAGAAATACTGAATATCTCTCGCTCTTATTTATAGCTTTTCTTTTCTTTTTCAGTAGTTCAGCCCTAGTCAACTCAGAGGTGGGCAGCAGCAGCTTCTATGGAGCTCCTATGCTGAAAAAAAAAAAAAAAAGTTGAGCCTTGAGGGAAAAGGAAGGTGGGAGAGCCAGATGGGGCAAGAGGAAGGGAGGTGGTTTGACCAGGACACCTTGAGGGTCTGGGAAGAGAAGAAATGGATGGGTGCTTAAGAAATGAGCAGCATCACAGCCTACATACGGAAGAATTGTGACGAGCAGTTTAGAAATGTGAGCGATTGGTGGTCTTGTGTTGATCGGCAGCTGTGCTCCATGGTTATAGCTGTAATTTCAGCAGGTTACTGTGTAAGCCGCATGTTGCCACTTCCTTGATCAAGGCAATGCTGTTCAGTTGCAGGGAAGAGGGGCAAGACTCAGGGAAGAAACGGAACGGAGAAAACTCTACACTGTGGATATGCACACGTAGCCATAAAATCAGTGCTGGACAGAAAGAGAGACAGACAGACAGACAGAACGAAAGGAGGGAAGGAAAGAAGGAAGGAAGGAAGGAAGGAAGGAAGGAAGGAAGGAAGGAAGGAAGGAAGGAAGGGAGGGAGGGAGGGAGGGAGGGAGGGAAGGAGGGAGGGAGGAAGGAAGGAAGGACGGAAGGAAGGAAGGAAGGAAGGAAGGAAGGAAGGAAGGAAGGAAGGAAGGAAGGAAGGGAGGGAGGGAGGGAGGGAGGGAGGGAGGGAGGGAGGGAGGGAGGGAGGGAGGGAAGGAGGGAGGGAGGGAGGGAGGGAGGGAGGGAGGAAGGAAGGAAGGAAGGAAGGAAGGAAGGAAGGAAGGAAGGAAGGAAGGAAGGAAGGAAGGAAGGAAGGAAGGAAGGAAGGAAGGAAGGAAGGAAGGAAGGAAGGAAGGAAGGAAGGAAGGAAGGAAAGAGGAAGGTAAAGGGAGAAAGAAGGAATACCCCACACTCATAAAAGTGAGAAAGATCCAGGTGTAAAATTACGTAAAAGAAAGACAACTGTCATGTTGTGGTCTGATAGTTTCTGGGAGAAAGCAGAAACCCAGCAATTCTGTCTTTCCTACTCCTCCAAACCAATTCCGTTGACAACTCTGAATGCTTCCAGCTAGAATAAAAAGGAAGCATGAAGTGGAGGGCTCCTTGCCATCACTGTATTTCTGGAGCAGATTTCTGGATAGTCCCCGCAGCCAGCTGTAGGGCCTGTGCCAGGCTTGGAGTGGCTGCAGGGAACATGCCAGGGGCTCGAGGTGCTGCAGGGAACATGCCAGGGGCTGGAGGGGCTGCAGGGCGAGTGACACGGGTTTGAGGGGCCTCAGGTCCCAGCGCAGTGGTTGAAGTCGATGCAGGGAACATCAGAGTTGTTGGAGGGGCTGCAGGTAAAATGCCAGGGGTTGCGGGGGCTGCAGGGTGCTGAGTCACAGCTTTGCATCAGGTCAAGACGCATTTTCCTAGAACCATCCATTTCCTCCTGAAGGGGCTGAATAGCATGGAACGGTCTTCAAAATGCACAGAGCAGACCCCAGCAAACGTAGGGATGCTGCTAGCAAGTAGGGAACTATTTTGTTGATGTTGTTAACATTGTTTCACGACAATAGATGCAAACATGTATCTTGAGTTGAGGGCAAAGGTGACCTTGGATCTGAAGCACACAGGCGTTCACTAATGTCCCCCCATCCGGAGTGAATCCACAACGACTCGGAAGGAAAACTAAAGTCCAAAGCAGTGCACTGGGATAAAGAGAGTTTAATAGGGTAGAAAAGGAATAAAAACAATATAATAAATATTAATATTTATAATTTATAATATAATAACGTATAAAAATTGTTAAATTAATAAGATTAAATAATAATCATCATAATTTTATAGTAATAAAACAACGCCATACTGTACAACACAGTCAATAAAGTGGATTTAATGCAATAAAAATAAAACCCATTTTTCCCATCCCAATGAGTTCCTATCCCCATCATCACTTCCCATCCCACTGATCATTTCCTATCCCAACAATGTCCCAGTTCTGATCCCAAGGCTGAATTCCCAACTCCCACCCACCCACCCATCCATCCAGCCATGCACCCATTTTCTGCATTTTCAGGTCACAAGACTCTGATGAAGGCCACCTCAGCCTTTTCCCCGAAAAAAAAGCTGCTCTTTATTGTGAAAAACTTCACTTTTGCACAACACTGCAGACCCAGCCAAGATGGTCCTGCAAGACAAGGTGAAACAAACATACAAAACCCATATGGAGGTAAATTGGTTCATCTAAACAAATTCCTACCACGAAATCCTGATCCTCAATCTCAGCACCGATGAAAAAAGAGGATACAGTTCCCTCCTCCAAGGTCCCTCTCTGCCCCTGCTCCCCGTGGGCTCCTCTCCATGGCTGCAGCTGCGGCCCGGGGCCTGCTCCTGCGGGGGCTCTCCACAGGCCGCAGCCTCCTCCAGGCCACAGCCACCTGCTCCACCGGGGGCTCCTCCACCCACAGGGGGGCAGCAGCGTGGAGATCTGCTCCATGGGGGACCCATGGGTGCAGGGGGACAGCCTGCTCCACCAGGGGCCTCTCCCTGCACAGCCCGCAGGGGAACTGCTGCTGTGAGCCTGGAGCACCTCCTGCCTCCTGCTGCACTCACCTTGGGGGCTGCAGGGCTGCTTCTCACTCCTTGCTCTTCCAGCTTCTGTTGTGCAGCAGTATTTCCCCCTTCTTACATCTGCTCTCCCAGAGGTGCAAACAACATCGCTTATTGGCTCAGCTCTGGCAAGCGCCGGGGCCCTTTTGGAGCTATCTGGAGCTGGCTGTTGTCTGGACTGTTCTCACAGACGCCATCCCTGCAGGCCCCTGATACCAAACCCTTGCCACGTAAATCCGATCGAAGTGTGTGCAGCAATTACAAAGCCGCTGTGCTTTGGGCTGTCATGATCCTTCTGCAAGTGCAGGGGAGGTGCAGGGTTGCTTTGCATTTCCAAAAGGAGGAAGAAAGCCTCCAACCCCACTGGACCTCAGCCACTTGCAGGATCCAAGCAACGCTCCCCACTTTCAGTTATCTCCCTCCCATGCACACAGTGGGAGCAAGGTTGAACAAGCACATTTTTGAAAATGTTTATCTTAATGAAGAATAAAAGAAGTCTACAACACCCAATCCCTCTGTGCACCCAAGGCAAAAATCGTGGACTATTCTGCCTCAACACTATTTTCAGACCCAATTTGTCAAGTCATCCAGCAGAGGATTTCTCTCTTGTTCACTCACTAGCTTAGTAGAGCACCAGTTTACATAGGTGCTGGAGCAGATTCCTCAACCATCGGAAGGGACTTGATCCCAGAAAAGTTCAAAACTGCAGATGACTCATGATTTTGTGGTGAAGCATCTATTAAATGAGAGCTGTTCCGCTTAGGGCACAGTGAGACAATGTGAGAAGAACCCTGTATCTCTCTGATTGAGGCTTTATAACTCTACAGAATTGTCAGTCAACAATAAATGGAAAGTGCAGGAGATATGTTCTTTCTTCCTCCTTTCCCTGCCATACATTAGCAGAGAGATTGTGGTGGGATATAGGTTCAGAGCCTCACAGAAGAAGGATTTGAACCCAGGCTCTCCACAGTCTGCACCACTGCCTTCCTGACGGCTTTTGACTATTTTAATTAATTTTATTATTTTATTTTATTTTATTTTATTTTATTTTATTTTATTTTATTTTATTTTATTTTATTTTATTTTATTTTATTTTATTTTATTTTATTTTATTTACTTTATTAGTATTATTCTTCTTATTTTTCTGGATGGTGTCTAAGTCTTGGGGGGGAAGAACCAACTGTGGGAGGAGGGAATGCTACTACTGTCTGTGACAGTGGTGATTTCTGGACAGTGTTAGCAACAGAGCTTCTGCAGAGAAGAGAAAATGACAGGCAGTGTCTCTTGGTATTCCATGTACTGAGTACTGAGTGCAGTTTTGGGCTCCACAGTGTAAGAAAAAGTATAAGAACAAACCAGTGCACTGTGATAAAGAGACTTTAATAGGGTACAAAAGGAATAAAAACAAACAAAATAAGAAATGAGAATATTGATAATTTATAATGTATCATAGAATCATAGAATCATAGAAGCATAGAATATCCTGAGTTGGAAGGGACCCTTAAGGATCATCAAGTCCAACTCTTGATACCGCACAGGTCTACCCAAAAGTTCAGACCATGTGACTAAGTGCACAGTCCAATCTCTTCTTAAATTCAGACAGGCTCGGTGCAGTGACCACTTCCCTGGGGAGCCCGTTCCAGTGTGCAACCACCCTCTCTGTGAAGAACCCCCTCCTTATGTCAAGCCTAAATTTCCCCTGCCTCAGCTTAACCCCGTTCCCGTGGGTCCTGTCGCTGGTGTTAATGGAGAAAAGGTCTCCTGCCTCTCGACACCCCCTTACGAGTATAAAATATATAAATATTGTTTAATTAATAATATTAAATACTTATCATTTTATAATAATGAAACAATGCCATACTGTACAACACAGTCAATAAAGTGGATTTAATTAAATAAATTAAATTTTAATTAAAACCCAGGAAATTAAATAAAATTTTAAAATGTAAATTTAATACAAATAAAACCCATTTTTCCCATCCCAATGAGTTCCTATCCCCATCATCACTTCCCATCCCACTGATCATTTCCTATCCCAATAACCTCCCAGTTCTGATCCCAAGGCTGAATTCCCAACTCCCACCCACCCATCCATCCAGACATGCACCCATTTTCTGCCGTCCGTGCTGGCCATGCCCACATCCATGCCCGGTCTGGGCATGGGCAGCGGGAGCGGGCTGCATGAAATAACTGAACATGAAATCATGAAATAACATGAAATAATAAATAAGGTAACTTAATTGTTGCTGTTGTTAACATTGCTTCATGACAACAGATGCAAACATGGATCTTGAGTTGAGGGCAAAGGTGACCTTGGATCTGAAGCACACAGGCGTTCACTAATGTCCCCACATCTGGAGTGAATCCACAACGACTTGGAAGGAAAACTAAAGTCCAAACCAATGCACTGGGATAAAGAGAGTTTAATAGGGTAGAAAAGGAAAAAAAACAAACAAAATTAGAAATGAGAATATTGATAATTTATAATGTATAAAATATGTAAATATTGTTTAATTAATAATATTAAATACTTATCATTTTCTAATAATGAAACAATGCCATACTGTACAACACAGTCAATAAAGTGGATTTAATGAAATAAATAATACAACCAGTACATTAAATAAAATTTGAAAATTTAAATTTAATAAAAATAAAACTCAGAAATTTAAATAAAATTTAAAAATGTAAATTTAATACAAATAAAACCCATTTTTCCCGTGCCAATGAGTTCCTATCCCCATCATCACTTCCCATCCCACTGATCATTTCCTATCCCAATAACCTCCCAGTTCTGATCCCAAGGCTGAATTCCCAACTCCCACCCACCCATCCATCCAGCCATGCACCCATTTTCTGCATTTTCTGCAGAAAATTTTCTGCAGGCAGAGGCCTTGCTGAGTGAGCACCTAAGGAGAGGAATGTAATCCAGAAGGCAGCAAAGAAGAGCAATGCCCCGAAAGAAGAGCTAAGTCTTGTCTCTCAGCCCTTTGGTGTCCCAAGCAGCAGTTGCCATGGGCAAGCTTTCCCAGCCCAGCTGCTGCCAGCATCCCCCCAGCTTGCCATTGCCACCTTCCTGGGTGAGGCGCGCGCGCATTTGCCATTGGCATTTGCCGTTGCCCATCCCTGAGAGTGGCAAGCAGTGCGTAGGTCCAGCACGAGAGAGGGGAGAGGGCAAGCGAGAGGGGCAAGGGCTGAGGAGCGTGGCTGAAGCTGGAGCAGGTGCCTGCAGAGGTCTCTGTGCCTGCCTGCGTGCTGAGCGGGCCTGGGTGCTGCGGGGGCCGTCGAGGAGAAGCCCGAGGTCGGTCACGGGTAGCCGTAAGAGTAGGCTCTGGCGTGGTCCTTCTGCCGCTGCTCGAAGAATTGCCCGGGGCCGATCCTCATGTGGTGGGCCGCCCGCTGCCGCTCCTCCTGGGCCAGCTTCTTGAGGCGCTCCCGCTCGGGACGCTGCTGCGGCGTGATGGGCACCGACGACTCCTGCTCCTCCAGCGGTGTGGGCGCTGCGTCGCCGCCCGCCCAGGGCCCCACGCAGGGCACGTAGTCCCCCCGGGGCTGCGCCGGACGCTGCAGCGTGCGCGGCTGCGTGGGCAGAGCCGTGGGCAGTCCCCTCCAGAGCGGGGGGCTCTGGAGGGGACTGCGAGGGGGACTGGGCAGGGCTCTCCTGAGGGCTGGGAGAAGTTGAGGCCTCTTGAGGGGAGCCAAGGGAGGCTGGGGCAGGGTTCTCTTGAGGGCAGGGATGAATTCCTGCTGGGGGGGCCTTTTGGGGAGAGGCTTGGGCATGGGTCTCCTGCGGGCAGGGTCGGGGGGGCTCTGGAGGGGACTCAGGCGAGGCTTGGGCAGGGCTCTCCTGAGGGCAGTGAGGAAGTCAGGGTCGGGGGGGCTCTGGACGGGAGCCTGGGGAGGCTGGGGCAGGGGTCTCTTGCGGGCAGGGAGGCAGTCAGGGTTGGGGCGCCTCTTGAGGGGAGCCAAGGGAGGCTGGGGCAGGGTTCTCCTGCGGGCAGGGATGAATTCCTGCAGGGGGGGCCTTTTGGGCAGGGCTCTCCTGAGCTGGGGCCGGGCTGCAGGCTTGAGGGGGGAGCTGAGTGGTGGCACAGCAGCTGCAGGGGGCTGCAGTGCCCGCCCAGCCTGCACCTTATCGGGGTGCAGCCCAGGGCTTGAGGGGACCTCACCCAGCGCTCTGGTGGCTGCCAGTCCCTGTGTGCTGGGCTCCTCGATGTCCTCGCAGAGGTCGGGCAGCTGCGAGAGGAAGCGCTTGAGGACAGGACTGCTGGGGACAGCGGCGAAGGCGTCCTGGTGCTCCACGGCATCCAGGCAGCTGAGCAGCTCCTCCAAGCCGGAGCTGTCCAGGTCGGCCGGGAGCTGGTCCTGCAGGTGCTGCAGCTGCTGGCTGTCCCCTGCCAGCTGGGGAAAGGCCTCGGCGAAGGCATCGGGGCCCAGCTCCAGCAGCTCCAGGGGCTCCTCAGGCACCTCTGCAAGTGTCGCCGCTGAGGAAAAAGCAAGCCAATGCAATCCCCCAAGCATCCCCCGCTGCCAGCTTTGCCATGGCCCCTGGGTGTGGGGCGCCCAGCGGCCGGCTGTGCCAGCCCCAAACTCACCGTCGGGCGTCGCCGTCTGGGTGCTGGCGGTCGCTGGAGCCTGGGCAGGCTCGGGGGCAGTGGGGCCGGGCAGCGGGGGCCCCTGGTCCTCGCTGAGCCCCACGGCATGCAAGCAGGGCTCCGGCAGCTGCCCCCGGCTGCTGCTGAGGGTGCGGGGCGCGGGGAGCGCCTGCTCCCGCAGCGGAGGCCCCGGGACGAGGGGTGGCGGGGGGTTGCGCTGGGCGGGGGCCTGCAACAGGCAGGTGCCTGCGGGGTGCAGGAGCTCCCCATGGAGCACGGCCCTGGGCCCCAGCCCCAGCGCATGGTGGGGCACCAGTGTCCCCGTCACCATGGGCTGTCCCCACTGATGGACGGGGGCACAGGGAGGAGCGGTGTGGGGGAGCTGCCCCACGGTGGGGAGCTGCACCAGCTGCAGCTGGTGCCCCATGGTTGGGAGCTGCACCAGTGGCAGGTTTTGCCCCACAGCGGGGAGCTGCACCAGCTGCAGGTTATGCCCCACGGCGGGGAGCTGCCCCCCAGCAAGGAGCTGCCCCATGGCGGCGGCGAGGAGCTGCCCAAGCTGCAGGTGGTGCCCCTGGGCTGGGAGGTGCCCCCCAGGTGGCAGCTGCACCCTGGCGGGGAGCTGCAGCAGCTGCCCCTGGACCCCCGGCACCACGTGCCAGACGGTGGCCTGGGGCAGTGCGGAGGGGAGGGTGGGTACCTGCAGGGGCTGCAAGGGCAGCGCCGTCGCTCCGGGGAGGGAGGGAAGCGGCCAGGCAGCCACCGTTGGCGGCACGGCTGGGACGACGAAGGGGGAGTTTTGCGTCTGCGCAACCCGCAGAAGCCGTCTGGGGAAACCCTCTGTGGGAAAAAGGGCGCTGGGCTGAGCTCTGGGGCGCTGGGCTCGCCAGCAGGGCCGCAGCCTTGGGAGGAGCGGGAGCCGGCTGCTGGACCTGCCATGGTGGCTGGAGAGTGGGGCGGTTGCTTGGGGAACCCGCGCAACGGCGGTTCCGTCCCAACGGCTGACCAGCCCCTCGCCGACATCTTGGGGAGGACTGCAGGCTTTGGAGCCAAGCAGGCTGCCCAGCGCAAGACTTGGCCATCCCCAGCAGGCTTTCCCTCCCACGCAGTACTTGCCATGCCCACGACGCTTCCACACCGCCTCTTGCCCGTCCTGAGCATTTCCCAGCCCAGGACCAGCTTTCATCCTCATGGTCATTTCCCATCCTGACAAGTTCACATGAGAACAGATTCCCATACAAAAGATTTCCCATCAACACAAACAGATTTTTCCCTTCATCCAAAGAGATCTCGTCCCAAAGAATTCCCCTCTCTTGGAGGACTTCCCCATGGTTTTCCTACTTCAATAAATGTTACCCACCCCATTAAAGATTTCCCATCCCAGTACTTTCCCATCCCAGGCGTGACTGCCCATCCCAATGCTTTTGCTTCCCAATGCTTTCAAACCCAGAGAACATTTCCCATCTCTTTCATTTCCGAGCCCAATGCCTTTCCACCCCAAGGAAGTCTTCCCATCCCAGCAAGGATTTCTCGGCGCACACATCCTTTCCCAACCCATTCCCATTTCCCACTTTCACCATCCAACACACAGCTTAGCCAGCCCACAGCTCTAGAGAGGGATTTGGACGATGCTGATAGACACAAGGTCACGGGGATTTGCTGTGCTGACGATTGCTCTTTCTTACAGATCAACACGGATCCCCAGTCCCAAGGGCGCCAGGCAGAATCTGGCCAATATGTAGATACGAGGCTCTTCCATTTCCTACCGGGAAAGAAAGAGATCTGTGCGTTTCTCTCTCTCCACCTCCGGAAAAAGAGAGGAAGGGGAGAGCGCTAATGAACAGGAGCATGCTCAGCTCAGCCACCGGCATGGAGGCTGCCCGCTCCTCAGCACCTCGAAGCAGCAGCACCTTCAAGTCTCCTCCTGCAGCAGCAGCACATCAGTGTCTCTTGTCCCACCAGCAGGACAGTGGCGTCTCCCATTGCACCATGCCGACCTCCACGCCTCGAGTGCCAGCAGCAGTCCTCAATGCGAGCTGGACACTCAGGGCACTTGTGGCCACCCACCTTTGTGAGCTCCAAGGCTGACAGGGACTCTCTGCTGAGCTCCCACGGCTCTCAGGCGTCCCGCTGGCAGAGCTTATGGCGCTAAGCTGACTGCCAGGAGAAAAGGCTCCCGTGAAATGGCTGCTCCACAACGCCAGGAGCAAGGTCTGCTGGGCTGGGGGTTCGCAGAGGAGCTCGGCCTTGGGCCTGGCAACTGCACCTGGAAGCCAGGGACGGCCTTGGTGTGCAGCTGGACACCTGGGCCTGAGAAAGCAAGGTCTCTTTCAAGACGCTTGGCACCATCGTCACCCAGTGGCTGTCTCAGGGCGACGAGAGAAATGCACAGCATCTCTTGCTGCCCTGCAGTGCTGCTGTCCTACGCCCTTGGGTGTCTCCGGGATAGAAAAAGGGACGGATTTTGCCCCAAAACCCAGCTCCTTTCTATCAAAAGCATCACGTCCTCCTCTCTTTCTTGGATTTGGCTATGACTTTAGGAATCCCTGCAATCCCTGCAGCTGTGTCCCCTGCCAGCTTCTTGTGTGCGCCAAGCATCCTCGCTTGCAGGGCAGTAGAAGATGCAGAAAAGGCCTTGCCTTAGTGGAAGCACTGCCCTGCAGGAGCTCCAACATCCCTCTTAGCAGCACGCTGTAGCCCCCAAATGCCCCCGAAACGGCACATTTCAGCTCCTGGGAAGGAAATGAGCTCGCTCAAGGGGAGCTACCCACTCAAGGCCCAGGTGTCTGTGAGGCGGTGTTGGCAAGGAGTCCTGTTGTGTGAGTCCGTTCTTTGTGGGTGCTCCGTCCCCACAAGGCTTGCTTTGGAAGGCCCAGGATAGTCTTGTGGGCACTGGCCTGGGGTCCCAGGCTGAGCCAGCTGCTGGCTGGCAATCAGGGAGGCTCGCTCAGTGTCTTGGCTTGGGTTTGCATGGCCAGGCTGTGGGAGCGGGGGGCTGCAGGGGTGTCCTCTGTGAGGAGAATGCAGCAGCTGCCCCATGGGAGCTCAGGGCCGCTTCCAGGAGGCTCCTTCCAGGAGGGACCCACCCGCTGCTGCCCAGAACGCAGAGCAAAAGGATGATGTTTGCGCCTGGGGGAGAGCCCATCTAAGAAAGGGAACAAAAGCTGCTGCCCAGCAGTGTCTGGCTCAGGGAGGAGTGGGAAAGCTCTGTGCAGCCCCCAAGGGCCGTGCAGCAGGAAGCAGGAGGTGCTCCAGGCTCACAGCAGCAGTTCCCCTGCGGCCTGTGCAGGGAGAGGCCCCTGGTGGAGCAGGCTGTCCCCCTGCAGCCCATGGGTCCCCCGTGGAGCAGATCCCCACGCTGCAGCCCCCCCGTGGAGGAGCCCACGTTGGAACAGGTGGATCTGCCCTAGAGGAGGCTGCGACCTGTGGAGGAGGCCCCAGAGGAGCAGGGTGTTCAAGGAAAGGTTGGAGCTGGTGCTTAGGAACATGGTTTATTGGGTGACATTGGTAGTACAGTGATGACTAGACCGGACAAATGTGAAGGTCTCCTCCAACAATAATGATTCTATGATACCTCCACCACGTCCTCCTCCTCCACTTCCTCCTCATCGTCCACGGCCTTTTTCTTGTCCACTGCCTCCTCCTTGTCTACCGCGTCCTCCTCGCCCCCCGCCTGCTAAACCTATTTCTCATTTTCCTCCTCCTTCTCCTCCTTCCCTGCCTCTTGCACCTCCAACACCTCCTCCACCTCCACTGCCTCTTCCTCCTTCTCCTTCTCCAGCCCCACTGACTATTCCTCCTCCACAGCCTCCTCCACCTCGGCAGAAGCTTCCTGGCCAACTTCCTCTGCATGCTCCTTGCTAAGGCATGCTGGTAGCAATGATCGTGAGCCCAGAAATGGCAGGAGGAGTTGCCAGGAACCAGGTGTGCCAAGGCGGCTTCTCTGGGAGGCTATGGCTGTGAGCGCTGCCCACCGCTTCTAATTCTAGTTCCATTTGTCACCCCACAGGACCATGGCACTGTGACCCTGTAAGGTAGCAGCTGGCGGCTCCTATCATCTTGATGACGCTCTGTGATGCGTTGCTTGTTGCCTGGGTAGCGATTGTTAGCTATTATGCAAATGGCTTGTCATCAATCAAGGGTGTGGCTGCTCCTCCCTATAAAAGGGCCAAAGGGGGGCAGTGGGAGCCAGAGTATTGGAGAGGGGAGATGGGAGAAGGTGGAAACAGAAAAGGAGGAGGATGAGGAAGAGGCATAGGTGGAAAAGGGGGAGTAAGAGAACAAGGGGGCAGTGGAGGAGGTGGCGGAGGAGGAGGTGGCGGAGGAGGAGGTGGCGGAGAAGATTGAGGAGGTGGCGGAGAAGATTGAGGAGGTGGCGGCATGAGTAGGAGTGGTGACAAAAGAGGAGGTGAGCAAGGGATAGGCAGAGGGACACGATGGAGGTGGAAGAGGAGAAGAAGGTGGTGGAGAAATAGTAGAATACTAGAGGAGGAGGTGGTGGCAAAAAAGAAAAAAAAAAAAAAGTGGAGGAGGAGAAGAAGGTGGTGGAGGAGGAGGCCGCCAAAAAAAAAAAACAAAAAAACAAAAGAGAAGGAGTAGAAGGTGGAGGAGGAGAAGGAGGTGGAGGAGGAGGAGGCGGAGGACTCCAAAACAAAAGACCCTCTCTGGTGGTGAGCGTTGACCGCTGCTCCTAATTCTAGTTCCATTTGTCATCCCACAGGACCATGGCACAGTAGCCCTGTAAGGTAGCAGCTGGCTGCTCCTAGCAACTTGATGATGCTCTGTGATGCGTTGCTTGTGGCCTGGTTGCCTGGGTAGCGATTGTTAGCTATTATGCAAAAGGCTTGTCATCAATGGGGGATGTGGCTGCTCCTCCCTATAAATGGGCCGAAGGGGGGCAGTGGGAGCCAGAGTGTTGGACAGGGGAGAGAGGAGGAGGAG